>NC_134575.1:39192759-39792759 GCF_050947875.1 Dermacentor variabilis | reverse complement strand
GGGCGGGTGGCATTCTTGTACACATAAATTTTGGCGAATTGGGGCGAGGGGGTGGGGGAGGGTGTCTAGTGCACGTTCTGGGTGTGCCCTCCACCCCAGCCCTGGCTACGTTCCTGGTGCAGCGTATAATCGTTGATTTCTGTAAATGTTGGCGTGGCCGGGAGCACCCTGGAACGTGGTGTACAATGCAAGAAACACTGAGACACAAGTTCCCATGGTGTCCAAATGTGGGGCACGTGCGCGTTCCCCTGCCTGTCTGTCTGTCAACGTCCCGCGCAGTATTCCGTACGTACCATGTGAAAATTTCGGTAAATGAAAATTTAGAAGAGTCTAGGTGTGAGCTAGTTGGTACGGGACGTGTTTTTTTTTTTTGCGCTGTTTAAAATGAAGTTCGTAAAGTTCGCGCTAGCATACGTCCAGCTGCATGCTAAAATCTTTCTATATATCTAAGCTAGTAGTGGAGCCAGACGAGGTACTTACTAAGCTTTGCAGATCCGAATCTCGGAGAGCGAAGACGAGAGTCGGTTCGGTGGATAGCAGTTCCCCTTCTGATCCTAATGAACATGGGCACATTGTCACGTACACAGTGCTGGATGTTGATATGCAATGTATTTCGTACCCATTCACAGTCGAATATGTAGCCCCGAGCACACTGCTAAAATATGCGTGACGTTGTGCGAGAATGCCACGGTGGTGTCACTACCAGTTTTATTTTTTATGTTTTCATTGGTCTTTTCCGCGCTTTTCCGAAGCTCTCACTGACAGTTAGACTTACGTATGGTTAGTATTCGAGAAGTAGCGTGATCTGCTAATCTATCTTAGTATTTCTCACCCTTTATTTCAGCATCATCGTCAGCCTGGCTACGCCCACTGCAGGGCAAAGGCCTCTCCCATACTTTTCCAGCTACCCCGGTCATGTGCTAATTGTGGCCATGTTGTCCCTGCAAACTTCTTAATCTCATCAGCCCACCTAACTTGCTGCCGCCCCTTGCTACGCTTCCCTTCTCTTGGAATCCTCTTCAGATTCCAATGGCGAGCTGTCCGGATCCAGGGATTCTTAGCACCCTCTGCTGCGTCACAGGTCTGACCGCCGCCGTGGCCAGTTGCTTCGCAGCTGCTGGAGACCCCTTATTTAATAGCCCCCAAAGCGGGGTCTTTGAGACAATACATTAAAGGTAACGTTGCTATAATAGTGCAAGGATATAATTTCCATTCGTGGGCCGTTAATGCGCTTTAGAGCTCCGCTACACCAGCCTGTCCCAAAACGATCCCAAGAAAGCACCACTCTTCGCCGATGGTCCGCAGCTGCATGCTTTGTTCGAGACGCCCTTAACGACTAAAGGTTCGACAGCTTGCCTCGCGCCCAGGGGGACAGGAAATACGAAGCACTAAAGAAGGGTCTTATACGGGCAGTGCGAATGACCGATCGAAATTGTCTGTGCCGTGAAGCACCGTGACTCTGGTGACCCGAGAAGAGTGCTCATCCTATAGGTCGGCCTCTTTCAGGTCGCGTCTCGTCCCGATCCCTCATTCTTTCGTTCCGCCTGTCTGTCTTCGCCTGCCCGTCTATGGCTGGCTTTCCGTCTCTTTCCGTCTCGCCGCTTTTCACGTATTCGTCCAAAGCCCTGATCTTTATGATTCGTGCTTGCTTCTTGATTTCTTTCTCGCTTCGTCACCATTTATTTTTTATTGTTTTCTTCAGCCACCCAGATTCGACGAATAAAATAGAGGATTGCTTTTCCTTTGTTTTTCATTCTTCGTTCTTCTTTCTCTTCTTTCTTTTTTTTTTCTTTCTAACTTCCTCTCCAACTTTCGTTCTTTCTTTCGTCGGCTACCCAGTTATGGCTATAGGCAATAAGGAGTAGTGCTCTCTTTCTTCCCCGTCGTATAACCTTCTTCATTCTTCGCGCCTCCTTTCCCTAACTTACCCAGTTATGGCCAAGCGATAAAGAGCTGCGCGCCAGTCAAACCTCACGTTTCGAGCGAGGACTCAAGCGAGAGAGAGAGGTCCTCCTCGGCGGTCGGGTTGATCGGTCGGTGGCCTGCGGGTCCGAAGCGCGCGATTCCATCGCGGAAGAAATTTCTCTCTTTCTTTCTCTCTTCCTTTCTTTCTTTCTTTTCCCGCAGCTACCCCCGTCGACTGTGAGCGCCGCTTCCTCGTTGCATGCAGGTCCGACAGCACACCGAGCGTCGATGTCTTTTTCCGAGGTCGCGGACCTTTTTTTTTCGTATTATTTTCGCGAGAGCGGGATGCCCTCTGCCGCGGCTGTTAGGGGCGGAGACGGCGCGTGACGTGAGCTGTCGGTCACGTGCGTATAATACGCGAATGACGCGCCGGCCGACGCCGACGCTCGATCGGGGGTTGCGGAAGGTGAATTTCGCGGCGATGAAGCTGTTATATACGAGAGGGGAGGGGGGGGGGGGCATGGTACCACGCACGTACTGCGAATGGCCTATACTCTATCAAAAAAAGAAAAAAAAGAAAAGCCCATATGCCACAAATTCAATGATATGAACGTATGGGGGAGAGGTCAATATAAAAAAAAAAAAACTCGCGTGTTCCCATATGTGGCACATGTTCCACATGGATGTACGAACGTGTCGGATTTTTTCGCATAAAAAGCCCATATGTTCGCATATATCGTGTGGGACATGCCCCGTATTCAATAAGCCACATGAGCGTACGGGGTTTCCGTGCAAAAAAAGAATAAGAACTCCGTATTTTTCCATATGTCACATGGGAGGTGCCCCATAGCAAATAACAGATAAGAACGTGTGGGGATTCATTATAAAACCCCGCGTGCTCTCATTCAGGGGGCATGTTTCAAATGATCATATGAACGTTTAGAATTTCCGTACAAGAACCTGCATGTTCCCATATATCACATGGTGCATGCCCCATGTGCAATAACTCATATGAACTTACGGGGATGCCGTACCGAAACTCGCCTGTTCCCATATATCGTATGGAGAGAGAGAGAGAAAGAGAGACAGAGAGAGGAGGAGGGGACAAAGGAGAGGAAAGACAGGGAGGTTAGCCAGTGTAAGTACCGGCTGGCTACCCTGTGCTGGGGAAAGGGGTAAAGGGAATAAAAGGAGAAAGGAGTTCACAAATCATCACATTCATGGTCCATCTTATGTGACTCAAAGGCAGCTCTTCAGTGTCTGATGTCTCCTTTCAACCATGGACCAAATGAGCAACTAGTCGCAGAGACAGAGAGAGACACAATAAAGAGGAAAGGGGCCTTTAAGGGACTAATAAATGATGATGATGATGATGATGACGATGATGATGATGATTAAATTCAGGGAGGGTAAACAGAGTACAAAATCCGCTTTGCTATCCTACACTGGGGAACGGGAGTGGGAGAAGTCGAAAGATAAGATAGCAGAGAGAGAGAGGGAGAGAGAAAGCCAATACAGACACACGATTACAGCCGGTCACAATCACCGCAGACCATCACTGCACAAAATCGATCGTAGCACAACGAACACCAGCACAGACTACATCCACTTGTGCAGGTTCATCGTCCTTAAAAAAATATGTAGCAGTGCCTTCGTCACCCTCAGTTGCGATGGCTTATGAGATCGGCATTCCAGAATGGTTTATGCTCTGTCTTCGATCAAAGCGAGCTAGCGCAACTGTGAGCGATGTGATCTGCACCAACTGTATGGCTGCACCGTGCAGGCCGTTCACGCGGGTGCGTCGGCTCATCCGGTAAAACGCCAAGTCCGCTTGCGTTCACCGGAATACCGGGCACGCTAAAAGATGTGTTTTCGAGGAGGCACACATGCGTGGTGACCAGTTGTTGCTTACACGTCTTTATTCACACTTTTGCCCTTAAAGTGCTGCGGTGAATTGGTTTGGGAAGTGGCGGGAGTGCGAAGGTAAGGGAAACAGTGATAAGGGGTACTTAGTTATCTACAACATGGGGTCTGATGCTTTCGTTGGTACGCTCTAGATGAAGAAGCCTAGTCTCAGGAGGCAGTGCCTCTCACGGTATATGGCAAAGGCAGGTAGGACAAGACGCGGTCACAAGCCGAACGATAGGGACAAAACGCAAAGGACTGAAAAAGTACGTCTCACCGACCGAGGCGCAGCGCATAATTAATTGCGACGTATAGCACGTGTTTGCGACATCCCCGCTATTTTCTTGCATAAAGAGGAATTTTCACACCCAGACCGCCCTTTCGGGAATACAAGAACGGTAAGCTGAGCGAGGTGGTATGGGTGCATCGTAAAGAACCGGCCCCACGAACACACAGACCAAGTAAAGGAGCACGATACTAAGTCGGAATCGCAAAGATTTATTGGAAAAACACGATAGTTGAATCCGTGCATGGAATATCGCGTGATACACGCTGAGGCGTTTGCAAATCGAGACTATAACCCCCGGGCAGCCAGCCGAAACACCACAGTCACTGCACAGTTAGAACAGTACAACTGCGCAGGTCAACGACAGCTTCTTTCAGGCTATACCAAAACTTCATTTCATGTGAAAGAGAGCTTGTAGTAGTGCATTTGTCTCCTAGTCTTAATATATGGACAGCCTCGGTAACTTCGCGAGTATCTTTACATTTGTATTTCGACAGGATCACAACATGTTGGAACACTGCTTCGAAACCACATTCTACACAGTTCTGGGTCAAAGTGCACTGTTTTGAGAATGTCCACGCATGCCCATGATTGACTAAGGTTGGCGCTGATTTGCCATGAAAATGCGCGTGTAGTGTGTGTGTGTGTGTGTGTGTGTGTGTGTGTGTACAATTCTTTTTTCAATACTGCGCGACTTTCCAGTGTTAATCTAAACATTTTTCTGCACGTAATAGCCGATATGAAAAATGCCGTTAGCAGGCTTTCACACACATCTAACTTGGTTTAACCAACAAGGCCACTTTCCCGCTAGCAGCATTTTTGAGGCCGAGACGCATTTTTAAAGCTTGTACCGTTTGGGGAACGAAAAGTAGCAATAAGGACGTACACCACGAGCCCGGATGTTGACACCTTACTAGCGTTAGTAGGGTGGCTAGAACCGCCACGCTACCTAGCCACCCTATAGAACCTAGCCACCATAACCTTACTTTTAGCACGAGGTTCCCCATTATGGTTAGGGCGAACTGGGCGTGTGGAGAAGCGCACTTGCAGGTTTCGCATATAGTTTATTGTGAAGCCCTGTCTCGAGGTTGAAGTTTCAAAAAAGTAGCGGATATTTGTACATTTAAACAGGGAAAAAAATAAACACTCATGGGCCTTTTGGTTGACAATCGGAATTTGTATTCTACTCGTACGGGGTAACAAACCCGACGCGTATTTGGTAGACGTCCCCAACTTCCCTTCCCTCTTTTACCTTTTCTCTATCCTCCTTCTCCCCTGCTCGTTCTTCATGTGTCCGTGTATTGTGCGCATGTCTTTCCGTACCCTACCCATTAAACCCTGCCGATTTTCTGAGCAGTTTATCGTTCAAAGATGCGACGCAGTTTTGCGGGCGGAGCTTTTATGGAATCTCGTACATGGACCCCGCGAGTACGGGTTCTAAAAGCGATAGCCTTCTCTGCCAACTTCCCCGCCGTTTGCGCTGTTGGCAGACGGCGATCTAACGCGGCAGAGAGTTACAAGGTGAGAAAGAGAGCAAAGGGGGCTGAAGGGAGTGCAGAGGAGCAGCAGGAGGCGCCCTACGGTCCAAAGGCAAAATACGAGAGACGCAGCAGGGTAACCGGAACGCTATATCTGACAGTGACAATCATCTTCGATGGCTTTCTGCCGGAGCTTTCTTTTTTCTCTATCCTCGTGGAGTTCGTTCCGTCACCCGCTGATTGCTGTGATCCGATCCCGACGTTTCTGGCGGCAGTTTTCGCCACGGTGTTCTTTTTGTATGTGCACGTGTGTCTTCACGTGTGTACCCGCGTGTGTCGCGCACATACACGGGAGCGTCCGGCACATTGAAGTGGCCTGCGATCACCGATCGCTCAACCAGGCGGTGGGAGCCGCCTCGCACGATATCCGTTACTTTGTCCACGCCGAAATGTAACGGCGCAGCTAAACGGGACCTGCACGACAAGCGGTCAACGTGTGCTTTACAAGCAAAAAAAAACAAAAACAAAAGCTCTGCAATCCCGCGCGCGAGGGCAAATACATAGTTGGCAGACGTGCCAAACAAACCCCGCGAAGCGGGAGCCTTTTTTTTTTTTCCGTGGTCCACTGATTGCGGAACGAAGGGTTCCTTCCTCGGTGCACCGTACCGTCGCCAACTCCCCGTTTCCTCGTTCGCTGTTCGAATATCCGCGTCGAGACGGAAGATGTCAGTCTGGTCGCGTCGTAACCCCCACGGCAGGCGACAAACGTTTACGCCCGTGTACCTAGCCATAACTCCTTACGGAAGCACGTGCGTTGACAGTTGGTAAACTAATAAAGGGACACTACTGAACCACAAATCAAGTGACTTACACTTCAAAAATACTTTTTTTTAAAAAAACGCCACTCCTTCCGTGAGACGAGGCCAGATAAGCCAGAAGAGACGGCGAAGTGGAAGACGGGTGGCGACACCACCGTTAAGTTCCTGCACCAGGTCGCCGTGACGTCATTGTACTGCGCCGGCGTCTGCTCGCGGCCTATAAGGCCGCGAAACCACCGAGCACATCGTATTCTAAATGAGCCAATGACAACCTGGTAAGTTTCGAAAAAGCTTCTTTACGGCACTCCAACGGCCCAAATGCGAATAAAAAAAGAACTTCAATAATCAGTGGCGTCACAGTGACGTATATACGGGCGCTAGGGTTTCGGTGCGGAATAAACAAAAATGAAGTTCTGCCATAGTTCTTTTCTTCTACAGTAACTAATCTCTTGTCGTGAAATTAATAAATAAAAGAGTTTCGAAAGAATATAATTTACGCCTAAACTTTATTTAGCGTTTCTCTTTACGGTCCGGTTAAGAGGACACTCGTGAGAACTATAACAATCTAGATTGGTACATCAGTTGGACTACTGGAATACACCAACAGGTCTGTCTTTATACCGTTTAGTAAGGGCATCGTAAGCCGGCGGCGATAGCTACGAGATGGCGCCCGAGTAGCGCGCGTCGTCTGTACGGAAACAAAGTGCTGCATGAGCGGAGGCCTGTCTGCGACGGCTGCTGCGAATCGCGCCCACGCGGCACGATTAGCGACGCAGTCGCGCCACATTTCGCTCTGTTTGCAACGGGCCGCACGAGACAGATTGTCCTTGCCAGTCAGTATATTGCGAAATGAAAAGAAAGTGTACAGCTGCACTCAAATTTCACATTAGGGAGCATCGTATAATCGTCGGTGAATTTTTTTACTCTCAACGGTACGCCCTAACTTTTTACAGCGAAAGCTAACTGACTAACCTTCCGTAGGTCTTTCCGCGTTCGTCAACAGAAAGAAATCATAATGGGGGCCGATCCTGGTGATCGTGCAGAAAGGGTCCAGGCTCACTGGCACATGCCCCTGTGGGCTCGGGCAACCTGTAACGAGGTAGCACGTCTGTGCACGAAGTTCGACGTACCGAACACAGGTCGTCCGCCACACATTAAAGCGAGGCATCTGATGCAAGCCGCCAAACGAAGGCGCATGAAGATCATATCTGACTGGGATCCAATCGAGTTGCGGTCCGTTACCGCCACCTTCGATAGCAAAGCCGGACTTAGCTGCAAACGCAAGCAGCTTCCCATCGCTCAAGCCAGCGCGATCACTGTGCACAAGTCTCGAGGCGCAACGTACTCGGAAGTGGCGTACGTGTGCGACAAAAGCACCCACAGCAGCTAGTGGCTAGCCACTAGCTGCTGTGGGTGCCACTAGCTGCTAGCCACTAGTGACTATAGCCACTAGCTGGCTAGCCACTAGAGCCACGCCACTAGCTAGCAGCTAGTGGCGTGGCTCTGAGCCGATGCACGGACCGTGAATCGCCTCTCCCTCACGAAGGCGAGGGGAGACCACACGTTTCACCATGCAAACGAAAATAGAGCTCCGCAGGACGAGTTCGGGCGTTTGGAAAATCACCACCTGCCTACGATAACCAAGACTTGCCAAGCAGTACTGCAAGAACCGCACACAACTGCACTTGCGGCATTGACGTTCGTTCGCAGAATCTGCCATGTGGAAGATCTCGGTCACGATGCAATCCTGAACGAGACGCCCGTCCTGCGTCTTTCGGACACGTGGTCAGCTCTCGTTCGCCCAGCTCAACGGCTGCACCGGAGTCGTGTGCGATCGCCGGGCCAAGTCGCGCGCTGCAGATGTTGCTGCATGCGCAAAAAGCAACGTTCAGGTGCAACCGTTCGATGAGCAGAGTCGCGAGCGACATGTACGTATGTTTGTGCTATACAAATGGAACAAGGAATCGCGATCTCGACGGTGTACATCTCACCCCCAACTTCCCAGTCCGAAATCAAGGAGTTTATACGGCCGCGTAGTTCCAGTGGGTTAGAAAGGATGATACCACACCTGTGATCATCAACGGAGACTTCAACGTGGGCATTCCTACCCCAGAGAAGGAATAGTTCGTGGAATACGTGTTGAATAGTTTGGCCTGTAATGTTACTCTATACCACATGATACCTACCACGCATCACCGGACGCGCATTGGTTTGATTCTAGCCAAGAACCTATCTAGGGTGGCAGTCGAACCACTGAGTGTACGAGTATATCACAGTGATCGTAAAGTAGTCATGACTACCCTGGCAAAATGAAGAGTTTCAATCGAACATCAACCACTGCTCTAACTCGCTTCATCAGACACTTCAAACAAATGACAACCATTCCACTATGTGAAGGTGGAATTGCAGCGAAAGCTGACGACAACCGAAGCTCTCAAACGAAAAGGAGAGTGCTTTCGCTGTCATTCCATCTTTACAGAGTGGAATGGTTGTCATTTTTTTTAGAGAAAAAGTATATATCACAATTCCACCAGGACGATAACATAGACACAATGCAACGAACGAGACTCGGAGTAGCCGAGAGAACGAGCACAGCGAAGGATGAAAGAGCGAACGTGTACCGTAGCGGGGGATGAAAGACGGCGATAGCGAGGAGGAAAGCGGAGGAAGAGGGTACAGCGGAACCATGAGGCGGAAAGCGGAGGAGGAAGGCATGGACGAAAGCGTGAAAAGAAAAGCGTGGTGCCGCGCAAGACGAGCTCTGCGGCGACGACCGCTACGAGATGGCGCCGGCGTAGCGCGCCGTCGTCTATTCACCGATGGCATGCGGCGAGCGCGTCCACCGATACCACATAGGAAAACAAAGCGCTGCATGAGCAGAGGTCTCTCTGCGGCGGTTGCTGTGAATCGCGCCCAAGCGTCACCCACGCGCTGCCTCTCGCGAACTCCCGATTAGCCAGGCAGACGCGCCGCACTTCCCCCCGTTTGCAATGTGCCGGCAATGCGCCAGCCAGTATATCGTGAAATGAAAACACGCACAAGCTGCGCTCAAATTTCGCATTACGGAGTATCGTAGTTGTCGATTATCTTTCTTTTTTTTTCGTTTTCTGAAGATTTTCTTTCTTGTACCCAAGTAATGTGTTATAATTTCATTTCTACGAACCACGTTCAGTTTAGTTTCCCAGGCGGTGTACGAGTGTAGCGACGTCATGATTCGGGAGGTTGTCACGTGCAAGCAGAACATTGTGACGTTTTGACACTCGCTCTCGCTTCGGTCGTCTGCTCCGGTCGTCTGCTCCGGTCGTCAGCTGTGTTAATTCAAGGCGCGGCCCGATGTAGCGGCACAGCAGACGACCGAGCCAGCGCCAGAAACGTCACAGTGTTCTGCTGTCACGTGACCGTCTCCTGCGTCATCCAACTCACGGTTAAACACAACGCCATCATGGAATGGCAAATTACACATAACACTACACATACACATAACATAGCACAAAAAAGAAAATTACGAAATGTGCGACAGCCACATGTGCCACGCAAATGAAACCGAGCTATAACAAGGCCAGAAGCAACAATCAGTAAAATAAATTTAGAAAGTAAGAAAAATTGCTCAGAAGCCATCGAGGATAATTTTCAGTGTGAGCGATTAGCACGAACGAACGAACGAACGAACGAACGAACGAACGCTTTCCTTGCCGAGTCCCACCGACCAACACCGAAAACAGGCGAAAGAGTCCAGAAAGCTAGTCGCTTTAACATCAGCATTATATATATATATATATATATATATATATATGTCTCATGACGAAAGGGACAGTATGCAGCAAACGCTCTTTTATACGCTTCGTGTTCAGGAGAAATGCCATTTCGTTGTAGATCATAGCAACTGTAGTAACTACACGAGATTCGCATCGAGCCGAATGGAAACCCGACTTCCGCACAATGCTCGCAATGAGGCAACGAATCGGCAGAAGGAGACAAAAAAAAAACCAAGTGAGATCTCTCTTTCGATCCTCCCCCGCCTCTTCCGTCCCTACTTTCGCTAACGATGAAAGCGGCCATTTCTCCTGTGTGTGTGTATGTGTACTTCCTGGTTTCGGTGACGTAATCGCGACATTGCGAGCGTGCGCCTAGTCAGTGCGACCGGTGAACGTGCGCCGCCTCCGTTCTCCAACTACAAAAAATAAAAAATAAAATAAATAAATAAAGCTCTTTCCGGGGCCGTCCCGCTATAAGCTGGTTTTCTTCTTTTTCCGTTCTCGCTTCCTCTCCCCTCCCCCTCCTACACAACCCCCTTCCCTGGTTATACGGTCCGGTTTGGGTCAGATCGGAAGCGGGATACTATACGGTGACTTCCGAAAAACCGGATTCAGCGACCTACAAAAGTAAAAGTGCAGCGCGAGCGCGTAATACAAGTTCTAACGTCTTGCGCACGACAAATTGTTGCAAATAGTAATAAGTAGAAGGAGTAGGACAATACGAAGGGGGAGGACGAGAAGTAGAAGAATGAGGAGGAGGGGGAAGGGGAGGAGGACTGGGAGGAGAAGAAGAAGAAGCAACCTGTGCGGCGTTCTGCGAGCTTATCACAGCACAGGTTCACAGTCGACGAGACGCTGAGTTGAAGAATGAATAGAGAGTTTTAGAATAGGGGCCCCAAACGTTCTGGGGCCCCAAAGAAATAGCGTCGACGCCACTGCGCATGCGCAAGACGCAAACTGCCTTTGGGTTTTGCGTTGGGAACGCTATTTCACCGATTTAGCGGGAGCCCAAATAGCGGCCCCAAAAGTTTTGCGTCAGCAAACATGGCGGCACCCATCGAAGCGACGGTTCTAACCTAGCACCAAACTGGATTCGATTCGCGGTAACGCGTGAAGTTCGCAAGCTAGGAGAAGTGACTGCGGTTATCGCTTTCTCTCAAGTAGCGTGTGTTATGAAGATTGACTCATTAGACGCCGCTGATTTTGAATTCGATTGTGGATTTTATGGCTCGTAGGCCTAACACGGCTAAGCTTGGCTGGTGAAGGCTAGTAAAGTTGGTCTGCTCAAAACTAAGCGCAACTAATTGTTTGCTGCTTACAGAATAGCCTCTAAATTGTAATTAAATGCGAATACACGCAAGTCAAAATTATTATTGCTATCATAAGATGGTATATTTTATTTAATTATTTCTAATAGCTTTTCTTTGATGCCGTAGTGGCGCTGTCAGCGCAAGACGCTATCCGCAAACGTAAAACCCTATTCTAAAACTCTTCACTCCTACGTGTCCCAACGTTAGCACCCGCAAAGCTCTTTGGGGCCCCAAACTATTGGGGCCCCTATTCTAAAACTCACTAATGAATGAACAGAATTTATTGATAGGAAAGACGGGGGAGGTCGACCTGAGCTAGCGCGCTCTAGTCTGCTACTCTGCACTGTTGAAGAAAGTGTTGCAGAATGTAGGGAGGTCCACTTCGAACGTGCAGCACAGCGCGGACGCGTGCACAGAGAAAAAAAAAAGTAAGGAAGCAAAAAAGGACGTCGCAGCGCCGTCGGCATGTACGTAAGTTAGCCGGAAAAAGCGTGTGGTTGGCTACTCTACAAAGGGCAAGAGGGAGGAGGGAATAGAAAGACGAGAGAGAGGGGGGAACGGTTCTCTAAGCGACTCGCTACGGTATAGCCTGCAGTTGCCACGCCGCTGTTTGCAGAGCTGAGCTATAGAGGTCGCGAGTTCGATCCCTGCGAAAGCCACTCACGATTGCTACGTATGCATCTCATGTATCGCCCCTTCCCTCCCTCCTTACTCAATGTCCCATTTGGGCTCCGTAAGGTATTTTTAAAGAAATTGAATTCGAGAGAAAAATCGATGGGGGCGAAATGCGAAAACGTTCGTGCACTTGAATTAAGGTGCGCGTCGCAGAGATCCGGGTTGCTGAAATATATCCGGAGTCCCCAACAGTGTGCCGCGCAACTCCTAATCACACCGTACGTAGCTTTGCCACGCGAAACGCCAGAATTTTCGTGCTCGAGAAAGATCGGGAAAGCCAACGGTGGTCGCACAGGCCCGTCGATCTTCAGAAGGTGCGTCAGAGCCTTGCGCAAACCGCGTGAAACTGGCGCACCCGGTACACAGCCGCGCGCAGCCGACGACAGCCGAGGCGACCCTCGAGGGTTTTGCAAAAGCGGTACGATAAACAAGTACTATCATTAGCACGTGTTCTTAAAGTGTGACAACACTGAGTCAGATTAAACTTGTTACCTATTCTTTTAAACTCTACACGTTCGTTCGTTTGGTGGCAAAAGGTTGAAAAAAAAGAAATGGAAGGCCAAACTTCACTTTCTTGACGTTCACCGGAACCTCGGCGCTACCACGTGACGTCATGAGTTTCAAAGCGCATTTTTTGTGATTTACTTTTTTTGGTCGTTCTGGGGCGCACGAAATGTATTCGAAGCTTTGAAGTGTTCGAAGGTTGAGTTCTGCTGCGGAATGCAATGTAGTGTACTCATTTGCAGATTCCAATGAAAAAAAACAACAACTAAACCACAGTAGAGATCGACGCTGCTTAAATGCATGACGTCACAGTAAGTTGACGGCGCCACGCCGTTTATAGTTTTTGCCTCCTCTCTGGCTTACCAAGGTTTCGCTCACCGCAAGAGTGGCTGCTTTGTTACTGCCGAAGGGTAATTTACTGATACATCGCAACCTGAAACTTATTTTTCTAGAGTTCCTTGATATATCGTTTTTTCAGGCCCATTCCATGCATTGGTTGCAAATTTCGAACGAATCTTCGCGTTGAAATTTCTTCCACGTGGCGGCAGCGTAACGCTCACCATTTGGGAAATATATAACTAAACCATGGAGCTCTGGAAAGACAAAGTCCCAATTGAAGATGCGGTGTGTGTGTGTGTGTGTGTGTGTGTGTGTGTGTGTGTGTGTGTGTGTGTTCCGCGGGGTTGAGCACGTGCATCTTGCTGTCTAAAGGTCGGCCGAAAGAGAACCCGTAGCGCGTGCTATAGTTTCGGAATACCTATACGGGCATCCAGAATTCGCGTAGACAAGAAACCTTTCGCAGCGCTTCTAGGGGGCAGCCACATCTTTTGCCGGAGACGGCTGGAGCTGCCTGAAAGAACTAAAGGGCAACGTGTGATGGCGCTGAGCCTCTTCTTATCCGCCTGCTTGCCGCCATTGATCGCTCGCCGTGGCTCCGTCGACAGCTCGCCCTACACCGAACCCGCAGCCCTGCTCTGGCGGCGCTGGCAG
The DNA here is from genome assembly GCF_050947875.1 of Dermacentor variabilis. Classification (NCBI taxonomy): domain Eukaryota; kingdom Metazoa; phylum Arthropoda; class Arachnida; order Ixodida; family Ixodidae; genus Dermacentor; species Dermacentor variabilis. The sequence goes on along the minus strand of NC_134575.1, from coordinate 39,779,133 downwards.
CTGCCGACGTGCGCTTGCTCCAACGAGGGTGCGAGGGCATAATCTGGAAGTACATGTTGCTGGGCTAGCCGGTTCATATCGCTGAGTAGACCCTAAATACGGTCGGGTATAAGGAGGGTATAATCATTTTGGTCTATAGCGAAACGCTCTGCGTGTTGGGTTCCGCACCAGCTTTATACAGGGTGCCCTTACACCTGATGTATCCGACGGTTTCAGAAGCCGTTGTTTCAAAAGTTGGCTAAATAAAGCTGGTTAATTAAGTTATCGATTAGAGTACTAAAATGCAAGTTGTGCGAGTAGACCTTTGAGAAATAGCGCAATATTTGCATCTTCCTACAGAGTATAACTTTTCTCTAAAAAAAAGCAAGAAGAAAAATTAGAAGGGGGGGCTTGGCCCGTGGTGACCGAGATACCTAGCATAAGCGACCTCTGTACGAGAGTGCCAAACAACCTGTCAGGTCTGGTGATACGAAATCCGAAGTTTATCGAGTCAGTTAAATGGAAGCTCTTGGTGGCTTCCCGCAATGCCTGCTGTAAAACGGAAGGCCTGCTCTCTCCACGACGTCACTTGTGAAAGGGCCTTCACGTTCCTGCATAAGCGCATGGCTTGGTAGAAAAGGCGATCGCACTAAAGCTTCGTACATACGAGAGAGAGAGAAAGAAGAATCATAAGCGCTTCCGCTGTGTGAAGAAGGACGAACAGCGAAGCTGTGGTGTGTTTTACCTCAGTCACTGAGATGTTCACTAAAAAAAATTATGGGGTTTTACGTGCCAAAACCACTTTCTGATTATGAGGCACACCGTAGTGGAGGCCTCCGCAAATTTCGACCACCTGGGGTTCTTTAACGTGCACCTAAATCTAAGTACACGGGTGTTTTCGAATTTCGCCCCCATCGAAATGCGGCCGCCGCGGCCGGTATTCGATCCCGCGACCTCGTGCTCAGCAGCCCAACACCATAGCCACTGAGCAACCATGGCGGGTGAGATGTTCACTGAACATCTCTTATGCCTCGGAGATGTTCACAGAACATCTCGTTCGGGATGTTTTTTTACTGAACATCTCTTACGCCTCGGTGATGTTCACAGAACATCTCGTTCGGGTTGTTCACCGAACATTCCAGGCACCATTTATATCTCGCACTTTCCGGTGTAGTGGTGACCCCCGTGGAAACGCGACAAACCGTCCTCCAAGACCGCTGAAGCTTTACACGAGGTCGAGGCAGCCAGCCGAATAAACATTTCACGCGTGTTCACTTATTACTTTCATTTCTTTTTTCACTCGGCAAAGATGACCTGGCAGTTTTGCTTCGCTTCCGGGGGAAGCATAAGAACAGCCCGTCCCACAAACACGCGATCGGCCGCGAACGTCAAGTACACAGGCATGCGGGCTGTATATAGCGTGCGCGAATATTTTGTCACGGTCCCGTTAGCCCTTATATAGACTCGGATGAAGTCTCGGTCTGCGCTCTGTATACCAGTGGCACGATCGCCTCTCGCACGCAGGCTCTCTGCGTGCAGGCTCGGCCCGGCTCGCGAATGACGTAATCGCCTACAGGGGGCGTTGCGAAGCGTGTCCGCGGTCGGCCGGGCAGAGCTCGGAGAGTCACGCTAACGTGTCGCGTTGTCGATGGCATACAGCAATAGAGAGCTTTAGATTAGGGAACGCAAGCGGCTTGCGTGCGCAAGAATTAGGGGCCGCGGTACTGCGCATGCGCAGAGCCCTACGTCTGAGTCCGCGCACGCGCAGTACCGTCGCCCCTAGTTCTTGCGTGCGCGCAAGCCGCTTTCGTCCCCTAATTTAAAGATCTCCGATGTTGGAGTGAGAGCGCTAACCAGTCAGCTTTCGAAATAAGCGATAAGTTATTTAGAGTCCTGACGGAATAAAAAAAAAAGCAAGGAAGAGATCGATGGGCCAGTGGTCGTTAGTGGCGTGGGTAACGTTACAATGTAGAGAGAGATGTTTTTACTGGAGGGAGGTAAGATCAAGGAGAGATGGGGAAAAGTGATAGAGTCTGCGATTGAGTTAGTAAAACCTGATCAGCTCAAGCAGGTTAGGTGACTATTTTTCACCACCCCGTTTCAAAGGGGATGCCAATGGAGATCATCATCATCATACTAGCTGAAGAAAAGCATTTAAAGAGAGACCAGGGAGCACCTTAAACAAATAAATATTTCAAAACTCGTTTTCGTAAATACTGCGGTAAGAGACTGATTACCGCAGAAAATTAAGGGCAGGCTTCCACTTTTTTTTTCTTATTTCGTACCGCCACCTTCCGTGGTTGCTTGGTGGCTGTCGTGTTGGGCTGCCAAACACAAGGTCGCGGGATCGAATCGATGGGGGCGAAATGCGAACACACCCTGTACATAGATTTTAGGTGCACGTTAAAGAACCCCAGTCGGTCCAAATTTCCCGATTCCCCCACTAGGGCGTGCCTCGTAATCGGATCGTGGTTCTGGCTCGTAAAAACCCCATGATTTAATTTTTCTTTAATTTTGTGCCGATACACCAGCGCCGTTACGTCAGTATGACGTCATGAATTTCAAAGCATTTTTTAAATATTCGGGCTTTATTGCGGCGCTCCAGTAAAGGTTCTCGAAACACTCTTAATTTGAACCCTATGGCTTCTCTAGAATGCAGTGTAGTACATCTTTATCAATAAAGAAAGAATTAACTATAGGCACGAGCAGACGGCGTCAAAATCAATGACGTCACAGCGAGATTGTTCGGGAACTCCAAGACAGCGTCGGTCACCCGTCTTTCCTTTTGTGCGTCATATCCGTCGCACCATGCCTCCTGTCACGGTAAGAGTGGCATTTTTTTTTTTTTTCAAACTGGCCATCTAATAGCACACGTCAACTTGTTTTTCTCTGCAGTGTCCCTTTAAACATTTATATGCACCAGAAACATTAAAGAGACGCTAAGGGGGGGGGGGGGAGGGATTGGTTGAGCTGTATTAGTAAATTACCTTTCCACAAAGAGTAGGGATGTGCGAATAGTTATGTTTTGAGAACCGGATCGAACGCGAATCGAACGGTGCCAGAAGCGAATCGAATCGAATGTCGAATACTTTTCGAATATTTTATGAACAATGAACAGTTGTTATCACAATTAATACAAAAGAATGTTCACATCCTGGTATTCTTAAGTTAGCAAGTTTCTGTCATTACGTAGTACATTATAAAGCGTTGTTTACTAAAAGCGCAAACGGAGCATTAGGAGCCAACAAGTAGTTTCTTCGCATGTACAGGAGCCTTCGGAGAGCACGAGTGATCGCTGCATAGCCTGTAAATATCGGCTACCGACCACTACGCAAGTTCTCTTGTTTTATGGGGTGAAAATTTACCGCGGGGTGAAAATTTACCGTACTTTTGCTCCCATTTTATATTTAATCGGATCCAGTTGGCGCTTTGAAATATTCGAAAATTATTAAAAAACGTATTCGCATCTATGAATAGCGACTGTTCGATTCGAAGACCGAATCGATTATGACACTACACGAATCGTTATCCGAAGGTTTCGAATATTTGCACAACACTTAGGGAATAGTGTCGCGTGGTGTCACGTGACAATAGGCTTGCTAAGCCAGAAGAGGCGCAAGAACGAAAGACGGCTGAGGTCGCCGCCTTGGAAGTTGCCGCACCAGGCTGCTGTGACGTCACAGATTTTGATGGCGCCAGTCGATTGTTGTGACGAAGTGACGGCGCCTAGTCGATTTGTTGCCGGTCGTAAAAGTGTACAAAAGTTGATTCTAAGTGAGCCAGAGGCTGAACTTCGCAAGTTTCAAAGACTTTTACTGAGCCACAAAGCAAGAATACGAAGAAAGAAAGATACATTGAAATACGTGACGTCACACTGACGTACCGGAACTCGGGTTTCGGCGCGAAATTTTAGGAAAACGAAACTTTGACCTTCATTGTCTATATTTAATAATCAGCCTATCACCACAAAATTATCTAAATGTACTTTTTTTCCAATTAACATACTGTCAATCACTTGTTCAGTGTTTCGATTTGGGTCCCCTTAAAGGAACGCGTGTTTTAGTGCCGTATGCTACCACCGAGTCTCAAGGGATGCTCAAATGATCGTTGCCATCATCATTATCATCAACAACAACAACAGCATCATTAACATCATCATCATCATCATAATCATGCTGGAGAACCCCTGCCGGCATTTGAACCTTGCATTCTCTGGAGTACTGTACTGGAGATTATCAAACTCCGCCATTTTGTTCATCCAATCATAGAGGGCGTAGCCATGATGCGGGCCAGACATAGCAGATGAGATGGTAAATTTGGTAATAAGGCGCGATTATACAGTGTGCTGCACAAAACAGTGCTGTTTCTAGTGTTTCTAGTAGATGAACTGTCTGATATATTAGTGATACGGGACTCAAATATTTTATTTGTCCGAGCTTTGTGGCCGGGGTGGACATCAAAATTGATGCCACAATCTGCAATATCATTGTTAATGAAAAAAATTGAAAATTAACTATTAATCAATGATTTTATGGGGCACGTTTGTTGTTTATTATTATATACTTCAGGCCCTTGGGTCCGAGCAGGTGGGCAGTTTACAACTTACAGACATTATGCGCAAAGAATGCAACAATATATAGAACCTATTTCAAGCTTAGTTTAAATAACAGACATGAAAAGGCAACAAACCAGAGAAGAAAGTTATTGAAGAATTGAAGCGATTCATTGCTCAAAGCACTACAGTTTGCTCAAAACTCTATGCATTGCACAGGTTTTGGGAAATATATCCTACGTTCTAAATCTGCAGCTCGATCATTGATGAGCCAATTAACACGTTAACGCACTGACAATTATCATGCAACGTGGAAAACTGTTAACTGAGACAGCGATGCCTTTCCCAGGAACCATTCTAAATATTTATTTCCCGAAATGGTGCAAGACACAACAAATCCCGTCAAAAGGTTATGTTCCGGTATAGCCTCGCTCTCTGCAATAAATATGCCCGTGCACAGTCTAAATATAGTTGTTTGCAACAAATGGCATAAACTGCCTTCCACTGAAGAATATAACTGAATCAACTAAAAGGAAGATTGACCTCTGGAACTCCTATCTAAATACACCAGATGGGAGAATTAAATAGCTTTGCTCTGTATTCAGTGTACTGAATTTGACGGAGCTTGTCGCATTTAAAAGAATATGTTAAAGTCAACGGGCTGTAGCAAATCAGTCTTTAAATTAGGCATTCAAGCTTTTTTGAAGAAAGATTCTTGGAAATAAAAGAAAATTCAGAAAGCTCAAATATCATGTTTACAGCACCGTGATTCAGGAATTTTTTAAAGAAGAAAGAGGATATCAGAATTCCGTAAGCTGAACCTAATAAGACATCTAAAGCGGACAAAATTGATGTATTATACACCAATCTGTCATACGATACTATACAGATTTGTGAGACTTGCAAAATCCTCGTGGTCGTTGTAAGTTTCGCCCAAGGTGTAAACTCACATCTCAAGTTTCTCCGCTTAACAGATGCAATTAGCAGAACTGCGACGTCTACATTTGGTGCAGAGCTACCGATTTCTAAACTTTGTGCCTCAGATTTTTTTTTTTTTATGTTACCGACGCTGGGCATATTTTCTGTGAAAATCGGTTCCCTATATAAAAATATTGGGTTTACGCTCAGTTAGGATTCCGTTTTCTCTCTGAAATGCAACAACTTCCATTCAAGTTGGTTGAACGGTTAGCGGGCACAACAGAAAGGAAAGGAAAACAAACAAACAATCGAACAAACAAACAGAAGCGTTTTGTAATGTTTCACCCCGAAGTCGTCGTGTTCAGCTATTCGGGTGCAAGTTCGAGCCGCAATCGGAGTGCGTCAGAGAGAAGCTCGAAATAGCAACGACAAGCCCACCACGACCGACGAGTGTACGCCCCAAAATCACGTGGTGTCACGAGCGCGTAATGTTCAACCACAAGTATTTATTTGCATTAATATGCGGAATTTTCTGCGGGTGATTATAACGATGTCCCGATTGTCCCCTATACGCCAGTATTCATTTTGTTTTTTCGTTTTCGCCGCCTGCAAATCTCCACGTGATGGAAAGGCGCCAGTTACGTTAAAGTCTGGACATTTCAGAGATAGTCCAGCAGGTATATCGGATAGGCGATAATGTAAGCTGTAGGCCCATACTGGATACATGACCAGTAAAGAAAGAAAGGATAGTGAAAATGGGGAAGCAACCATCGGAGGACATTCGTCGTCAACTTCGAACGATAGCTTCCCGGTATATCTGCCGAGATACGTGCTGCTGTATAGGGGCGCTTACATTCGTCGGCTCTGCCGGTGAATTGCTGCTATGAGTCGCGCCGGTTGCTGTGTAGTCGCACTTCCTCCGGGGTTGGCACGCGTTGTACAAACCACGTTAATTAAGATCGTTGCGAAGACACACACATCGTGCACCGGTACCAGGATCGGCTAATCGCCTTTGATTACGCGCAGCCTCCGGGGTCGGCCCAGTTCACTCGGCCACACAGCCGTCCACGCAAAGTGGATGGAAAGCCAAAGAAAGCTTCACTTTAAAATGCTCCACCTGCTTCGTCGGCGGCTGTTTGCTGACGCAATCGATACAAGTAAGACAGTGAGTTATTAAAAATCATGAGCCATATTCCACTCTGTGAAGGTGGTTGACCGGCGAAGCTGTTGGCATACGACACGGAGGTGACACATAATGTTGAACAAAGGTACGAACTCGTTTATTGTCTTGATCGGTGGTCGTTGTTTCCCTCGCAACTGCAATCACATTCTTTGATAATGTCAAATCAATGAACGTACGTACGCCGCTGGGAAGTCGGTTGGGCCGAATAGGTGTGGCATCGCAAGCGATATGTCTGCAACACGGAACGCGTAAACCGCTCTCTTTTCGGTACCGACACATCCACATTGAAATCACCGAAAACGACTACAGGGGTAGTGTCATCGTAGCTAATTCAAGCAAAGTAAGTAACCCTGAGCTTACGGGACTATGAGTCATTGCATTTTTTTGCTTGCTTACGAGGGTATGAGCCATTGCTCACGGGGGTATGAACCATTGATGACGACAGTTTTCGACATGCCGTTCTGTAGGTTGTGCGCGCGATTAGAAAGATTTTAAGCACATTTCGCTTCACTTTCCTGAGTGCTTGTAGCCTCTGCCTTACGAGTCTATGAGCCATTGCATTTTTTTTTTGCCTGCTTACGGGAGTATGAATGCTTACGGGGGTATGAGCCATTGATGACGATAGTTTTTGTTCGTGGAGAACAAGAATGCACGGATCCCCAGCCCATATACAGCTTCGCTGTAAAAAAAAAAAAAAAAAAAAACTATGAAGCCGTGACGTACGGTAAAAAATGCAGGAATTCCTTTTCGAGCCAAATCGTGGGGATGTTCTTCGTGGTACGCATGTTTTCCCACTTTCTATAAAAGTCATAAAAAAAAAGTATTTCCCACCCACAAACACCGTAACCGTCTTCCTCTTACTGGGAAGCAAAATATGAATGATACAGTTCAGCCGAGAGTAGGGTTGAGCATGTGCGCATGTCTGTGGGTGCAGTAGGTGCTGTCTCTGTGCTTGTCTGATCACTTGTCTGATACATCATATGTGTTTCACCCAACGCCTGGAGTAGTGTGCCAGGTAGTCAGTCGGGCAAACGTCTCCAGTTTTCGTTAAAGACATATTCTCTGAGTTCAGTATATATATATATATATATATATATATATATATATATATATATATATATATATATATATATATATATATATATTTTAAATGGCAATACGGCCATTCTTACCGCGACAAGAGCCTAGGTGAGTCAGAAAAAAACTAAGAGGAAGAAGAAAGAAAGAAAGAAAGAAAGAAAGAAAGAAAGAAAGAAAGAAAGAAAGAAAGAAAGACCAGTGGCGACGCCGCCTGGAAATTCCCGCGCAAGCTCGCAGAGACGTCACTGATTTTGACAGTGGCCTGGTGGTGTTTGATTAACCTCTTGACGGGAAATTAAAAAAAAAAAGCTATGTTGCATTCTAAAGCAAGCAGACACTAAACGCAGAAAGTTTCAAGATCTTTTTTTTTTTATGCTCAAGAAGATCCCAAATGTCAGAATACCTTTGGAAATTTATGACGTCACACTGACGTAAGAGGTCTGAAGTTTCGCCGCAAAATTCAATACAGAGGCAGTTAGGCGTTCATTGTCGCCAATAATAAACAACGTTCCTCGGCCAAATGAGTGGAAATACACTTGTGAAAGGATACCTTTATCGGCTTATACTGATCTGTGTCGCTTTCTAGTGTTTGTGACGATTGATGATTTCTAGCGGCATCCTATTTGAAATATGGCGCCGAGAAATGGATCCCTTAGCCTGAGTGAGCTAATCAGATCATACAACGTCTATGTTGCAGTATAGCTTATTGTCTATCTTTATTTACATTCTTTCTCTTCATTAAAATGTCTGTCTTTAAATTTTAAAGTATGTCTGTTTACGAACGTGCGCCACCTATACTGTTTGCTTATCACCGTTTGCTAATCGCCTATCTTTTGTCTAATTATTGAGCGTTGCTTTGACTGTCGTCGGTTGCGCACAAGTTCCTAGAGGTGGATTATCTACTCACGTTCTCACATTAAAATCATGCCGACAACGTGGCTCACCTAAGACTTTTCTTTCTCTTTCTTTATTTGTTTTACTGCGGCTTCTTTTTTCAGCTTTTTGTAGTATCTAGAGCAGTTCGGAAAAAGTAGCCTCACACTACATTAAGAAGACAGAACGAAAAGCTTATCAGTCATTCGCCGATTCAAATATTTCTCCAAGCTAAAATAAACAAGTCCTCAATTTTGCTGTGTGCAAGCCGGGCTGCAGAATGTCGCCCATTGTAGGTGCTCGTTGTAAAGACACCGTTGGTCTCCTTGGAGGTGCGCAAGAGGTACTAAGATTGTGTGATTTGGCCGCTCTTTGAACTCAGCTGCGCGTTAGACAGCAAAATTTTCTAAAGCTGAGATACTTCAGCTTATGCAGCTGTGACACAGTTCAAAGTTTATAAACGCTATCTATTGATTAGGACATACTTTAGCGAAATGAACTCGGAAAACCGTTTCATACGGATAACTCACCGGTTATGTTCACACCAGACGAAGACGACGGTAGGACCACCTCGTCACCAGACGTCACCAGTTTCACGGCGCACAGCGCCATGACGGCTATGCAGACTTCTTTCGAAAACATTTCGGCAGCAATCCGCTGGGCTACCTCCTCATCACTGTACAAACAAACCGATCTCTCCTTTTAGCCGAAACGTCCCCTTCCGTCAGTCCACGCACCTGCCGAACTGCGCGCGATGGCAATCACGTGACTCACGGTCCCGCCGTCCGAGAGACCGACAGAGATCGAAGTTCGAAAGCAGACGAAATCACAACTTCCAGACGACGCTAGGCACGCCCACAGACGATCACAACACCGGTAGACGTTCAGTCCACCATCTGCTCCCGCGATGTCCCGTGGCAGGAAGAGGACGTGGTTTGCCGTGGCTCGCCGATGGATGCCCGACGTCGTCTGGCAGGGAAGTAAGAGTGGCCAGAGGGGGTGGGGAGGCCCAACTGCTTCCGTCCTCCGGCTTCCGGTTTCGGTTTCCAAATTTTTCAAGCGGCTCGCAGTCGGCGTCGGGTGTGCTCAGAGTGAAGACGAAGCAGACGACACTCCGACGCAAGGCGGAGGACGTCGTCTGCTCACGGCGATCAAGCAGACGACGGTCGAGCGACGATGGGGCCAACGGCAACAACAGCGTGACGTCGCCGCTAGTTTTGCGCACGAGTTGTAACGGGGGGGTTGACCCGCACGAATTTCTGTGAGTGTGGTGTGTATGTGTGCATGCACTCCCCTCGCTCTCTCTGCTTCTCGGTCGGCTAAGATCGCGGTTGACGACGGCTTGCAGAGCGCCCAGTCTACTTCGGGAAAAAGAAAGCCGGCAAGGAAGCGGCGGCGGTGCGGGCGAGAGGGAGTGGGCCCGGTGAGGTCCGGAAGACCCACCGTCGTTGCCGCCATATGTAGGTCACATCGTTTCGGCTGCTCTCCGTAACGGCCGCGTTACTTTCACTCGCCTATTCTCCTCCCTTCTCCGGTCTTTGGCATGGAGGAGGAACCACTTTCTCCCACCGCTTATAGATTGGGGCACCCCCGGAGTTTCGAGTTTTTCGGTAGGCACCCCCTCCCCATGAATTGCCGGCGGCAAAGAAGGTTCCAAGGAAGGGCAACGATAGGGCCTCTTCTCCATAGGAATCGGTTTGCTCGGTCGCTTCGGTGACCTTTTGCAGATCGGTCGGGCGTGTAGTCGTACCATCTATATACCTCTCTTTCAACCTCGTTAAACACACGAGCCTGTCGTTCTTTTCCTTAAAAAAAGGACTGTCGTGCAGACGTACGCGTGGTATAGCTATTCAGGAGAATCTAACTTTCACATTTTAGATGTCTTCAACTCTATCACCGTATTTCGCACAGCATGCACTATAGAACGTTGCGTGGTTATAGTCTATATGCGAAGAGCAATCTGCCAAGCTTTGTTATCTCATCCGAGCAAGTGCTGTATTGACTGAAAAGAGATACTTGGTACCGAGTAGTTGCGCTCCCTGGGTTGCAGTACTGTTTACGATGTGATTGAAGGACTGAGGACGTCAGACTGCACACGGACGACACAGAGACATCCTGTGGATGTCTAATGGATATTCCTGTCTGGATGTTGCAGACCATCCTAAGGACATGCCAAAATGATCCCAAAAAATCTGCCAAATGAAATACCGAAAGAGGTCCTATGAATGTCGCAGCCAGGACTTTTCTTTTTAGATGTCGTTGGAAACATTATTCGAACACCGAATCCCGGTGTAGGATTTAGTCTGGATGTTTTATTAATCGCTTGTTCGTTGATGCGACCCAGTGGCTTTCCACGCTTGTAATGTGCCGTGTAAATTCGCTGTGGAAGTTCTCATGCTTTATTGCAACTGTCATCTGTAATGTAAGCTGCCAAGTAATACCGCAATAAATAACGAAGGTAGCCATATTTTCTTTACAGATGTAACTGAATGCAAGTAGGATTCAGCAAGAAAAAAAAAACAGCTGCACAGTGTTCATCGCGATTGTTCGCAGCGGACGCGCTCAACGCCGCGTAAGCGACTAGACGCTACGCATGCAATGCCTGCAGAAGATCAGCTACATTGCTTGAGCAATAGCGCGCGCGCGAGTGCATTAAAGAGTAGTGGACAGTTCCCCCTTTTTTAAGGCCTTCCACCTGGCACAGGTGTGGTATTCAACCAACTTAAGTTTTCAAAGTTAACGCTATAGAAAAATACGCAAACTATGGTGTATACATGAGCTTCGGGTGTTATAGCTTTATGTTATAATTCGAACGTATCAGAAAACATGTTTCTCTCTCTTCTTTTGAGACTGAAAGACCAAACCTCTATAGGGAGCCGGCTATTATGTGTGAGCCGGAAATAGGCCCGGGTGTGACGTCATCGGGACGTCGTCCCCGGTAGGTATAACGTAAAATATTAAGTGAGCTTGAAAAGAGCGCCCAGCTAGTAAAGCAGACGCACAGCTTTCTGGCCCACGCCGTTCTCCAGGCTTGCAGAAGATATTTCTCATGCTGATTCCACATCTCAATCAAGTCCGTGAGGTCGTGCTTTTCGGGCCTTGCCGACTAGGACGTCGCCTGGTAGTCTACCAGACGTCTCAATTCGGATGTGGAAAGTGCGGATCTTTCTTGGGGCGTCCATGGCACTTTCTGTGTAATCTGGGATAGCCAGCCGACGAAAAAAAAAACATTTCGATTAATAAAGAACACTTCGGCAGCACAATTTGCCAATGCGACTATACGCCGCCAATCTGCGGTACTTTAATCATAGAAATTTTAAAGTTATATCTACATATATATGCCTTGAAAAAGGTCGATCCACCGACCGAAGCAGTTGGGCAAATAATAGCAAAGATAACAGCGAAGTTGTGTTTCACATACACACACACACACACACACACACACACACACACACACACATACATACATACATACATATATATATATATATATATATATATATATATATATATATATATATAGAGAGAGAGAGAGAGAGAGAGAGAGAGAGAGAGAGATGTACATATTCGCATTGCTGTACGGTAAATTCTAAATATACAACGCACTTAGAAGTTATCTTCTAAACAGAAGTTACAGCGCAGTATTTCTATGTCAGTCATGACACTTTCTGCTGACTTTAAATATCACTCTGACCGCAGTAAGTGTTGCACGTTACTTGTAATTCGTAAGCCACAATGCTATGTGGGAATGTACACGCTTCGTAAAGTTTGGGCAGCATGATTTCTCTAACGCGAGTTTAAGTATAAGCTAGCAGCAGGGTTTTGCTTTTTTTTTTCCATTCCACCTCCATCGTAATGCAACGGCGCTCTCGTCGGCAGTCGACGCTGTGCCCAGCAGCCCAACTTCGATAGCCACTACTAAGTCAACGAAGCTCATCAAAAACAGTCTCTACTACATCGTTCCCGAATACGCGGCCGCGACTACTATTGCCCGATATCACGTGCTCATCTGTTGACTCACGACTTTTTGCAAAGATACGCGGTGATCCTCCGTAAAATTCACCTTACTTGTTCTCGCCAATGATCGAGTCCGTGGCCATATACTCGTTGTCCGGCATTGCCTCTTGATACACAAAGTGTCTATTTTCCGTCAGCGGCGCGACTTCTTCCTTTGCGAACTCGGGCCTTGTCTCAGATCTTTATGCACTACTAATCGCCCTACTTCGACTTACTTTTCCCGTTTTTTTTCTCTCGTTTTCTTATTATAGCTGCCTCTCGAGCAAGCGCCGAGGGGGTTCGGAAGCCAGAAGAAGCTCAGAGTCAAGTTACATCCGGGTAATAAAAATAAGAAACTCCCGTTGTTCCACGTCGATACCGTAACGTCGAGCCTAACATGCGTGTAATCACCGAGCATGCATGCGCTTAAGTTTTATGAGCAAATCGTTCAGCTAGCAAAGCGAAGAAAGGACTGAGCAATGCACTTCCGTATACGGGCCTCAAACTCCGGTTGGTTGGATGGTTGGTTGGTTAGGTACTTTGTTGTCCCGGAATCCTAAATCTCGTATGACAGCAGCATCCTGTCTCGCGGAGTTGAAAACGCGAAGCAGCGAATTCCTCGGCGACGACGACGTTCTCGGGTTTCCGAGCGAGCGAGCTCTGGAAAGTAGGGCTTGACAAGAAGGAAAAAAAGAAAAATTAAAAAAAGAAGTTATCACGACAGCGTTATTTAGTGTTTTTGCTTGAAAGTGCCTGCGCCGACACCGTGGACGCAGCGTTTTCCTCTAAGGATTAATGTGAAGTAGACTTCTGCTTCAAGAAAAAAAGCGCGTCGGCCTTTTGACTGCCATTAGCGTTGACTTGAAATCTCGCCGTGGTTTTTTATCAATCACAATTCCATTATTGCACGGGCCCCTCGTTTTCAAGTAAGACCGCTTTATTTATTATTTTTCTTTTTTTTTTTTTGCATCCCGGCCCACATTTAGAGACATCGGCAGCGTTAAACTCGATTTACGGTTGTCCTCGGAAAGCCTTCCCGAAAGCCTTCTGATGCTGCTAAATGCGGAGAGGAAACTTCAGATTAGTTTCTCTTCGACACCGACACAACACGTAGAACAATTGCCTTGACGTTAAGCTCAAACAGCTATTCTAGCAAGCTTTCAACGATGACGTTTACAAGACAGCTAGACTATGACCAATGCTGCTTCGTCACTGCAACCGCTAAGTGCTGTGACATCGTCAAGAATTGCTTCAAAGAGCCTAGGTGAGAAATACATCAGAAATGGCCGTCACTGTTCCACTTACTATGGATGAATGAATGAATTGAATGAATGAATTCGGAGAAGAAGGCTGGTGCCGGTAAGAAAAGAATAAAATAACGGTAAGGCGGTTCGGAGCCGCTTTTTTGTGACGCATCGACAGACAAATGTTGGATAATTGTTTACCTCATTTAGCCCGCGACTCCAAGCGTGACTTCCGCTGACGATTCGTTCGAGCAGGGCTTTCCTTACAGTAAAAGGAAGCCCCTTTCCCCGACTCCCCCTCCCATTTCATGCCGTGCTTGTGCAGCTGTGACGTGCACTATATCTCAGGCTAACAAACACTGCTCTAAAGCTGGTGCGCATTGTAATTGATGAGTTGCAGCTCCTGCATTTAATAAGTAATAACGCGCCCCCTGGGTAACCTGCGCATACAGTACAGACTTAGAGCACAGAGAAACTGCACGCCAGCTCCACGATCGAGCTGACATTAATGATGCTCGTGACCGAATATTATTTAAAATGGTAGCAAAAAAAAAACAAAAACACAAATGCGAATCGAAAAACGCTGCCCAGAAGCTGCCTTCTACGACTTTATTAGTAGATTAGTGTACATTGGTTAAACAATCTTTCAGAACTATGTCTTCATCCACCTGGCGAGAAAATTTTGGCTGTTGGAAAAATGAATAAAGAGCGAGCTTTCTCTTTTATTTTCGAATTTCGCGCCCAAACCACCTCTTTGTCGCTACACCCTGTTTGGGCGACGGTGTAAGAAGTAGAAGCTTTGGTAGAAGTGCTCCGATAGAGTTACTGTATGTGCTACCTGCGGTAGCATATACAGTAACTCTATGCTCCGAAGACGCGGGAGCCGCTGGTGAGAAACGAGTCTCGCTATTGGTGGTGTTTCACGTCTGCACCGCTACACGGCAGCACACGCTGGGAGGCTGAAAAGCGCGGAATTTGAACGCGTAAGTAATTATGACTGTACGTAAAGCGCGTCGAGAAAAAAAAAAAAATTCAACCAAACTAAACGCCTTCATAATTCTTAGTCAGAAATGTGCTACTTTGTGGCGCTACTCAGGACACACTGTCAAAGTCCGCTACGTTGAATTCGTCCATGGTTTCGTTCTGAGCCATAGTACTGGGGCGTCATTCTGACTATCTAGGATAACACCCGTGGGGTACTATTCGGGACACTGTCTGATTCTGCTAAGCTGAATTTCTCCGTGTTTTCGTTTTGAGTCAGAATATGCTACACCTACTGGGGTTCCATTCTGGCTATCTAGTAACACCCTTGGGGCGCTATTCAGGACACTTAATTCTGCTAAGTTTAATTACTCCATGTTTTCGTTTTGAGCCAGGATATGCCGCATTCACGGGAATGTCACTCTGACTATCTAGAATGAACACCCTTGAGATCGATACTATTTTGGATACTGTCAAATCCCGCCGTATTGTCAAATTCGCCGTCTTGTGCACTTTTATTGGCGGACAGAGCGGCTAGGCACTCTCTAATTTGCTCAAAACGCTAACGATGTTGAGGCGGTCCAGAATAGCATCCCTACTCGCGTTTACTTGCCCCGCGATGAGAACCTGAGTGGTTCTTTGGCCTGAGGAGCAGTTCGAGTCTGAACATTTTATCTGTAAAGGTTGGCTACAACAGTGTTGACGTTATCGCTCCATCTGTTCCGTGGTGATTGTGGAGCTGGTCTATGAAGTCATGAAGTCAAGACGGAAGTCAAGAAACGTGGCAAAGCGAAACTTAAAACATGGAAGTCGAAGAAACGTGGTGAAGCGAAAAGGACCGCGATCGAAGCATCGCCTTCACCGGACGCTGCTAATCCGTCGCCGTCATCGCCTGCAGAGCGTCGCTACGTTCGTCTCCCGCGACGAAAATTTCCAGGTCGCAAACCCCGGAGTGTTCCAAGGACTATGTCATAGAACCGTCGCATCTTCAAACGTACGTTTTGGGTGGCCTCCGGTCGCGGGCTGATTCGGCGAAAGCGCGTGCATATACCGCACCGTAGCGAGATGTGTGAGGGTGCGCCTGGAAATCGGGCGACTCTGTGTTAGTGCGCACGCTTGACAGAAATGTTGCGGCTGTCTCTTCGTATACCGTGGCCAGAACTCGTGGAGCGGTCGCCTGTCCATTACGATGCAGAGCACTGGTTTACGCCGCGTTGCAGTCTTCCGCTCAAACACAGCAAATCTTCGGCCAACAGTCTGTACGCAATCTGCGACGTAACCACATGGTAAGAGAAGGAAAGGTGGTCGTGGCGGTGAGACTGCGTGATGATCGTGCCCGCACTTGGGGTTGTTCCTTCACCTCTATGCAGTGTAACCACGAATTTTAATGGGAAATCGCTTTGTGCGGCAGATCTAGCTATGCCACTCACGGAGGGAGTCGCGCAAACATACGTAATTGTATTGCAATCAAACCTTAATTTACCGAAACTCGGTTTCACGAACTTTTCAATTCAGCGAAGTGCTTTCGATTCCCCGAAACCTTCTCGTAGGGCGTAATGCGTTGAAAAACTCGAAGCAATGAACTGAATACGTCTCGCACGACCGATTTAGCGATGTTTTCGAGGAATGTATCGCTAAAGAAGCACATTGCAGAAAACCTGTCGCGTTCGACATACTTCTAGTTCGATTCACGTACTGCTAAAGTATAAATGCATTGCCATGCGGATGTGAGGCGGGTATTTTGCCTATTACGAAACTGCCCGTTGCAGTGTCCCAGAATTGCAGGCTCAACATTGACTAGGTGTCCCTAGCTGCTCTCTCGCAGACGAACAGAAACGTGTGTTGACTTGTCAACGCAGCCCTAACCGCAATTCCTTAGCCCTACAAAGACCTGGCCAGTGAAAAATTACATGTTACTGCATTTCTTTCGTTCTGCCCCCTCCTCCACCCTGGTAGTATGTACCACAGAGTATGTACCACAGAGTGTGCGGCTAAGCGAGGGAACAACTCTCAACGTCCGCAGGCACCAGTGCGACACGCTTCTCGTCTCGGAGGCCACGCGAAGGCTTCGTGGCGGCGGCGCTAGATGGCGCCGCGTGTTCTCAGAGAAGCGCGAAAGAGGAATCCCGCTGCATCACACGCCTCATCATAAATTGTTTCGACGATGGCAATACGTTGTGTCGCAATACCGATTCAATACTAACGTATCACCGTCGACAGTCATCGGGAAATGGGTTCTGCCATATATTTTTTTCTAGTTTGCAGTTTAGAGGGGGAATTTTGGCTAGTCAGTTAAGTATTGTTCCCTTCTGTCTATGTCGGATAAGTTCATAGTGCATACATTGTATCGTTTTTGCGTACATGCATCAACATTGAATTACACTTTGTACAAACGGTAAGCTGTTCTAATGTTCTTTTCCCCTCGCTTAGCAAATAGGAGCCATGCCCTGAGCTAGCCTGACGGCGAAGTTTCCATTATTAATCCCCAGTATGGAGACGTTACGGTGGGGGCGAAATTTGCCGAAGCTTGCGAGCAAGTTCGATTCTCATGTTCATTCAGTGCTGATATGATGGTCAGAGAATAGCACGTTTAATTTTCACAACACTATTATCTCTAACTGGGCTTACTAACGCAACTTGTGCAGCCTTTTCTTTCCCACAGACTGCTTGAGCGGTAGGGCACTGCGTACGCTATTCAGTGACCATGACTTGAATGCCTACAATTGAGGTCTGCTTTGATCATGGTATTCAGTATTGCGGTGCAGCTAGCCATGACTATAATGACAGAGGTTATGTCGTTCGTACTTTCATGATGTGCCTACTGGTGACCGAATGCATACTAAAGCTTTGACAATCGACTGTTAAACCCGATCGAGTGGAATAAGTGCGTTCATCCTCTCCATTGCAACACTGCCATAAATACTGCACCATATACCTGACATAAGACTGTACGAACTGCCTCATCATCTCTCCTTCCTGGACGTTGTCCCTTCTTGTCTGTGTGACATAGAAAGTTATTGCAAGCTCAAGACACCTGGTTGCTGTTAAACAAGGTTCATGTCGAAGATAATTGTCTTGTTGTTCGTGATTTAGCAATGTTCAGTTTATGTCCTACAGGAATAGCTATGCATAAATACGACTCTCTTTCATCACTCGTTCAAAAGTATCAGTCTGTCTGTCTACGCTGGGCTACCATCCACTGCACGCAATTCTTCTATAAATTTATCTAACGCTCTCTTCTCGGAAGTGCCAAGATGTGTCAATTTGACGCAATATTTCAACTAATGTGAACTTCATCAATCTTTAAAAATCAACATATGAAATCCAAATTCCAGTGTAAAGTATTCTGAGCCAACCTGCGCCGTTTCTTCGTTTCAGTTACAGACAGCTGTCTGTAATGTGGCAATCTAGATTGCCACATTGTCTCACTTGTTCACTAAAGTAAAGCTAGGTTAACTAATTCTATTGTGATTCCTCGACAGTTACGCAATCCTAATTTTGTCCATTAAGTTTAATTACTGCAGCCAAACGGATCTACGCGTGGTATTTCGCAAGATGTCCTCACTTTTCACACACAGTGGCCCACAACCTAAGAGGCTGTTCTAAAATTACGCAGCTACATTCCTGTTTTCTCACTACCTCTGTTCGAAAAGCGCGCCCTTTGCAACTCCGATTATTGCAGTCATCTCTAGTGACATTGAGATCACTTTTTGTAGTTTACTGACTCATAACTAAAAAAAAAACATTGATTGAATCCAGTTTTACTAAAGTGCTTAAACGCAGTGTCTTTAACTTAATATAACTTAATATAAAACTGAAAATTAACAACGGTTGTTATGACAACTCCGACGCTCGGTCATTGTTTGGCTGCAAAGATGGCCGCTGCCAGTGCGCGCTGACGTAAAAACCGCGCCCACGGAAAAAACCCCTGTGGCTTCCTCCAGCCGCAGCTTTTCCCGGTTTTCCTCAATTGCGAGAAACCGCTAAGCTTTCCTGCTTTCACCGGAGCCGTAAAACAGTCCGCAGGTCAATCGCGAGCGCCTTATGGACGCTCGCCCGTATCAATCAAAACTCTGTCCACGCGACTCGAGCGGCGGCAGTCACTCACGACAGCTGTGCGCCCTGGATTGATCTTCACGACCGTCAGCCGCGATGACATCAGCGAAGGCAGCGCAGGCGGCGTTGGCGTTATCGCTCCGTGTGCGCTGTGACGACTGCGGAGTTTGTTTTTGAAGTCATGGCGGTCAGGAAACGTGGCGAAGCCAAGAGGCCCGCGGCCGAAGCCGCCGCTTCACCGGCGGCCGGGCCACAGTCGCCCGCAGCAGCGGTGCCCTTGTTTTCGGCCAGGAGAATCGTCGTGCGCGTTGGCGTGTCCGTCGCGTTGCTGACTGCCCTCTACATTCCGGCGTGGCGGAAGTCCGGGAGCGTCAGGACGTTCGCGTCCCGCGACGAGGTCTTGGCGATCAAGTCGGAAACGGTGGAGTGTTCCAAGGACTACGTGAACGACCGTCGGCTCTTCAAGGGTGCGCTTTTCGTGGTCCTGCGTGGCCACCGGATGCGGTGAAAGCATGTTCACGCATAACACTTTAGTGAGGCACGTGCGGTTTGCGTAAAAATCCGGCGGCTGATTTGTTCCACCGCCTCGCAGCGCTGTGGGCAAAGCTCTTGGAGCATTTGCCTTCCCCTTACGACGCACCAATCCACTCCGCGTGGAAGGAGAGCGGAGATTTGCATCACATTCAAAGTCGAAGCTAGGCCCTCGATTCTGCATCAATCTGCGCGTGATAAGTGAGATAGCCAAGTTGTGGGAAAGGAAAAGGCTGCGGGAAAGAGGGATGGGGGAGTGGGAAAAAAGCTCGATTCCACTTTTCCCTTTCCTCTACGTTCTAGCACCTCTGTACGTTGTATTCATGTTAGCTGCAAATTGACTAGTGCAGCAGACTTATGCGATATTCACAGAGGACGTTAGTAATTGTATACAATGTTTTACAGAAACATCGAAGCACTGCTATACTGTATGTTGTGTGGCAATCGCAGCAGATCTACAACAGCGACACCGGTTTTCATCCCATTATTGCGCAGATTGTGCTCCCCAAAAGTGCGGAAGAGTGGTTTCGGACAGCGTGGTCACCGCCGAAGAGAGTGATGCACTGTTGAAGTAAGGCTTCCTCCAACTACGTTTCGCAGCTTAAGAGAAACATTTTCAGGCACATATTGTGTGCGTCATAAATCAGTGTAGCGTTGTGCAATTGTTAATATTGTTGCGTGTGGAAAAACAACAGACGAAATAGACTATTCACACTGTATTTACACTGGAGCCAGACCGCCAGGCAGGCACTCGCTCGTGCCAAGAGCCCAGACACTTCCGTCTTTCTCACGGCAGCTTGTTTCTTGAACATCTGTAAATGGTACTGTAACAATATGTTACACGTACAATAGCACTTCTAAGGAGCTCTGATACTTGTGTACAGCAGTAGTAGACCGATTTAACCACGTTCAGAGCAGATGCGCTGCCGTCACTAGTCCTTGCCACTTTCGCTATGTGCTTGGGTTCAAGGCAGCTGAGGAGAAATTACAAGGGTGACGGCATTGCGGATTTGTGTAGTAAACTTTAGGGGGAAGCACAGAGAGAAACGTCTGCTCAGCACCGCACCTGTTGTACAACATTTTTTATTCTCACCTCCCTACCTTTTGATTTCAAGGGTTAAGCGGCATTATTATGGTAGAAACATAATGTGCCTTTTACCAAAATTTCCGTCAGCCTGCTAAGGACTGCTATTGCCGGCATACTTTGCGGCACCAATGGCATAGTAAAACAAGCTGTGAAATCTGTCAGTTGCCATGCTGGCTAACACACGAGTGTTGCTACGCACTTAGCGCTTAGCTGTGAGCTTTGGTGAAAAATTTGTCTAATCGGTTAGTATTTGCTGCCATCTCTGGTGAGACAACCTGATAAAGCTTCAGAGCATAGTTTGTATGCTACATTCTATCTCCGTGCATGCACCAGGACATCTGTAATTGAAGGTCTACTTTGCACAAGTGGCAAGCTATGCTTCTGCCTTTTCTTTTTTTCCCTCCTTCAGCCTGGCAAAGCGGGGCTTGGCACTGAGTCATTCCGACGGTGGAGCTTCGATTCTTGATCTGCATTCCGGATCCATTTCCTTGGGGAAAAAATTCGTCAATGTCTACAAGCGAGTTCAACTTTTGTGTTTGTACAGTGTCTTACTAATGCGAAGCATTCTTCTGCAAGTCCAACCACTCTTTGCTGGGCGAGCGTATCTTATTTTCCTGGGCTGATCCTGGTCATAACACAGTCTAAAATTATGCGCCACAGAGGCGACTGGGTATTTGCCACTGTGTTTTAGTTTGCTTTCAATCTTATATCTTGCCATTCCAAATATTCTTACTTGTTATAAACAGTACAGCCTGTCATCTCCACATAACCGTTCACTACACAATAGTTACATTACTCATACAATCATTCTCTACAAATCATGAGTGCTTCGCATTACGTAGGCCTTACAGGCCTACGTAATGCTGTATACAGGCCATTTGAATACAGTGAATAAAATATGGCAATGCAACTCTTTGTCATAAACAGCTAAACAATAAAGCAAGCTAAATGAGTATAGCAAGAAAGAATTGACGTAGTAGCACTGCAATGTGTTGCAAGATGATAATTTTGCAGATCCAGAAGTTTAGATTTAGGAAACATTTCAGCCAATTTACAAATGCTGCATATGACCAGTAATACGTGCGATGTCAGCTGGTAGCAGACTTCATTAATGGTTTACAAGGAGCTGTGAAAGAAAGAACAGATCAGTATGGGCGAAAATAGGTTCTACATCGAGTTGGTGATTGAGTCGCGAGGACACACGATGGTCTGGTTTGGTGTGTAACATAGCGTATGACGAGTGATTGCGGTAAAGTTTGCGAAAAGGAAAGGGCGGAAGTGTGAGCAGCCTGCGCTTTTCGAGAAGAGATACAGTATTTAATGAGTTTACTTCAATTTGACTGTCAGAACACACTGTGTCTTTCACAATTCTATTGTTTCCAACTGTGCTTGCTAATCCGGCTCGTGTGTACTTTTCTTTCCCACAGACTGCTTGAACAGAAAGGCACTACACTATTCAGCGACCATGACTTGAAAGTCTACAAGTGAGTTGAACTTCGATCATGGTATTCAATAATGTTGCGCTGCTAGTCATTGCTAAAAAGGCACATGCTATCTTTCATTCTGCTATAGTATGCCTGCATGACTATGGATAATAAGTATACTGGACAGTCCAGTGTTCAAACTTTTTAAATCTTTTACCATCCACCTGACTATAATGTGTGAATGTAAGGACTGAATTATCATCACTCCTTCCTGGACATGGAAGGAGTGATGCCCCTCAGGGCGCCATTAAGCGTTTAAGAAATGATGATGATGATGACATTGTCCTGGAGACAGGGATCGTCTATTATATTGAGCTTTCTTTTCTGTATCATGCTGCACGGAGAAGCATTGCAATTTTTGAAAAATCCATTTGGTATTAAACAAGGCTTCTGTTGAAGGTAGCATGTCGCTGGTCATGTCGTATTGATTGGCATTTGACAGGAAAGCTTATGCAAAAATGAAAGTTTCCTTTGTAGCTTGTTCAAAAGTCTTACTGTTCTCTCAGTTTTAGACACAACTAGTCACTGCAATATTTGCACACTATGTGCATGCATGAGTACACTGTACATAATCTGCAGTGTTTAACTATCGTTAAAAGCCGGGAGAGTTGGTTACTGGCATTGTAAAAACAATGTTTACAACACTAAGCACGAAGTGCTTGCTCATCCTGTGCACTTTGTGTTTGTGCGTTTTCTTCCTCAGCAATGCTAACTTGTTTCATAATGCAATACACAAGTCCATAGACATGCAGCTTAAGTTTTTGCAAGTTGACAGTATGTTTTAAAACAAGTCTACTTCACATCATACAGATATTGTACCAATCCTGTGTCTGCTTGCTCCCATCGCACAGTTTTTCATCTGAATTTGTCTGCTTCGCCTTTTCTGAACCCTCAGAAGAGCGCACTTTTGGTTATATGACAATCTTACTTAAAGGGGCCATGACGTGGTCATCCAACTGTTCTCTATTTATAATTGTAAATTACGAGTAGAGTGGGCAGTATGGTTAAGCACACAAAAGGACTGAGTGATCAGCACACATTCTAACCCAAAATTTTGATCTAAAATCGTGGCCTCTAAACCTCCTCCTCACAGACGGCAACTGATATTTTGGGATGCTTTGCTTGACATCAAGAAATGCAGGGCCGTTACTCTGTCGTCTGCTACATTCCAAAACCATGTTCGTACCGTACCAGACTTTTCTTGCTCTGCACACTGTGTCGCTCAACAGCACAGCAAGTGCGTCACTGTTGCAGTGCACCCACAATTCTTTCATTCGCGCAAAAAAAAAAGAAGAAACGCTGAAACCAGTGAGCGCCTGCAGAAAGTATCTCACACTACCACCGAGATGATGTGAAAATGAAACCACGCATGCGCCCATGCGCACTGACCATACTTCATTTCATCGCCGTCAGTGTTGGCAGACTGCTCCATGGTTCAACTGTGGTGCAATAACTTTCAATAAAAATTTTCTGCCACGCTGAATGTGCTCAAATTTTGCCGGCTTGCTGTGGGACATGTACAGTCCAACATGCAATGCGTGACTGAAATTTTAAGATTTGTATCATGGCCTCTTTAATGTTCGTGATTGTGCCTTGCGTTTACTACCAGTCAGTTGTCCTTTATTTCTGGTACACTGCAGGCAGGTCAAGGACAAGATTCGAAGCCTGATCGGTTTTCAGTTTGGCATCAGGCCAGACTCCTTACACTTGACACACCCGACATTCTTTTCGGAAATGACGGTGCGGCCGGCCGTCACCGTCCACGACGAGTACTGGCACGTGCACGTCGACAAGGTCAGTTTTTCAAGCGAAATTTCATTAAAGCCAGAGCTCACAATATGTACTGCTTTCTCATATGACTTTTCATTGCTATCAGGTGGTAAATTGTACCCCAGTCACACAGTGAACTTTTGATCCAGATCAAGCCCAATCACGATAGAATTTCGAGATTCTGATTGGCTGCTTTCCACAGCTTGTGCAAAGGAGCCAATCACGATTGAGCAATTCCATCCAGATTGAGCTCAACCACAATTGAAAGTTCCCGTGTTAGTGACATCATGCGTGAGAGAAGAAATGTTAGCACCGGTTCTACTGGTTTCTTGACACCCTACCTGTCATTTGGTTGCCACCCAGCTTTGCCCATGACACAGCTGTTTTGACATTGCAAGCATCACTGCTGACGCATTCACCTCTCTTCCTTGTTTCTCATCCTTCTCGGGATTTTGAGTGAAGTAACTGCAGTTGTATTCAATTAATTTTTTTTTTCTGTCACGAGTACCAGTCTGACATAGCGCTATGGCAGTGACAGTAATGAGACAAGGGGTGATATTGCAAATAATAAATTACTTTGCCTAAGTCAAGAAAACAAATTTGTTGGCTGCCTAAAGACAAGGCACCGTCATTCAATGGCTGGAAATTATTGAGCAGAAGTTAGCTAGTGTGTGCGTTCGCACAACAAGTAGTGTCTCTGAGCAGCAGTCACAGCTCCGCCACAGCAGGGTGATTCGGAACAGCCGCTACTTGCGTCCCAATTTCTTCCTGTAGATCCAATAAGTACCGTTACCTCCCTCTTGTACTTGAACAGAAACAAACACTCAACTTTTTGACTAGCGAAGGCATTTGTCACCCCGTCACATTACATGATTTCCTGCGATTGTTTGTGCGCAACAAGTTACACAATGTTTAGCATGTCTACCTGCATGCACTTTGCAACCACAAGAGCATTCCTCAAATCTGCTTTAAATCTAAGTGGCCGCTCCTTCGAGCTGCAGCGTTAGTCTAGGACTTTGTAGCAGTGCTGCTAGCACTTTTCGCGCAACAAAGGCAATATTATTAGTCTACCTCTGGGACACTGGCCTTAACAAAGCTCCCTAGATGCCTGTTGTTACCGGGTGTGCATGTGTTTGCACGTGTGTGTGAGAGAGAGAGACTAGTCAGGTGAACACTTCGCTCATTAAAGAATGCCTCTCTTCTGGAATTGTTTGACAGCCAACTTTGTCAGTTCAGTAGGCTACCCTTACAAAATAAGGCTAGCCTTTCTTTGGCTGCTCTGACATTTCTTTGTTCCCAGCACTTCGCGTACTGACTCCTCGCATGCGTACCCGTCGGTCTGTCTTGCAGGAACAGTACGGATCATTCCACTACACTTCGCTGCTCTATCTGGCCGACTACAATGCTGATTTTGGCGGAGGTCGCCTGTTTTTTGTGGACGCCGTCAGGGGCAATTCCACGGTGGAACCAAAGAAAGGTGAGCGGCCGCAACCTTGGGGGGTATTCGGCAATTGTCCACCTAGTAGACACAGCATTGCACCTCCATCGTAATGTGGCTGCGGCAGCCCAGCATTTAGCCCTTGTACTTCCAAGTTTCCAACTTGTGTAGCAACAGGTGTTCGCATGCTTTTATTTCTGTTTCTTTGTGCAAGTATAAAAATCCCACGTACTTGGGCCACTGCGAGTGCAGTGTATCCTAAATAAAATGTATACAACGCATGTTAAGTTAATGCGACAGCATTTTCGCAAATTACGACATGTTTGCACAGTGCGAAAGACGAGGACTGAAGGAAGAGCACGACACAGACACTTCCTTCAGTCCTAGTCTTTTGCACTGTGCAAACATGTCAACATTGAATCCCCAACTTTCCCGAGCTTCGCCTTGTCAAGGTAGCAAATTAATTGTTCTGCAAATATTCAGCAACGCTTTTGCACGCTACTCCATGATTGCAGTATAAGAACACCCTCCTTCAGGCTTAATAGAAGGCTTTCACTTGTTCGTTAACGCATTTTGCAGAGTACCCAAGCACGGGAGAGGTGGACAGCAGTTGAAACACCGCTAGCGACATCTTGTGCCGCGGAATATAATCAGAGGGCACGCAGAGCTAGTACTGCAGCAACCCGTCACATTGTACTTGATGTAAAGCATTCACAGTGACAATCATTAACGGGCCCCCTATTACGATTCTCCTTCGACAAGAAAATTTATGCAACACAAGAATGATTCAAATGCATTGCAGTTACACAAAGCATTGCAAGTTGTTGCTAAAAGCTTTTCTACTATTGTCCACAGCTCCGGTAACCTGCCAACTTATAAACAGTAAGAAGTTTATGAACAGGCAAACAATCATAAAAGGACAAGTCTCTCTAATTCACTCTTTGTTATGGATGAAACAGTCCCATGTTCCGTGTATACGATGTGGATCCACAGGTCGTGTCTTGGCTTTTACATCTGGCTCGGAGAACCCGCACTTCGTGGAGAAAGTGGACAAGGGTGTGCGATATGCGCTGACCGTGTCATTCTCGTGTGACCCTTCAAAGGCCATCCGTGACCCTGGCAGGCCTCAACCGAACGTCTGACGCACAACATATTGTGAATGCGACATGGTCCACGAAGATGGAGGTGCTGGAGGTTGTTCATGAATGCGATGTGGCATTGTTCTGCGCATTCGTGCTTTTCTGCATATTAGGGAAAGTGGAATTGAAACAAGAGATCTAAATGCCGATTTCCACGACCAAAGGGATTTTGACGCATACAGGGGCAGCAACATTGCCCGTAGCGATTGTGGAGGCCCCTTTATATAAATGCTCGATACACAATTTTCTATGCATACATGCTTTAGTTATGCATGCTAATTAGGAAAGTGGAAATTGAACATTTCTGTAACTTCAAAAAAAGGTTACATGATTTGAGCTCATTTCATGCATATGATTGGACAACGTTCTCTAAAGCGATTTGATGCCTCATTACAAGTGCGACATAGGCCTTTTAATGCATACATGACTTAGCATGTCAGTGAGTGGAAACGAAAGGAAAGCTTCTAACAACAAAAATAAAGCATAATTTCGTGCCTCAACTTCTTACGCATAAGAAAGACGTTGCGAGTGATTGTTTTCATACATTTGGCAGAAAGCTATACGACTAGACAAAGAAATGAAGGTTCAAACTTACCTTTAATTTCATGCCGAAATGCCAGCGTTGATACATCAGTGCGATGTAATGGATTTCGAAGTATCTTGTGATATTTAAATCGTTTTCGGTGCAGGAAAGTACTCAAAACTGACTGCGCAGTTTCTATTTCTGATTCTCTGCTTTTTTTTTTTAGAATTCAACGTACCGTATTTACTCGAAAATACGTTGAACACAAACTCGTCAAAAAAATTTAAAAATTGAATATAGGTCAACTCGTATCTTTTTCAGAAAATCTTAACACAACACACCTTTCTTTGCTTACCACAAGCTCGGCTTCTAAATATCGCTAGCCGATGCCACCAGCTGCAGCCTCAATGGGAGTGCCGGAGAAGTCGTTTTCATCGGATGTTTCACAGCTGTCCCCGGCACTCCAGACGTCGTCGTCCTCGGTGCTGTCAAGTGCATTGAATATGAAGCATTTCTTAAAGCCAGTCTGGACAATCTCCAGACTGGCCTTACCAAGCACGCAACGGGGGGATTCCGTAGACCCGGTACTTTTTAATGCGGGAGCATTACTTGGCTCCATTGTGTGAGCCCGCCGTAATCGGAAAGCCGTGGCAGAAGAACGGCGCACAAATTACGTCATCTTCGTCTAACTAAAGAAAAAAATGTGGCCATGGCGAGAATTAGATCCTCTGCCCCACTGCCAGTGTGACCGCTTCGTAGCCAAGCGTGTTAACCAGTGCGGCACCATTACATATCTTCGAGGCCGAGCATGTGGTTTGGCTCTGCCTGGCAGGCGATTCACTAGATGGCACTACAGAGTCTTCATCGTCCAAAGTTGAATCGCTCGCGTCTACATCATCGGGCGAGACAGCTAAGCGTGGCCGGAGACGCCAGTTCACTGACAACGAAGTTCGAAACCGTCGTAACGCAGCAAAACGTGCACAGCGAGCGGCTGCAGCGAAAGAACATTCATCGCCCAAGCTCCAGACGACACGAAAGTGGCTGGGCAGCGAGCTGCAGCGAGGCACACTTTAATGAGAACTCCTCAAATAAAGCTCGGCTGAGAGATCGCAATATGGCCGGTTTGTCATCTTGCGTTGTTGTGACCTCATAACCGGCAACATTGCACCCGGAAACATAACGCAGCAGCACTAAACTCTGCGACAATGCAGCCACGCACTCGGCAACAAGTAAACCCATTTACACGTTGTAAGAATTCCTTAGGTGCCCCCGTATTCTAGCTTTGTTCACGAATATAAACCAAGATTCTTTGGTCACGCATAAAGGTCAATAGCTGACTTTGGGTAACATAAAAAAAAAAAAAGTTGACCTATATTCAAATAACTACGATGTTTCTCCTTTACTGACCGACTTTTAAGTGAACTTGAATAGATGCTCTAGAAGTCCACAACTGCACGACTAGTGTGGCAGTTTCAGCTCAGCGAGGTGGTGCCACTAGTATATTGTGTGTTGCATGCATTCTTGCTTACCAAGCATCCATTCATGTCACTAGATGTTGTGCTATTGCGGTGGCATAATTTATCAACACAGCTTAACGTTGCTTTGCGCTGTCCCCGTAAAGCTTCAGCTCTTGTGTCCCTGGTTTTTGTTAAATGTTCCACCACCTTCTATGCCCATTCAGTATTCACTGTGCCTTCGTGCATCAGTCAAAACGGGTTCGACACACAGCTGTAACTCTCCTACCTATGCACTTACGTTTTGGCAGTTGACCTGTTGAGCTGTTGTAATAGTAAAGAACAAATTGTGCTTTCAGAGTTTTTTTCCCTATGAGACCAATGTGTTAACGCATACCTTTGTTCGTTTGGATGTACATATTTCATTCCATTGTTAATAAAAGCTTTTTTACTTGGATCAGTGTTTCCTTGTGACAGCCTTGCCATAATCGTTGGGTAAGTTATATACAGGGTCTTTCTTTAGACCATACAGATATTTAATCAAAGAGCTTATGAGCACAGCGAGCATGGCATATCTCTATAAGAGTTGTTAGGTAAGGTAGATGTGCTTTGGCGTGAGCGAGTTAAGTTGTCTTGCCTGGCAAGCAGCTGGCCGCAACATGCCTTGCCGGTATTTTCCATGGCAAGCCATCATTCAAACTTAGTTGCGCACCTCCAACTGAGATGGGGGCAGGGAAATGTCGGCTGTCAGACAGCATTTCCACCTGTCGGATTCCAGATGGGACAGCTCATTAACACACGCGCACACACTTTTAGAAAACTACCTGGTTTCTGGCCGGTCCACCATAGTGGGCAAAACGCCAGTTTGGAAACAAAAGAAATCATTACCATTTCAGCTTTTCAATAAAGTGGAAGGCCTACTGGTCCACAGCACTAACATATTTGCATCGGCACAAATACGTTTTTCGCAGGTTAAGGTCACAGAACACATGTGGGTTAGCATAAAGAAAGAAGCCTTTAATATAAGAGCCATATCAATGTACACAGGAAACAAAGCAGCTCCAGTTTACACTCACACTATACTTACAAAACATTGCCATCATGCCGCTTAATTGCTTTTTCGTACGTATAGAATGTTTCCACGAGCATCAAAAACCAACTATAGCCTCTTCATACACAAACACAAAAATGATGACAACCACAAAGGACCAGCCGTGCTTCAGAGTGACAAGAACATTATAATTGGGCATTACAGTACTCAACTTGGTCATCGCAAAAGCTGCACTCTTGGAAAGGCTGACCAGACTTTTATATGTAATTAACTAGACGTACGATTTTCTTAATCCCGCGGTTTTGTAGAGACTGCTGAAAAATGGTATGCGCACACTATTTTAATGCTGCAATTCCCCCCAAGCTATTATACAGCATGTAAAATACTGCGTTTAATACTACCATGACTGTATTAAAAAAAGTCTATAATTCTGACTTTCGTTTAGCCCCTGAAAGAAAAAAAAGGGCACATAAAGGAATGGACATCGTTTAAAAGTATTATGCATTAAAAGTGGCACCTCACAAAGCCCAGACAGTCGTCACTAACATGCAACGAACGCTTCGCATGTGCTTGTAAAATGAAGTCGACTGTCTGAAACTAAAATGGCAATGCATCCTGGGGGACAAACTTTTGCAAATCTCTGCTCAGCACGCTGCCTTGACGAAAAGCCCAGATTAAGTGTCACTGTGGACGAACCACGTGTTCTGTTTGGGCAGCCTGCAGCAACGTGTGCCAGCGGGAGAGCAACGTCAGTCGAATCGTCACATCAGGACAGCCTCGACCTTCCCACGCCCGCTGTAATTGAGCAGCCCCTATATTTCGTGCCTCTATATTATGTCCTGGGGTTTCTGTCTTAAGTGGTAGTGCATTAAAAAACATTGGTCTTTCGTTTATGCATGTTACCTCGCTTTGATATAAAGCTGCTGTAAGGTCACCTCAAGACGATTTGTTTTTGCCTGCGCGCTAAGCTCCCCTCTCCTACTGGTGCAATCGCTGACCAAGTTAGTTGACCATCCCACTTTGCTGAAGAGTAAAGCAACAAAAACAAAAAGCGTGACCAGTAGTTGTTCGCATCACCTCGCGGAGGATAAAGAACAAAAAGCATTGGTAGTTCTCAGTTGGGTAGAACTCGAGGGTGAGCATGTGATAGAGACATCCTACAATGCCAAGACTGTACACTTGCTTCAAGCAGGCCAGGCGAGTGTTCCGATAACGGACAGGACGACCTCGACCGGGAGCAACCAAGTTCGTTGAAGACTCCGGGCCCGTAGCGAAAGAGAGAGCTCAGTCGAAGCTTATAAGGGCAGCCTCTTGCACGGGCGGAGCTCCGGCTGGTGCGCCTGTGGCGGACTCGAACGAAGGGTTGCTGGTCGGCGGCCGATGGTGCTGTGGCGGAGAGGCCGCCGGGTTTTCCTGGTGCGGCATGCTTTGCATCATGGGCACGCCCATCGGCATCGCTGCAAGACGTGCAACAGGGAAACTACAGCTAAAGACGAGCGCAGCTTCTCTGACGAAAGCCAGCATGAACGTTACGTCACCTCCAGTGAAGTTATCGAACTGTTCACGCTACATGTCTCATTATATATCTCTTTATCTTGTAGTGTATTATATAGCAATGATACCATATTTTTGCATGTATAACCCGCCACCGCGTGTAATCTGCACTTTCAATAACAACAGCCCGGAAAGCAAAAAAAAAAAATATCCCCGTGTATAATCCGCGGAAGTAACTGCATACAACAATGCTCAAATCTCTGCAAGAACAGTCTCCATTCATGGATTCATAACTTGTCTATGTCGTATCTTCAGCCACAGGGGCTCTGTTCTCCCATTTTTTGGAGATGCTGACAAAGCTGGATTCACACGGTGGACGTTATCGCGGACGAATCAGTCGCATGATATCTGACGTGAATCGGGTCACCTTGCAGCTAGCACTCGTACTGCAGCGGATGACAGTGCAGACGGAGAAGCGCTCACAATCGCGACGAAGCAAATCCGACAGCCAAAAATACCAACGGTGATTTGGCCTAGTGCTGTATCACAAAGCACTTCGCGCACACTGGGGGAGCGCCGTGGAAACGGGTTACATACGAGTTTGCCGGCGCTGCATGTGCTGTTTGCTATCTACTGAACGCAAAATGGCAACCCGTAAAGCGGAGGAGAGGGGGCGACCGTGAAAGAGGGAAGAAGGGAACTTCAACATGCAGGGGTGGAGAGGAGGTGGGGTTCCCTAGAAGATAATGAAAGTTTGAATGGCGAAGAACCTTGCCTTGAGCTGTAGCTTCACGGCAGCGCGCACCACGCTGCCGTGAAGCCACACTTCATGGCAAAACTGACATATCCGCACCCCCACTTTACCGTTACATTTAAAAAAAAAATTTGGCACAGGTTATACGCATAAGAATATGGTAAATCTTGTCACTGACAAACACAATAACAAAATTAAAGTAACTGACAGAACTGACGGAAGTGGCACAACGAGGAAATATGACTACCCTTTACTAATCTCTCTTTAACCTATATATCTCTTACCTTACCTGTTCACACTGCTACTTATCGCATCATTATCTATGCAGTATAGGTATAGTAACAAGACACCAAGTTTATTCATGTAAGATCCGCACCTTTCTTTACTTTTGTAGGATGGAATCTTGATAGGGTCGGGCTTTCGCAAGAGTCCAGCAAAAACTAAACTGCTATACCCAGGGATTACGTTACAAATTATGCGAAAAACAATGCAAACAATGACTATACAGTACACACATGTCAGTCCGAGAATCAACGACAATCATCGAATTTTTGCTTCCTTCTTCAATGCTGTTATTGGCGACATCACTCACATGGCGACCGAAGCTTACTATTTCATCAGCAAACCCCCAAAGATGGTTGTCGTGCAGTTGCTTGCATTGCAGCAAATAACCTTGGCGATTTTTTAAAATTTACCTTTAAGGTAGGAGGTGCGGGTCTTACGTGAGTAAATTTCAATCCCGTGCAGAAGAAGCAGGTACCCGGGCAAAGAAATGCAACTTGGAAAGCAAAGAAGCAACGCGACTCTGAGACATACTGGTTGGTTAGTCGCTGTCATGTCGGATAGCTTGTTATATCTGTGTTTATCATATAGAGAGCTGCAACTGTGTTTGCACACCACTAAACAGATAAACCATGCCGCATACTTTACTTTTAAGCAGACGACAGGCACCTGAAGTGAGTGAGCTTACCCTGCTGCATGCTGTACGCCTGGTAGTCCATGGGGAGCCCCATGGGAGCAGGCATGCTCACGGGGCCATACTGGGTCTGCACCATCATGGTAGCGTGTGGCGGTGCCGTCCCAATCATGTACGGGATTCCTGGTGCACCGGTAGCCGGGTGCGTTGGGGACCGGTAGGCCGGCGGCATCGTGGGCATGTGCATGGGAGGCCTCGCTTGCTGCTGGGGCGGCATTTGCGAGGGCATCGACATTGGTGCCGAGTGGGGCGGCAGGGAGTGCATCGAGAGGTGTCCTTGCGGTGCCGGCATCTGGTGTCCTTGTGGCGGAACCGAGTGCTGCCCTGGTGCCGTCACGGGCGTTCCTGGTGGTGGAACGGAGTGACCCTGGGGGGGAAGGATTGCGTGCCCTTGCGTCGTCATTACGTGCTGTTGTCCTTGTGACGGAATGGGATGCCCTTGCGGAGGCATTCCCTGTTGAATTGTGTGGCCTCGGGGTGACATCATCTGACCCGGTTGCGCTGGCGGCATGGGCCCGCCCTGGAGTTGCGGTGGCAGGTGCATCTGCGAGTGGTCTTGCGGTGCCCCCATGTTGACCGGTGGAGGCTGCTGTGGAGGCATCGAGATGGAGTGCGGTGGCATGCCCTGTGGTGGTGGTGGTGGTAATCCGGGTGGCTGGTTCGGGAATCCGGCACCACCGTGGTGGTACTGCTTCTGCAGCTCGTGCCGCATCTGCAGCTCCCGTTCCTGCTCTTGCATCCGCTGGAGCGCAAGCTGATGCTGGTACTGCAGGTACTCCTGCAGCAATTGGAGAGTTGCATCACTACTAGCCAGAAACCTTTCAAAAAAAATTGTTAGTTAAATTATGGAGTTTAACGTTCCAAGACTGCACAGTGGATTATGAGGGACACCTTAGTGGAAGGCTTCGGATTGATATTGACCACCTGGGTACTTTCGAGGTATTGTTCAAGCATTTCAAAGTATTGTTCAAGTCGAATGCTGCTCCTCCTGGAGAAATCGGAGATGTCACATGACAGGAATTCTCTCGCATTTGAATTGCACTCCCATCTCAAAGGTGAGAGCATTTCTGAGTATTCCAAGCTGGAGCACAAAGCTTTGAACGAGGTGAATGCATTCCGACTGCTTGATTTCAATAACCCAAACGTAAAGCATGCCACCAGTGTTCTAGAGCACTCAAAAGCGACCAGTCAAATGCAACATTACTGCCGACTTTTGTACGAACCAATGAACCAGAAGTATTCCTGCCAACTAACCTAGGTTGAAGCCTTACTGAAGCTAGTGAAAACACGCAACTGTTACTTTACCATGCAAAAGTCCCAGTCAGAATTGCATAATAAATATACATAAATAGGTAATTAGTAAATACATAAATTTATTTATTCACATTTTCTGCAGGGCCGTGAAGGCATAATTGCAGGGGGACACAAACGTACAACTTTCAAAGATAGTCATGCAGCATGGGCTCAACCTCTGGTTAAAAAAAAGTGAAAAAAATAATCCAAAGTGAAATCACATCAGTCAATGTAAGGAAATAAGGAAAGCGAAATATGAAGAGCAGGTAACAGTAGCTTTAAGTAGCATTAAGTACATCACATTTCCGACAATAGTGCTCAAAACTTTACCTCGGACTGGCATTAAATAAGTAAATTAAGTGGCCTTACTTGTTTCTTCTGCCTCATGATGTGCAGCTTTTGGGCCATCTGGATCTGCCGCTGCCTCTCCGCTTCATCCGCCTCCCGGCGCAGTTGATCGCGATGCTCGTCCCTCAGCGCATCGAGGGCCGCACGGGCGTCTCTGATCTGGGCCAGCTTGTCCTGCAGGCCTTCGTAGTACTCTGCGTGGCGCAGGAACACGGAGACATTGTCATGTGACCGGAGAAAATGCACATTCCGAAGCAAAGGACGTAGCGCTGCAGATGTCCTCAAGAGGCGGCAACAGTGAGCTTAGGCGGCAGGACAACACGACAGACAAAGGACAGCAGCACAAAAGAGTGAATAGAACAACCAAACTTCTTTTACTGGGCAAACTTGGGCCAAGGAAGTGGGGAAACACTTAACTGACAACGGTAGTGGCCAGCACGATCGTTGAAACAAATTGTGCTGCTCGAGTGCGTCCTCTATTTAGACGTGTCATCGTATGCAGCAAAACAGTTCGCACTGCTCACACTAGTTCGATGGGATGTACGTGCTATTTTCATCATGGTGTGTCTATAACCTTGTGACAGGCCCACCTCGCTATCCAATTGACAACAGCATTCACAGATGTTCCAGTACAAAAAGCGCGTCGACAAGGTACGCAGATATCTGCCGCCGTTTCCAAGATTTATATTGCTATAAAAGAGCTTGCTAAGCACTGTCTTGTGTCTGTTTCTTCCTTTCGTATGTCACACCTAACGCGCAAAAGCAAGGTTTAGTAAACCCCACCCACACACCTAAGAAGGTCTATTAAAACAAAAGGGTCTTTGTCAACTAAACTTGGGTGAAAGCTTGTGCCTGTGTCTGTCCTGCCACGTTACTCACCCGACTTCGTGCACAAAAATGCGAAAGTTAACCACCACTACCAACTTGCTTGCGAACTCGCACTTTGCTCGGCCATTTTTGTGAGCAATGGTAGAAAAAATGCATGCAGACTCTGCAGCCACAAGTCAATGACAGCACAGAACAGCATTCAGTTCTTGCAGTGACATCATGGACTCGGATGCATGAACTACAAGCCTCAGTCATACAACCGATCCAATGCTTACAGAAGCTATGCTTGAGATTGATCTTTGCATGAACGCCTCTCTCTGATGCAGCTCAATAACTGCTGTCACTCTGCGCTTCTTGCAAGCAAGCAGGGCTAATTCAACCGCCAAGTGGCCGCTCGAGTCATGGACGATGAAGTTAGATTGTTGTTTTGCCAGTGATGAGCATAATGCGGCAACCCTAACGTGTTCCCATGTAAGCGAAAAAAGCTTTTAAATTGACACATTCTATGAAGGTAGTCTAAATATAAATTATTTAAGACTACTGACATAAAATCGTCTCATTCTTTAATGTTTTGGTGGGAAACCGTCGACGCAGTTAATTAATTACGCTGTAGAGATTCAATTCTCTAAACGCGTAGCAAATGATTCATTATGTTACCTTTAACCACGATCAGTTCAAAAGGTGCACCAAGTGCAGCAAGGCTTTGGACATGAAAAGGAGACTCATCGTGGCATCAAAGCCAGTTGCGACGGGCTTGTGGTACTACTAACAGACACCACTGACGCATACACACACTCACTGTGGTCGTGCTGCCAAAAGCGAAGAGCAACTGGCGTTTGCCAAGACAAAATGGTATAGTGCACCCTCCTTAGCACTTCCAAGAGATGCACACAATAGGAAGGGCCAATCGGGCAGTTTCAGGTACACAGTCATTGCATGCCCTTCGACCACCACACGAGGCCGAAGTGGCAGGCTCTCGAGTTGTTCGCAATACCACACGACTGTCACCCGAGATTTGATCGGTATTCGTTATTACCTCCAAAGCCACACTGTGCTTGACACACATATTAAACAGGTCACATAAAAGTTGCTGCAATTAATTATTTTTGGTGCCCTCGATGAATTGAGGCTTTGTACTGTAATGGAGCCTACAGCCAAGTAAAAAAAAGCAATGGAGCAGGACACAAATTTTTTGTCTCGGTACTATAAAAACAAATGCCAGTAAAAGCATGTATCAAGGATTACAGTTCATGTATGTAGGTGATATACTGGTGGTAAAAAAATAAAAAAAAAAATAAAATTAAATGATGGCGGCAGGAAAGCCCCTACTTTCACTGCGCTTGCCGGCACCCAACACCATCCACAGTCGCGCCAATCCCTACGACTCGTCGACAGCATGACCAACTTGGCGGAACCCGGCTGCAGAGAGCACGCGACAGTTGGTGCGGTTGCGGAGCAATGGAAATCGCCGCGTTGCTGAGCGAAAAACCGCGCCACAGGAAACGGCCTTTTCACCCACCGCGGAAATCCTCCTGCTGCTGAAGGTGGTGCAGCAGCTGCGAGTGCATGTTGCTGACGCTCATGAACAGGCTCTGCACGTAGGAGTCGTTGGCCACGTGCCTTCCGCGTGCCGCATTGCTCTGCAGCCGGTTGACGAACACCTCCAGCGTCGAGCGCAGCTGGGCGACAAACTCTTCGAGCTGGGAGTCTGCCTCGCCAATAATGCCGTCCACTTTCTGCAAGAACAGGAAGTGGGGGGGGGGGGGGCGCCAATATTTGAAACTTTCGAATAAGGAATCAAATATTGCCCTATTCGGTTCGGCCTTCAAATTGAACAGCCACTATATTCATATCTACGTCTTCTAATATTTTTCACACAGCTTTTCTGTCTTTCAATTTGCCATCTGTGCGCAATCAAGCATGAAATTGTAGCAAATGTGTGACAAACTTAATCCCTGGTCACTATAGCTGACATAAAACATGAGAAGTTATGCAGCAAAGCACACTAAGGCACTCAGGGATTCAGACTTTTTCAGCTAAACCACCATCATGCACACTCACTAGTGACTCCAAAGTATGCGAATAGACTGCTTATTCACTCCTTATGATCCATTTCAATAAACCACATTTCATAACATTCAATTTAATGACAGAAATTTGCTAAGTTTGTGCATATGCTAGGAGGTGAACACTGTTTTATATATATTAATGGTGAAGACGGCTGCGTGCTCATTATTCAAAAACTATTCAAAATTCTATCCAATTCACTTCTGGCATTGTTCGATTAATATTCTATTTGCTTTTGAAAATTACTGTTTGCACATCACTAATGGAACACCAGCATGGCTATGCTGTTGACATAACACTACAGCGTCTAAAATCGGCACAGCAATGCTAATTGCAAGGGCCCCATCGTAGCAAGAGTTCTTGAACTCCTCGACACCAAGAAACCCAGCCACCTTCCAAGGAGCACCACGAAAGCCTTATGCTAGCCAAATCTACAAGGAAACACGGCACGACAAAGGGCCAGTCGAAAATAGTGGACAAATGCACACATTTTAAATGTAAGGTGAAAAATGTGCGCTCCTGCATTATATGTGTGCGTGCGCATTTCGTGCACCCACGCTGCTCTGTTCCCACCATCTTAGGTTCACAAGGTCCAGCGTTCCCATAATCTCGTGTTCCCACAGCGACCCTGCATTCCCATGACGGCATGTTCTAATAATACTGCGTTTCGTGATCTGGCCCCCTCTTGATGCCAAGAGGGCTCCATTCCTAAGCTACACATGGACTCACCAACCAGACAACATACAAGGTGTGGGAGTCAATAAGGAGTGAGGCCCTTGTCAACCGTAGAAGCATATTCAAGTACCCCTTAATCTACATCGCCTACTGTCTGTATTTGATCATCGCTGTCTATTATCATCCGAGAAACTTCACGTTCCGACAAATAACAGAGAAGCAAGAAGAAGACCCTACAACGAAACATTACTAACACTCAAGAGTCCACGAAGCCAATTTGGGATCTACTGATCAACTTGTATGCAAATCTGTCCTTAAATAATTGTCAACACCACTTGCATCTTCCATTTTTCATACAGAGCAAGGGAATAGACTATACTACGTATACGGAAACGCAATGCAGCATTGACCCTCAAGTGTAAGTTTTATTTGAAAGGAACATTAAACACAGCACTTTCTTTTTCACAGGAGCAAAAAAAAAAAAAAAAAAAAGAATATACACGTCACCAGGAATGTAAAAGGTCGGAAAAAAGACTTGACTCGCATCCAGTATGTGCTTAAAATACAATAAAATATCAGATTGGCTAAGTTGGTTAAAGCGACAAGTAGTCTATATTACTGAAGCAATTTTGGTGAAGCTGTAGGAGGGCCGGTATTTTACGATTTTCTTATTAGCAGCCTTTAAACAGCGCCTAAGCCGATAGCCCACGCTCCTGGTAGTTTATTGGGTATGACACAAGTCCAAGCACGTCGCCTCCCAGGTTTGTCAACCCACCGCAGGCCTTGTCTTATCTCCAAGATCGTGCTGAGGAGCCACGTGTTCTCAGTCATGCTTCACTTCTGCCAGAGCAGTTAATGGCTACGTTGACCAACAGGCCAGGTGAACAGACCCCAAAGAGTGCATTCTATGGCTCAATGCGGTTATTTTTTAACTATATTGGCTCCACTTTTGCCCATACTGTTAACTTTACATACCCTGCGACTAATTCTCAAATTTTGTTGCATTGAGATCTACATTTTGATAGCTTTTGTAACTTGCTAGGACGCTCCGGAGGCGTTTCTTTTAAAGGTTTTTTTTCTCCTAGAAATGGTTACAAGATACCCAGATACGCAAAACCCATGCAAAGTCAGCAAAGACGACCTTGTCTTTAAAATGACTCCATACGAACTCACCCAGTCATCTATCTAGCTCACCTCTGCATTCTTAGGTGGAACAGTGTACGGCGATCCCGCAGAAGTCGGTGCACTGGGAATCGGGCTCTGTCGTGACGGCAGCCCATCAACGGCGTTGGTGTCCTGTTGCTGCTGCTGTTGCTGCCGCTGTTCCCAGTAGGCACGGTTGAGATAGCGAGCCAATTCGGGGTCCCCATCTGCCAGGTCCTTGCGCCGTGTCTTGTCTACAGCTTTGTCGCCAGCCTGCTTTCACATTTGAGAAATGGAACAGTACCTTATTTTATCATGCGTTTAACATATTTCATTATTATTTCCTTGCATGGATTGCTAGGAATTTACTGCAATGACTATTCTAACCAGCCTGCGACTGTACCATGCAGTGAGACTTTATTACTTCAAAGAAACATGCAAAACACAACACACTTTCATAGTACAAGAGAGAAATAGTGATTTGCTTTCATTTAAAAAACTAAAGCTAATTGCATCTGAGACACAGTGGACCAAGAATCACTCATCGTTGCTGACCGAGGCCACCAATCGTAACGATAACCCAGTGCGGTGCAATGCTTTGAAATGTGCAACGTCATCCTAACATACTGGCACCGCAGTTCAGGTCGAATTTATTATGAATTCTTAGTCAAATTTCTGCAACGGAGCTAATGAGGTGAATTGGATTATAATAATAATATAATAATATTTGGGGTTTTACGTGCCAAAACCACTTTCTGATTATGAGGCACGCCGTAGTGGAGGACTCCGGAAATTTTGACCACCTGGGGTTCTTTAACGTGCACCTAAATCTAAGCACACGGGTGTTTTCGCATTTCGCCCCCATCGAAATGCGGCCGCCGTGGCCGAATTGGATTATACCTTCCATTCAAGAATGAAACTGTGTTTCCCAAGTGAAATTGTTATTTCAACTAGTGAACGGTCACTACAACATTGCCACTTCATCAGTATTCATTTTTGCAGCCGATTTTTGAGCAGTGACACAAGATTGAGTGTCACATTCACAAATGCATCCCCATTCCCGATATTGCTTTCATACATATTTTAATTTTTTTTCTTCCATTGTATTGACGAAGAGCAATTTGTTTTGTACAGCTATGAGAATCTGCTCTGCAATATTTATTGTTTGTTAGTTTTGTATATCTGCTTCAGGCGCTACTATGTGCACAATTTTCATGCGAAGACAGTGCATCAAAATAAAAAGCACCGATTAGAGTTTCGATATTTAAAATGAGTCACGGACATTTGGACACCTCCGCCTGGACCTGTACTACAAGTTTTAATAATAAACATAAAATGTTTTAGTAAAACAAGTTGGAATATGGACAGATGGATCTTTGCTCTCTGTGTCATTTTGACTTCATGTAGTGGGCTCCCTTCTTTCGTCATTTTCACAATGTTTTACATCCGGCACATATTTCAAGTGTCTAGATAGGTGCTTTACAAGTTTATTTCTCTTTCCGGTACAGTTTAATAATATTTTGGGTTTTACGTGCCAAAACCACTTTCTGATTATGAGGCACGCTGTAGTGGAGGACTCCGGAAATTTTGACCACCTGGGGTTCTTTAACGTGCACCTAAATCTAAGCACACGGGCGTTTTCGCATTTCGCCCCCATCGAAATGCGGCCGCCGTGGCCGGGATTCGATCCCGCGACCTCGTGCTCAGCAGCCCAACACCATAGCCACTGAGCAACTACGGTGGGTCACGGTACAGTTTGAACACCACAAAGAGCGGACAAGCTGCTTTCTGCAGCTTGAGAAACGCCCTGCACCCATATCACACGTCCTTCAGACCGGTGCATTGCATACACAAAAAATGGAGCAACACCAGCAATTGTTTAAGACAACAATTTAAAATTAACTGAAACCGACTTACTTTCATCAGTCAAAAACAGAAGCAAAGTAAATACAACATAAAGCGCTTATGTAACATAGACACTTCTACTGAAACATGGTAGGCCAATATTACAAGTATTTTTGTACAAATAAAGAAATTAGATCTACAACACTGATCAGCTAAAACAGGTCAGATAAATAATTACTAAACTTTCAGACACGCATAGTTGGTTAATCAGCATGTCCTCTGGGATGTGTTCGAGAGAAATGTTTGCACTGGGGGATATTAAGGCACCTAGTAAAACATATGATGGAGACCGTTGACGATATGCAGTGTGACAGAAAGGTTGCCACCACTTGGCAGAATGTCGGGGGACGTAAGCAGGTATGGAACAGTTTAGTTTGAACGAGGACAAGAGTCTGTCATTACTACCCAGAACTGCAATTTCGTACTTGCTCAACAACTTGTAGAGATACAGCTTTTTGACTTTGAGGACATGAAAAGCAGTGACGTACGAGTTAGTATGTGTGTAACATGGTACATTCGCAATTAGACGTACTGCTCGTGTTTGAGCAACCAGAATTTTTTGTTCATTTTGTTTAGCCATTTCGCCTCATATAGCAAAACAGTACAAAACGAGTTTGCAAGGCATATTCACTTCGAATGCTAAGGATTACACAGGTTTAAGGTATGCACCACGAAACTTTGCATTTTCCCATTATTGTTCCACTTGACTTTTTAACAAACTGCCGCTTTATGCATTGAAGCACAAAAGTTAATGTGTTTCGTCGCAAAATTTGAGTTAGCTTTTTACACAGCCAGGAATTTTGTTGCAGTTGGTCTACGTGCAAGGTGTCACTCACGTCGGTAGCAGACAGTGGAGGACTTGACGCGTTGGTCGTGGTCGTATTCTGCCCAGTGCTGGGAGGTTGCCATGACCTCCGCTGGCAAGTAAAAAAAGATATGAACAAGCACACTGAACACAAACGCACTTGAAGCAAGGGAGTGCCTTTACTCTTTCCTTACGATGGAAAGAAATGGGCCTTTTTAGACAGCTCCAGTAAAGACATTCTTATTGAACACCATCAGGGTTACAATAACAAGCTATATATCATTATAGACTTAAGGAAACATATTTTACAAAGATGCAAACTTGAAAAATGCATCTCAAGGCGCAACATCCAGTCAACCTGCTTCACATGCTTCCAGACTGATCACATCGCTTGCCACTGACATGAGCCATTAACACTGACTGCCAAGTTTTTATTTATAACAAACTTTATTGAAAAGTACAGCATATGTTTACAATGTTGCGGTGCTAACACAAGGAGAATGAAAACAAGACAATATTCTGAAATACCCTAATTTTTTTTTCACTTCAATTTCCTACAGCCCATGGAAGTTTCAATATTTCGATTTATAAGCGACATGGGCAACAAAAATATTTTCTACCCGGTGGAAGCTGCCTCTATCCGGCAGAGGTACCACAAATACCAGGGCAAAACATCACACTGCTGGGCTGGGGGCAGAAAATCTCAACGATATCCAGAAAAAACTTTAAATAGGAGATATAATATTGCTATTATCTATATAACATCTCAATCGGCACAAGAATTTAGTAAAAGGTAGTTTTGAGAGTCTCTGTCTTCTAATATAGCCTCCCATGATCTGACACCATCCTCAGGCTCACTACTACTGGTAGCATCCAAACAATTATCTGAGAGACGCAGCAGAATCAGGACAATGATGTTGGTCTCTCACGAAGGCTCAGCACTCGGCTATCAGAATGCCTGCCATCTCCCCACAACAAAAAATTTACTCAGAAAACGAGTCTGCTCCTTAGACTAGAATGTAGATGGTGCGGCAAGCCCGTAAGGGCACCAGAAGCCTAGAAATCAGGCGTGGGGCCTCATTGGTCGTCCATGACTCACATTTAACTGCCATAGTAAGTAGAGAGAAAAGTAAAAAAAAAAGAACAGTCCATACTGAGAGCTGTTGTAAACAACACTCAACTGCCTCATGTGAGAGTGGGCCAGTTGACTAAAGC
Organism: Dermacentor variabilis; assembly: GCF_050947875.1. Classification (NCBI taxonomy): domain Eukaryota; kingdom Metazoa; phylum Arthropoda; class Arachnida; order Ixodida; family Ixodidae; genus Dermacentor; species Dermacentor variabilis. Next base: position 39,736,291 of record NC_134575.1, on the reverse strand, counting down.
TTGTCGTCTCAGCACAAACAAGGTCAATATAGTTAGTAAAGGGAAAATCAGACATCCACCCATTCGTAGCAATTGCTACAAAGAAAACCCATACGGGTTCCTCGAAAGAAAAGCCTCAGAGTTGAAGAAAAATTCGTCCTTGTCCGGGACTTGAACCCGAGACCACCGCCTTTCCGGGGCAGCCGCTCCACCATCTGAGCTAACCAGGCGGCTAGCAAATGGCGGAGCGAAGTCGAATTTGTCGACTACACAAAGCAAAGGCATGAGCGGCTGCCCCGGAAAGGTGGTGGTCCCGGGTTCAAGTCCCGGACCAGGATGAATTTTTCTTCCAACTCTGAGGCTTTTCTTTCGAGGAACCCGTATAGGTTTCCTTTGTAGCAATTGCTACGAACGGGTGGATGCCAGATTTTCCCTTTACTAATTACTTCTCTCCACCTTGCGGGTTTCTGCAGAACTACTATGTCAATGTCAATATAGCTTGTCGAAAACTGACAATAACAATTAGCAGTATCGCACGAAGAGATGGGAAATTACACTCACAAGACTGTAAATTGATAATAACGCATAGCAACAGTTGGAAATACAACACTTAAAAAAGCAAATAACAGCCTTCAAAAAAAAAAAAAATTTATATATATATATATATATATATATATATATATATATATATATATATATATATATATATATATATATATATATATATATATATATATATATATATTTATTTTCTTTCTTGCCATGTGTTGCACAGGCAATGCTTTTGCCACATCCATACCCGTGGTCAACATTTCATAATATGAAGCAAAAGCGGCGGTGGTGGAGTCCTGTGCACGTATTCTTATGCAAAGTAGACCAGGTGAGTTTTACACTGGTTTTGAATTCTCCGAACCTGCATAGCTTCTGCTTTAGTGAAGGTGACGGTTGTGAGTTCTGGATGAGTTTACTATCTGGTTTCCACTTATACATCGCACACAATTTGTTTCATCTGCTCTGACAGCCACTTGTTGCAGAAGTTTGTCATCGATATTGGATGAGTGCAGACAGGCAGGCCACCTGACAAAGAACACTCACAAGAAAACATGGACGGCATTTTGCTTTGTGAAAGCAATGCGTACAATGCGCAACGACCTCGCTTGTGCAAGAATTCCAAAGTGCAAACAAAGCAATGAAATAAAAGTACTGTAGCAATCCATGCGCGAGAAAGATGGCAACATATTCGGTAACGCCTGACAGAGGAAGGCCGGCCAACTTGACGGCTTCAAAGAAACTGTAGCGACAATGGGTCCATCATCGTAAGCACTTACACCGCAACCTTTACCACTCCGTTTACAAGTACAGGGGTGTTTATTTCGGTCGCCGGGATAAGTGCAAGAGTAGCAAGCCAAGCTGTTGATGTCAACCTCGTCGTCTTCTCTTCTCCTTCCAGTCTAACCAGCCATCATCGTCTTTCTTACACATGGATTGCAACAATACTACCCAACTGGGTAATACTACATTGAATTTAGGTTTACATGCTGTGTAAAACAAAACAACTATGTACTCTACTACGCACGTTCGAAAACTTGGAACGAAATTGCGGGACTACATGAAGGAGCGGTAAAGCATGCGCACTTCGGTTCCATAGCCTGTGCTTCGTAGCCAAGAAAAGCTGGCCACGAGTATAGGCAGGATACTTGGCACGACTTGAACACAGGCTAGCCGGAGCCTACTTCAAGAAGCAAAAGAAGAGATTGATGGGCTAGTTGGCATTGCATTAAGTGCAATTTGTACTTTTGATCTGCCAATATACATTATATTTCATAGCTGAATCACACCTCTTAAGCGCAAAAAAAAAAAAATGCTAGAGGATACTCAGGCATTGTGCAGCTTCCAATTTAAAAAAACAAAGAAAGAAAAGGCCGCCTGGAAGCTATTTTAAACATTTACGTCTGTCCTACACCCCCTTCCCTCCCAGCCACTGACATTGCGACTAATAAGGCCTGCTCTGTTCTGGCACAGATATCTTGGCAGAGCTGCAAAAAATGAATTTCACAACTCTAAATCTGAGGATGGTAAATATGCGAGCGTCACTTTTTTTTTTTTTTTGCCAACCACTCTGTTATATCCTACACCACAGAAAGTGCACACACAGCGTAAGATTGAGAGACAGAAATGTGGTTAGTAAAAGGTATGGTTCAAATGCAGGCAAGTGATAGGTGAGATTAGAGGAACAAGTAGATATAAGCAGTGCATGCAATGTGCAGAAGAGATAATCATCCCCCAGGGGAGGAAAACAGGAGCCACAGGAAGGAAAAAATGCAGTTGGACAGCAGATGACCGAGACAGAATGACAGTAAAAAAAAAAAAAAAAAAAAAAAATCGGCAGGCATAAGATGAGTTCGGTTGATACATGACAGGAATAGTTGGAGATTCCTGGAAAAGGCCTTCAACCTGCAGGGGTTTTGGGATTATTATTATTATTATTATTATTATTATTATTATTATTATTATTTCGCAACAGTGATCTTGCCATGCCTCTGTAATATTCAGGTGTTAGGGTCGTGGAGGCCATGACACATGTATGCAGAAGTCTTCTCCCTTAAGAAAACGCTTCAAAGTGTCCCCAAGTAACTTAACCCCCATTTTCGGTTACTACTTGTTCTTGCTCCTACCATCTCCTGACACTCCTACAAGTACGACTTGTTACTGTACTACTACAATGACGACTTGCTGGTACTCCTACTACTAACTACTTACAGCTGATACTAGTACTATGACTATGCTCTTAGTACTGCTTACCCCTTAATGATATATTACTGCTCCTATGATTACCTCATACTACTCCCACTCTTAGTACTGCTGCTTACCCCTTGATGCTATTACTGCCACTATGGTTACCTCGTACTACTCCCACTCTTACTACTACTACTGCCCCAGCACGCACTCCAACCCTGCCCCTAACTATTCCCAGTCCCACAACTAGCACGGCACAATCCCGCAGCTCTTTGTCATTCTGCTCACCCACTACTACAACCACTCTCCTACACCCAACTCCTGCTACAGTACTGCTAGTACCCCCTCCCCCCACCACTGCTTCTGCTTCCACAATTAACTTACCAAGTCCTTTTACCACTTGCTGCTGCTACTTCGCCACAACTCATACTGCTGCCACTACAGCCAACTCCTGCTCCTAGTGTTCTTTCACGACTACTACTACCGCCACCACCACCACGTCCTACTGCTGCTGCTGCCGCAACTACTTACAGTGGAACGCTGGTTGGTTTCCACTTCACTCTTGGAGAGTGCCAGCGCCAGCTGAAGCTCTTCCTCCTCCTGCAATTCCTGCTCAGATTTGCCACCGGCGGGCTGCGGCATATAAAAGAAAGAGCTCGTCTTTATGCCGAGGAGATCCGAGGGGCCCCAGCAGACAGTTTGCGCAAACATGTCCTGGCGGCCAAAGCACTTTCCGTTAAAACTGATTTGTGACCTAGGCGTACAACAAATTTGAGTAAAATGACGCCAGCAAGAGAAGAAAAAAGAAAGGAGAGCTAGATGCCTGTGTGAATATTCAGAACTTTTGAATAATGAATCGAATAGTGCCCTATTCAATTCAGTCTTCGAATATTCGTAAATACGAATATTTTTCATATGGTTTTCGATAATTCATAACATCAACTGTGCACAATAAGATATAAAATTGGATAAAAAAAATATGACAAATTTCATCCCCACAGGCTTAGTAAGGCGTAAAACACGAGAACTTAGGTAGTGGAGCAGGCTATGTGGCTTATGGAGCCTGACCTTTTACCAGCTATACAGCATTCATTTTACTTCTACAAAAAATCTTGCGTATGAGCTGCTTATGTGTTCCAAATTGTCCATTTGTGCTTCTAATAAAATAACAATGCTTCATAATGTACACTGTAATGACAGATACTTGCTAATGTTATAAATACTAAGGTACATTGCTTTGTATTAAATGTGAAAATGGCTGCTCACTACTTTAGAACTATTAGGAAAGTTTTCCATATTCTATTCGACTCTGGCACTATTAGACTCGTACAGCAGTACCTCGTTAGTACAACCCTGTTTTGTGCAATTTCCGGACACCAATGTTCGCGACTGAGAACCCCCCAAAAAAAAATGACCCAATACAATTACACTTCTTTTTTTGCCAGTTAATATGTCCCCAGAAAACACTTTCGGCACCATCATTCAGTACACTGCCAAACTGCGATTGCATGATATGTTTTTTGGACACTAGATCTTGTACGACCAAGAAAAGGCCTGAGGCACAAGTGATAGAGAGCAGTAGATGCCCACCTATGCCACCGGAAAATGCTGGTACGCACTCACTCTTCTGGCACCAGCAAACCTCCCTACGGGTCATTGCATGTCACAATCACAGCTATTGCTGCCAACCCTACCACAATAAAAATCTTCACCTGTCTGTTTCACAGCGCGTGCGACGCCGCGATGGAGTCACACGAACAGACTTCTTGCGTGAAAGGTAGGCAATCGCAGAGAGTGAACCGTGTGAAATATTTTCTTATAGTGGGCTGTCTGTATAACAAAATGGAGTATAACAATGAAGCCTCAAGGCAGCGATCGCACGGCTTTGCAGTGAGCAACCGTGCGTCTGCATGCATGTCCGAGCAGAATGTTTCCCTTTTGCACCGTGCCGTGAGCTTTAGGCCGCAGCATATGAGCACTTGACAGCACACAAGCAACCATTGCTGCGTGGGCACTCTCAGAGCTATTAAAAAATAATTTCGTTATAACTAGGGGCTTCGACGCCTACGACGGCGACTTGTGATGTCCCGTCGCAACAATTCAATGCTTTTTCTTCTTCTTGGACGTTTCAATATAACTATTTCTCAAGCTGCATCGCACTGCATGTTTATGGGTCTCCTCAGCGAGCAATTTCAGAGCTTGGTGCGACAAAAGCATGAGCATATGCCATGCCTTTTTTTAATGTGCTTTTTACCGTTCCCTTTCCATTCGAGTGAACTTGCCAGTATCTAGCATCAAGATCATAGAACAAAGCTTCACGACATTTGCCGGGCAGCACGAGCGGGCAAGCACCTCAGTGCGCATCTTCTGCTGCTCACCGAACATCGCAGCCCCAACGCTGTATCAGAAATCTTTCTCGCGGAATTGCTTGCTGCACACCCGAGCTGTAGCCGATGGCTGCTTGCCGGTTCTAAGTTTCGCGATCCAAGTTTCACGCAGCTTCTTGTCCTGCGGGCACGGATGAAGGCCGACACCTGGCTCTGTTGTGTACGTCCGGCACTGCAGTACCGAGCAGTAGCCTACCATGTTGGACGCCTTCAAAGGCAGCCACTACCTATCGTAGGGATTTCATAGTATTGTCAGGTACAAACCCAAAGTGGGAGAGCTTCCCCACTTAATCACAACTGCAGCGCAGGTGGGGTTTTATACTTTGATTTTTGGCTCGCTTCAGTGCTTCCGAAGCAGCCATTGTGGCCGCTGCATCCACGTGGTACCACATACCACGTCACACCGACGGGAGCGCCAGCGTTCCCAGTGGTGGAGCTCACCCCCAATAGGAAAACAATGCACATCTCTGACCGCTCTGGCTCCATCACCTGAGTGAGGGTTGTGCTGCAACGATTCGTGCAATGCTTTTTGCAATTATGTAGATGTCTACCACAGCCGAGTCTGTGAACTTTTTCAGTGACTTTGGTTCGTACGTTTTTCCAGTTAGTATGCATTTTGTCAGTTTTGTTCCCCCAGAATGTATGAACGAGGTTCTACTGCATCCGATTCCGTCTCAATATGCTATTATTCGCACACCCCTAACAACAACCTGACACTCGCATAGTAAACACCATGTGCTGCAGAAACCACAGTGGATACAGGGCGTGATGCATAAACGCAAACTGAGCATCTGCAGCAGGTCACGAACCTGAAGCTGGCTATAGCCAGTTTGAGCCCATTGAGAACAAAATAAAAATAAAAGTAAGAACAAGGAAAGAATGCAGAAGGAAGTGTGACACGATGATTTGCTGCTACGCAGAGCATCGCGGCATGCTGGCAGAGGCATGCATCTTGCAATGCAGAAAGAACAGAAAGAAGACATGGCAACTATTGAAACTAACCATCAAATTGTCACTCTACTTGTTTGCAGAGGGCACTTTGGTCACCGTTGACGCTGTTGTTGCTGCTGCAGTTAAGACTGCTTTTGTGGTTTTCAGTTTGAGTTTCTGTCGAACTTTTGTCCATAAAACCCTTTTGTATTATCATCATGAGGATCCAGTGGTAAGTAAGTGATGTGTGAGTGTCTTCCTAAGTCTGTGTCGACCTTGGCGCTACGCAGTCTGGTGTCACCAAGCGGTGAAGGACACTTCTTCACACCTTATCACTCAATCAACGCCCATGTGTGTTTGGGAAATATGTCGCAGGAGGTTATTTATGGAGCAATAAGCCTTTGCAGCCAAGACATTTTGCAACTACACTAGAACTACCCTAGACGTTGCTCCCATTTAGGGAATGTGTTGCCGAGACTAGAGTGCCACTTACCGCGGAGGAGGTCTGGCTCGGCGAGGACTGCTCGGAACCACTTCCTTTTTGAGAAACCTTAGCCGGCTGACCCTTGCTTGCGCTGTCGGGAAGAGCAGAGGAATCCATAAAACTCGATTTAGGGATAAAACATAAGAGTACCAGTTGATGCTCACTATAAAAAAAAATTTCGTTGGAACATAAATCATGTTGTGTTATAACATTAAAACATGGAAGTGCCTTTGCTATATCCAGTAGTCACTATTGGCATAGTATATCAGCTGCATGCTGATATTGACATGAAACATTTTAGATTTACTATGTTAGTACATGCGATAATTCTTTATATTGAGGTTCAACTATCTGTAAGTGATGTACGCTCCATGTTCTAAGAAAGCACATAATGGGAACTAGCACTCTTATTCTTAAAACAATGCAGTGAAGCCTCGTTACTAAGAGCACGACATTAACAAACTTTTCAGAAATCCTCCTGCTGATCGCTTATAGTTTCAATGTAAAAACAGTTTCAGTACTACGAGCTTCAGAATACTGAACTTTTCAGAATAACAATCCTCATTCAGTTTCCATGTCTTCTTAACAATGTCCTCAGTACTACAAAACAACATTTTTTTAAAATTTTGACTTATCTTTAAATTAATAATTAATTTCAACCACCTGAGTTTATCCAACATGCATCTAATTACACAAGTGTTTTTTTGCAATGCGCCCACATCGAAACGTGGTGCCGTGGCCAGAAATTGTACGCACAGCTTCGTGCTCTGCCACAGATTTCCATATCTGCTGAGACATTGTGGCAGGTACAACCTTGCAATTTTTTAACAATAACGCGTGAGCGCCGACGGTAAGGCGTGTCTGCGGCCTTGTAGTGGCTAGGGACGGCGGCATTGGTAACTTTACGTGCAGTCGTGAAAGGCGAACTCTAGTTCGAATGTGTACTGCTGCACTGTTCGCTTCAGGAGTGCCCTTCACCGCTGCAAGGCCACTGACACGTTGTGTGGTCAGAGCTCGCGCATTATTGTTAAAAAATTGCAAGGGTGTACATACTTGCATCAAGAGATGCTACAGTGGCTGTACACAAATGTCACAATAAGAATGGTGCTGGGCAGTTTGTTATACAGTATAAGGCACCCAACGGTCGCAACTCGTTGTGTGATGGCAATGCGCGCAACTGACTTTGGATTACCCAGTTCTCTCTCAAAGGGGTAGTGCAAGAGCTTTTCTTTTTAGCGCAGTTAAAAAGAATGTTTGCAATCCCTAGACAACGCTTGCCATGAGGCCTGCGAGCCAAATACAGTTGGCTCTCGTTACAACAGAGCCTGACAATCCGACAAAAAATATCCCATTTTATCCAAAGTCTGTAATATCCTAAACACCTCACTTCCAAAACTTTGGTTGTGATGTGCAACAAAGTTAATGCAAAGAGTGACTGACAAACGTTGAAAGTAAGAAAGCAGAAAAAAAAGTCGCAGTTTCACTAGAGAGGCGAAGCATCGACTGCGATAGCATATTAGTAGACAGCTATGCAAAGTAAAGATAATAATTTTATTGGCCGTATAAAGTTGTAAACATTCGCTTACTAACTAAATTAACAAGTACAGTGTCACGCACACACGGGTAAACATGAACACATACCGCTCTATGATTGCGAAAAGTTGCTGTCAAAACGTAGGAGTGCGGCAGTGCAGTAGCAGCAGCGAGTGAACTAACTTTCGTGCGGTCTCGCTTCAACGTGAACTAAACGTCAAAAGCACAGCGCATACGAAGCTACTGGCTCTAGGTGCACTTTGTCCACATCCCAGATTGCTTTCAAGATACTACGGGCATGCACTTTGTCCACATTGCAGATCGCTTTCAAGATACGGTGCTTGTGCAGCCATGCCATAAGCAGCAGCAGCAGCAGCAGCCAGAGTAGAACCGCCCCCTATTCCTTGCACTAAATTGCACTAAAGGGGAATGGGGGAAAGCAAACATTCTGCTCTTTATATCTCCTGCTGTGTTAGGAATTCTTGTCTGGTTCCTGCATGATGCCACAGGTGGCACTCTCACCTGTATACATATAGCATGCGCCACTAACAAACAAAGGAGTATAGCTGTTTGGTTTTGGTTGGAGATGCTTCCTTTGGGTTGCATGCACACGATTAGACTTACCAGCTCGACACAACGCCTCCGCCATTATTAGGATCGTTCCCAAAGTTTCAAAGTGAACGTACATATTCAATGAAAGGCATCACACTCACTTCAATGCATTCTCAGTTTCGAAGTAAAGTTGTCACAAAACACCCCTTTAATGCCAAAATGACAATGTACAGGTGTATGGCATCCTGAACCAACCAAGAATGCAAGGGTCGTCCCCAGTCAGGTGCAAAACCAGGGACTTTGCACCGAATAGTGCAACTCCCATGGCCACTAGATCCAGTGCACCAGTCTCCTGCTCACCACCTTGGCCCAACGTGCGAGAACTTGACCAAGTGATAACAATTTGAGTTGACTTTGGCAGCCTTGGTGCCGCGAGGTAACATACGAGGCTTTATTGGCCAGTTTCCTGCTCCCAAGATCACGTACCACGCAACACCTGTAGTGAAAGGGGTGTTCCACATCTGCTGCCATGACTACTAGTGGCTATGGATAACAACTCCCAGGGCTGGTCTTGTATGCGTGCGCAAAACATCCAAGAAAGTGGAGAAGGTAGGAGCCGGGGTGTGATCAATGCGGGAGACATAGGTTGAGCTCCCACCGGCTGCAAGGTGTATCTTCGTAAACTTTCGTTTCCTTTTTGCTCGTTATATCATTCAAGATATCACCTAAAGAAAGCTGTTTATTTTCCTTATGCTTTCCCTTGGCTTCATTACCTGCTGGCTATGTGCGGTTGTAGCTATCTCGGCCCCACTGTGTCTAGGTTGTATGCATGCTGAGATGGCCCCATTGTGTCCAAAGTGTAGGCACGCTCGGATAGACCAGTTTGCAAACATAAATTGGCCCAGCAGTGCAGCACGTGGGAAAAACAAAAACAAAGCCCACTCCAACGACAGGAGGACGGCACTCACGCAGACAGCTTCTCAAAGCAGGCCTCGCAGACACGCACTTCTTTCTCGATGCCGAATCGAGGGATGGGCGCGTTTTGCGAGGAACACTTTTGGCAGAAGATCTGGCCACAGTTGCGGCAGTGGTGCTGCGGAAGAAATGGCGATGCCAGTTTAGCGCCGATGGTTTCAACGAGGCACACACCGAAGAAATACAAAGACGGAGCAACACAACCACGTCTCACACGTTAGCCCTTTGTATTCAACATTTATCATTTGTGGGGCTTTATGTCCCAAAATCTGTGCAATGAGCCCCAATAGTCAGTGAAGGTTCTGACCCCCTGAAATTCTGTCAACATGCTTGAAGACAAGTGTTCAGCCCCTGCTGAAGCACAGCCACCAGAACGAATTCACGGCAAGCCACAGCAATGCATGCCTGTTAAACTGTGCACACTAACTTAATCGAAAAAATTATGCAGGCACAACAAGGGGGGGGGGGGGGCACAGCATCCAATATCTTAAAGTTTACCCAAACCGCGCACCTTTTCAGAAATACCTAAGCATTCATTCATGATGGTCTCCCTTTCGACACAGCGCATAAGTAGCAGCAAACACAGAAAAGCAGACACTAACAAGTAACACATTGTTTTCAGAACAGAGAGACTTTTGCAGCAGTTTTGCTGTTGCCATTTTGCTGTGAATAAACTTGTTGGACAGGGTTCCCTGTGATTAGTTGACCTAGGTAAACGTACCCCCTCCACAGACTCTAGAGGCTGACTTGTGATTTTTAACTCTTGTTCCCTTGCCAGGTTATTTATCGTTATCTTTGTCTTCTGCATATTAATCTTCAGTCCCACTCTTACACTCTCTTTCTTAAGGTCCTCAATCATTTGTTGTAATTTGTCTGCATTGTTGCTGTATAGAACAATGTCATCGGCAAACCGAAGGTTGTTGAGGTATTTGCCGTCAATCTTTACTCCTAAGCCTTCCCGGTTTAATAGCTTGAACACTTCTTCCAAGCACGCAGTGAATAGCAAGTTATACAAGCCCCCAAATGAATAAATTTTACCAAACATGCAGAGTTACCATACATGGCAATGGGTCGTAATTACTTGTAGCGCTCATGTTCATGTTGGCGTAAGGCCTATCCCTGCCCCAGGATCTGCCATCCTTGCTAGCATGACAAAAGTGTTCCCGGCACAATCATGAGGAAGTAGCAGGCTGTCATTGTTAGCCCATTAAAGTTCACTGCAGGACAAGGGCGTCTCCTAGAGATCTGCAATTACCCTCGTACTGAGTCAGCCAAACCATCCTTCCTATGCCTCCAGGTTTCCCCCATCTCTTTTGCCCTGTCAAATCCTGTTGCATCCTTACACACAATGTCCTTTCCTTTGGTGCTCACACTGTTGCCATAATGACCCATCACCACACATTTTAAACCATTCGGTTAGGCTACCATATAAGATGCATAATGCATGACCCTCCATAATGATTTGTGCCCCATATGCATACTACACAAACTTCTGTTGTTGTGCTCGTTATGTAATACTGTGTAGTAATTAACACTGCGAAATTGCAAATAAATGTCTTATTTACAATATCGAGCAGCATTTTTCAAATCGGAAACCTAACTGCCAGTCACAGATTCCTTTTTTCGTGGAGAAGCTTGAAACACTCAAGCATATGGAGAGATGCACCGTCTGTCTGACACCCTCACTTGTCTCTTTTTCCCCCCCGTCCTTTTTGCGCTGCACACTTCGCACTACCATGATGGATGTTGTTTGCAATGACTCATCAGAGTAGCAAGCGGAAGATGCGTCCACTGCTCTGCTTTCATGCACATAGGTGTCGAAATGTGCTATGCACGAGCAAACATTTCACAAACATCAACTAAAATTTTTTAAAATCTAGCCAACTCGAAGTGGATGCCCTAGCGCCATCTGTTGATAGCAATTCGAAACTTATCCAGCATACATTAGATGTCATGCCATCTACGAATGGCTCTTTGAACTAACAATGCCACCCAACTGGTGAACTGCCAGCTTTAGCAATATAGCCCTTGTTCTTATGCCCAGCGATTTGCCAGCTTAGGAAGCCAATTGGTTGACAAGTGGCAAGTGCATAACTATAAAACTGCGAACAACATAGGTTTAGACACAGCAAGCTCGTAACGGTGCACAGTGACAAGCAACACACTGTTTTTAGATCACAGTCACTCCTCCAACGAAATCGGTGTTGCTAATTTTGCAGGTACAGGCTCTAACAGCTGATCGAGGTAATACACGAGCGTGCGGCCGGTGCTAGGTGAAGCACCAACAGCCAATACCTGGTGCAGAGAGTCATTAGGGCGGTTCGCTCCGTGTTTTGTCTGGTTCTGCAGTGCCCAGCGTTTGGCCCAACACCTGGCAGTAGCAGACGACGCACAGAGTGTGTCGTCTGCCCCAGCGGCCCTCTCCACCAGGCACTGGCAGTTGACGCCTCGCGGAACACTGGTTGCATGCCTGTCTGTACCCTCTAACAGTGGTCGTCCCTGTACTATTACAACTTCTTGCTTGCAGGCATATTTTGCAACCTCGTTGTGCTGGCACCACCTTCCAACACCTTCGAACCTTTTTGTAATCAATTCATTTTATTTATTGACAAATTTGATGCAACAGTTGTACAATTGTAGCACCCACCCAAATCCATAAACTTTAAATAAAAAATTTACGGGGGTTCGCAGGTATGCAAGTGTAGTTGGTCAAGACAATGAGTGATATAACAATTAAGCACCTTTCTCTGGACAAGCGAGAACTGAACGCGGCACCGATGACAGCAGTCGCCATCAGCCCACTCCGGTGCCTGGTCAGCCAAGAACATGGCATCGCTCTCTTTTAAGTATGGGAACTTGTACCCTGGATGAAAAACAAAATCATAAAATTGATTGTTTGCTCAACGGTACTTCGCAGCGCAAGCACGCAAATTGCAGCCAAAGTTTCACCATGGCAATAACCTGCCAATAACCAGAACAGCAAGTTTGGCTTGGCTAACCTACAATCATTTCTGAATTACACACAGACATTAACCATGTACAGACATCAAAAAGATCAAGGCTACCTCCAGGAGTGTGTGAATGTATGACATTTTTTTTGCAAATTGAATGCTTCAAAACAAAATCCGATTTTTTCCAATCCAATTATGTCATTACATCCAGATGTGCAGGGTTACTACAATTAATTCAGCCTGCCGCTTCAGGTGCCAAATTGTAAGCCAACCAAGAACAAGATAAATCTGAAGATCTTTCACATTTTCTTTTACAAGCTACCCAGTTTTCTGCAAGTATCTAGTAATAAGTCTTTTTTTTCTTAGCTTTCTCAGCTAGCTTTTCTCTCCTCACTAGTCTTCTTACTGATAGACAAACAGTAAAATATTTGATATACGGTGCTTAAAGCCCATATTTTCATTAGTATTTTGGTTACTAAAAAATGAAAGAGAAAGAAAAGAAGAAAACTTTCGCTGTCTTATTTCTCTGAAGCCAAGTAACCCTCCAAAGTTATTTGCTGAACCACTTCTGAAGTACAAAATAAAAATGAATTATGCGCTAAGCAAATGGACCGCAAATGATTCGGCAAAGCAAGCACAGCAATTTCTGTCACTGCCTCACCTTCCATTTTCATCAGATTCAACGTGTCCTGCACAGCCCTGTAGTTGGGATCGTTGCGAAACGCGTGCGCCCAGGCTTGAACCAGCTCCAGCACCTTGTCACGCACAGCCTCGTTGGTGTTTGCCTGCAATACATCAAGGCCAGCGAGAAAAATCCTTTAAAAAAAATAAAATAAAGTTCTTAATTTAGGTGTTGAAACTCCAATATGAGTATGACGCCCACAGTAGTGGGGAGGGACCTTTGGATTACTCTTGGCCACTTGGGCACCGGCATGATACTTTTGGTTATTTTTTTTTTGGCATTAAATGAAGGTCTTAGACCTCTAAACCCTAGAAAAAAATAAGTGACAGGCCTCGGAGCATCGTAAGCAATTTAATATATTACCTTTTCTACAGTCAATTTTGGTTTTCTTTCTGCTCTGTTGTGACTCGGTCACGTGGGACCAGGACATTGCAATATTTTGACACTCGCTCCGGCTCGCTTGGTCGACTTGTATGCTGCTAATCACTGTGAGGGTTGATGTAGCAGCATAGCGGATGATGCGAGCGAGCCGGAGCAAGTGTCAAAACATTGCAACATTCCGCTTCCATGTGACCGCAAACTACAGAGCCATTACGTCTTAACACAGCAGAAACGAAACCGAAACTGACGGTAGTAAGGCTATTACATAAATTATTTAGGGTGCCACGAGGCTTGACCATGTGTTTATTGGGGTTTAATTGTACCAGATCTTCATTAAAGCAAAAAAAAAATGACTCAAAAATATTGTGTCGGCACCTTTGTAATGTGCACCTAAATCTAAGTACATGAGCGTTTTTTTCCCATTTCATCCCCATTGAAGTGTGGCTGCTGCGGTTGGGGTCGAACCCACAGCCTTGACATCGGCCAGGCAACACCACAGCCACTGGGCCACCGCAGTAGCTCAAGCACTGAAGCAGACAAGCTCACCGGAGAGATGGAAAAAAATTAATTACGGGCTTCGATGTCTAACAACAGTGTGAGCTTCCCCACATTTTTCCATTAAAAAGAGCACAATGAATGGATGAGCGTGCACATCAACTAAAGAGCTAAGGATAGGCAGAATGTCTTTCAACCTGTATTTCCATTATTGCCCCCATATCACAAGGGTGTGAAAATGAAATGCTAAATCTGCAAGAAATTTCGTGGCGCAGCTTCTCAAACACATACGCTTGGCATTACTGGATTAAAATTAAAAGACAAGATGTTTGTGATCATTATTTTCTGTTCTACGAGCAACGACATCAACGTGCAACTCCTCCACCAATCTTTCTCGATGACAACCACGATGCTACCAACAGCTTTCCCGTCTCACAAAAATGTTTGCGATGTTTCGATTCACATTCCTGGGTAATAAAGTTTACATCACTGTCTGTTAAAATTTGTGTGTGTTGGATACAGACGTTCAATGCTGAGAACATCAGTCTCTGTTCCTTTTGTCATGCTAAGTCAGGAGCAACACGGGAGCGCTTCGCCACTTTCTCAAAGTCAGTACGTTCCCACCGTAACAAAAAAGTTCTCAACACCCTGCTCTGAATGTGCCATTTTGTTTTCCGAACTGATTATGAGCAACATCCATAAACTTGCCTATTTGTTCCATGACTTGACTGTCTGTGTTTTGTTCACTTGTGTTAACTGTTGCACATTGGGGATTCATTCCCAAACATAAGCTTCCGTAAAATTCAGGAGGACGCAAATGGCACAATACTTTTAAGAAAGTTACTTGCACGTTTACCTTTACAAGATCTCTCAGCTCTTCCATGAAAGGCTTGGTAGCGATTTCATTGTGAACGAGAGCCCCACAGTTCTTGACACAGGACTCTAGAACCTGCAAGCGGGGCACACAAGACCGCAACGTCACACCTAATGCAGCTCTGCAAGGAGACAGCGACATCGGGAAACAAAAACAATCTGGCATGCAGCAAACTATGCGGAGGAAGTTTGGGCGATGAGCCACAAATCACCTGCAGTGCAAATAGCGTCACGTGTGGGTTTCGGGTGTAAAGTCTTTTCTTGATTGCACTAACAGCGTACTTAGGTCTGCAACGAAAACAATGCTAACGTGAGTTTGCAACAAAGACCGTGTTTCGTGTTTGCATTTCAGATAAAACACTGCCAATCTTTTCAACCAGCGCAACAACCTCTGAACACTTACTGCACGTCGCCCTGACGAATGCAGTCGCAGATCTGGATGATAGAAGGCCAGTCAGGTTCCAACAGCAAATGGCTAGTCGCCTTGTCTGTAAGCAAGATGACAGGTCCACAACGAATCGCTTAACTATGTAGAACTTGTTGCATGCAAGCTATTCGACCGGCCGCTAGCTTCATTCGTGCTGCAAGAACCGCGCTATCGTCAACAAACACTGCAAAGCTTCCGACACTATGCGCTTGCGATAGCATAGGATGCGATCACACCGGAATGACGTCAGTGCGTCAATGCACATGAAGTGCAATTGGTTACACACCAACGACACAGACGCCAACAGAACACGAATTAAGGGAGGCAAGACGTGGTCGTAACACTGCGAATGAACGGAGATACGGGGGTGTTCCGCCGTGATAAAAAAAAATGTCAGCAATGATGGTCCCAAAGCGCAAACACCGATAAACCGAAGGCTTGGCCGAGTCTTTGCGACAGAGAGGATAGATCGTACTGAACTAGCAGCTCTGGACGCCTGACGTCATCGCACTGTGACGGGGTGGTTGAGTGAGAACGACACAAAGAAAAGGAAAACACAAAGCGTGTAACTGTAAAGCGAAGCCACAGGCGAACTTACCCAACAGCTTGTCGAACGCCGCTGTGGACCAGCTGAACATATCGCCGATTTCGCGGGCGCTAATGGTTGGGCGGCTCGATGAAGCAGTGTAGAAGTGTGCTTTTTTCTATTCTACAAGTCCGAGCTTGCCTCCAAGCGACCCGAAGTGCCGAATAAATGTCACACTTTTTTTTTCTTCGCTTGCAGGACGCTGCAAGCGGCTGCAATGCAATCAGGTGACAGCAAATGGCCTCTAACCGGAAAACGGAGCTTTTTCCTGTTTCCTCCTCCCACAAACCGAGGCGATACCTAGCGAGTTACAATATTAATCTAAAGCTAAGCTATATTTAGTGCACTTGCATTCAAAAAGTCACATTTGTTTTATATATATAAATGCACATACGAGGTGAAGTATCAAGTCTGCGTAATTGAAAGTTAAACAAAAAAACTTTAGTTCCGATTTCGTTTTTGTAATGCGCGCATAAAGTTTGATGCAGCATGGATAATATGATTTGTAGGAGGCTGAAGAAGTCTGTGCTGAAGTGTCTCTATAATAGTTATAATTTAACTCGTTTTCTTTTATTGACGGTGGTTTCGTTTATCTGCGACGGCCCGTTGCTTTCGGTTCGTTTTCTCCGCGTCTATACGTCACTTACCACGTTCGCATGTTTTTCCGGCTGTTGGAATGCACTGTCGAGGATAAATGTTGGCGATTTATGAAGCGCTTCGAGTGGCCTTATCTTTTAACAACGGTATTTTATAACACATGAACGGCAGTCGGTGGGTACGTGAGTACTGTGGGTGCCCGATAGCGGCGGAGTTGACTGTGCAAGATGAGCCTCTCAGCCCGCTTTGTTTTGCATCGCCGTCGTCTACTGCCATCAACATTCGTAAGGCGCCCGAAGTTTGAACCGCAGTTTGAACACGTGAGGTTTGTCAGTCGTCTCCACAAGCACCTTTCGTAAGTGTCGTAATTCCAAAATTCTGTCAGCGCGCGCGTCTCATTGTCGACATATATGTTAATTCCCTGTCGATCGCGGGCGTTTGATTGTTTCGCATATGTGTCTCTCACTGTCATTCGCAGTAACAACGACATTGACGGCTGCTGGGATGTTGTTGATAACCCGCCGAAAGAATTTAACTTTTCTCGAGACATTATCGACTTCTGGGCGGCTGAGAAGCAGGTACGTGTTTGCGTTTATTAGATATCGTTTGTGCATGTACGTCGCGTTTTTGTGTTTGTTTTATTTCTTTGATTATCTCTAAAATCCCTTTATGGGCCTCAGATATATTTCCTGAGGCCCATCTTGGAGTCAACAGCTTTGCCTTTATATGTTGTGCACGCACATCGGTTTAATGACGATCATCTATATAATTTAGAATTATAGAAGTATGCTAGACAAGCCAAACTATATAGCTGTCACACGCACGTTTGTACATTTGACTTATTTTCGGTTATTAAAAAAAACAATCAAAAACAAGCAAATGTCACCACTGTTTCATGCGCAGAAAAAGAGCTATGGCGGCATGCCTGCGTTCTGGTTTGCAAAGGAAAGCAGCGGTGAGCCAGATATCAAATACACATTTTCTGATCTCAGCAACCTCTCCCAAAGGTAAGGCAATGAAATTTCATTCACAATTTGAGTCGCAATGTAACATCATCATTTTGGACACAATTATTCCCCATGTAGCGTGAATAATTCTGCTATTAATGAATGATTGCGTTTGCATATCACAGTTGTACTTGTGAGTTTGCCGCAAGTAATGTCGCAACACTTTTTGTGCAGCTGTTCACAGTAAACAAACAGACAAAAAAAAAAGCTGTGTCCATGATTCAGCTTTTTCGCCATTCATGTGACCCCATATACTTGTTTGGTATCATCAGCCCATTATATATAGCGGGTGGCCATGAGCAAACTAGGTCTATCTGGTCTGTTCAGACGACATAGAATAGCAGCTACCTTCTCCGCTGTGGCTGCCTAGCCCTGGTAGCATCCATGTTATTTGCACATACGTGACGTATTAGCACAAGATCAGATGACGACATACGTGATGCTGGATTAGATGTGAAACTCAGTGTTAGAAAGCAGAAGCAAATTGCACAGGTAGAAAAAAAAAAGAAAACGAAACTAGACGCAATGTGGAGCCACTCATGCAGTGGTTCAGCATACTTACTGCTGTCTGGTGATTCAGTGGTGGTGCTAGTAACTAATAATGCAGCCTACAAGGGCAAAGGCCGACAAAGTCAAATAAATGTTTTACATCGCACCTTAGTTCCACTGGACTTCTTTGGGACTGGAAGACTACAAATGTTGTTCCAGTTCA
The DNA here is from genome assembly GCF_050947875.1 of Dermacentor variabilis. Lineage (NCBI taxonomy): Eukaryota > Metazoa > Arthropoda > Arachnida > Ixodida > Ixodidae > Dermacentor > Dermacentor variabilis. Next base: position 39,718,004 of record NC_134575.1, on the reverse strand, counting down.
TAAGGTAGGTCCTCGTAAATTTGCATAAAAGTGCATACCTATATCCCTGACTAGTGTGTGCTGCAACACATGGGAACTTGTATTCTACTCAACCATTTTTCACCACTTAGAGACAAAAAATTTTTTTCAACCGTGCGCAACACGGTTTTGGGCGTGCTTTTGCTGTGTTAAACAGGTGCTTGAATTTTCCTGTGACTTATTTTCTTGTTTTGATATTGGAAAACAAATAGATTGCATTCTCTTATATTTTAAAAAAAAGCATCTGACACTGTTCTTCACTGACTGCTACTCCTAAAAATCTTGGCCTTCCTGGTGCATAATTGCTGGGTGCATATATGCTCAGGGTGCATAATTATATTTCAGGTCGCTCACAAAAGGTGGGTATAAACAGCTCGAAATCATACTTTGTGACTGCCAATTTGGGAGTCCCACAAGGGTCCATTTTAGGGCTACATTTAATTGCTCATACATATCAATGACATAAGTCTAACATAACATCTCACATTAGATTATATGCAAATGATTCTGTCATTTATAGGAACATAGAAACTTATTATGATGCTTCTCCTTTGCAAACTGACCTTGACCAAATTCTTGATTGGTTTCGGAAATGGCACATGATGTCAATACTGCAAAATATAATCACATTCACTTCAGCATGAAGCAAGTCAACACTTTTTTGCGACTACTGTCTAGAAAACATCCTAATCAAAAAGGTAGATCATGCAAAATACCTAGGTGTTTTTTTCTCATCAGACCTTAAAGAGAGCAAACATGTGGAGTACCTCAAAAACAGGACATTTCTTAAACTTTATTAAAGGAAATTTTAAGAAAGCTCCACTTGGCAGTAAACAAATTCTATATTTTTTCTAACGTGCATTGGATACTTGAATATGCTTCTTTGGTCTGGAATCCAAACACTGAAGTCCACATTAATAAACTGGAGGCAATGCGAAATCGTTCCATATGCTTTGTGACGAATTCCTATTGTTACGATATCAGTGTTACAAATTTAAGGCGCTTTGTGTGATGGGACACTCTGAAACTTCCGAAGCACTATTTCTAAGTGTTCATTCCTAAAACAGACTGCCTGTAGAGAGATGCCGATTGATCGGCATCGGTACCTTCAGCCCGGGCCCCGTATATATATGTTGAAGGAGGAACAATGGCAATAAAATCCAAGAGTATTCATGCTGCACATCTACATTACAGGCGTCATTTTTTTACACAGACAATTGCAAAGTGGAATGCCCTGCCTGATACTGTTGTGTCTGTGACTATCAAAATGTTTGTGGATGCGCTGGGGCAGAACTTGTGCACAGCTTATCATGTCTTCTAACTGTGTACATTGATTCTTTGTACGCCACTGTAGTTACACTATGCAGTGTATCTATATTAATTATAATGCGTACCCATGCGTCGTCCATGCATTTACTTTTTTCCAAGTTGCGACTCTGCTTTGTTTTGTAGGGGGGCGCTTACACTGGAAATTGGAAAAATTTTCAACAATGCCTCAGGGGAATGTAGGTATGCAAATAAATAAATAAACATGTAGAATTTTTTCTGGACACAGAGCTGGGAAGCTTATCGTGGAACACTCTGCAGTCGCTTTCAGATGCTCCAGGTGTTATAAGACTACAGTATGAGGTTGTTGCAACTATGCTGCAAAACTAACGTTTCCCATGTGTGGAAACTGTTTAGCCTGCTTGAATTAAACGCCTTTACTGTCTATTGGATGCATAGTGGGCCAATCACGGCTATTGTGACTGGTTTGAATCAGCCAGAATCTTCACTTACCTATGTTTGAGTTATTGCAAGTTCGCGGTATGACACAGTATCTGACAGCCATGCACTTTGATTGCAGGGTGGCTGGCTTCTTCAAGCATGACCTTGGCCTTAGCAAAAACAGCCGGCTTTTGGTGATCCTGCCAAAGACGCCAGAGTTCTGGCTTGTTCTCTTAGCAGCCATCAGATGCGGTGAGTCTGGGGCCTAGGGAATGGAAAGAAACTTCAGTGGTCTTGAGGCACAGGCCAGTTGGTGTAGCACTGTGGAGTAAAGTCAAGCCCACATGTAGTGAACCCACTCGGAGCGAACCTTCGACTACTACGAACAGTTTCTCAACAACCAAAATGTTTCACAGGGAGTCTACGAGAGAACTGCCCACATATAATGGCCCAGAGCCCTGCTCCGTTGGGTTACGACAAGCAGTATGAACCGTAGCTGGAAGCATCTTGAAGAGCCAGGGATCGGCTTCAAGTGGTCTTGACGTCATCTGCCTTAAGCTTCACAGCTCACTCAAGAACAGCGTATGTGCCATGGGCTCTACCTAAAGCTATCTCGGCAGCTTGACAAACTTGTAGGATACCAATGTTGGATGGAAACTGCTCCAACAGGGCTCAACCACCAGTTTGACACTAAATGTAACTTGCGTCACTAGCTGGGGAAAAGGTCTGTCTGCGCCCTGTTGAGTTTTGTGTTGGTAGTTCTGAAGGCAACTCCAACTATAACAAACTTTTAATATAGTGAACACATTTTGGGCAAAGGTCTCCCTGTTCTCAACTGTATAAAATAGCGCTGACAGATGGGACAGAGAAATAGATGCTACTACAGCGCATACGCTAGTAGTTGTGTTGTTCGGTTTCTCTGTCTTGTGTTCGACCTTTGTGGAGCAGTTTCAACTGTGGAGAACTACAATTGGAATTAAACCAATCTACTTCATTAATGTGTGTGAGTGGGCCAGTTGGTTTGTATTCACAATTAAAAGATGCAGCTCAGCCATATGAAGGCAGAAAAAGAGAAATCGCTGTGCGCATAGGATGGCAAACTTTTTCATGAGCCAGCTCACTCAGACTCGGACTAACCCTTGAGCACAATCCTGAGTGAGTCCAGCTGACTTGAATTTTGGTGAGTATGAGCGAGTTTCATCTATTTTGCCGACCTACAACTGCTTGTGTGCTGTCTTCTTTTTCTTTCTTCGTCTCGTCGTGCTGCACATTTTAATCACAAACCTAATGCAATTTCTTAAGGAACTCAACGTTTTACATACTTTACAAACAAGTAACATTTCACTCAAACATCCACAAACTATAACTGCTGCATTGGCACATTATATATAGCCAATGTATGAAAGCATCTAACCCTACAGCTAGAATAGAACTGGCAGAACTTTCGAAGTTAATCAACAAGCGTAAGACAGCTGACATAAGGAAGTATAATATGGATAGAATTGAACATGCTCTCAGGAGCGGAGGAAGCCTAAAAACAGTGAAGAAGACACTAGGAATTGGCAAGAATCAGATGTATGCATTAAGAGACAAAGCCGGCAATATCACTACTAATATGGATGAGATAGTTCAAGTGGCTGAGGAGTTCTATAGAGATTTATACAGTACCAGTAGCACCCACGACGATAATGGAAGAGAAAATAGTCTAGAGGAATTCGAAATCGCGAAGGTAACGCCGGAAGAAGTAAAGAAAGCCTTAGGAGATATGCAAAGGAGGAAGGCAGCTGGGGAGGATCAGGTAACCGCAGATTTGTTGAAGGATGGTGGACAGATTGTTCTAGAGAAACTGGCCACCCTGTATACGCAATGCCTCATGACCTCGAGCGTACCGGAATCTTGGAAGAACGCTAACATAATCCTAATCCATAAGAAAGGGGACGCCAAAGACTTGAAAAATTATAGACCGATCAGCTTACTGTCCGTTGCCTACAAAGTATTTACTAAGGTAATTGCAAATAGAATCAGGAACACCTTAGACTTCTGTCAACCAAAGGACCAGGCAGGATTCCGTAAAGGCTACTCAACAATAGACCATATTCACACTATCAATCAAGTGATAGAGAAATGTGCAGAATATAAGCAACCGTTGTATATAGCTTTCATTGATTACGAGAAAGCGTTTGATTCAGTCGAAACCTCAGCAGTCATGGAGGCATTACGGAATCAGGGTGTAGATGAGCCATATGTAAAAATACTGGAAGATATCTATAGCGGCTCCACAGCCACCGTAGTCCTCCATAAAGCAAGCAACAAAATCCCAATAAAGAAAGGCGTCAGGCAGGGAGATACGATATCTCCAATGCTATTCACAGCGTGTTTACAGGAGGTATTCAGAGACCTGGATTGGGAAGAATTGGGGATAAAAGTTAATGGAGAATACCTTAGTAACTTGCGATTCGCTGATGATATTGCCTTGCTTAGTAACTCAGGGGACCAATTGCAATGCATGCTCACTGACCTGGAGAGGCAAAGCAGAAGAGTGGGTCTAAAAATTAATATGCAGAAAACTAAAGTAATGCTTAACAGTCGCGGGAGAGAACAGCAATTTACAATAGGCAGCGAGGCACTGGAAGTCGTAAGGGAATACATCTACTTAGGGCAGGTAGTGACGGCGGATCCGGATCATGAGACGGAAATAATCAGAAGAATAAGAATGGGCTGGAGTGCGTTTGGCAGGCATTCCCAAATCATGAACAGCAGGTTGCCGTTATCGCTCAAGAGAAAAGTATATAATAGCTGTGTCTTACCAGTACTCACCTACGGGGCAGAAACCTGGAGGCTTACGAAAAGGGTTCTACTCAAATTGAGGACGACACAACGAGCTATGGAAAGAATAATGGTAGGTGTAACGTTAAGGGATAAGAAAAGAGCAGATTGGGTGAGGGAACAAACGCGAGTTAATGACATCTTAGTTGAAATCAAGAAAAAGAAATGGGCATGGGCAGGACATGTAATGAGGAGGGAAGATAACCGATGGTCATTAAGGGTTACGGACTGGATCCCAAGGGAAGGGAAGCGTAGCAGGGGGCGGCAGAAAATTAGGTGGGCGGATGAGATTAAGAAGTTTGCAGGGACGGCATGGCCACAATTAGTACATCACCGGGGTTGTTGGAGAAGTATGGGAGAGGCCTTTGCCCTGCAGTGGGCGTAACCAGGCTGATGATGATGATGATGATATAGCCAGGCATGGCTGCTGTGGCCAGAAAATTATATTTCTAGGTCACGTCTGTTGGTAACACTATGTTTATTATGCTGCATGGTGGAATCGACTTCTCAAAACCACTTTAGCGCTTACGTTAAGCGCTGTATGTGCTATCGAAGTGTTGTCTATTTACTTATACATATGTGTGTGTCATGGCTCCTGCTTCAAGTAATTTCTCAAGGCAAAGCTGGTGCGCTCGACCATTTCTTTGCATTCTGTTATAAGCCCTCTTGGTGTGATCCATCTCAGTTGCATGGTGTACTGCCACTGAGCGCCAAGCTGTGGGTTTGACTCTGAGCTGTGGCAGCTGCATGTTGGCAAGGGTAAAAAAAAAAAAAATGGTGTAGTCGAATTTAAAAGCACATCAGGAAACCCCAGGTGGTCAGAATTTGGAGAAAATCCACTGTTACGTCTCTCATAATTCCAATATAGCGTTGGGATGTTAAACAGAATCAATCAATCAATCAATCAATCAATCAATCTTTTCCGCTGCACTGGATCAGTTGATGTGGCACTCTGCTGCCAAACATTCTGTTGCAGGACTGAATCTACAGCGGCTGCGTTTCTCTGAGATTCTCACAAGTACAGCCTTGGGCAGGTTGGTGCATCGTTACGGAAAGAAAACGGCGCTGAGGTGCATCCTCAAAAATGCCACTGCGCCGATTCTTAAGCTGCTGGTTATAGACTCTCGGGGTGGCCAAGTCTAGCCCGGAAATCTCCGCCACAGCGTCCCTCGAAGCCCACAACCGTAGCATTCTGACGAAAGAGCAACCCAATCTAAGTGCATAGAATCTTGAGCAGTTCATGAAGCTAGATCTTACCTAGAAACCAGGCGCAACCAGTAGCCACATAAACTAACGTTAGCGTCTTGATCAATTAGTTGGACTGAATGCATACAAGGTTTTACAGAGTTCAATCATTTCTTGTGTCTTCGTATGTATGTTTGTAATGATGAGGATCATCATTGGGTGACCAAGGAAAGCCTCAGCCGGGACCGAGTGTTCCGACGAGGAGTTGTCGCCGCAACGAAGACAAGTGCCCTTGTTGAAACATTTGGTTCATGCTTAGGCTTCTCGTGTCCAGCCCTTCCTCAATTACTGCAAGTCCCGTCTTTCTGCGACTCACTCCTCTGTCTTGTTTGTGCTCTCTTGTAGTATGTCAACAATGTTGGTGATCAGCTGCAATCTGCTTTCCAGGCATAACTCTCACCACCTGCACCACCATGCTTACGGCTAAGGACATCAAGTTTCGGGTGGCCAAGTTTCAGCCCGACTGCATCGTAGCTGGATTGAATGAGATGGCTGCAGTCGATGAGGTCCTGCTATGTAGGCCCACTTGCTTGTTTGCTTAAAGCTTGCTTGTGCCACTCATCTGCGTAAGATTGCCATCATTTCTCTTGGAGTGCTTGTATTTTTCTTGGGAGGCGCTGCGAGTTCGTACGAACAATCTGGGCTGAAGATGCAAGAACTCTAAAGGGCCAAGTGGGAACGCAAATTATCCACTTGCATTAACAGCAAAAGCACTGATGACAATAATGATATTTAAAACACGCTGCATAAAGCTTGAAACACTTCTGATTAGACCTATAGTGTAAGTTTAAATCTTACATGTAAACTGTTTTTGTAAAACGAGCTGGAAGGCAGACGGCAAGGTGTCTGCTCTCTATGTCGATATGTTGTCATATGGCAGGTTCACTTCCTGCATTACTTTTTTGCAATGTCTTACATCGGGCATATTTTTTCAAGCGGCTTGATGGAATGCTTTTCAAGTACGCTAGACAAAAAAATTGTTAATGTTCTCATACTGGATGTTCCTATAGAGAGTTGTTGACAAGGCTCACCGAAGAATACAAAATTCCTTATCCATTCAGCAGCTATATACGCTTATTATAATTATGAAGATGAAAGATATGGTGGCAAAACAAAATCTGGAAGGAATATAATCGGTCCCTGCAGGGGTTATACACAAAGTTTGGCTTCAGCCATAGCTTCGTGGCAACATTTTTCGCTTTGTTGTGAAGCCACACTTGAAAGCTAAATTCACTCTACCATGAAGCCACTTACGGCATCAACAGAAAACAGCCGTGAATTCGATGATGACTCAGCATACAGAAAATGACTGTTTTCAGAGGTATTTGATGTGTGTTGCTTTTATGAAGATTTGAATTGTGTGCAGTTGTTTGTGCAGGTTGCACGTGTGTATTTCTTTTTCCTTCTCTGGGTGGTGTTATTGAGCATTCATTAATTGCAGAAGGTTACACATGTGAAGGTGTAGTGCTTCAGTCTTGGCAAATGATTTGCGCTATCACAGTTCATGTTGCCAAAAAATTTATTTGCAGTATGAACAGGTTGTTGCGAGGCTGGAATGTTAATTGCATTGCTTTGGTTTTTCCTTCAGCAAGTGTAAGGGCATTAATATCCTGCTGCACAAACTTGAGGCAGGCTGCTTTGTAGCCTGGCAAGCATTCTATGGAATCCTACTTTGTTCGTATAACATGCGAAAGCTTTTTCTCAAACAGTCTTCTTTTACACCGGGCCACATTCCAGCTTTTAACGTAAATTATTATTTTCGTTGTCATGTGTTCGTGTCTGCTGTTGTGCAGAACATTATATCCGCAATTTAGAATTTTTCTTGTATGTTCCTGAGCAAAGTTGTAAAAGCTTGTTTTGCCATTCAGAACACTTGTATCACAGGTTGTGAATTCTATTCGTGTTTACAGAAAGCAAATAGAATTGGTGGTCCACTTAGAATGTGAAATCAACGACTCTTACCTTTGCAGGTAGTTGGGAGCTTCGACTGCGTGCAGCACAAAGTGCTCGTCTCAAAAGAACCAGCAAGGTAGTCATTTGCACTGGACTTGCTTTTTGTTGCTTTTTTTGTGCATCATGAGACGTCACATCACATGCATTACCTCTGAGGCGCCCCTCACCAGCCCCATTGCAAATTTTGGTTGCACACTGGAAGCTGTAAAATGCCGCCCAAGGAGCATTTCACTGAAATGCTTTCAAGTCGGTTGATTATGGGAGGAGATAGAAGAAATTAACTGTCCTGTTACCACGCGTAATGGCCTTCCAGAGCAATATTCCATCCGTAACTTCTGCAATACTGGAGCCGAGGGACATGCTGCGGCATCAAGCTCCACCTCGTTTTTAGAATGCAGCTCTTAGGCGGCCGTTTCTGCGTGGAGCGTCGATGTCCTCTGCGTAACCGAGTGAGCAAGCACAGTGAAAGACGAAAGAGCAAATGCGAAGTGCAGCGGGAGATGAACGACTGATAGCAAAGAGAGCACGAGGAAGAAAGCGAACTAGGAGGCTTTAGCAGAGCCTTGAGGCAGAAAGTGGAGGCGGAGGGCATGGTGAAAGTGTGAGAAGAAATGTGTATTGCCACATACAACGGGCTCTGCGGCCACGACTGCTACGAGATGGTGTCAGAGTAGCACGCTGTCGTCTGTTCACCAATGACGCTATCCGTAACGCATGCGGCGAACGCATTCACCAATACCAGATATGGAAATGAAGCACTGCATGAGCGGAAGTCTGTCTGCAGTGGCTACCGTGGATCTTGCCCATGTGTCACCCACGCGTTGCCTCTCCCGATCTCCTGATTAGCAGGGCTGTTGCTCCACACTTCGCTCTGTTTGCAATGTGCCACACAAGACACATTGTCCGCGCCATCCATGCTACTCACAGCGTTCTCTTCCTAATATAAACTGTGTGCCTATATAATCATTACACGAAATATTTAAATGCATACTTCTTCATGTTAGAGCTGCACTCAAGTTTCACATTAGAGAGTATGGTAATCGGTGAATTTTTTCCCTTCTATTTCTTTTTTGCGGCATTACGCCTTCCGCATTAGATGATGAATCATAGTGAGTGATAGTCATAGTGTACTGCAAAGAGGCATCTGTGCGTTTGAATGTGACTCTGGCTGGGACTGGGTGTTTTCAAAAGGGAAGGCGCGTGGCATTTCGTTTGAAACTTTAGATGCTTGTGGTGGCACGCAGCACCATAATACCATGCAGGCACGATCGTCAGCACATCCTGTACATGCTACGCTTGTTTGTTTAAAATGGCCAAACCTGGCGAGGGGTCCTTTGAAGAAAATGTCTTTCTTAGGAAGTTACGATCGCGTTTCCGTATCAGGTATCTGAATTTCTAACTGAATCCCAACAGTAGTGCAGTCTAAAAATGTTGGCCGATCCCGTGGGTATGTGCAGCCTGTCGCATTTATTCAAATATAGGTCAACCTTTATTTTTTCTTTTTCTTTTTAAGAAAACGTTATGCAGAATGAACAATCGATCTATACTCATGACCAGACATTCTTAATGTATATTCGTATATTCATGAACAAAGCTAGCAAAAGTACCAAGCTAATGGAGCACCACCATTGCACCTGCCGTAAAGTCAGTCTGGAACGTTCAATATGCAGCATTTCTTAAAGCCAGTCTGGATATTCTAGACTGGCTTTTAAGAAATGCTGCATAACCTGCTCGCTCGACGGCACCAAGGACGAGATCGTTTGGCATGCCGAGGTCGCCTGTGAAGCATCCTACGAGGACGACTCCTCTGGCAGTTCCAACGAGGATGCAGCTTGTGGCATCGACTAGCGAGATTTAGTAGCCGAGCTTACGGTAAATAAGTGTGCCATGCTCAAAAAGTTTCATTTTTCTTAAATGATGCGAGTCGATCTGTATTTGAATTTTAATATTTTATATCGGCGAGTTTGATATATAGAAATCAATTTATCTTCAAGCAAATAGGGTAAATATGTGGGCCGATCCCAGAGATAGTGCTGTCTAAAAATGCGGGTCGTTCTCATGGTTATGTGCAGGAGTTTAAAAAATTAGGGCCAATCCCAAAGGTAGAGCAGCCTAAATATGTGGGCTGATCCCGACAATAGTGCGGTAAAAAAAAAAAAAAAAAATGAACTGGTCCGACGCTGCTCTATTGCGTCACTGGTGATGCGATAGAATATCCGATTCTCACCCCCAAACTCGCTCAGGAAGACACTGATCAACATCATCTAGAGGTTTAATCACCTTCCAACTATTTTATTACTACATTAGATGTTAAGGGTCAAATGGGAAACTTTTTTGCGGCACAGCGAGGAGCCTGCCACTTTTGTGCATGACTTCATAATGGCTGTAGGTGAATGCGAAAGAGCTTGCACAATGAAACAGTTCACATGTAAGCACAAGCACTCGTGTTTGATTGTGTCCTCGTAAAAAGCATGTAGCATTATGGGAGTTAAAGCTTGGGGTGATGCAGTCAGCAGAATACTGTGAAAGAAATATGCCACCCATTGTCAACACTATATGCTACAAACCGTCTCAAGAATTCTTCAGAGCACAACACTTGTTCGCTCGAAATTAGAATATGCCTCGGCCATCTGGGAATGTTATCAAGCACCGCTAACCCTTTCCCTCAAAGCCATCCAGAACCGCACGGCCTGCTTCATTCTATCTAATCATTCTCGTCATGCCAGCATTACACTCGTGAAGCAAACAGTTCACGTACCAGGTCTTTCGATATGTCGCACACACATTCGTATCTGCCTTTTTCCACAAGACTTACCACCAGAACCCGGTCCTAAAAGCAAAACTTTTAGCACCTCCTTTCTACTTTTCATCCCGCACTGATCACCTACACAAAGTTTTCGTGCCATGTTGTCATGACAACACATAGTACGACTCGTTTTTAGCTCGCACATGCGATGGCTTGAACTACCTACCTGCATCAGTTGCCACTATCCCAGATGCTTAAAGTTTCGAGGATGCTGTTTACCATGCCATTTGTTAATCTTGTATTTCATTCTTCTGCATATTTTTTTCTCTGAATATACCACTCCTTCCTGCAGCGCTTGCGAGTATGTATAATAAATAAATATCGCTCTTCGCAATTACAGATGGCCTAAATTATCCAGACCATTAGTAGAGTATGTGGTCAACAATATGTATGTTTGCCTGTCCTTTATTCTTTACTACAAGTTCCTTCTCCTGCTATGCGGCAGAGCGCTGTAGCTTGTACAACACTGCATGGTATTATCCAGGCAGAGGCAGCAAAGGCAAGCCACAAAATGGTAAATGCAAAAGAAAAGCAATATATAAATTAATATATTATATATGGCACGCCAACCAGTCGCCATGCAGTCTTTCATTTCCTGATACTGCACAAGATAGGCCAGGTCTTACCATTGACACTTTTCAATAGCTGTCATTTTTAATGCTTCGCATATGTTAAATAAAACTGTGATAGCTTGTTTAAAGCAAAATTATCCTACGTATTTTCTCCACAGGAACGACTGGAAGTTGTTTGACTCGTTGCTTCGAAACTCTTCTGAGCATGAGGTATGTTTAAGTTTTCTCTTCTAAGAGATGGTCTGACCTTACCATGACAGCTTAGTGGCTGCCAATGCACTGCTAAGCTCGAGACATGGATTCGATCCCGGCTGTGCTGGGCGCATTTCGATGGGAGTAATATGCAAAAAACACTCATGTACTTGCATTTAGGTGCCTGTTAAAGCACCCAAGTAATCAAAATTAATCCGGAGTCCCCTGTTAAGGTGTGCCTCATAACCAGATTGTGGTTTTGGCATGTTAAAAGCACATAATTTGATTGCCTGCCTTTAATTATTTATCTCTTCTCAGAGAGCGGCCAAGAACCATCCTAGTCTTCCTTCCCAATCTTTTGCTGTAAAGTCTTTGGCTTCAAGTGTTCCTTGGATGTAGTCGTTTCGAGCTCTATCTCTTTCCTCTTTGTCACTCTAACCATCGTCTTGGCAACCTCGTTTCATCCGCTTGGGTCTTCTGCAGCGTGTTAACGAGACAGACATCTTGATTGGGACCACTTCAGTTCCCCCACCTCCTGTCGTAACAGGCAATGTTTGTTATAGTCATTGTTCAATGCCTTTGCATATCACTGGCAGGGCGACGCAACATCCACGGACGACCCAGCCGTAGTCTTCTTCACAAGTGGCACGACCGGTCCCCCCAAGATGGTGGAGCACACGCAGGGCTACTTTCTCGCCCACTTGTCTACGGCATGGTGCGTGACTTCAACTTGGCCCGCAGTCGTTCATGACGCAGCCACACATGTGAGCTCGTACACACTATACGTTATGATAGTAGCCTCTCTCCTTTTCTTTTCATCTTTATTGCAGGCGATGTGTAGTACAGATCTAGATTGCATCATCTCGCCAGCTCTGTGAAGCCTAGTGAAGACTTTAATGTTGCCGGATACTAGTGAAAACTGTGGGTCTTATCAGTGAATCAAATGATAACTGACTTTTATGCTTGAAAGAAACAAGAAGGGATTACTCATTGTCTGCTGCTTGGCTTTGTATGGTCCTTCCGCCGAATCGGTGGTGGGCACCACATTGTTGTGGACACTTACAGCCGGGATCATGTGCGCGTCTCATGTATCACACCTTTCTGTCATTGGCATGTCATCTATGCATTGTATGTCGTCTACATCTCATCGGTATGTTATCTGTGCATCATATGTGTGTCGTCTGTGCTAAAGCTTCCCCACATTGCTCTTGTCTGGTGAACCCACTCTCTTCCTTTCCTTTTACGCTTCTTCATCAACCCAGAGAAGTGGATGTGGCGGCATGATGTTTCTGCCAGCCATTCCATCCAGCCCGTTGCCGTGCCACTTTCTCCACGGCCCTACCGCCGGTGGTGCAAGCATAAGCTGCAGGGTAGTCATAATTTTACTTCAGTGAAGCTTTGTCGTGCCCTGAAAAACCCAAGAGAGCTCGGGAAACATGGATGAGTGAGGATATTGCTTGGTCGTGTGTGTTCTCGACGAGTGCTGAAATAACATGGAAGGCCACGATCGGAGGCAGCAGTGCAGAAATTTTTTTTCGGAAGCAGCGTAACCGAAACAAGATGGAGGCGAAACTGGAACTAGGTGGCCGCGACTCCTCGAAGAGTAGGGCTGCCTAAAAAAGCAGCAGTAGGTGCGAAGAAAGGGCTTTATTCTGTGCATTGTATATATGTAATCTGTGTGTCGTCTTCATGTTGTCTGCAACTGCAAAAGTAAGATATTAATTGACACCAAGCCTGTCTTGACATGCTATTGGGTCTCTCTCTCAATGCAGCCACGTGCACAGTCCTGAGCAGCACGATGTCGTGTGGTGCATCGCGGACCCTGGCTGGGCAAAGGCGGCATGGGGCACGTTCCCTACTTGGCTCATGGGGGCCTGTTTCTTCCAAGCCCAGATGCCCAAGTTCCTGTCCACGACAACACTCGCTGTAAGTCAATGTAGTTTCCCCCGTGCTTTCCAGCAGGGCAAGAAGCCGCAGAAGGCAAAACTTAACACTCTTCCACACCCAGGAAAACGTGACTGTAATCGGTGCTCACTCGGGGCCAAAAGCATTTTAGCAGCATCTCGTGGTTGGAGAGGGAACATCACATGGTGTCCTTTGTTGCCACAACAACTGGGCACACTTTCATGATGCAACACTCTCATTCCTGCTCTTGCGAGACCATGAAGTCGCACGCTAGCTGTGATTCATGTCAATTGTGCAGAAATATTTCACTTCTGGTATGCTTCTTGCCTTGGTTGCAGGCATTGTGCTTGGTGTCAAACCAGACTGACTGGGCTAACATTACCTGATTTTCAAGTTGCCACATAATGCACAGTCAGGCACTGTCACTTGCGTCAAATTGCCTTTTCTAGCTCTCTGAACAGTCGCTTTATCTAATTGCTCAATTACACCTGCATTCACAGCAAGTTACCCCTACTCCTATAGTTCTTTCTCCAAGCAGTTAACTTAGTTCGGCCACGATGCAAGTGCTCAAATCTAAAAAGGCGTAATACAGTACAACATTTCCAAAACAGGAAAAAAAACGACACACTTATTTATTGAAGTAGCATTCATTTAAGACTCTCGTATTGTAACATTTGACCCGCCTTTGCATGTGTACAAGCTTGCCATAATCAGCAAATAAAAAAAAATTAGGTGCATACCATAATTGAACAGAATTAAACACGCAATAATTGCAGCTACTCACTACACAGTATATAAATACAAGTAACTAAAGGCTCAGTGATTTAAAGTCAGGCAAAAATTTGACAGCACATTTTTTTATGCACGCCCTTTCCATTTCACCACCAAATGTGGCTGCTCCTTTCTTGACTTTCGTTAGCTGTAGCTTTTTCGCCCTCGAACTCCTTTTGGCATCCTGGCGGGACTTTAATTAGTGACCAGGTGAAATTCACTGCCACTTTTCATTGCTGCGCCTGTTAATCGTTGAAGCTCTTCGTCAGTTACTGTAACGCAGCCATTGAATGCGTCTTGCAGGTTCTGCGGTACTACCCCATCACTAAGCTGTGCGCTCCTCCGACTGTGTACCGTGCCTTGCTTCAGCAGGACTCCTCCCAGTTCCAGTTTAAAAGCCTCGTCGACTGCATATCTGCAGGAGAGCCCATGGTGAGCGATGTGCAGCGTATGAAATTCGCACATGTCTCGTATGCAATATCTCGTGTCATCCGAAGGCCCAACCCAAATGGCGGCGGTTCAGTGGCTACTCTCAAAGAAAACATTTACGACCTTTAAGGCCTGTGGTCATGGAGCGAACTTACGCGACAAGTTTTCCCCGGTGGAAAATTCATTGCAAAGCACCACCGCGTATTCGTCATCCTACAATCCATACAAGCAAGAGTGGGTGAACGCTGCCGACTGTGCCGCCAAAGCAGCCCGCAAGAAATCGTTGTGGCCAGAGACGCTTGACTCGGGCAACCAATGGAAGCCAACGGTTGTGTTACAATCTCATTGGCCGGCATGCAACCACTTCCGGTGGTGCCATTTGTTGGTCAGTGGATGTCTGGAGAGAGTAGTTCGGTGGCGAGCAGCCAGTCTTCGGGCTGCAGGTGGCTGTTGCCGAGTGGCGGACGCCGATAGTTCATCACTTTTTCGCTTCTTGAAGGTTGGCGTCTAGGCTGTGTCTTGTGTCTTGGGGCGTGTGGCAAACTCTGTGCTTGCTGCTTTGTGTCTTGTCCCCAAACGCTATGATCATCATCTGTCTGGCTTGCGCCTGCTTTCTTGAACACTCTGTGCTTCTTCACTACCCTGTCAAGAATGCTATCCCACACTGATAATGTGCACGCCGTTCTTGACCTGGAAGTACAGGGCATGCGGCATTAGAAAAGGAAAGGCACGTGAGATTGATGATGGTCAATTGTTTGGGGACAAAATGAGCCCAAAAGGGTGTAATCGTTTTTTTTAGAGTGTATGGCATTTTACTGCCAAGCACGAATTGATGGGCTTCATTTCTAGCTGCAGCTACTGTATTTAAGTGAGACGAAATGCAAAAAAAAAAAGAAAGAAAAGGCATGTTTATGCAGTTAAATTTACGTGCCCATTAAACCTGTTAAGAGGGGACGATAAACTTAAAATAACTTAATTATTTTTTTAAACAGTTTGTATGAAATTTGCACTGTTAGCATACCTTTTTACCAGCTGATTTCAAGAAATGCAATTATTATCTTCCTAGCGTAAATATTTTTTATGATGTTTAAGACAGGATGCTCTTTGTTTAGGGCCTAATTAGCTAATTAACAGCGACTTGCATGGTAGAACATACCACACGGAATAGGTTTTAAATGTCTATAGTCTGTTATAAGCTATTAATTTTTGTTGTAGGCCATCTTGAAGTGCAGTTATAGGTTGTCAAACTTGGTCATAAATAATGCCCACCTTGATACTAGAAAAAAAAAGTTAATTTTGAAAATTTGCTCACAAAGGTATTATAACAAAAGTTACTTCACAACACGCAGCATCTATTTATCTTTCTATGGGAAAAAAATTTATAACAATAGCCTAAATAGAACAATATATGTTGCTCCTCCACAACAAAGAAAGCATGAAAATTGTTTTGAGAAATTGAGGAAAAACATTCCAAAGCATCTTTATTGGTACAAAACTTGTAAAATCTTATGGAAATGATAGGTGTTGGAAGCGCATAATGGAAAAAACTGAAAATACATATTCTGGGCCAATTTTAGGCCTTGAAGTGGAGTTCCCCCACTAAGAGCGCCTGAACCACCTTTTTTTGAAGTGGAGAAGTGCATTTGAAGTTAAACTATTTCAGAAATACTACGCCACAAAAATTTCATTGACGCGTTCAGCAGAAGCGGAGTTATTGGCAATCAAACATGCCGTTCACGGTGCTTCCACTCCTTCTTCAATGATTTGCACTGCAAAGAGGGCGGTGGAGCGGTGCATGCCTACAACGCTCCGCCTACTCGACGTCACCGTGGTGCGCAGCTCATATTTGATTTTGGATGTTCACGTAAACGCCCCTGTTTCTGATTTTGGCACCTACAATGCACCAGACGCGGTTGTCCTCGGCGGGCCGCAGTGTGCTAAGCCAGTGGACTCGTCACAGCACCCCGCGGCGGCCACGGTATCTACGCTATGTAGCAGACGACAGCCACATGCAACTGTAGTGCGTGTGTGCGGCATTTGCTTTGTGCATGATGAGGCATAAATGTGCGTTCACACTCATATGCTCCAGTCTGACCGTGCTACATGGTGTGGACTGGCTTTTTCCTGCATCAGCTTGACCGACGGATAGTAGCCAGATCCGACTTGCGCATTTTGAAGCGCTGTCAATAGCTCAGTACAAAGCGATGTCTGCCAACGCGTCTAGCCAGGAGCGGCCAGGAGTGAGCACGGGCTGGCAAGCATGCGTGTGGTCTCACCTTAATTTTCGTATGGTTTGAGGCTAGTTGAGTGTTCAGAACTAAGTGAAATTAGCGAGACCCAACACCTACGACACCAATAAGCAGTCTGGCCAAATTTTAGTTCCTACACAGGGGGCCATGGCTGAGCACGAGCAGACGATAGTCGGCTTCTTTAGGAAGTTCACAATCCTTATTGAAGTTCAAAAACAAAAGTTCTCCTAGTCCAGCCTGTTTAATAAACTGCATCGGCAAATATGCACAGTAACAGTTAGGATGAAGTGCACTGATCCAAACACCCTTCTTGATTGATGTCACCTTATTGGCCAATAGCAGTGTTGTATGGAAACCTGCTGTGTGACAAAATAAAGCAGCCGAAAAGGATGTGTTGAAAAGCGAGCTTTTGAGGAAAAGGTGGTTTCACACTCTGCTTGTGAGCTTCATGTGCTGCACACAACTGTAAGATATTGCCAAGATGTTCACAGCAGCGTATGGTGTCCGCGGACTGCGTTTTTTCACCAAGCCCACGGTGTAATTCAGGGCCCCTTTAAGGGACCTTGACTACTTTGGCTCAACACGAGTGACCATCACTTTCTGGCTTAAGACAAGCCCTCCTCACAACGTAGATGGCAGTAGGCTTTCTCTCATGATCATGTTTATTGATTTTTATTTCCCACAATATTTGCAGACATAGTTCTGTGTTCTAACCATGTTAACTAGGCATGTCACATTTAAAAAAAAAAGCAAGTGAGAAGCGAAAGAAAGCCGTCATGGTAGTTTTCTCAAAGAAAAAGAAAGATAGCCCTTAAGGGGTTTAAAAACCCCATTTGGCCAAACTAATCTAGAACCCTCCACTACAGTGTCTCTCACTCAGCCAGTGTTGCTTCGAGACGCTGAACCTCGTGAATGAATGAATCGGTCAAACTGTTTAGCCAGTCCATGGCAGCATTGCATTTCCTCATGGCATTATTCAGTAAGTCACGTTCTTGTTAGGACGTCTCACTGTAAGAATGACAAGTTTCAGAGAGAACTCAAGAATTTTCTTTCAGACACTTCCAAAGAAATCCCTCTGTTACACTGTATCAAGCCTTTCTTTCAAGACTACAGGTTTTTATCTGTCAGTGTGTTGCACCTTTGCATCTTGCATCAAGACTTGCTATATTCATTTATTCTTTTAAATCTTAGAGCTTTGATTTTGGGATGATTGTCTGTCTCGGTTAAGCATTTGATACACTGTGGCCGTGCCAGTTTATTTCGAATAATTTGAACATTTGTGACATTTAATAACTAAATCTGTTGGTTTTACATTTGAAACTTCTACTTGTTCTCGCTGTTGCTTTGTTTACTAGTTCTTGCTATTATGTACACGAGATCCCAACTCAGTCTGTCCAAGGGACCTCCTTATGTGTACAGTATACCTATTAGGCGTTCTACTTGCTTGTAGAAGTAACTATAAAAGCTGATTGCAATTGCAGTGATGCATGATCCACCCTCGCAAGTGCAAATTGTGGTAATAGACCACTCGTTGGTGCTTTACTAAGCCCACAGATAAAGCACTATCACACATGGTTGGTTCATGTCATACTATTATTTCTTAAATGTTAATAAGTGTTCCTGAGTAGCCACAAGTACCCAATTAAGTTATATTTGTTGATGCACTATATTCATGAAAATGTCTGTGCAGGAGTGCGCATGTTTCTTCTTGTTGGAGTGGCATCCATCATCAAATATACAACTTCTTTTCTGCAGAACCCAGAGGTGATGCTGAAGTGGCAAAATTTAACCGGAGTTGAGATCAGGGAAGTGTACGGCCAGACGGAAACGGTACATGTCTTTCACTTTTTAGAATATTGTGGACATCTTGTAGACGTCCATTAGACATCCATTAGACATGTCTCTGACAAAATAACAGTGTCTTTACAATTTGCACATCAAAAATTTTGCAAGAAGAGCTAAATAGCCATACATGCTGCACACGGACAAACTAGTTTAACCACTGCATGATCAGGACAAATGAATTACATTTTCAGTATTGAGCTTTACGTTTTGTACTTATACTACAAAGTTGAATCCAACCAGTATCGGAGCCAGAATAATTGTGTACAACCCCTCCAGTGAATGCTTCTTTCGAAGCATCCATGGTCAAAGCTCACCCTCAGTTTTCTTTTTTATTTAGTAAGGCAAGGACAGATATGCAATGTAATGACATTCTACTTTGTTTTTGACTGATGCCTTAGCATTCAACTTTGCTGCACAGATATAAAGAGTAATGTGTGGTGCAATACTTCTTCCTAAGTATGCTGCGTTTTGTTTCGGTCTAAACATCCTTGAATACAAAGCTGTAGTTTCTTAGTCTTGATTGAGCTTCCTAATGTACAGCTTTAACTTCCAGGTGGTGTTATGTGCTTCACCGAGGCATCATCCAATAAAACCTGGTTCCATGGGTATTCCGCCACGAAACATATTGCTACAGGCAAGTACCGTTAATATCTTCATGCTATGCAAGAAGCTTGGCAATCATCATTCATGATTCTGCTTTGCTTCTGGTAGTTTTGTTTTGGTATAGAAGGCTCTGTCTAGGATGGGCTCTGTTTAGGCTCTGTTTGTTTTTTCTGATCGTGAACATAGGGGGCATGCTGTATCTTTTTGTGTGTGTGAATCAGTGGCTTGTCGCACTCAGGCGCACTTTTCTTTCTTTCTTTAAGCCCACAAAAATTGTGCGTGTGTTAGATTTAGGTGCACATTAGAATCTGGAAAATATGGTGTTTGTAAAATTCAGTGCTGCCTTAAGGAAAGTCTACTGTATAGGCTTATGTGTTAGATTTGGGGACACATTAGAACTGGGTAAGTATGGTATTTGTAAAATTCACTGTTGCCTTAAGAGGAGTCTACTTTATGAGCTTATCTCTCACAGAATTACGGTTCTAATCTCAACTGTGAAAACTGGCTTGCAACAACATTTCTGTGCTATTAGGTAGGCATCTGAAATATTTTGTGATCTCCTCGGCAATGTAGCAACTTTATGAACTGCCACTTCCATCACACGTAGAAATACCCTTGCTACATGGGCAAGGTTAATGCCGCTAAACGTGTGGAGGACCTTTAAGCTCAATGCCATAACATCTAAGTTAGTGCAACACATGCGTTTTTATGACATTAAATGTCATGATGGTCATAACAGCAACGAGTGCAGTTGCATACAGTGCATATTTGACATGCAAGTTTCGTCCACTGTCATCATTAAGCGTAAGACTGCAACGTCTGATGCCACATGGTATTTCAGATCCATGACGAGAAAGGGAGAGAGGTGGCTGTCGGCGAGACTGGCCTCATCGCTGTAGACGTGAGCAAGAAGCACCCCTTCGGGCTTTTTGCTGGATACAGGGTGAGTTTTTTGTAAGCATGTTGTGTTAACGACACTGAAGCGAGATACTTTTGCAAGCTGTTTTTAATTACAGTACAGTTGAGCCTCATCATAGTGAAGTTTCATGTGATGCACAAATACCTTCTTATATTTGGTATTTATTAGATGCTGCTATTAGTGATAAACATTGACATCTACTTTATTATATTACCGTTGACCTCCGTTATTTTGACTCCGACGGTACCAGCGAAAGTTATCAAATTGTCCGGCCAGTCGAATTAAACAAGATGAAAAAAAGAAACACCAGAACACATTGCTGATTCATTTGGCAGTATGTGACAAATTCAAACACGTCCCCGAGTTAAACATGCACCCCCTTTCCATGTGTCCAAAGTAGTGAACTAACGTAAAAATGATGCTAAAGCTCCTAAACAATGTAGAAACCTAGCTCGCACCCAAATTTTTAGCAAGAAAAATTGTTGCACAATGGCACCCGGTTTTCCAAAATCAGCTTCGCCACAATACACTTGTTTTGCAGCAAGGCATGATAATGTCGCGAAGGCAGTGTTGGTTTTGTGTCCAGTTGCACTGTGCTGGCAATTTTCTGCTCAATTTTCTTTTAAAAAGAAAGCGTGCATTAGGATAGGGTAAATAGCGTAATCGAGCATTGTGGGTTGCGGTTATTGGTTGAAATTTTTTCTAGGGCGGGCCGAAAAGCATTTTTGGCAAGAGATTCATTGTTCACAAAGCTTCGCCGGGACAGACGCTGCTGCTAAAGGGGTGGCTACCGAGGTCACCATAGGGGTCGAGTGCTTGCGTGCTGACTGATCAACTTGGAATTATCTGGCAAAGGCGGATTTTAGGATCAAAATAGCAGCAGTTTGGGCCCACACATATGCATGGGCACCAGCCAGGACCTTTGGCCGCGATTGAATTAACCGAAAAATCTGATTAACTGGAGTCGAATTAGCGGAAGTCTACTGTATATGCTTATATTGGTAAAAAAAAAGTTTAGGCTGGAGTGGATAAACTCTATTGCAGGTCTACTTTATTATATTCAATAATTTTTTATATTCGTGTTTGTTACGTAGAGCTTTGACCATACCCTCCAAGATGTTTATTTCAACTGTGGAGCATCCTTTCCTCACTGTACTTTCTAGGATGACCCTGAGAGGACCGCCATTGCCTTTCGAAATGGTTTTTATTACACCGGTGATCGTGCTTCCATGGACATCGATGGGTACTTCTGGTTCTACTCCCGTGCTGATGACGTCATCATCTCAGCAGGGTGGGTCACCCAGGGCCATCCATCCAAAATACAGAATCTAGCAGTGATTTTCGTTTTGAAGCCTCCAAGGGGTTTCAGATAGATCCAGATCGATAGTGATAAGTAATCGAGTAATACCGTAACCATGATATGGCAGAAACAACTTGCAAAACTATCGGACCATCATATAAAGCATGTGTAATGCACAGCATGGGTGCTTCAGCTGCCAACCGCAACAGAATAAATGTGCAATTTATTGATGTTAAGGAATTCCCATTCCACGCATCACCACTACAGTGCTAAGTTTTTAATCTCAAAACTCTTAATTATCAATTGAAAAATCCATGCCACACTAAACTTTGACCATTGGAAGATTGTTAATGTGTGGCTTATTTTATTCTTGGAATTCAGAATCACTACCCATACCAATCTAGTTTGCAGATTACAATTATAGCAAGTAGCATAGCAGTTGAGAGATGACTGAGGAATAAGCTGAACATTTGTAAATTCCTTTCACTACCGTTTGTTACAGCTTTTGTGGCTGAGGTGGTGAAAAGTTGCTTTTGTGGTTCGTTAGAGTGCTTCAGCTATCAATATAGCACTACATATGCCTGTTTGCAAAACAGTGGAACACCAGATGGCAGCAATGCTAGTAGAGACATCTCGTGACACTTTGCTGAACCATGACATCTTGGGAACGTTTTGTGTTGCATGGCACTGTCATCACTGAAAGGGAAAAAAAAAAGCTATGAAACAGTTGCTATATGTCAACAATCGTTGCTGCAAGCACCTTTACACCAGCAGCCAAGTAGAACACAGCTGTTGCAATTTTAGTGTCGTGTGCACTCTTGTTGAACTAGAGCATTAAAGCTGAACGAGCATGCCGGTTAAACTAGAACCTAAAGCACCAGCATTTCAGATTTCCGGTATTATATACTAAACGTTAATATAGTTCATGGGCGGGATAAAACTCAATTTTTGTTGCACTTCTGTTTGCATCCCGCAGGTATCGCATCGGGCCCTTCGAAGTCGAGAGTGTACTCATAGAACACCCCGCGGTTGTGGAGTGTGCTGTGGTCGCCAGCCCGGACTCTCATCGTGGAGAAGTTGTGAAAGCCTTTGTCGTACTGCATCCGGACTACAAATCGCGTGACCCCAACAGTCTAGCCGAAGAGCTACAGCAGCACGTCAAGAAACACACTGCTCCGTACAAGTACCCTCGCAAAGTGAGCCACAGTCATTTGCATTTTTTAAAATCAATTTAGCCATTAAACTAAATTTCACTAGTTCAGCTTCTCAATTTGTTGTTTCACTGGTTCCTTTGCAGTTTCAGAATCAAAGTCGGTCAGTATGCTCTAAGCGTGTCTATCTAGTGGGCAGCCAGAGACTATAGCATCATCTTTGAGATACTCGTCCACAAACGAAGTGCATTGGCCTAACTTTTAATTTCCCAGAAAGCCTGTCTTTAGACATCATAATCATCAGCATATTTCATGTCCACTGCGCAGTGAAGGCCATTCCCAGCAATCTCCAATTGCACTTTGCGTTGCGTTGGCTTACTCCATCCTACCCTTGCAGATTTCCTGATCTCACTAGACGACCTGATTCTCTGCCATCCTCAACTGTGCTTATCTTCCCTTGGCACCAATTTAGCGCAATAGCAGACTACCAGTTATCTGCCTACTGCACACCACCTTACGGTGTGGCAAAAGTGTGTGAAACGTTAATGTATTTCGTGGCAAATTTTGGAAATGATTGATTGAGAAATTTGGTGGCAGTCTCGGGCTTCCTTAATAAGAGGACATGAGTTGAGCACTGCTGACTAGGTTAAATTACACTATTTCAACATGTGCCATAAAGAAATTAATCTAAGTTAATGTTTCTCAATAGTGTTTTTAAAGAAGAGGTTTAACCAAGGGTTGCCCCACGATTTTTGCTCTTTGCTTGCACAAATATTGAAGTGCTAGAAAAATAACTTCATCTGTACTGCACTATTTATTTAAACATTTATAAAGTTTTCAAAGCACTTGGTCAATGTAACATCGACTTCTCTTTGAACAGGTGGAGTTTGTGGATCAGCTTCCCAAGACAATCAGTGGCAAGATTCTGCGCCATCTGCTTCGCGAGAGAGAAAAGTCAGCTGCTGTGCAGTGCTGAAGGTGGCTGTCACCAGACCGGCACTTTAGAGGCCGACTGCAACGAATTTTCACTTCAGCTAAACTGTTTATAAATGAGCAATATTACAGGCTGTTGAAGCAACCTCGGCAAAGCTGCAAGGCTGGTAAATGTCTAATTTTTTTTATTAGCACCTAAGCGGAGACTCTTGCTGCAACATTGGCTCCAACTTGAGGCGTCCCTCGTTTGACCACTGCCAATCAATGTTGTTACCTTGACAAAGCAAGTAGCAAAGCAAGTTGTGATTAAGTCACAACTTGCAGTAAAGGCACATAATGTTTTTCAGAAGAGATTACAGATGGGCCTCAGTGAGAATGACTCTGGAAATTGTTGACAGAACATTGTTTTCCTTTTTTCTTTTCAGTGGTCTTCTGTCACTTGAGTTTTTTAAGCACTTAATTTACCATAAGCGCAGTTGTTCATTTATGATCGCATAAGCTGGGAGGTCACAGAGTTCTAATGCTTTGGAAATGCAGTATTGACATGCAATGCTCACGTGGCTCCGAGGCCTCTTGTTTACTGTAAGCAGTACTGCAAGCTAAGAAATGGACCATTCTCATTTGTTATTTTGCCGTGCTTTGGTTTCAGCATGACATGTAATAAAGAGAAGGACTTTAACATGGATGTAATCGCGCCACGACGATGACTGATGCCGAAGAATGCAGCGTGATGACAGCCGCATGAAGACTGAAGAGACAAACGCTTTTCAGTGGGGAAATTAAAGGCCTTAATGCACTAAAGAACTAATCCAGATTTGCAGGTAAAAGCAAAAGCTTATCGGGGGCGAAAGGGGAGGGGGAGGGTGTGCGCATGCTCTCCGTGCCAGCTCGTGAACGAAGCAACTTCTTGTAAGATGCAATGACGAAGATGGGACAGCAGCAATAGTGATGGCATTTTGACTGTGACAGCACGAAAACACTTTGTTGACCGACGTCCAAAGCGATATCACATACAAAGCTCATATAGGAGTCCCGGAAGGTATCAAAGACATGGGAGCTTGTAACTACTGTTTCCGGTTAGGAAATTTAAAAGGGAATGAAAGGGTCATTTGGAAGTTTGAACATTTTTTTCCTTCTATATTTTTTTGTGTGATATGGCTTCATTGTGCATGTAAGCAGATTTTAATATATTTTAATAGATGTTTAGTGATTTGTTAGCGTGTTTTGATATATTTTAATAAATGAGGCTGTTTGGCGATTTATTCCACACACTAGCGCCTCTTTTGCATTGTCGTAGTTTTCACAGAGAAATACAGAAAAAGAAAACATAGACAAAGCAGCAGGTATGAGCTTCTGTTTCTATGTAGTGTTGCTTTATTTCTGGCTTGGCACATGGAGACAAAGGCTGTGTGTTCTTAGCTGATTAAGGTCACTCTGATTACGGCTTAGCTAATTTACAACAATGATAATAGAGGCTGTCGCGAGGATTTGGGCTTTTGTGGTAAAAAGCCAGCTTGGGAGAGGAGCCTACACGATACAGTGTGCACATGTGTGCATATGTGTGCACACTGTAAATATGTAAATGTGTGTAAATATGTGTGTGCACACGGTGTCCATGCATTGCAATTGCTTTGAAAGCCGACGTCAGAGAAATCAGCCTTTTTCTTTTGTGGATGTTTTTGCTGTTATAGCTGGAAGTGCGAATTTTGCGGGAGTTGCAGCAGCGAATTGTGTGGCAAACACATGTGGTAGCCACAATAATTTTTTTTACAAGTTGTGCAACTAGCAAAGTGATTTTTTCTACTTCTCTTTTTATTCTACAGAATAAGTAAGTGGCTGTTTACCCACAAAGATTTTGGCTTTACTTTTGCGTACATCTACAGCCTCACAGGTGCAACAAATTACGTATAATGTGACTGAAGGTGATTGTACAACTAATATAAGGCATACTTAGATATTGTAAACAATGAAGTGACTAAGATAAGCAAATTGGTAATCTTTAAGTTGGCCAATCAAGAGCAAGCTTGCACCATGCTGCAACTCGTCTATTGCCACCAGCAACATGCCTAGAAACGTTCGACAGCTCTCTCTCAAGCTGCCATGGATTTGTGCTGACATCGATGGAAATTTTGCCTAATGTTCTTATCTCTGAAGCAGTGTGGTATTAATTGGCAGAAGAAATGGCCTAAATAAAAAAACGACTTGCCCCGAATTTGTTGTTGTGATTGTGATGGCGATAACACGTACACACGAGGCGCATTCACGCCGCCGCCACTGTCGTGCTGTCTCGCCCCATGGTGCAGGCGCAGTTCACACGCAGGATTCTGCAGAGACGTGGAGTGCATTCTGGTCGCCAGAACGACAAAGTGGAGTGGATGCACCATCAACGCTGCGCTCGATCGCCTCCGTAACAGAGCAAAGGCCAGCGTTCTAGAAGCCTTCTGCTTCTGGCACGAGCGCTGTGTGTGTGTGCGCACACACACACACACGCATGCACACTATCAGCACACCAATGTTCCTGCTGAGCAGCTATGTGTATGCTTCTGTATGAGCCTGATGCTGCCTAGTATTTCGCCAGGTGCCGACTAACACCAACGGTTTCCCGACTAACACCAACGTTTCCCGATGCACCATCGAAGTGCGAGAAAATTTTTTTACTTTTCCTGCTTGGGTTGCTTCGTGGCCCGACTCTAGGATGAAATGAAATGTAAGCATGAAGCACAGGCGGTTACATTAAGGCTTCTGCAGACACTAATGTACCCTAACCCGGTCGTCATGAATAAAATTAATCCGGACTGCGGGGTTTCAGTCTATTGTAGTAAGCGTGGGGGTTTGCTCAATTTAGAACACATGCTTTGGTGCTGCTTGGCGTTGGCCGGTGATGGTTCTCGAGGGGAACAGCGGTGGTAGTGGATGCTGCACAGTGAAGTGCTGGCGGACCAACCCTGGCTATCCAGTGGGCCCGTGTGACGGCAGAGGGGCCCGGCGTGGGAGCATCAGTCCCCCAGACCGATCCTTCAGGACCTAAATAAAGTTCATACCATGAAGGCCAGTTTCATGCAGATGCAGCAAACGCGACTTATAGAAAGTGTTGTCCATGATCCATCTCTCATATTTGGTCAGTTCTCGACTTCGCACTCCTCTTCTGCAGACGGTCTTTGTCCTGAGGCACGTTCAGTGTAGATGGTGGGCATCCACTGCCGACGCAGGAGTGCAGCACTTCGGGCACTGGACTTTGTCCTCACATGGTTGACCCCCGAGCATAAGTGATGGCTGGTGTGAGGGTCGCGATGACCTAAAGTCTCCTGAGAGAGCTTTCCTTCACTCGAAAGATTGTTGGAAAGGGAGCAGACGCGCCAGGGGATGAGGGCATGCGTTTCCCACCGGAGGATAGATTTTCGGGCCGTGAGAACTGACCGAGGGTCAGGGAAAGGAGTTACAGGTGTCGGGAAAGAATGAGCATTGCGATCAGCAAGGTCACTGTAGTGGTCACGACCATGCGCCTGCACCCAGTGGACAGAGTAGCCTTGACATGTAAAGCCTTGTGAATTTTGAGAATCTGTTCACAAATACACAGTATTTTTGCCTGTTTGAGCTGCACTGAGGCTGTCGGTATAGATGTGGGCTTTGTTGACGTTAAGTAACTTGACTAGGGTTCCTATCACAGTGTTGATTCTGCAGCTCAAATAATAAGGGATCTGAAAAACCCATTGCATAGCTGCAGCTAGCTTGAATCTTGGGGTGTGTTGGACTTGGGAAAACTATTTGTCCTTTTAGGTTAATTGCCGTGTCTGTGTAGATCACACAGCGTCCCATAAATATGTTTTTTGGTTAGGATAGGATGAACCCACCTGGTGAAAAAGGGGCGGTGCCTTTTGCCGGGCAGGAGTTACTTACATGTTACATTATGCCAACGTGTAGCATCCATGTGTAGTTTCTTTACAATTATTTTTTTTATTGAACACCTTCTAAAAAGTTCAAGCACAAAACCTTTCCAGCGCTGTCCTTCGACCTTCAGGCAATACAAACACATCTTTTAATTTGTTAACTAGTACTTGGAATAGTTATGCATGCTGACCTTGAATGTGCCTTAGCAGCTGGGCTATTGAGCCGTTTTTTTTTCCTTTGCACCACTTTGCACGTACCAACCTCTTTAAACACGCCTTTCTGCGAACAATCAGTGAGTGAAATGCAATGTCATCCAACGTCATCGTCGTGTGGCATTCCCAATTTTTATAAACGTGTTGCATGTGCCAACACTTGAACTTTTATACAGGTACATGTTTACAGTGTCTTATTGTACCAAGCACTGCAGTTTAATGGGACATCTTCTGCATTTGGTGCTTTACCGATAAGCAAACGAGAGTCGTTTCTGTTCGCAGTAACATGGTTGTCACCTATCAGAATCTTATGCCCTTGCCTGATTGTCCGAATGTATCAAATGCGTTAGTTCTTCTTTATCTCGTACCATTCTTTTCCACAACTTCGAGATTTAGTATTTTAGTGATAAGCACACAAGTTGTTTCTGTTACTGCGGCACAGTTGTCACCTATCGGAATTTTGTACCCTCGCCTGTTGTTCAAATGCATTGAATGTTGTATCAATTTTGCCCATCTGCTTAGTTATTGGTCTTTAGTATATTACAAATAAACGAGCGAGTGAGCACAGACTGCATTGTTGTTAACACTGCCAAAGTTTATACAATACACGAACAGCTGCAGTGTCACAGCAAATGGAAGCTTTCCTTTCGGTGCCATTCAATCAGAGATGCGACAAACCTGAAATGTGACAACAGTTTCTTTAGCTATTATACAGAACTTGCAGCGCTTCTAAGGGGTCGCCGTCTTTTGCCGGGGACTGTGATAACTGGCAGAAAGAACAAAATAACCACGATAGAGAAGAGAGAAGGGAAGACGGAAAGGCAGGGAGGTTAACCAGACTGAGTCCAGTTTGCTACCCTAAAAATAACGCACAGCTTGTCCTTATCACATGCTTGCCACCAGCGTTCACTCACCATGGCTTTGTCGTTAGCTGTTCTGCCGTCAAAGGTGGCAGCCCAGCACGGCCTGTGCCGACAGCTGGGCTGCTCCAAACAGGTAACCGAAAGTGACCAATTCTGGTCGATACTAAACCGCTGGCTAAGATGATCACAGAGCCAATCTAGGACAGGAAGCATTTCTTTATTTAGCTGTAGCTTCCACTCGGACAACAGTCATGGGTCAATCACAGCCCCAGTATGCGCACATTACATTGCATGCTTTCGATAGGCACTCAACACGGTGTCGACACCATTTTCTGCGGTCTTCTCTGCAGTCTTCATCGTGCGACGTGCATAGAATATTACAAACAGCTGCCTTTGAAAATTGGGAGCAATGTGCACTGTAGGTCAAAAGTATACGGGCCATGTTGCCTGTGACCGTAAGGCTGGCTACAGGCCGTTTAGAGGAGCACCGACAGAAAATCTATCGTTTTCATTGCTTTATTCGATAGCCGTTGGGTCAATAACTATGCTACATTGCCTCGATTCCCCGAGAGCACAAAAAAAAGTTACATTACCTTTTAGTGCGACCGGTTCAAAGCATGCGCCACGTGCAGCACAGCTACGGAGACTCATCTCGTCATCGGGACTCGCTGCAGCAGTCTTGTGGTACCATATACCACCGACACATACGCACTGTATTCGTGCTGCCAAAAGCAGAGTCCTTTCAGCACACAGCAAGACAAAGAGGAGGGCATTTCCCCCTGCGTTTCCAAGAGGAGCGAACAATTGCAAGAACTAATTTGACATCTTTGAGCGGCACGGACATTGTATAGCCCTCAACGAACACACTAGGCTAACAAGCTGGCTCTCAAGTTGTTTGCGATAGCGTGAAAGCGCCACCTCCACTTTTGGTGGTATGACGAGTCTCCTTCACATCTGAAGCCACGCTGCACCAGCTACACATTTTAAACAGGTCGTATAAAAGAGGTGCTGTAATTAATAATCTGTGGCGCTTTCAAGTAATTGAGGCTTCACAGCATCATTGCGGAGTCATCATGTCAGTACTCCTTTAAGAGAGTTCCTGTGATGTGCCACAAGTCCCAATGTCTTGGTGAACGACAGTAACTCTCATGCTTGCCATCTAGAACTCCAGGGTATCAAGAGCGCTACGGCAACCATACCACACAGTCAGACGACACATACGTGAAGGTGACACATACACATACGTGAAGGTTCACATACGCATATGTGAACATACGTTCACATAAGTGAACGTATACAGTGGCCTGTATACGTTCAAAAAAGGTTGTGCCTGAAGCTTGATGGGTAAACTAGCTGCCACTGTAGGTACACCCTATAGCAAATTTTTTTTATAGTTCACTGACGTAAATATAATAATCTTGTTACAGCCAATGCGTTCTTCCTCAAATATCAATGTGCAGTGGGTAGTATTTCTCCATCCGACCACCACATTGTGTAGCTAACTCCAGGATGAGCGGTGAAGTCCTAGAAATTAATTCTTTTTCTCACAAATTCCGTACTCCAAAAGGTTTTGTTGCTGGCTGCATTTATGCTGCAATGACACAAATAACCAGCTTTCTACAAATTTCCACCACGCAGACGGTGCCACGAAATACAGCATTGATCACAGCTGTACAGTGCTCTGGTTCCACATGCTAAGTGGAAATCGACACACAGAGAGAATAACTTACTTAAACAATGGCTCTAGGCCTATTTGGAGAAGTGGGCATGGAGGTGTCGACTCGCCACCCCTGTAGGCCTAGCCGTGTCAAATCAAACAAATGATCTCAATAATGACAACATATCACTTATACATTGTAAACAAAAAAATTAATTATGGGGTTTTACATGCCAAAACCACAATCTGATTGTGAGGCACGCAAGAGTTGGGTACTCCGGCAATTTGGACCACCTGTTTCTTTTTTAACATGCACATAAATCTAAGTACACAGGTGTCTTTGCACTTCGCCCCCATCGAAATGCGGCCACTGTGGTCGGAATTTGATTTTGCAACCTTGTGCTTAGCAGCCCAACAATATAGCCACTAAGCAACCACGGATACATTGTACTCCACTCTAGATGAAACTAACCAATGGCTTATTTTACCATTTTTTCTCGATACAAAAGAGAAGAAGCAGCATGCGCAAATTAGCATCGAAGCAGGCAGCCTAGCACTTCCCAGTAATCTTGATGTGTGGTAAACTCCATGCATGTGCGCATGCGTGGCAGCCATTACTGGTAACAGTAAGATGGTTAAGCTATTATAAAGCTCTCTGTTTCGAGCTGCCATTTCCGCTTCGAAATTGGCCAAAAATGGCCCTTTGCGGTGGGAAATTCTGTGTCTTAGATGCATTCATTGCCTTCTAAGCACTACCAAGAAGACACTGCCACTATTGAGGTCACAATTAGGGTCACCATTAGGGTCAATATTGAGGTTAGGGGCATGCTGACCAGTCAAGTTCGAGCTAGGCGGCAAAGGACAGTTTCAGAATCGAAATGGCGAAAGTTTCTGCCCGTAGAAATGTACAGCTGCCAGCCGCGACCGCCACTCGGAATAGAATTAACCGGAGTCGAATTAACGCAAGTCTAATGTAAGAAAACAAAGTTGCCATCTGTCGACTTCACTCTCTCAGAAAAATTGCAAGTTTCGTCCGAAAGGTGATGCATTGATTGCGATAGCAAATTAGCAAGCTATACGAAGTAAGGGTAGTAGATTTATTGGCTGTACAAACTTGGAAGCATTCGCTCATTAACTAAAGTAACAAACATGGTGTCAGTGCGCCCTGGCAAACATCGACACATCACACTTGATGACCGCTGACACTCGCTGTCAAAATGCTAGCATGAGTAAGCACAGCAGCGAGCAAAGTGACCTTCGTGCTGTCTTTTGCTTCAATGCAAACTGGGCGGCGAGAGCACAGCACGCACAACAATACGAGCCGTTCGCAATTGCTTTAAAGATACGGCGTGCGCGACCCCTCGCAGCAGTGCAAAGTACGCAGTTGGTGCCGGAGTTGGATTTCCCCCCTCTTTTTCATGCTGCCTCCCCTCTGTACTCCCTTGTGCATGTGGGAATGAGCCGTGATCATCGGTTTCCCTTGTGCGCTGTAGTGAAATCGCAGTTGCTGCCAGCAAACAACCCCTCTCCACACACAGCCTTTCACATGTTGGAAGATGGCACGTTTCCTCTCATCTCTCCTCCCTTTTGCGCGCCAGATTGAGCCGCGATTGTCGGCTCCGCTCGCATGCTTTCGCTTGCACACACAGCATATGGCGACAGTGTTATCGCCCTTGGACTTTATACGGAACGTCGCCGTGACGGCGATGCCGATGGCAAGAACCCGCCTGGAGTTTCCATGTCATTGCTATCGCAACAAAAAGATAAAAAGCCGAAAACTAGCGCCAGCCACACAGACTATGCACGTTCACGCACAACACAGAAGAACGATCTAGTCTGCTCATGTGACTACAGAGGGGCATAAAGCGAGACAAAATCGCTGAGGAAGGTAAAGCACGGGTTTAGGTGGGGTAGGTGGTGTTGAGGACCTTGTCCAATAGCGTCAGTGAGGAGTCGATTCCCACTTCCCAGTAATGGAAGTGCAGGCACACAGAATAACACACATCGGTCGTAGCAATGGTGGAGCAGTCACGATCATCTCTGCTTATCACTTGAATTACGTAGGCTTTTTTTCTTGCAATACATGCTAGGTACAGGGCATGTCAGCATGCCATTGTCGTGACATCGTCAGTGGCTTCCTGTTTCCATAGTTTTCGACGTTGTTCGCTTCACTTGAGCAGTCTCTTGCCAGCAGTGATCAAGGCACTGACACTGTCCACACCGACACAGGCGACATCACAGCTTTGCAACTCGTGCATCAAAAACTTTCCAGAAATCTACCGTGACTTGCGCAGTTAATGCTATTCATGGTTTGCGAAAGGCGTTATCAGGAACGTTCAGCCTCCGTTCACGGTGTCAGCCTACTAAATCACCGGCGATGATCACCGGGACATTCAGGGAAAAACAAGATTATATACACAGAAGGCTGAAGAAGAGGAGGCAGCTAAGCTGGTCAGTCTCTGCTGCTGAACCAGCAGCAGAGACTGATCTCTGGGGCGCCTCTTGAGGACTGCTGCAAACCCATGGTTCATCACAGTTACTTCTTTCTTGTCACAACTGAGCATCTAGCCCCAACAGCTACCTTCACATGTTTCAAAACTCCTTTATGCTGCTTTTACACCTATACTTAAGAAACGCATGAATGAATAACAGCTACATGCCCATTCAGTCCGTCTTCAGTTGAAAATAGTGTACAAGTTGGTGTTATACAAGCGTTGGTGTGTAAGGCTCAACAAAATATTTGGGATCTATAAACGGGGCTACACAGTTGGCACAATGTGCGAAGAGCATTTAAATTAGAGATTCAAGAATGGGCTCGAGCATGGGTGCAAAGCCGAGGTGATAGAGATGCACTATGATGTGTAAGGAATGGGGATAAAAAGGAACATTTGAACATTATCACGAAAGGCTGTTCATTTCTGAACTAGATGCTAAAAAAATTTTCCAAGGCACACACACACATATCTAGCTGCTTCTCCAACAAGTCAGGTTTTACCCAACTTCGCCTCATCTTCCTCTTTCAGCCAACTGTCCCCTCCAGCCTTGCCATCAACTTCTTCTTCATCGTCCTCTTCATTGCTTTCCTCGTACGAAACGTCATCTTCCGCAGCCACCTCCTCCTGGCGGCTGGGAAATGACTCTTGCAGTGGCCTAACGTCATGGCGCAGTGGCGCCGACCGGCTCAGCTCGGATTCTGACACCTCCTCGACCCGCTGACGCCTCGGCTTCTCCGGTCTGTTCCAGTAGAATGTCGTGAGGAAGAAGATGAACAGTTTCATGAAGATCATGGCTGCAAACAGACCTAGGACGCCGATGCAGATGAGGTTCACGAAGTTGTTAAGCATGCTCCACCAGGTCTGGTGCTCGGCGAAGTTTCGTGCGAACTGCCCGAGTGCCGTGCCGAGGTTGGACAACGGGTTGAAGAGGGCCCTGGACAACAATTCGGTCAACACGAACAGTGGATTGACCTGCAATGAACGTGAAGGCATGCACACAATGCATGTACAGTGTGGTCAGCCATTAGACAGTTTTAGTTTAGCGTACACAACTATAGCGTACGCTATACGCTATAATATAGCGTACGCTAAGCAGTGCACGTTTTCTACAATTTTAGTTGGCCGGCGATATCTTCGGATCTCAGAGGCCATATGCCGTCGTTGCCGCTATTTCGCGCCTGTAGAGATAGGTGGCGCTGAGATCTCGAATGTTTCTTTCTTTAGGCTTCGACTCGTTCGAAACGAGAAGTGATCTCGAAAACACCACGAGGTTATCCATAATACTCTGTTGTCGAAGCGCCCTGAGACTAAGCGAAAGCAGTTTACACAGTCATTTGCTACGAGCGAAGTGCATTTTACAAAAGCAATGCCAAATTCAATTCGAAGCGGGCAGCTGGGACCGCCGCCATGTTTCTCGCAAACCACGCAAAAACGCTAACTCGTTTGCGTTGCGTACGCCCGCTATACCCACTATTTCTTATAGCGTTCAGCGCATGCGCAGTGACGACCCGCTATTTTTTAGCGTATGCTATGGTATAGCGTACGCTATACTAAAGTCGTCTATTAAGAGAAGCACCAAATTAGCGTTAAGGGACTGACCAGTTTCGAGATGAAGGCTCAGATCAACTTAGTTTTGACATGAAGGCTTCGTTTAGCAACAGTTCTTTACCATATTACTGAGCATTTCACAAGCAGAAGCACCAGCATTATGTGACTGTTCCAGTTAAAGCACTGGTGAGTTTCCACTGAAGTTTTTCAGAGATTGCACATTGCAGTGGACTAAGCTTAACACGACAATTGTGCTGTTAAATCACAATAACCACCACAATAAAGCAGAAGTGAGTGTAGTCTGTGGTAACGCCATTCAATGGGTTAATTTTGCTGTAACGGAACAGTGGTGCCGTCTGTCATCGCTATGGTGGAGTGAGTCTGACTGAACAGTAGTGGTGTCGAACAACGCCATCATTCTGTTGCACTAAAATCAATATTTTTCTTAGTAGCATCACAGAACTACAATATAATAACACCGTTTAATTTAGCAATTTTTCTATAGCTCGCCTTCAAACTGACATTTGCTGCAATGCTGCTAACCATGCATAATTAGCGACTATTTAGTCTATGGTGTCAGTATTAGAGTCGAGCATCTTTCCTTCAGCTCCAAGGGCCGTGAAAATAATGCAGTGCTGTTTGTATGTGTATGTGCATGCATATATATTATATATATATATATATATATATATATATATATATATATATATATATATATATATATATAGCACTGCTAAAACTAGATACACTAAACAATGCCGATGCTCATGTATTTCTTGAACGAGTACTGACATAGCATTTATCACTTTTAATATATTTGCATTAACAAAGTCCTCGACCTTGAAATCTTAGAAAACCATACTATACTCGCACAGACAACTTTCTGAGGCAATGAAGGGAAAGCTACGGAGGCAAAGCGCACATAAGTGAGAGCGCTTCTGAAAACAGTCCCGTGTTTTCATTTACGTTAGT
Source organism: Dermacentor variabilis (assembly GCF_050947875.1). Classification (NCBI taxonomy): domain Eukaryota; kingdom Metazoa; phylum Arthropoda; class Arachnida; order Ixodida; family Ixodidae; genus Dermacentor; species Dermacentor variabilis. The sequence goes on along the minus strand of NC_134575.1, from coordinate 39,682,945 downwards.
TTAAGCTGGAGAAGAGAAAAACATAAACACCTCATTAGCAACCGTTAAATAAGATAAAATCCGCCACTGAATGTAAACGTTTACTTGTTTTGCGGCTTTTCCCTTCCGCCTCTGGGCAAACACAAAACCATCGCACGTGGAAGCTGGGTCGATTCAGCGTCAGTTCCGAGCAACTAAAAGCACAGTCAAACGCTGGCGGACTACTTGGCGCGGTAACACAGGTGCAGAAGCCCCCGTAGCTTTTCCTCCATAGCCACAGAAAGCCGTCCGTGAGTATAGCAAGCCTCAAAGTGACAAAAATAAGGTACCATTAATGACTTTTCTGCAAGCCATGTTTTTTATTCACGTGTTGCAACATTACGACGCAGAAGGGGGTTGTGTGGCAGCAGAGCATTCAGGTGCCTTGGCACTCACTCTGGCTCACCCAGTCGTCTGCTATGCTATTACTTATTGCATAGTTTGATGTAGTAGCATGGCGGACAACTGAGCAAGTTGAAGCAAGCGCCATTACATCACAACGCTCTGCTTCCAAGTGACCGCCTTCTGCGTCGCGACATATGCAGCTCCTAGGAAACAAAACCATAACGTGATTTCGCAGAAAAGCTATTAAGTAAATGAGTCAGGACTCTGAGTCGTGCGAGTATTCTTACTAGGGTTCCAAGATTGAAGACTTTCATTTGACGGGACAAACGAGAGATTCAGACCGTCATGCGATGCTCCTTTTGGCTTACCTTGTGTCAGTTAACAAAATTCAATTCAGTATCTTACCTGCCACACAGGGTCAATGTGCAGGCTTTCGTAGTACTTTTCACAGTCCGCACCGCTTTCGCGTCCCAGAATCCGCTGGATCCAGCCAGGGCTGTAGCCTGGTTGGCAGTGCTCAGGCGGAACAACGTTCCGCGAGATGTACGCATCTCTTCTCGCATGCTCCAGCTGTCCCCAAAATGAGACAAGACAGCGGTGAGCGTGCAGTTACACTTACGCTTGCCAGAATCGTTTGTTTCAAGTAGTAACACTATACATGCTCAAGAAAAGCACACTCCCTTGGTGATCAATGTCAGGGGCTATAAAAAAAAAATATTTTGCACTTCCCAGAAAATCAGTTATAAACTAAAAACATTTGAACGGCGAAATTTTCTAATATATTTAGATACGATTCCAGACAGACCACTCTCACACATCAAATCGATTACCGAATACTTTTAATCTTTAAACAAATTGAAGTACAAAAAGTTCTGTAGTCTGTCCCACAACAAAAGGATAAACAATGAAGAGATTATAGCACTTGGTGCACTATGACAATGAGAGTAATGAAATAAAGTAACAGCACATTCTTAGATGCACGTAGAGCTGGTCGAAAGTTTTAAGTGGAATACTACTACACCGTACATCGTTAAAAAAGTACAAACATGCTGGCAATGGCCAAATAATAAATTGTGTAAACCAGATTTCTAGGTTTCCTAGGGCAAGACATAATTTAATTACTGGGAACAATGGCGCAGGAGTAACTTTCTGCGTGCAGTCACTTGGGAGCCATTTCTTAGATGAATTTCTTAAACGATCAAATCGAATAGGAATCGAATAGCAACGATTATTCTATTCATATTCAAAATTTCGAACACTCACACACCCTTAGTTTAAGTGAAATTTTGGGAACTCGTGCCCGTTCAGATGACCCGCGGACCAGCAACGACGCCACAGCCAATAAATGGGACGAAGGGGATGGCAGGAATGACGGGGAGCAGTTGCTCAGGGCTCAAACTAGGAACTACTCCACAATGGCACCAAACAAGGGGCCCCGACTATCTCAGGATGGAATTTGCATGGTGCCAGTGCCAGCGAATTTGCATAACACAGCCAGTGAGCATCTTTGAGTGGCAAGGTCATGAACGCCAGAGCGGCGATCATTACGGGCGAGATTCGGTCCAACAGCAGCGGCAACCACGGTAGAACAGGGTCGGGGTCTTTGATATGGGCCACGGGTGGCGCCTTTTTGTAGAACTGGAAAGAACTGCCCTCCCCACACAGACCTTGGATGCCAGTGGCAAGTTGTTTCAACCTGCTGTCCACGCACAACACCAAGGAAGCGTTGGGACCAAGACGGATTCTACCAACTGGGGCCAATCACACACAAAGGTTTGTTGAATGTGCCATACCACAAGGCTCTACAATGTAGTCCTTTAGCTAAAGAATGTGTTGTGTCTTGTGTGGAGCATGCGAGTGAATTTGCCGGGCTGCAGCTGCATGCCTTCCGCAAGTGATCGGAATCACTGAAACTAAGAAGCAACAACCGTGATAGCTGCGCCCTTTACGAGTGGGGGCTTGCTCACGCACTTGGTCGGTAAGGTATTACATGTTTAGCATCCTGTGGGCTAGCAAAATGAACCATTACAACTTGCCTAGAAGAACTCAGCTTGCAGTGTCTGACCAAGTGTACCATCAACAAAGAACTCAGCCGGTGAGGTCTAGTGGAACAGCTGTTGTTTGTCTGACACCAGCAGTTCCTTCATTCATAAAGGGAGCGTGGGGGACTCACACCAGTTCAGTTGACCCACTGAAAGCAGGTGTCCAATAGGATGAAGGAAAGCACAGGAATGGGTTTGAACACGAAGCTCAGATCCCAGGGCTACTCCACAAATGCCAATCACAGGAATGGGTTTGAACACGAAGCCAGGGCTACTCCACAAACGCCACTCAATCTATGGGACGCTAAACTGGAACGTTCCTGAACAGTTTAGCTTATCAGACATTTCACCTTAAGAAAAGCATTTACCTTCAGAGCACCTATATAGATACACAGGATCAAAGACCTCATATTGTGTGGAAACAGCTGGGACAATTTTGATGAGGTTTGTTGTACTTAGAAGAGAAAGAGAATGCAGAGACTGTTCACAGCATATGTTTAATCGGGCCTTCAATTCTTCTACAAGAATTACCAAATATTAAATCCATTTGTTTTTAATTAAACATAATGTTTGCTAATCTGTAACTCTACCTCCAAATTAATATAGTGAGTCTGTGAAGTGAATTTACTGTCAGTGTCTAAACCGAACAAATATATGTCAGTTTACGGCTTATGTGGAATTGTGGCATTGGTAATGCAAGTTTTGAAGCACAAAAAGTTGCCAAACATAGGACTTTCTTTCTTTATTGAAGCATAAAGTTTGCCAATCTGTAACTTTATACCAGAATAAGATGTCACAATTATGTGTAATGTGCATCAATTGGAGCCTCTAAAGCAGACAAATACGACATATTATTTAACCCACAGGCTTCCAAAGTCGGCTAGTTGCCGTGCAACTAAAACGGGGGTCTTATGGCAAATGAACACGCATCTCCTCCTCTAGCGTGATCGTGGATGCGCATGGCTGTCGATGCAGCTGAGCGCACACACGACCCACGCACCCTATCTATGGCAGGCGCAAAGACAGGCCAGACGAGATAGCTGGATCTGCATCTATGCTGTGTTACCACAAATTTAGTGCTGGACGTCGCGTAAGCATGAGGTTCAGAGATGCATCGAAGCAAGAGGCAGACAAAGTGTTTGCTCCCCTCTGCCGGCGCTCTTCACGATAGCATCGTTCCACTGCCGGTGACACTAACAGCCACCACAGCGGAGTGGAGAGGAAAGCTTCGCAGGCTATGCTTTGCACTGCCAATGTGGAGATATTGTCAACACGGCATGGAACCATATATTGAGTTGCCGCCTCTCAAATTCAACAAAATAGTTTTTTTAATTGAAATTAATTTTTTGCCATAACCCTAAATGTAGAAAATTTTGAGCACCTATCATGTAACAAAAATCTGTTGGTGACTGTACTTATTTGCACAATGCATCGAATATCGACACAGCGAAATTCCGATATAACAAAGTGCCGATTTTACCGACTACGTCATATCGTCGAGGTTTAACTGTATGTGTATAACAAGCGTGATAGCGTAATTTTGTATAGTTCACATACAAAGCTGAATTATTTAGAATAGAGGGCCACATGGCACGCGTAATATTCGGTAGTAAATGTGGCAATGTCTTAAGTGAAATCATTACATTGCTTACACGAGGGCTGCAAACTTACCACTACGCGCAGACTAGCCCTATATTTAAGAGAACCATCCAGTACATCTAGTTTTGGCAATCTCAGACATCCCACTTAATGCAGCTTGATGCGTTGCCATACCCGTTTTTCATTGCAGAGTTACAGCTGTGAACTTAGCTGAGACCCCAAATCCTAAACTGTTTCAGAGTCCGCAGAACTTAACAAATTTCTGCCAAATCAGTTCAACACTTGAGAGCATTCCTGTACATACATGTGTTTATCAAGTAGGGAAATTTTAAGTGGCCCCGAGCTAAAGCTTCCTCTGAAGACAAAGCTTTAGCTAATGGCTTTGCAAAATGCCAAGGCGGCCCAAAACTGAGTTCCGTGGAACTCGGGTGCAGGTTTCATCAGAAAGCTTTTTTTCAAACTCTGTACTACATGCAGCCTTTTTTTTTAATCTACGATTTGACTACATCTTATCTGGTTAGGTAGTAAATTAATGTCAAAAGAAAGAGAAGAATGCTAACCAAAAGGATGTTGTCAATAAGTATTAGATAAAGGTATTAAGTATTAGGTAACAAGGCTTCTGTATGGAAGCCAACATATTTAACTTATTGACAATGTCTTTTTGGTTAGTGCCCATCTCTTTCTTTTGACCCGAAGCCTTTTGTCCTAATGCCACAGAACTTTCCACCTTCGTTTTGGAAGATAAAGTCAACTGATTGATGGAAGTTGATTGATTGATCACCTGGTAGCAGAGGGCCCAGTGCCAGACGAAGCTGAGCAGAAGGAAGTAGAAGGCTCCCATGAAGATGAACACCTTCCACGGGCGGCCCCGAATCATTACAATGAGAAAGACGCCCAGGAGGGCGCAGGCCGGAACCGCAAGCCGCACATCCACGGGACCCATGGTCTGGCCCCAGGCCTGGGCCAGGCGCCCCAGGAGCGCATTGGCGCCGTGCGGAAGCTCATCCGGCGTCACCACCGAGCTGGACAGGATGGTGGACAGCTTCTGCTCCAGCTGTGATGACTTGGAGTTGCCGTCTGTGGCGAGCTTCTCCAATGTCGCCACCTGTCGATAGTCATTGATGGGGGACCTTACGGTATGCCGCAGCAGTGGACACGGTTAGACAAAGCGCTATGCTGTGGCATTTTTCCAAAAAGAAAGATAAGAGACAGCGGAAAATGGGACATTACATCTGTGCCATTCTCAAACCAATTCTTCCACTGGGAAGTAAAAAAATATAACAGTTCCATGCAATAGGTGAACAGGAGAAAATTAGATGCATGGTCAATGACAGACTATTTAAAGAGAAAACAAGCAAGCTATTCCATGAAGCTATACACTTCATATTTTTGCTGTGTGTCAATTTCAGCGAATGTCATGTACCAAAGCCAGTTTGGCTATGAGGGATGCTGCCATGGGGGTATGGTATGAAGAACTTTATTGGGTCCTGAAGGTCAACCCTAGGTTGACGTGGGAACTTTTATTTAAGTACATTCAACAGAATTGAGGTCCAAGCAGGGAGAGCTAAATGGTGACATAATTACGACATAAACAAATTCGCACAATCAAAAGCCCTACAATAATCAGCACAATGCCAAAAGCAACAAAAATGACAAAATGCAAATCTTAATTTGCAGATGTGGTGGTAGGTTCTAGTTTATTATTGTATGTGGAAAGAAGGAAAACTTAATCGCACTTCTTTTTGGCGAGAGGTGTACATGGTTGTTAATGGAGACAAGTAAGACAAATCATAAAGTGCAAACTTGTTAAAAAGCAAAGAAAGGAATTCCAGCTTAGATTCTGTTTTACGTACACCAAGTGCCCAAATGCCACTAAATTTATTTAGTATGCTAGAGGAGTCTAAGAGAAAACTTCTTATAAACCGAACTGCTTTTCTTTGATTAATTTTGACCACCCAAGGTTTTTTGACAGGCACTGAAACCTCAGTGCAAGAATGCTTTTGCATCCTATTGCCAGTTGGATGTAACTGCTGTAACTGGGTAGCAGGACATCCTCGACACTGTGGAAAGTGTCACCACCTGCGGACAGGTGCGAAACAAGTGGCATGAGAGTTTTAGAAGCGATTTCTTTCAGAATGCCGGTACGATAACCCACATCAGTGATTGGAGCTTTTAGCACACATTAAGACAAGAACATGAAGAAGGCATGAAACACATGAACGCTGACTTACAACAGTTCATTTTGAAGCACGGAACTCTATATATAGGCAAGACCCTGTTCCAGATAACACATGCGCAGCCAATATGCCCAAGCAGCCACGTTAGTGAACTATATTAGTGGTTGCAAATAAGTTAATAGATATCAACCTCCTAAGATTCAGATAGCTCTCGCACCTACTGCAAAACCCCAAGCAAGGAAGCATGCCCAAATAATTAAGTGGCCCTCCAATCACCAGAGGCTACGCTCACTGTGACATTTTCTGTTACAACAGGATCGCAGGCGAGAAAGGAACAAACGCATCTGCACGGTTATCACCCTGACACTGGCTCACTGTTCTGCACGTTTGCTGAAGCCTTGTGCAAGACAACAGATAAGACAAGACAATGGCTCAAAATTTAAGAGCAACTGATTAACAGCAGAGAAACTGGGGAAGCCTCAGCCCGGAGCCAACGTTGCAACAAGGGAGCTTGTCTAATGCCTCCTTTAGAAGGTTTCCACCTACCTTCACTTTATTTTTTACTACAACCTAACTTCCTTGCACTTTGCAGGTGGGTGTGGAGGGGGGGGGGGGGCTATATGACATCTGCTCAGAAAAGCAGCTGTTGTCATGATAATAACAAGACCCCTTGTCAAATCATTCACACCTCGATGCAGGCTTTCCTTGTTAGCTCACTGCTGATCAATACAAGCCTTCACCTTTCTCTCGCTTTGTCATATGTGAAAGATACGTCAGCAATGTGTTCCAGTTATTGACCGCTATCGCCCTTTTCTCTAAAGTGATCCTTGTGTTTGCATCAGCAGTTTGTTACCTCATGAAGAGTCGAGACCGATCGAGGTCTTCGGCTGCGCTGGCGTGCTAGTCGCCATGGCAACACACATTTATCACGACGCATTGGTTACCATGGTAACGTCTGGCCGCGTCCGATAACACGGAATCGTCTCAAGTGGGTATTCGCAGCGACTATGCTAGTCTTATAACTATGGTTAAAACACTCACGTCGTCCGACGAGAGAAGAATCTCGAACTTGACGTTCGACGGCATCTCGTCTCCGCCGAACTTGGCGCTGTAGATGACGTTGAGCGCAAGCCGTCGGAGGTAGATGAACTCCCGGTCGTGCTGACCGTCGGCAAGCACCTGGCTTAGCCGCAGCTGTTTCACCTGCTCGCCGCACTTTTTTGCCTCGCGTCGCATCGCCTTGCAGTCGCAGTCGCAACCCCGCTGCTGGGCGTTGCAAGCGGTCGGCGACGAGGCGCTTTCTTTCGCAGTTTCGCCTTCTTCGTTCGCCGTCGTTTCGACTTCGTCGTCCACCGCCGCCGGATATCGGCTGAACGTCTCTGCGGCAGCGCGGGCCCTGATCTCACTGTAGATTTGCGCCCGCGCTTCGGGTGTCGTAGTGTCCTCCGAGATGGGTTCGGGTCGCGCGCCCGAGCTCTTCTTCAACTTGGAGTGCTGCTGCTGCTGCGGCGCTCGCTTGCCGGAGGACGACTTCGACGCGACGCCCATCATGTCGTGCGGGTTCACCCAGCCTTCGGTGTCGCCCAGAATGACGCGCATTCGCGATGTGTCGCCGTCGCCGAAGCGACTCCGGTAGAAATCTTCGACGTCGGGCGCGTCGGTTTCGGACTGAACCCGCGCGGTTACGACGACGAGAGACGACAGCAGCAGGACGCTGACACAACTGAAGCTCGCTCGCATGGCTCGTCTCGAAGGCAGCGGAACCGTTGGGGAGAGAAATCTAAGCGCGAGCGACTTCGGTTGAGCTCGCGGCGCGAGAAATTCAACACCGCTCCCGACTTTTCATTTTCGACCGCACTACTGTTTATAGAGAGCGCTGATTTGTAGGCTTATACTGAGCGAAATGGTCGTATTTACGAATCTGTTCTCAGACCTACAGCGTATGCGCAAATAAACTTTCAAAGAAGTTTTAAAAAGGATAATTTAATATGTTAGTTTATGTTTTAAATAAACCATTCTTTTCTTACATTTTTACTGTTTTGCTTAGCTACGAAAATGACTGTTGTTGTGCTTCTAAGTGGTTGGCCTTTGTTGCGTATACATGAATGGCGCCTATTTAAAATACTGCCGCATGCATGTACTAGCTGCCGCATGGAGGATGTTTAAAGCTCAAAGTGTACCATAGTCTTTGTTGTTTGTTTACAGACCTCTTGATGTGAACCTTTCTTTAACTGGTGCTGGACGATGAGCTCTGAAAAGGACGTGAAAACAGGTCAGTGCTAGGCGGCATCTGACGCTTGTTCACCAGTTTCGTTACGACATATCGCGGCTTTCTGCTAAACTCTGGCTAAACTCTGGCTGAAATTGACGAAGAATGAGCCTTGTAACGCTTTCTTTTTCCTTTGTTCAGCTTTGACAGAAATCTTGGAAAGCAACGGAGTGCTTCCTTCATTACGCGCAAACTTGCGCTTGGAAATTGTCAAGGCTCTAGAGGAACCGGGAAGCAGCAGGCCTCCTAAACTGCCTCAACAGAACTGTCTCATTAACGAACTCATACTGGAGTACCTCGCCTTCAACAACTACAAGCGAGCCGCGTCTATACTGGAAGCAGGTAAGCGGTATTATGGAAACAGAACTTTGTTGCAGAGATCCTGCTTTTCAGCTAACGAGAGAGAGTATATATATAAGAAACATAAAGAAAGTGAATCGGGCCCAGGTTGAGCGTTTTCGCGGACATTTTGTCGGTGCTAGTAACGCCTTGGGCACTTTACTGTCACCATGATGGTTTCTGCGTTAAAAGTTTTAACTAATCAAAATCTTTTTGGACGCGCCCTATTTTCATTACACGACGTGTATTTGCATTGTACTTGCATACCTACCCACTTTAATGTAAGCAGTCTGTTGGTCACACGCATACATATACATACCTCTGAGCTGCCAATATTGCTAAACATTCAGGCGGCTTAGCCAACTCTTTGTACAGACAGAGTTTTTATGATAATATTGATTTCATTCAACAAGTGATCACATTATATTATGACCTCTGATATGGTGACTGTAAGGAGCTGACATGTGTCCTAATCTCTTCAACTGCTTTCTTTTTTTGCCATTAAAGTTCCTCTCTTGGCTTGTGTGGTTATTGTGGACTAGCTTTAACCTTGCTACAAATCTACGCTGATATTTAAAGAAGTTCTCTGTATATATATACATATATATATATATATATATATATATATATATATATATATATATATATATATATATATATATATATATATATATATATATATATATGTGTGTATATATATATATATATATATATATATATATATATATATATATATATATCTTTCTTGCATGGGCATCGTCCTTCAGTATCCCGTTCAGCCAGAGAAATTAACTGATAATTGCTCCGCAAATGTGTTAGAAAACGCAGAAATACTAGGAAGGCAAAACAGATTTTGTGAAGGCATTAGACAATACGTCTGGCAAGGCGATTGCACTTGCATATACATAGTACTGAACACTGTTATCATTTTCCTGAATCGTTGATATAGTGTGCGTTGCTTGTGAAACACATCTTTTTCAACAGGCAAGTCTTCAAACCATTGGGCTTTTCAACAACTGTAATATTTCTTTTTTGCTAACAAGTGGTATGTAGCTCCCAATCTGGGATGCATTACTATAGTGGTATAGGGCGTCAGAACCCCCCATAAGAGGCAAGAGCATGTAGGTAAATGTAACGTGAAATTGCTTGAAATAATGAAACATTCTATCTGCCTGTTTTGATTAGTGAATCACTGTGGGCCTTCATCAAACATGCTTGGCATATTGCACGCAATAAGGCAAGTGTTCAATGCTACGAGCTTTAATCCAGTGTGAGTGTATCTGTGTGTATCACTTGATGATTAGTTTGTTTGTTTTCTGTATCTGTTTGTGTTGAGGCACACATTACACCTTGTGCAACACAAATGCGTTGTGCTGCTCAGCCCAGAGAAGATCTACAGAGAACAAGAACCTTCTTGGTTTTATACTATCTGCTTCCTTCTGTACAATTCAGTGCAACATAAATCTGTTCAGCAACTAGCAATACCAAACATCAATGCTGCTTTAATGTAATGTAATTAATGTAATGTTGCTTTAATGTAATCCCTTTTGCTTGATGTTATTCTTTTTTTAGCATCCATCGTTCAAGATTGGCCGATCCCGGTTGGATGTGACCGAGCGCCCCACACGCCACTGACTAAGTGCAAAAAGGAATAGAATTGAAATAGGGTCATTGCATTATGTCGGGCCAGTTTTTCATATCTATTGAATTTCATGAACAGACATTCCCTTTTTCAGTTCCTGGAATATACAGCTGGGAATTCATGCAGTCATGGCCCAACAATTTAGGGTTATTACTTGACACTGTGTTGCTTTTCATTCTGGATAAATGTTTCAATTTAATGTTGCTTTCCTGAAAATGTGTTCGCTTACTTTATCAATAAAATCTTATCTCTCTTTTTCTTGTTTTCATCCCGCAGAGAGTGGCTACCAGCAAAGCTGCGTCGGTCGTGCATTCCTTGAGAAAGAACTCTGCATTACGTTATCGGAGGATGCTTCTCAACTGTAAGAATATTATTGCATGCTGCTTTTAGTCTCGAGTTGCAAAATGAAGCATGGATGATTGTAAGCGCAGAGATGAGCAGAGTCATAATTTTTAATTGCATGTTTATTTTCCAGGCCGCTACTATACTCTATAGTAGAGACTCTTCGTAATGGTGAGAAAACTAAGACTTCAAGTGTTGAGAAGAGGACGTCCTGAAGCATCAACCAGAATATTGGAATGTGATGTCAAGAGGTCTCATTTTTCTTGTTAAATTATTGCTTGATATTTATTAAACGTATAATTACATGATTTGTCTGTATTTGTCTGCAACTACCATACTGCACACCTGTGTTGCTTTTTTATCAAGTGACAAAGTAACAGATATGTTTGTGCACATTGTGAGGTCGGCAACCATGGCTTGAGGGTTGAATATGGCCTAGCAGTGCTTTTTTTTTTATGGAACTTTTACAGGGAAAAAATACAGGACATGGTAAATGTAATGACATGACTCATTTATGTGACACCAACAGAGTGTGATGAAAAATAAAATGCCGACCAAGAAAAAGACATTTAGTGAAAAATTAAAGAACGTTCGGCTCCCACACAAGAGCCTTGTTACAACCTTGTTCGCAGTCTTGTGAGCAAGATTTTGAACGAGGTTCCCATGTGGGAGCCGAAACATATTTTAATTTTTGCATTTTTTCTTGGTCCACTTTTTTTTCAACATGCCTCTTTCCGGCCAGGCGGCATACCGTCAAACCCTGGATTTCATCAACAGACTATTCGTTCGCTTCCAGCTTACCCACCTTTCAACATGCACTTGACCTAATAAATTTAAAATGTTTACAATTTTCTGGTGAAATAAACATATTACACTTATATACCAACTCTTCATGAGTGGTAAATTAACTTGCCCCAAACTGCTCCTTATTGGATCGACTACTAGCCCGTTCCATTATTACTTTTCTGCTACTCAGCTTGGCGATTTTAGAGCTTCTCAAGTCCTTCGTCCAGAGAAGGATTCCTGGGAAGAAGGTGAAGTGTGCAGTGAAAAACATGAAAAGACTCCAAAGAGATGGCGTTCAAATAAGCCACGCATAAATATTTATTCGCACCTCTTTTTTTTTTCCTTTTCTTTCGTCAATGTCTGTTTCTGTGCAACGCGTTGTACATTAAAGTATTCACAAAAGCAAGTTTTTTTTTTTTGCTCTGTACAGCTACTTTGTTACAGTGAGAGCGTAAAGTGACGGTGACTGTCGCCGTGCCATTTGCAACGGGTCGCCGTAGTTTTTCCTTGTGCCCAAACCACGGAGGATGAATATGTTTCTTGCTCCGTGGCCCAAACCGGCGTGCCGACAAAAAGGGTTCGTGGCGTTCGCCTTACTTTGGCGAACATGCACAAGACCATGCTGGCAACCACCTAAATTAGACGTGCAAATAAAGGCACTTTTTATTACGCGGTAAAGAAACCATGGAGGCCGGCAAGAATGACTTTATGCAGCAGTACAAAACAATTTCCCTGAAACTCAAAAAGTGAGCGCTTATGTTCTTGCTTCGGCCGTTGCGCCCTGTAGTACTCACCCGTACGAAGTGATTTTTTTGTTGACATCAGTGCGTGCTTCCCGACTTGCGCTGCCCGAAACACGTTTACGTGTTACAAGCCGAGTTTCGTTGCTTGATTTATGTGTGTCCTGTCTTACAGGAGATTTCTTCGCAAGCCAAATTTGGCCGAGGTCAGCGACCAATACAGTAAGCGAGCGATCGTGTTCTCATGATTCGCGATGCGACTGAATTTGGGCCCTTACAGAAGCGTACAGTTCGACCCTTTTGCTGTATCGTCCCACTTTCGCTCTTCTTTTGATTTCAGCTGCCCTTGGGAAGCAGTTACAGCACCAAGACTGCCCCCATTATGCTGGAATGTGTAGCCTCGCCGCCGCAAAGTGAGTCGTTCCATTTGTTATCTAACCTGAAATAGACGTGGAAGATGAACGGGAAGGCGTCTTGTTGGGTTAGATGGTGCTTGCTATAAGGGCATATCGCCGCCGCAAAGTTAGTCGTTCCCTTTATTGTCTAACCTGAAATAGACATGGAAGATGAACAGGAAGACGTTTTGTTGGGATAGATGGTGCTTGCTTTAAGGGCATATAATGCAGCTTCACGACACGACGATGAATCACTCATAGACACGCGCGCCTGCGACGTCTGTCTGTGTGTCTTTAGTTGTGGTTTCTGTCCTTGTGCCGCGTTGTGTCCTTAAGAAAGCTCGAGAGAGTACAAGCGCTTCCAGAAATATTGGCTCCGGTATTAGTAATTCGTTGTTTATTTTTGCATAAGATGAAGAAAACGAAAGTAAGGAGACTACTGCTAACAGCACTGCAACTGTCTTGCTGTGCTGACACCTGAAACGGCAGTCAGCAGCGTCGGCGCGGTTGAAAAGGGGGAGAGAAGATCGACTAGGACGAAGACATGAAGACATCATGACACATTGTACATGGTGTACAATGTGTTAAACATAATAAAAAGTATTAAGGCACTGTGTCAGAATAAAAAGTCACGGTTCACTTGTATCATGTGTATTTGAGTCGGTTGGCTCATGACTAGAGCAGAAAAAAAAATTGTGCGAACGTCTTCTTTGGTCACACCACAGGTGCGAGCAGTCCATGGGAAACAGTGCAGCCGAAGCCCAGGCGCTGGCACAGGGGGCACGGCAGTTCTTCAACGCCGAGGCAGATTACCACACTCTGCTGTGTCCGTCGATCGACGAACACTTGGCAGCCGCTGTGCACTGCTTTTCACGAGCCATCGACCTCTACGTGCAACTTCAGGAGCCGTCCCTGGCAGCTGCGCTCTGCACCGAAGCCGGCCAGTGTCTCCGATCCATCGACCGGGCGCACTTGGCCATGTCTTTCCTGCAGCGCGCCGTCCAGTTGCAGAGCAAGGTTTGTAAAACCCTGAATTTTTGCGTCGGCTGCCGTGCTGCCGTGGAGAAATGCATCTAGAGCGAAAAAAGTGTGATGCGGAACACCTCTCGTGAGTGAAGAACACTAGAGTGTGGCTTCGCACCTTACGTGTCGGGTTTTCATTGATGGTGTGAGCCCCGAACAGAATGTACATGCTGAAATCATGCTGTCATTACTCGAAAGGACAAAAGCAAAAGAATGCGTTAGCTTTAAAGGGACACCAAAGACAAACACTAAATCAGTTTAGCTTATTATCCTCAACGCATTTTCATTAGTTATGGCCACAAGTTCCATCGTTTAAATTTCGTACCGAAACCCCAGCCCTAGCACATCTATGTGATGTCACAGATTTCAATGTATATATATATATATATATATATATGTTTTCATATTTGGGCTGTTGTGGTTCTGTAAAAGTACTTGAAATTTGTCAAGTTCAGACTCTGGCTCTTTTTGAATACTCTGCAGTTGATATTCACCAATAAAAAAATTAACTAGGCCCTACCAAGCGGACACCGGTTAGCTGGTGCAGGCATTTCAAGGTGTAATCACCACCTGTATTTTGTTCTTGCATCTTTGCTGGTGTACAAAGCTTGCTCTCAGGGGTGTGAGTGTCTTTTTCTTATCTTTTTGGTATTGCAGAGGGGTAACTTACAGCTCAGATATTCTTTTCCCCTTTGTTGTTCCTTTAACTTTTTTGCTATTTGTCTATGGGAGTACTCGTTGCTGCACAAGTTGACGCATTATTTAATGTTAGCATGACCTATGAACACTCTTCTGCAAGCCACATTAGGGCTGAAGAAGTGTGTGTGTATGTTTGGTGACTAGGTGCATAGCATTGTGGCATTCAAGGCAGTGTGACGGTTTGGGCTAGATGGTGATCGATTATTGGGTGGGCACAGCACGAAGCTAAACGAGGGTGTAGACAAAACAAAAATGAGCGCTGAACTTCCAACTGAGGTTTTGTTATCTGTTGCGCCAAATTTATACAAAGAAGCAGTACAGCTCTCTGAAAAACATTAACTACAGAATACAGAAACACACATCTCTCTCTGGAACAAGAGGCATAGAGTGTGCTTTGCTTGCTTCTTTTGTCTGTCTATTTTCTCGTGCACTAATGCAGAGATTAAGGCACTAGCGAGAGAGCCGTTTGTCTCAGTAATGAAACTGCCGACAGATGGGTACTCATGCACAGTTATGGCTAAAGCAGGAGACATGTGGTAAGATTATACGTGAAATTCGATGTGCAACTTTTCATGTCAACAACAACACCCAACAAGATCCATTATGTTATAGCAGGCTCCAAAATTTGAAGCATCCATCGTTTCTGATGGCTTGCATGTCACATCAGATGCTGTGTCGTACTGTGTGTCTCCTACTGATTAAGGGAAAGCTCGATAGCACAGTGTGATTAACGTGTCACTGCAATGAATGCCACTGGCTGCTTTCTTTTACAGAATGTACTGATGAAATGAAATATTTTTCACACCTGCTTGGTCACCTTTTGGCAGTGCTGAGGTGTTGGAAGTTATCTAGCACCTCACGCCTGAAGGCGTGGCTTAAGATACCCTCTATAGTTTCTCACAGCTGACAGTCACACATATTGAGAACAGATACGTTCACGGTACAGAAAGGGCAAGCATACAAAACACATACGCAAGACGAACAAGGCCAAACTGTGAACCCTCACAACAACGCTGCTGATCAGGCGCACAGCCCTCTAAATCCAGGTCCCCCCTAAATTCCTTTCCCACCTAAACTCCTCACTCTGCTTCTCACCGATGAAAATACTCAGCAGTAGCACACGCACGCTCTTATCTCACTGTGTGTCGGCTCCCCCCGCCCCCCGTCACCTTATTAGGGCTGAGGAAATTTTGCTTACGAGGCTGCAGGCTGGGGTTGCCCTGACACAGGCTGTCGCCTCTATTTGAAACTGCCAGCACTTTCCACTGCGTACATTGTGTCAAAACTCTCTCCTTCCAATGACGGCAGTAGGTGCCTACTGCATAGTATGGACAGGTCGAGGCTTGTGAGTGGAATGCTGCCGTCTCCTACTTACCCACGACCAGCCATGGCGGCTGGGCTGATGACGACAGATGCCACAAGACACTGCTTGAATTCATACGCAACACACACCTTTACAGCACGCATACTACACAGCGAGCCGGTGTCGGTCTGGCGAGCCGTCATCGCCAGACCAACATCGCAGCGTCTGTGGCAGCGACCTGGCAATGATGGCTCGTCATAAATCTACGCCGACTTGTTCGGTTTTCCGTGAATCTAAACATAGTATGTTGCCACCAGTGACAAACTATTGCAGAGTGCCAAGCGGTGTGTGTGCAAACGGTCTTGTGTGCAGTGCGCCATGGGCTACGTGGATGCACTTCAAGAACTGGCCACCTGCCAAATTGAAACCGGTGAGCACACGCAAAGAGCGGCCCAGCATAGCTTTTCTTTTGTCACATTTGTCACGTCTATCTTATTATCGCGGTTTGTGAACATCCTGGATGTTTTCTGTGACTTGTAATTAGGTACAAAGCATTCTTCCTCCTTAAGGCCAACAGTGAGGAAATGTTGTACCACGTAAAAAGCCTTTCAGGTAGCGTAGTACAGGGCAGCCTTTGTGCAAAAATTCCTAACTTAAGATACGAGTGGATGCATCACGAAAAGCTTGGAAGTAGTAAACATTCTTGATATGGTGAAGCTTCTAAAATGCTGCCATTAGCACTTGCCGGAAATGAGCCACGACCCATGATGTTGAGAACCGGTGCAGCTCTTTGGCCCGAGCTCGAAGATCAGATGGTGCCTGTGGCGCGCTGAAAGTCTCGGAGGTGATCTGCTCGGATTTGCGTCGTATCTGCCAACCACTGAGTGCACATGTCGTATGCTTGGGTGCTGTTGAAGCGGTGTTAATCTGAAGATGAAAAGGATTGCCAGCCTTGCAGCTTTGCCAAGAGTGCTTCAATCCTATATATGTACCACTAATTTTTGGCCAGTTGAGCCAAAATGAAATTTTGTTGCAGTTGGCCTTTAAGCAACAAGTGGAGATGCAGAACTCCACAGCCATGCTTTCTCTGCCCAGCTGAAATGCCTCCACAAAGATTGCTATGTTTGCTGAAAGCGAGAACGCCATCTCTGAGTGCAAAATCAGTTATCTTAGTAGCAGTGTCTATGTTGTGTCTGTGCCTGTGGTCTATTGAAAGTGCATAATAATTTTCTTTAGAATGCACAATTTTGAGAATGAATTTAGACCACTTCAATGCCTCCAACGGCACATCTTGTTTTCTGGACACACGTGGGCATTTTAATGCTGTATCTCAATGCCAAAGCATGACTAGGACAACATCACTCATACTGTGGGAATTACTTCCCACGGGATGTCTGTCGGTTAACAAAGTTTCGGTAAATAAACTGATGGTGAAATATGTCGTCTCTTGTAGTACTATGGCAGGTACACTTTTGTTTTCTGAAGGAAAAGAAAGTCGGGTGTTTTCAGCTACCTCTTGCTTTGATAAACCCTGCCAGGCACTGTGTGCTCAATTGTATGCACAAAAATATTACCCCAAATGCAAAAGGACTGATGAAGTCATTCGTCCTTAACAATTTCTGGTTCAGTAATTCCACTAGGAACCATATTGCTTGATAAAGAATATTGTGATTCGGAGAAAAACAACATCCCAAAACTAGCCTGAGAAATCACAAGAGCCAACGACTCTCATTACATAATTTACGCAGACTTGGTACTGCAGATCAAGCTTAGGAAAAAAAAAAAAAAAACTAGTATGAACATTGCATTATGTAGAGATTGGATGTCTGAGATACGTCTTTGGAGTCTACCAAGTGAGGTATGTAGAATGTCTTAGGCATGACATAACGGCAGTTCTTTGAATAATTCATACCCATTAAATGCTTTAACCCTCTCGGTGTCACTAACATAACGGAACGTTACCACATCTCTATCCCGCCATGCTCCCTTTGACGTTCCTTTTGTCAGGTTGGAATGCAAGCACTGCACCAGGAAAGCATTTGCCATTACCCGGGTCATTTTGAAAAATTTCTGCACAACCAAAAATCAACCGTTGTGATCGTTTTAAAATATTCAAGGGGGGAAAAAAAACGAAGCTGGGGGTGCGTCAACTCCGAAAAAAACCCGACACTGAAAGGGTTAAATGCTTTTGTGGTTGAAATTCAAAAGCTTGAAACTCCGAGCTTCGTGTGGCATACTGAATTTATGACATGCAGCTCCCGCATATCATGAATAACAGCTTTCGTAACTTTAGTCTTGCACTCTTTTTTCATTCAGTTGCAGAGTATAAATTTGTTGCTTGAAAAATGAAATTCGGCTCAAAGAGGCTCCAAAGGTTTCATGCACCATTTAAGACACTTCTCACTGGATCTTTGCTTCAAAGTTGACTGGCGTGCAGTCTTTTAAGTGAAAGGTGTTGGAAGGTAGACAGGGTGTTTATCCCCGGCGACACCACGTGGTCATGTAGCGGCTTCACTTAATTTGCTTTTTAGTTTGTTTCGTATAAAGTGAATTCTTTGAACAGGCTACAGGGGGTGTTTTCTGAGTATAATAAGCATGAAAGAGTTGACATTCTTCCAGGGACTTCAGGCGTGGAGTCCGAAAAAATTCGGTGAATTTAAAATTCTTAATCTGCTCCACTACGGCATGCTTTTAACGACGCCGAAGATGCTAAAACTGCGGTGAAATGTTTCTTCAGTCATGAGGAAGCTGTATCATTGTCCTTCCTTGCTTTGTGTCCTTGTCTTTCATTGGCATCGTTTATGATGAGTCCACTACGACTTGCAGTCATTCCTTACTTCTGTGTCCCTTGCTTGCTCTAGGTGACTACTCTGGGGCCCTGTCATCATTCACTGAAGTTTACGCAATATCCCAGGAAAAGAGTAAGTAACGAAGCTTAAAATATTTTTCCTCAAATAGAAATACTCTTTTGACAAGGTGAAAAGCTGTACTGAGGCAGCTTGAACTGTTTTGTCTTACTTTTCTGCTGTGCTTTTACTTGTGTAGGCATGCTTGGCGGTCGCTCGATGGGCGCCATGGCAACGACGCTGGCTTCGGCAGAGATCATGCGGCTTCTCTTGCTCCTAGTGCTACAGGTAAATTTGTATTTGTGCGATGAAGCAAATCAGGATTTGAGATCGCAAATTGCGTATCACAGGATAATACATCGCCCGTTCTTGTTGCACTCACACGGTTCCCCACGAAGCGATTCGTGCTAGAAGGCTAAATCATTGCTGGGATTGTCGACAAGAAATACTGTCAACATTGCATTGGAGAGGAGAAACGAGACAAAATAAAAGGAATTCTATCAACGAATTTTTTTATTGTGCACACAGTGACATATAAAGGTAGGGGAAAGAGAAAAAAAAGATAATCAAGTGAACTTCAAGGCATGAAACAAGGGAGAAGGAGCATAAAGAAAAAAGAAATTACAAAATTATGTGGAGCTGGCTTAGGCTGTATCATTGGGTTATACGATGTCCTGTGCTTTTCTCCCCTGATGAGGGTAGCCAACCGGGCTCAGTCCTGGTTAACCTCCCTACCTTTCATTTATCATTTTCTCTCTCTCCCCTGATGTGTGCATGCTAGCTGCAGAGCGACCTGATGTACGTCGTCATATGTCACGCGACTGATTTGTCTGCAATCACGTTCGTCGTTTGAACCCGGCTTAAGTTTCATCTGGTCGTTGCATCCTTTTGTTCCGCCTTTCTTTTTTCTTTAGTGGCAGTATCCATTCTGTATGTTACGAATTACTCTTTTTGCACGGTTTACCTATCGGGTTGTCGTAAAAAGAGACTTCATAGGAAAAGGACCCATGTTCCTGGTGGTGTTTGAACACGTGATTGTTCAGTTGCAAGCCAGGGTTCTAACCCCAGTGAAATCTCTGTACAGTTGAATGCCTTTATAATAAAGTGCTTAGGGCCTCTGAAATCCTTTGTTATACAGGTGACTTCATTGTAGAGGTCATGCACCACACTACTTGCAATAGAGCTGGGATAGAATTATTCCTTCGTTATCCAGGTCATCTTGTTGTAGAGGCACTGGACTGTAATTCCAAATCTCTTCATTTGAATTGACGGGTAATTCAAACTGCTCTGTTGGTACCGGCGAAGTCTTGTGCATTTGAATACGGAATAACAGCCGCGCATTTCAACTCTGAAAAGCATGCAATGGATATTTCAAACAAAATTTCTCGCTCCCACAGACTGCCTTTCGAACGTGCCAGAGCCAAACGCAAACGATTGGTGCGACGCTAGCTACCACAATGTGTGCCATAAAAATGGTGAGGAAAGACGAACCAGGTCCTCCTTTCCCATTCAGATTCATAGAAGCAGGAAGAGAAAAATAAAGAAACACAGTTGCACTTTCGTTTTAAAAGACTTCCAGTGGGAGCAGCCCGGTGATGGTTTTGGCTTTGCACGCAGTACCACAAAATTGATTCGGTGCTATATTCAAATGGGCTCTCTTTAATTCAAACTTAATTTTATTGGATTAAATTTCCTGTCTCTTTGCAATTCGAATGAACGAGATTCTAGCGCATTTATCATGCAGCAGTTTCATTGAAGCGACAGATTGTTAGTAACATGTCATGCGGCTCGACACATAACATGCATAACAGCAGAGAGAGAGAGAGAGAGAGAGGAAGGGGAAAGGCAGGGAGGTTAACCAGAGGGGAAGATCTGGTTTGCTACCCTATGCTGGGGAGAGAGGATAAGGGGAGGTAAAGTGATAAAGTAGTGATAAAGAAAGAAAGGAGCATAGACATACAATCACAGTAGGTCACTGTCGCCGCATACTGTCACCGCGCAGCACGGTATCACTTGCAGTGCTGTAAACATCTGCTCAGGCTACAGCCGCTTGTCCAATTCTGTTGCCTTTAAAAACGGCAACATAACAGCATAACAGCAGGCATTGCAAACAACAAGGTGCATTGCGTGGTGCTGAACACGCACATTCTTCTTTTGCGCCTGCAGCCACCTTCCAACGAATAATAAAATCCAAAACACTTTGTCAGAGGAAATGTCAAGGCATGAGCACTCTCTGCAGAACGTAACGCAGCGTCAGCGCATTGCATATTTCATAAACGTGTCGTGGAACGCCCATGTAAATGCATTTAGTATCAGAGAGCAGGCGGGCTTCCCTCGGCCATTTTCGGCACGTTTCGTTTGCTCTCGAAAGCGAACAGTCTTGTCAATTTGTTTTTCACTGGCGTTGATGCCAGACAAACAAAAGGGGTGCCATACGCCATTTGGATTCACAAAAGTGAACAGATGTTGACAACTCTGGAAGGTGAGAAAAAAAAATAATTTCACATCAGAGGTCAGACCTGGGCCTTGTCTTCTCACAGATCGGACGATACAAAGGGAAAGGCTGTATTGATCATCATCATCATATCTTGCTAGTTAAAAAAAGGTAGCACTTGGAAAACTGTATTTAGTTGCTGTGGTTGTGGGCTCTATTCCTAACCTTGGTAACTGCATTCAGATTGGCACAAGGTGCAGGAAAAACACTCCTGTATATAGATTTGTGTGTGCGTCTTGTGGTCAAAATTAATTTAGAGATCGCCCCCCCCCCCTCCCTGTACTATTGTGTCACCCATGCTGTAGGTTTGGAACGCAAGTTAAACCTTACAACTTGAGTTTGACCATTTCTTTCTGCTTTTTTCTTTCCGTAGCCGTCTGCGCAGAAAATGCCTGCAGAGCACGCTGCCCTTCTCGACCGTTACCTCTACGACAGTCCGGAGGAGACAACGCCGAGCAAACGTGAGCATCATTTGCAGTTCCTAGGCTTCCGACACGTTGAGAGAGCTTGTCAAGCCTTGACGAGAAATGGACACGCAGTTCGGCCCGCCATTACGGGATATGCTTAATTAGTGCAGCTGAGCCTCGTCATATACAAAGCCACTTCCAGTGCAAAAGTACCTTCGTCATGTTCAATATTCGTTAGAAGCCTTTGCTACATACTGATTGTCAGTGTGGAAAGTTCTACATTTGCTTTGTTATATTTGATAGTTTGTTTTATTTGATGCCCGTCATTTAGGATTCGACTGTATTTGGCTACCAATTACAACTTAATGAGGGCATGAAGGCAGGCACACCATGTTTGAATGCATAGATGCCGGGCTAATGTGTGTCCCATTGACAACATTTTTTTTCTCCTCCCAATGCAGTAGAAGTGTTTTGACTTTAATTGACTTTGATTAGCAGCTAGGTGTTCCATTTAAGAGTGGGCTGTGCTGTAAAGGTTTGTAACAAAATTATCGGTACAAGTAGTGGAATTTGTTCCAGCTTCAGATTATTAAATTAAAGCTTTCTTACCACTTACCACTTCGCTCTTTTTTTAAAATAATAGTACGTCACTGTCATGGTGCCAAGGCTAAAGGCAGCAGTAAGACACCTGACTAGGCCACTAGCAACATATGACAGGAGCAGCTCATAAACAGTCATCTTTATACAGCACATTCACTTACAACAAAATACAAACTTTTTTTTACATTTGAAGCGTAAGTTCATTTTGCGTTCTGACGGCACAGTGAACAACGAGAACAGACTTACTGAATATTTTCAAAACGTTATTAGCAACAAGTAGTACTGCAAAAGAAAACAAAGTCGCCTTTGGCCAAGACAACTGGGCCGATTCCAGAAATGGTGTAACTAAAGCTGTACCAGTCCCAAAGATAGTGCAATCAAATGTGGTGACTTGGTGGGTCGATCTGATGGCCGGCAGCACCGAGACGCCATTATGACCGCGCGGTACCCCTTGAGCTGCTCTGTTTGACCGAACCATGTCGTTGTACGGGGCCGGGTGACTAGCTGTCTGGAGGAAGCCACTCACAGGCGAACTGTGGATATTTTTTTACCTAGTTGCTGTTTTGCACATATGTAAAAGTAGCAGAAAAAAGATTTAGCGCTTACCGCTGTGCTGTTATTTCTCAAATTCCGCAGAAATATCGCGTTTTGGCATCTGTGTCATTCAGTGTAACACTTGGCACAGTTAATTACGTGGTTTTTAGGGGAAAAAAAATTCAAGGATGCCCTTTGTTTAGTGGGATGCAAGCTGCTGCAGCGATGGCGCAAGCATAAACTTGTGTTGCCGGCTGCCAGCAGCTGCACAAAGCAGCGTTTTTACCAGAGGAGAGGGCAACACGCGGAAACCCTCCCTGACCGTCTGCCGGTGACAAGTTTACGCTTGCAGTAGCTTGTATCCCACAAACAAAGGCAACCTCACACTTTTCTCCTAAAAACCAGGCAATCCACTGTGCCAATTGTTACACTGAAAAACAGAGACTCCAAAATGTGATTGTTCTGCAAAATTTGAGCGTGAACAGTGCAGCAGTATTCAGAAATTTTTTTTTTTTTTCGAACATTTGAAGCAAAATGTGCATGTCCCTGTAAATAGTTCTCCATTACTCTGTCCTCTTTCCCTGTCATTTATACTCCCCCGCCCCCCTTCACTGCCGACTGCAGTTCAGGTGTCAGCCGACTGTGCTAGACAGTTACTGCTGTCATTAGAAGTATTCCTTCTCCTCCTTTTCCTTTATTGATCCATCTAATTATTTAAATAAACAACCAATTACTAATTACTGGTGGGTCTATCCTTGCATTAGTGTGCAATATATGCCCTGGTGACCAAAGGGGGAACCTCCTGAGTAACAACCATACTGTCACTGCAAGCAGAGATAGAGAGAAAATAAAAGGGCTACCAAGGCAAAAGGCAGAGTTCAAATACATTTGCAAGTTTATGTGCCAGAATGCCAAGATTACATTTAACCATGGTAGAGATGGAAACAGTCCAGAAAGCCTGTCTAGCAAACTCAGTAGGGTGTTATAAGCCTCTCTAAAAGGTGAAGCCTGAAAGATACATGGAGAGTGGAAGATAGACGCTTAAAGTTAGCAACAGTAATCTAACGAGAAACGCCTCAAAGTTGGAGTCAACATTTCGACAAGGAGACTTGCATGTCTGAGCAAACTGTGTCCAACCACTGCCTCTCACTTCAAGACTGAAAGAAGTGTGTTACAGTTGAAATATGTTTGATTCAAACTGATAGTTTGATAATGTGTCTGATCTTTTTTTGTTTTATTGTTATATTTTCTTTAGCAAGCTACCTGAACGAGGATGTCTTCCTGCTCCTGCAGTCACTAGTGGTGAGGATCACTACTATATTTTCTTTAATTTCTTTTTTTGCCTTACGACATACTTTTTCGCTCACAGCAATGCCACTTTCTCACCATAGATGGCGTTTGAGAGCAAGGACCGAGAGTCTGTCAGACTGCTTCAAAGTCATCTGTGGTAAGCCCCGCCCCTGTTTACTTTTTCTTACAGCAAAGCTTAGGTTAGTTTCACAGCCATTTTCACATAGCAAAGTCAAGTGTATGGCAGCGTGCCCATTATCGATCAGCAAGTCAACCAGCAAAAGCATTTCAAATTCCTGCTTTGAAATGTAATTATTATGACTATAAAATAAAGGTTACCTTGCACACACCTCACTCGAATAAGTAGCACCTTCTTCATGTGGTTTTTCTAGCCAGTATGCTGCAATTTTAGCTTCTCGCATCGTGTTTCACTGGCTCCAAGTTGGAGGTCAGCTAGGAGTTTGTATGGCTGCGCTGGGGAGGGGGGGTTATTCTGTAAGAGTCCACCTAGTGGACTGTCTATTTCGGCCGCTGCTGATTAGCTAGGGCCCCTAGCCCCACTCCCTCGAGTGCTTCAGACGAAGGGCGTGAGAAGTTGCTTATAAAGCTTCAATGTCTTTGGTGTTTTAGTTGCTCAGATTGGCGTAGATCTGCAAAGGATTAAAAATATATACAATGTACATATATATTTTAAATCTCGAGATATCGCCAGAATTATCATTCTACGTTCAGGTTGCAGCCACGGAATTCCATAAAGGTTGTCATATTCGTGTGAATAAGATCTTTCATTTTTTTGCAGTTAAAAGACTAGTGTTACACACTGTATTTGGGATATAATATGATCATCAATTTTTCAAAAATATATATTGGGCTTGATTTTTCAAGTCTGAGCCATCATAGGAGACAATAGAACGTGAAACCTGCTGTACAGTGGTGGTGCTTGGGGAAGCCAAACTCAACTTTTGGGTTCCGTAAGATGATACACGTTAGATAACAGTCGACAAATGTCAAACTCGTTTCAGCACCACACGGTGCTGCGTGTGTGCATTTGATGTTCGTTGTTGTTCATTTCTGTTACTACATACGCCTTGCACCAATCCTGAGAATAGAGTCCATATTGTGTGACGTTAACATCGCTTGCCGGCAATTAATGTTGGAAGTTTATTAACGCAGGCTGTCAGTTGCAGGCAATTAACATGGCCCGTGGAAGCAGATGTGTTGCAGAAGCGACGAGGGAAATGGACAGCCTTACCTACCTTACGAGTACTTGTGTTTGTTGCTTTAATTTCTTGAAAAGCACATTGCCGAATCTCGTTTCAGCTCATTTGCCCATGCGCACATATGTACACAGTTTTTTTTTTTTGTATGTTGAAACCGCTGAAGGATCTGAAATACTCAATGTAGGCACGCAGCTATAAACATAAGTTTGACGCTAAATCAATGACATTAGCACCCACCTTTAAATCTTCCAACACAAACGTATTAATTGGATGAACTGAGTAGTACACCACCCTTAAATGGCTGGCTTTATGCTTCTTCAACCAGGCATTTCAGCTTTCTTGCTAATCATTGTGACGCACTATAAGCCTAATTTTTTTTTGTCAGCTTGAGTTTTCACATCTGCTTCGCAGATACCCACATGTGATAGTAGTTTGCAAGAAAGACCCAGCACAGCATCACTGACACTTTGTTTTTCCTTTCCTTGTAGGCCTTTGCTGAAGGCAGACCAAAATGAACTTCTCCACGAAGCGGTTGACAGACTTTGCAAGTGACTACACTACAAGACCTGAACACTGCAACAGCTGTGTGCAGCTATCACTGTGTGCGACCTCTTGTTCCCTGTATATAACATCGTCGCCGACGACGACACCAGCGGTACCTGTGATTATCTTAAAGATGGCTCATGGTTGAACGCTCTGTTTTTCTTGAATTCACAGTAGCCTGCCGTGTTGTATGGTGTCAGAATTCTCATGAAGTCTGTGCTGTTGAAAACTGCGTACCTCTAAGCTGAAAAAAGTCACAGAAAGTCGCAATGGTTGAAAGAAAATCTGTGCACTTTATTTCTTAAATTGAGAGTGCGCGGCCCATTCTATGATAAAATGACAGTGGGCAATGATTCCTACTCACCGTGTTAAACATGGGAGCAAGTACAGCATAGAAGACTGAGTAAGTCGGCATAGGTGTAAACTAACACACAGACACACAAAAAAAAAAAACTTTGGACTAGTACCAACAGCTGAACGAGATGGGCTTTAGTTGCTAAACACAGCTCGTTTCAGGATAAAATGACTAGTTGTCAGACACCAGTACCGGTGAGGCCTCAAAGACGAATATTGTCGACTAGTCATCAAAGCCATTCACGTGCCAGTATTACAAAAAACGGAGTGATCCACCCTTGTGCAAAAGAATAAATGCTGTATTGAACCCGACACACTCTCTTCCTTGCTTTTCATAATGCATGGACAAATTTTGGCACATAGAACAATGAGAAACTAGATTTTCCACGTACAAAATTGAGAGATCATCAATTTGTCGCAAAAGTTTTACAGAGTGTCTTGTGAGCGTTTGTGAAACCTTGAGATCAGTATTACCACAGAAATAAAAGTGGCAACAAGCCCAACACATTTCATCTCTTGTTTTTCAGAATGGATATATTGGTCATAGAAACACCTGTCCGAAAAACTGTTGGCTTTCCATTGACTGCCTCTTGAGGGTGTATTGACACGTAACAAAAGTGAATAGAGTATTTTGTAAGCATAAGTGCAACCCCAAGATTAGTATCAGCACATATAAATAGGTGTTACATAAAATGACATTTTATTTTCTTTCCAAGTTTCTCGTTATGCATGCAGACATGCGCACCTTGTGGGGAGATGAGAGCATGTTGTAAGCATACGTGCAATATGGAGATCAGTAATATTAGCACCCTAGAGAATCTCCCAACACAAACGTATGCGTAGGTTATGTGGAGTATACTCATTTGGACATAAAAGAATCGTGCAGACGTGGTTGTTTAAAGGTACGCTCAAGGGATAGACAAAATCAGTCCGTGTTGGTGGACTCCCGTTTCAGAGAATACACTCTGCATTTGTTTTTGCACGAAAGGCGGACTCCCTAAGCCCAAAGTACACGGAGTGAACTGTCAAGTCAAACTTCGTGTGTCAAAAAAAAAAGAAGCACTGTGAAGGCGCAGAACGTTTGCTGGGTGGCGCTACAAGGAATGAAAAAAAAGAAAAGCTGAACGCTGTCGTTCGTTCGATGCATCACCCACTACCAGTGTGACATATACTTGCTTTGAGATGCAACTACATGACATGCAACTGCCTGTTGAAAACTGTTCAAGCTACATACTTAACATGGCTGCAAGATTTTTTTTTTTTTTTTGCGTGCAAGAAAGCAAGGCGTCTGACACCACTTTGCTTAAAGCTCTAGCTGTTGTAGCGTGTCACCCAACACCACATTTTTTCCTCTTCTTTATTCACGACACCACATTCAAGTATAGTTGCACCAGCCTGGGATGAGGAAGCACTTTTTCAAGAACACCATAACAGGCACCATGCGACGTGCATATTTAGGATGTATTCAGGAATTTCTCTTCCCGTCGTCGTGCAAGTTGTCTGCCTATACAAGCGGACGAAGTGGAAACCAAGGCATGTTGGCAGCAGCACTTCTGTGCACGAATTCGCATAGTTCTTGGTTGGCTTAGATTGGCCTGAGCAGATATTTCTGTTAACTTTTCTGAAACGGCGTCTGGCGATCACCGCTAGACAAAGTTTGTCACTTGGCCATTGATAGTTCACCCCGTGTAACTTGGGCTTTAAAAAAAATATTGTGCCCAAATTTCGTGTTTCAAACATTGTGCTGAACTTGCTTGACTGATGCGACATCCCAGACTGCTGCGCATTTTCTTGTCTTTAGGTCCTTTTTACTTTGGAATAATTAGCCTCAGTTTGGTAAAGCCACTATTTATGATGCCAGAGAAAAATGGCTTGTAACCTATCTTTCGCTATTATGCCGCTTCCTCGGCATTCCAAGCTTAATTATTGATAAAGGCTGGCATGGCATTCCAGAGGTTTCATCTACTAGTATAGCTCATTTTACTCGTTTCCTTCAACTGTCCTCGGATAGCTTTGCTCGAGGCCAACTAATCATATAAAGCATGTGTTTGCTACACTACATGTCGATTGGCAGCACATTATCAAAATAAAGGCTCTGTAGGTCGAAGCACAGTGCAGGTAGCTAGGAGAGGACGATGAAAGCCCGGAGAATGACGGTGCTGCCATTGTCTCCTGTCGACGGAAGATGGCGCTGGCTGTGAATAATTGCAGCTAATGCTACGCAGTTGCAGTTACCTCAAAAATATTACTGTACTTATTTATATATTTGGCAAGGACTAGCTTTCGCTACAAGAGTGTGAAGTTCGTGCCAGAACAAGTGTGATCTAAAGGGGCCCTGCAACACTTCTTGAGCACAATAAGCGAACCTGCCGAGTCCTTTGGAGAACTCGTACCTACCTTCCTAGAGTGCTGCACCCTACCCCACCCCCCACCCCCTTTTTTTTTGTTGGGGATGTGGTGGTTTGAATTGTTATATGTTCAAATCAAACTCGAACGTAAAAATCCACTGAAGGGTAAATGGAGTCAGATTCGTTTTGGCCACTCGCAGAACTCTGAAATACTGTTTGTAGAAAACAGTTTGGGAGCCCCAGCACTGGGCAACACTTTCTCAAACGCCTGATCCTACCATACTAGTACATACAGCAAGGAAGTCTGCAATATCACTGGAAAGACTGCCTACCACATCTTTCAACTTTTCAAAATTCTTGTCGCTTTTTTTGTGCACAAATGAGCATGATGGCTACGGCTTGGATTTCTTTTAGTCGCTGTGACTAAGCAGTCTCTCCGGCGAGAACAAAAGTGCGAAAACATTTAATATGGTGCTGACGCTGTCTGGTGGCAGGGAGCAGTACCACTTAGCCAAAAAAGCATGGCCTCAGAGATTGACTGGTGCATGGGACTAGTCTTGAAGGCCATGCGTTGCAACAGAGCTTAGCACGATGGCCAGAGAGCACTGTGGACATTGCTCCATCATCACTGCTACAGAGCCTCAAGCACAGTAGGAACGACCAACCGTAAAGAAAAACCCGGAAAGTGCAGTGGGAGCACCATTTGATTGCGAACGACTCCACTCGCATGAGGCACGCTCGAAAACATTGTCGGAAAAGATGTGCGAGGTAATGATTTTCGAAACCAGATGAATTTCACACATTTCTAAAAAGGTGGTGCGGAACCCCCCCCAAACACTAAATGCACAAACACTCCCAGACTTGTAGTAAGGCAACATCAGGAGCGAGAGCATGTTTCTTATACCCATGGAGTTCCCGCTATAAAGATCTATGCACATAAATGTGTGCAAATGAGTTGACAATCATGCGTGTGCGAGGTGACGTAATGAGATACAGTAACTCACGGTAATGAGATACAAGAACGGGCTCTTGAGAAACCCAATGTGTGTTATCAGCACACATTTTCACATCGGCACACTTCGTGCCCTTCACACTAAGATTCTTCGAAGAGTCGAGAAAGGAGTGCAATGAGGTGAATTAAGGAGTGTGATGAGGTAAGCTTAAAATTCAAAGAAAGGCATTTGGTGCGTTGGCATGAAATCGGGGCTGGTGTTAGTTTGTGCGTGTATACTAGTAACACGTAGTGCTTTTGCATCTAGCAGTTAAAGCTGTGAGCTCCACACGAGCAAAACTTTCATTCAGTAGAATCAACGGTACATTGGGGAATGCAGTATCCTTTCTATGTAGGCAGTACTAACCCCTATTAAAGTAAAGCATGACCAATCAAATCTTAGGATAACTAATTACTCCCTCAGTGCAGTGAATTTATACAGCACTAAAAGAGTTTCAAAATTATTTCAATATTAACTATATCGCAAAACCAACAGTCACAAATAGTTACCGATACACTTGGTATTGTTACAAGTGAGCTGCTGTTGAAATGGTCTACGGTGACGGCGGTCGGCTAAAAGTGAACAAGAAGCTACACTCGGCCGGATCGGATGAGGCTATTTCTGGCTGGTACATGGGAGGTAGTGCACTTGCTTGCACTAGTACTGGTACTTGCACTGGTACTGGTACTCGCACTGGTATCAAACTTGAAAACCAAGTCACAGGAAATGGGGCGTTGCTCTGAATCGGCATGCCATCTATTGGCATACTCGGTAGTTTGTGCAAGGACAGAGGAATCTAGCACAAGCTTTGCTTCACCGTAAGCACCAGGTGTGTTTGCACACTTGAGCCTCAATGCAACGAAGTCCCATTCAGGGCGAAATTTGTTTCTATGTACCCGATATCCATTGTGGAAGAACAGACAAAGATTGGTGCCGACACACCCACATTTGGGGCCCTTCTACGAAAGTGCGCAAAGCCAGGCCAAGCCAAGCTTCTGTCTGATGTGAGCTCCATCTCCTTTTTTACTCATCAATTCGAGCCACATGTAAACAGATTTGCTGTAACCAATACCGTGACGAATCAGGAATATTCAGTTTCATGGTAGCAGTAGAATGCTCATTAAATTAAAACATGGCCAACTTTATTTTAGATTTACTTAGTCTCATCCAATAATTTGTTATATATTCTTGTTCTTTATATCAATGTTTCACTGTATTTGAATACATATTCATCTATATTACATTAAGAGCACGCATATATACAAATGTTCGCTATGCTGAGTGAACCTGTGCCATTTTCCTTTCTTGTAATATGCTTCACAAGTTGGCTTGTTAAAGAACCAGACAGGTTGCGAACACATTAGGTGTTCAGCTGCATTCCTCAATCACCTTGCGCCATTCGCTGAGGCAGACCCAATTCATTCTAGCCTGTTTTACAGCTTCCTTTGGCAAATGCGTGAACCAAATTATGTACTGCCTGTCACATAGTACCAAACTTCAAATGCACTACAATTAAAGCTGAACCGAAAGACATGATCAGTGTTTCCATTATTGTGACATTAGGACTTCATTTGGCAATGCACTAAGCGTACGGAAAACTGCTGCGCTCAAAATCAAGCTATATTAAATGAAATGATAGCATGATAGTTTTCCTCCTTAAAGTGAGTCGCATATACCGACATTATAACACACTATCATAATAATTTCCTATTTAATCGCAGAATATTGATGACTGCACATTATTGAGTCTTGATTGTGACTGTGCCTTGAACATTTAGTGCAAGGTTGTGCAGTGCATGCAAGTGAAGTGTTGAAATTGAGTTTTATGCAACGGCTAGAGGAGCCCGCTGTTTTGGGGAGTTAGGTCTGCACAGTGTGCTTAAAACAGTACTTCAAAGCAGAGCAAGCATGTAGCCAAGGAAAAATGATCGGTGACATCCTGTGGTGTGGAGCTCAGGCATGCTTTGTCATCATGGCAACTGCCACAATGGGGGCAAAGAGAGGTTTGTTGCCTTATATTACTGATGACTGCCCGACAATGACACAGCCATTGATAAAATTGATGCACAGGGGCATGACTCAATTGGAGCATTAGCGATGTGACTTGGTCATGCCTTGCTGAAGAGCAATGTTCCTCGTACGGGACCAAAGGCATTGTGATGGGGATGAACCAGTGTACCATGTTTACTGGACTGGCATTCACGGACTAGGCCTTGAGATGTTGAAAATTTGTGTGGCATTATTTAGTTCTTTAAGATCGTAGACTCAATTTAAGAAAAATGTGGCTGGACTGTGCCAGGAGCCTTTTACTGTGCCAAATCACGTAGCAAAGCCAGCCGGGAATGCCTAATAATATGCAGTCTAATAAAAGACCAAGGGTCTTACTGATTAATAAATGTTTTGCTTACTGAGTGTATGCTATTTGTAGGCAATCTATGAAGAAGATCATATTTTCAGCCTTAGTTCGTCCCTGCAAACTGCATCGCTGTTGCAAACTATTTAAGAAATGGCGCATTTTGTCTTCGGGGACATTAACACTAGATGTGGACTATAGTACGTAAAATGTGGTGCTATGCCACCAACGTACCATGAAACCTATTGGAGGCCTGTTCTTCTCTACCCCGTGCTTTCTGCTTACGAGCGAAGTACACCTGCGTGTCAAACCAGAAAATATTTTGTTTTCAACATGACTACGTCACCGCAATTTGTGACCGTGATGTGTGATAAGGAAGACTATAAAAAGCTCGGGAAATGTTTGACCATGAGATGGGATTAAATAACTATAATAAATTACTCATTGGCTATAACTCTCCGTTAGTCTGTGCACTGCACCATTCTCTTTGAGCCAGCGCTTCCTACTGCTTGAGCTTGGCACTCGGCATCCGGTGGAGCGGCGCCACGAGCCGCCACAGCAGGAGCACGGCGACGTACGCGTGGCCCACGAAGTAGACGGAGTGGTAGTACTGCCAGGTGCGCTGGATGTCGAGAAGGAGGAAAGCGGCCAGCATGTACGTGAAGGACTGCATCTTGCAGAACCAGAGGAGGAGACGCCCCACGAGGCGTGCCACCAGGGAGCGCTGGCGCTCCACCAGCACTTCTACCTGCTCCTCGCCCACTATGTAAGCAGTCGAGGTGACCAGGCACAGGAAGTAGCCCGGCTCGAGCCCGTGCCAGATGGCACTGAGGGTCATCGTCAGCATTGTCCTGCACAGTCGATGGCCAGTGGAGTTTTCATTGTGTTTCCAACGAGAGGCTCTGTTTCGGTGTCACCGTTATGCTCGCTGGCCTGTTGTGTGTTTATGTGAGCACCTCCTCAAAAATTCTATAGACAGTAGCATCGCATGCATTAGATGACTACATGAGGCTGTCGAGAGACGATGCACCTTGATGAAAACCTTCCGTTTCGTAGCTCAATTAATAGAAAGCCTGCCATTTGAAGTGCCTAAATGTGCAGTGGTTTCTGTGGAAAGCGAGTAGAAATATTTAAAACATAATTTTTCTACTTGTGTAAGTCCCTTAAAGCTGTGTACGGACACTGGCAACACTGATTAGTGGATGCGATGACAGTCTCAGAGGCCATGCATCAATGCACCATTCCATTCACTGTGACTTCATTTGTTTGCAAAAGGTGGCGTCACTTTTCAACATGTGCTAGCTAGAAACGAAGGAAATTACTTTCTCACGCAAATAAATGTTGGCAGAAGAGCATAAAATACAATTTCAGACATGAAATCACAATGATTAGAAATCTCTTAATTCGAATTGACGGATAATTCGAATCGCTTCATTGGTCCCGGCAAAGTCTCTGAATAGAGAAGAACTCCAGCAAATTCAAACTACAAAACGGCACAATGGTTATTTCGAACAAAATTTCTCACTCTCATGGACTACCTTCTAGACAAACCAGAGCCACAGGCAAAAGTTTGTGTTGCTAGCTACCCTAATGTTATGTGCTGTAAAAATGATAAGAAAAGGGAACGGGGAGGCGAGACCAAACGGAGCAGCACATGCCCTCCTTTCCCATCCAGCTTAAAAGAAGCACGAAAGAACCCCATAGCGTGCTTGATCACGTTACCACCTCCCTCCACACTCCCACTACCCCTCAAGGTGCATGCTTCACCACGTTACTGCATGCTCACCTATGCCCCCTGTTCCTCCTAGCCCACTCTCAGTCACGGCATCTCCAACACTGAGCACGAGAGAGGACGGCGTCAAGGACGACATCAAGCCACCAGCCTTCTTGACTCGCCCTAGCATGTTCTCCCTCGCGCCCACAGCAAACGGTGCACTGGGTGTGATCTACTAGCGCTTGGACTTTATAACGGCACCTAGGCTTCTTCTGGCACATGTGGTAGCGTGATGACGGAGGAAAGGTAAGACTTTTTTCAATGCGGGTTCTGTGATTTCTTAGGTTTTGTGTGCTGTACCACACGACTGATCGGGTGCTACATAGGGGGCTTTCCCTAGTTCGAACACCGTTTTATTCACATAAATTTCCGGTCGCCCCTCGGAGTTCGAATTGACAAGATTCTGCTGTAAGTATTGTATACAACCGAAATAACTCTCCCCTACATGGCATTTTTTGGTTACGTGATGGTGCAAGAATCGGTTGCACTGTCTCACTGTAGAGCGGCACCATACATCATTCTTGCACAACACTCAGAGCCAAATTAAAGATATATTTCCTTGATTATTGGATACAAGCACGCTCGCCTCCGTCGCACGACACACAATCTTCTTGTTCCTGCCACAATTCAAAGACACGTAATTCTGAACGGTAGGGAGTTCCTTTCACTTCTTCTAGGCTGCTGCCATGGTTTGGCCACCTACTGGACCTGAGCTCCTAAATATGAATGGGATGTGTAATAAGTGAGAGGGAGAGAGCCAGACTCTAATGTCTTGTGTACACAGATGTGGGTCTTTCTCTTAAATTTGTAGATTACTGATTTTGTGTTTACTGCTACTCTGTCCTTACTGAAATTATGCAGAAAGATTGAATTTTGTGATCAGGATCACTTGGTGTAGCACTTGGCAAAGATTAAAAAAAAATTCAAAGCTGTCTTTCTTTATGAGGAAGCTAGCGGTTGCGAAGGTGGCACTAGTCACGTAATCTTGTCTTGGCACCTGTCAGCAGCTCCAGAGAGCAGCCATTTCGGGGACGTTGCAGCATGTTACCTGCTCCTCTGGAACGGGCATAAACACTTCCAGAACGGCTGCTTTCCACAGCTGCCAACAGGTAGGGACACCTATTGGTGTCACCTTCGCTACTGCCGCCTTCGACGCAACTAGCTTCCCAGTTGATGAACTTCGCATTTTGTTTAATTGTAAAAGCCAGACAAGCAACGGTGCCAAGTGTCACATTGAACGACTCTGACCACAAAATGCAATCTTTCTGCACAATTTCGGTAAGGACATCGCAGCGGTAAGCACAAAATCATGTCATGCTGAGTGACCGGGCACAGAGCTTTTGTGTCACGTTGACTCCTGAGGCTTGCCTGGCATGGTGCAGTAGCATAATTGATAAATATGGAGCAGTGAAAAACAGATGTGTAGTTGGACGCACAAGTAGTATAGCAGTCAGCTGGTGATGCATGCTCAATGCAAGTTGTCTTAAACTAGCTGCCCATGTATATTTTTCCAATGTACCTATGAATGTGCTGCATGTGTTGCAACCTGTGTGCTGTTGGTGGTGCTTGCCTGTATAGAACAACGAGTTCAGTGAGGATGAAGAAGCTGTGGGCATTGTGGGTGACAAAGAAAAATGACAGGCATAATGAATACGAGTTTATATAGTATTCTGGTTCATCCTGAATGGAAAGCTTTTGGATAGGGTATGAGCAGCGTGGAACAATATTAAACTGAAGAGTGAATGCCAGGTAAAAAGAACTCTAGTTCAACATGGCACTGAAGCAGACGGAACTGGCTGAGTTGTGGCCATTCAGTGAGAATCAAAAGTGCTCAGAAAGGCCTTTACCCTAGAACTTGTGACAATGATGATGACCGACAATACTGTTGACAACTTGAGTGAAGAAGCGGTGCATGCAGGACACTCACCTGAGTGGTTTGGGCAGCAGCAGCCGCTTGTAGAAGTAGACGGCCAGCCAGTACTGGACGGTGCGGTTCCAGCTGCGGATGCCCATGCGCATGGTGGTGCTCAGTTCGGCCTGTGCCTCGTCAATGTTGTGTACGGTCTCGTAGTCGAACTCCTGTTTTGCCCAGTCGCCACTTTTGCCCTGCCACCTGGAGGGGCGAAGCGAAAGTTTCGTTTTTATTCCTTTAAAACTCTGTTGACTGGAAAGGCTTAAACAAAGACACTTCCTCAAAAACAGCTTAGAAGGACGTTGCAAAGCTAAAAAAAAGTTTTTTGCCATTGCACAGCAAACTCTCATTGGCATGATGTTGGTGTGCTTATAGATACAATGTCGACACAGTTCTCGCCCAGTGCATGCTGACGTTCGATGTTGGGTCACTCAGTGAGGTTTGTTTTGTCCTCTAATATTGCACTAATCAAAGACAGTGGTACTTGTACTTTTAAACTGGAATGATTACAATAAAAGCTCACTGAGAAGTGTTTAAATGTAGAAAAAAATATTATGCAGGAATTGCATTGTATCAAACTAATCATAAGTCTATACCCGGAATTCTAATGATTCTCATCACAAGTGTATAAGCCAATAAGTTTCATAAACCAGGAACATAACTTGGGAGCACTAATTAGCATATTATCTAGAAAATCGTAATGAACTAATACTACAGTCTCTATAGAAAATTTCTAGTTATTTCCAGCACAAGCTTATAAACCGAGAAATTACATTAACCAAGAACATATTAAGAAAGCCCCACTTAATAGCTTGCAAATGCGCAGCATACCAAACTTGATCATCCCTGTGTACAAACAATTGTGCGCTTCTATCAATAGTTATCTAGGTAGCCATGAAATTTTTCACAAAGTTCTCATGATGTACATGTGATCGCAGCAAATAAATTGTGTGACGTTGTTATCGATCAGATAATCATGCACCGTTTTGCAAGGTTCTACTGCTGAAGAGGGATACAGACACACTGAGCAGGGCATCGATGTCGGTGGGGCCGACCCCAGGCGCTGCCTTTGATTCGGTCGGGTAGATGCCAAGACCAGCCATGATGCAGACACACTCGCCAAGCACGAAACCAATGTAAATCCGTAGCCGGAAGATGATGAACATGGGCGTCAGGTACAGCAATTTGTATAGCAGTCCGTGTTGGTAGAAGTCCTCGGAGCCAAAGTACTGAAGAAACGAAAAAAGGTGTTCGTTACACGATGCTAGCTTGCATTTTATGTTTGATAAGAATAAGGCTGATGCAACGTTATCATTTTCTGTCACCTGCTACTACTAGCATTTCATCTGGGAATAGTTACATAGTTGTAGTAGCAGACATATTATGTAATGCGGTTAGGTTGGAACTTGTTAGCGATAGTCGCTCATCGAGTCTATAACCGGTCTATGAAATGTAGTGTCTGAATCTTCTATGCTTATGTCAGGTCCCCAACGCACACTAGTATTGCTATATGTCCAACTAAAATGTCATGGCGGGCCTGTGGCTAATTTGTAGATGCTGTACAATGCAGACATGCAGACGACAGACAGATGACACAGAGATGATGAAAATAAACAAATGGTATGACTCTGCAATCAAGGACAACTTAAGTTATAGAACACAACGCTGGAGCCATGACAAAGCCATAGACATGACCACTGATAAAAAGAACAAAAAGAAAAAGATCAAATTGCCAACTAACAGCATGACCTAACTGTCCAAGTTTAGTACTGCTGGTCGCTGTGCCAATGTGCAATGGTAGGCTATGTCACTCTGCTATTTTGTGTGTGGTATCAACAACTTGACAAAAATGTCGTATCAACAACTTGACAAAATGAAACAATAGGCCTTCAACTCAGTGAGAAGAATTCTAGCACGCAAAAAATATTATATCTTGGGGTCCATTGCCAAAACAACAGTCTTGTTATGGGGCATGCTGTAGTAGGGGACTTCGGATAATTTTGACCATGTGGGGTTCTTTAGCGTGCGTCCAATGCGCGGTACGCAAGTGTTTTTCCATTCTGCCCCCATTGGAATGCGGCCGCCGCAGCCGGGATCGAATTAACCCCTGACCTTCTCCTTAGCAGCACAAAGCCATAACCGCAGACTTACTGTGAAAGGTTGCAAAGTTTGTTGTGGCAGAACCTATGATGGTACGATTTGTGCAGTTATATTGTTGGTGTGTCTTGGTGTATTTGTTCCTTAGATAGGATTCTTAACTGTTGATTTGCCCTTCCGTGAGATTTTTTTTTTTTTCATCTTTCACTTCAGGTGCAGTATATTGCCCTCATTTGTGACTGTACTCGACAAGAGTGGCAATGCGGGCGTATTAGCCTGTCACGTCAAATTGGAATGAAGTGTACAGAACAGCACGAGGACGTGGGCACAATAGGGAACAATATACACAGGCCGTTTTAAGCCTTTTGTTCTTTCTTCAGTGTGTCCATGTCATTGTGTTGCTCTGTACACTTTATCCCGAGTGAGAGTATACGTTTTCTCTGTCAAACTTGAACGAGCATTCTCATGAGAGAGGCTGTGACTTACATCAGGCGGGAAGAACTGCACGAAGAGCAGCCAAAGCAGCGCATATATTGGCACCACCTTGACACGGTTCAGGCACATGCCCTTGCGGTCGACCGAATCCAAGTAAGGGGCATTCAGGAAGTCGCGGTATGTCCGGTACCGGTAGTACGGGCCTGCATCCACGCGTGTTGCCCCATTGCATCAACAAGCCTCGGTATCACTTACGAGCTTGAAGGATGGAACAGTTTAAACCAAATCGACCTTTGTTGGCCAGGCTACAACTGACATTCTATCGATTGGTCTAAGCAAAAAGTACTTGTTGGCCAATCAGGCAATCATTAAAATGTCTAGCAGTAATCAATAAATGTAAAAAATATTGCACACGTCAAAAGTGGAAACAGCTTTTTCAAGTACTCAACTACTACAGTAGGTGGAGAACACTCAGATGCACCAATCATGATCAAGCCAAATGAAATACATATAACCCCAATGTCGAACAATATTTCAAATGCACTAATAGTAATGAAATACAATAGCCTGTCATTTCAAGGTGCTACAAAACACGAAGAGCATTTATATGCTATGTGATATGCTAGCCACTGCAGATGTACATAATCTTCAGCGTCGTTCGTGCATCCGTCTCTTAAATTTGAGCTAAATGCTAACGAAAGAGTGATTGGTTATTAAATAATAACCAATCACTCAGAGTGATATAGACAGAAGCGGCATCCTGGAGCAGATTTGCGGGAGACAAATTATGCTGCGTTGACAATGTGCTGCATGTTCAAGTTCATCGCTTTGCTCTCAAGTCCTAACCACCTCGCTACTCTGTAAAGTTGCACAATGGCCCCTACAGGACACTCAGCCAGTGCGTTAGCCTTGCCTGCTGCCCCACATCCTCTGCATTCAAGGGGTTACACCACACACCTCATCAATGGCACCTTGACGATCACCTGTTGCCATATGTATGGAATGGTGGTGTGGATAAAGCCTCACGACAAATGAAGGTCTTTTTTAAAACTTTTTAGAAAATATACAGTACACAAAAGAAATGGCAGGACAAGATAGTAGCACATGTAAGAAACAACAGGACAAAGTAGCTTGTCCTGCTGTTTCTTTCGTGCACTGTCTATCGTTGTGCTTCATATTTCATTTGCTTCTATCTTCGCCA
The DNA here is from genome assembly GCF_050947875.1 of Dermacentor variabilis. Lineage (NCBI taxonomy): Eukaryota > Metazoa > Arthropoda > Arachnida > Ixodida > Ixodidae > Dermacentor > Dermacentor variabilis. The sequence continues at coordinate 39,643,826 of NC_134575.1, read as the reverse complement.
GTATTAGACCTTTTCTTTAAAAAATAAATTATTGTGGTAGAAGCTCTTTGCACAGCAATTTACAATTTCTGATGTAAAACAGAAGTTTCCGATGAGGCCTGGTGGGGGGCTCTTTAAAAAAACCGAGCTTATCTAAGTGCAGGCTGCTGCCTGTGAGAAGATGCACTTACCGACGAGCACGCCTATGTAGCAGAAGGCATAGTCAATGACGTCCCAAAAGCCAGGCTTCATGTCGCCCTCTTCATATGTCTGCTTCTCAGTTCTCTTTTCCTCGTGCTGCTCGTGTAGGATCTGCTGTTCCATGGCCAGTCCTGCCATCTGTGTGCATTGCAATACACTACACTGAAACTGCTCATGCTCACTCGTTCACACTGTCCCTTCCCACCTCAAACTCACTTGCCAGCCAAGCTTTGCTTGAGTGCTAGAAAATACTGGGTGGTTTAGGTAAGGTTAGGTAAAATTAAAAGTTAAATTGTGGAGAAAAACTGGCTGATTAACAAGAAGAAGTATTAGTACAGGCACACTGATGCTGGGCCGATTTGCGTGCTCCCCAAACTATGGCATCTCTCATAGCCACATTGTTGCTTTGAATCCCCCCCCCCCATTTCAAGTTTAATTTGCGCTCGCTTCCATATACTATATTTTACTCAGGGGCGGCTCTACAGGGGAAGGCTGACTGCCCCCAAAATCTCGTACTGCGGCCACATTGCCTCCCTCTTGCCATCATGATGAAGTGCCTTCCTGCACCCCCGAAAAAAAATGAAGAATCTTGCTCTGCTCTCCACCCCCTTCTCTCTCCCAACGAAAGAGTACTGGCACAAACCCTGTATTTCCCCAAGTACACACTTTGACAGGAGTCGCCATGTTGGGTAGCTGTAGATCACTGCTGTACAAATTCAGTCGAGCTTACTTGAATCATGATACAACACTTCCGGGGGGAAAAAAAAAGAAAGAAAGGACAACACAGTACAGAAAAAGGGTTAAACATTTCGGCTTGTTGAAACATTGGCTCCAGGCTGAGGCTCCCATCTGTTCGCCCCCTGTTGAATTGCTTTTGGTGTTTTGCAGCACTAATCAGCAAATTTACGCTTTAACTTATATGTGTCTTCAACATCCTTTTAGGACAATGCTTGTAAAAGCTAAATTCTGTGATATGCCAAGAACCTAAGTGTTGACCATTTAACAAACCTTTTTTTTTTTCTTTGAAACATAACTAGCACACATTTTACTTGTGCAAATAAGCTATACATCAGGCCTTTTTTCTGAAGGAACAGAAATGCAAATAATGGGAGTCTAACCTGAGTGATAGATTATCATGCTGTAAAATTTGCTCAGTGTCTGCACCCTCAGAGCTTTTTTATAGTTTCCAATTAATTTATTGTGTGCTTATGTCAAAGTAAACTCTTCACCATACAAAGTGCAAAGCTTCCTTTGTGTTTGCCTTGCTAAGAAGTCTATTGTGTAATCAATCCTTGGTACATTTCACATTCAATGTCTTTTTTTTTCACTTTCACACGTTTCCTGGTTAATTTATTCACTTACTCGTAGTGTGAGCATCATCTGGACAAGGTTGGTGATGCCCGGTGGTGGGTTGGTGCTCCACAACTTCAGATACTTGAAGAATGCAAGGTACCCGAAGCAGAACACAAAGCTTGCCTTTGCCCGATATCTGCAAAAAGGAAGAAGGGAGGAAAGGCGAATTTGAGTTATCCATTGCAAAATAAGAGGCATCTTGAATGCCTGAGGAAGGCATTCATGCATTCTGTATTCACATGTGTCATTTTGCTGCAGAGAATGGTGTCATGGGATCAGCCCCTGGCCATAGCTGTTGAACAGCAAGGTACGTGGAATGCAAAAACACACGTGTATGCTTAAAAAGACCCAGGCACATATAGTCACAAATCAATCTGGAGTCCTTCAGCACAGATTCGCTTGTAGGCCCCATGTTGCTTTGAGGCAACGTGGGGCCTACACCCTGTCAGCCAGTCAGATTAGCATATCTCCCAATTAAGTAATGTTGTGCAGTCTGAATGAAATTGACTGTGGGTATACGCTTCGCTTGTGTACTTTTGTTGATTCCAGTCAATCACGCATTTAAATTTCTCATGCAAGTATTGCACGCCTGTTCAGGCGACCCATGCTCAAGGAACGGCATTGTGCTACTTGCCAGAGATTGGAAAGAACATACATTTGGTACATCTAATTATCTTGCCAAATTCTACCTACCTCGAAGCCTGCTACACATGTGCTTGCTGCGAGTATACATACATCTACACTGCTCTCTAGAACACTCGAGCACAGTGCAGATAACACAGCAGCTGTAAGGTTGATGGTACCAACGAATATACAATGTGGCTCCGACTTATTTGTGGCTGCGGCTTCTCACATGCGTTGTCTCTCAAACTGAGCCAGCAACACGAAAATATTGGTTTTCCTTTCTACTTTGCAGCATACCAGCCTACGTGTTCCACGAGAAAAATGTGGATGCCTGTACACTGGAAATACAAACAATGTTGCCTACTTGACGGAGCAGGTGGTGACGATGAAGGCGTTGACAACGCTGACGATGCAGGGGTGCACTGCATGGCGGCCGGACACTATCAGAACCAGAAAGGCTCCCAGGGCGGTGCAGTAGACCCGGCGGTGTCGCACCTCCTTGATGCGGTGCACAAAGTTGCCTGCTACGACTGAGACGAGAAGCAGGCCGACGTATGCGACGTCTGTAATGGTGACTGTCATGGTGGGCACTGGTGAACCAGGACGCCTCAGAATTTGCTATAACAAGACAGAATTAACACATTAGAACAGTGAGCATGTGCATTCGCAAAAGCTATATCAAGGACTAAGGGTCATTGCCGTAGTTGAACAGGATATGCTGTAGTTGCACTGCAACAGTACAAAGCACTCATAGAGGAAAAGGACAGTGACTTAAGGTTCTGTCCTTCTCTCACGAGCAGGCTTCATGCAGCTGTGGCCTCTGCAATGTGATAGATTGAAGTGTTCCACAACACACAAAAGAAATGGCAGGACAAGCCAGTAGCACATGTAAGAAACAATAGGACAAAGTACCTTGACCTGTTGTTTCTTTCGTGTACTCTCTATTGTTGTGCTTCGTATTTAATTTGTTTCTATCTCCTCCAGTAGCTAGTGATAGAATGAGTAACGACCTAGACATTTATAACATGACTTACAATTATGTATCTTAGGTGAATACCTTCAGTTACCGCGTGTAGACATCTGAGACAACGCTTGATCAAGCATAGCATAAACGTCTGCAGTACGGCTTGTGTTTGATCTCTTCTAGACATGACAGGTCTTCTATGGACACCTTTGGAGAACGGTGTATTGTGACATTGTCCAGTGGTCGAGACAACAACTGAAACACTGCCATCGTTCTTACTAAAATATTTAGTTCAGTTTCCGGCATGTTGCATTAAATTGAATTGAAACTGCAATCGCGTACTTCCTTTTGTCCTTCGTCCGGGTTGCGCTGCCCACCCCTAGGAACATGTTGCATTAGCACAGCTTTGGAAAGTGCCACTCACTTTTTTCAATACTAAAAACACCTTTAACTAGTATCCATCAAACGAGCACTGCTTTTATGGTACATAAACATGTCGCCATTATATAAGAGCATTCAGCTCATGCTACCTTTTGTTTTCCAGTTATTAATCTTTTTCGATGTACTGTTCAGAATGGTGCTCAGCAAAAATTCACTATTAGATTCCGTTTTCCGGAACTCTTTTGCATGGACTCCTTTTGCACTGCTCACACTAGTGAGAAGATTACTTTTGGAGAAAGGCATATTTGTAAAAAAAGACTTAATATTTTGTTCGCGCTCAATGCACAAGTATAAACTGCATCGAGTGTAAAGAAAGAAAAAAATCACTCACCAGAAATATTTAGGATGGCATTCAGTGGCACTTTGCAATAAGCATGCAGTTATCACTTAGCTACTTCTGAAAGCTCGACGTACGCTATATAGTAACTCCTGCAATACTTAGCTTGCTTACGCTCCTGTGCTTATAAACATAACCGCATAAGCGAACAATAGAGGCTTCAAATGCGCGCTTAAAAATGAATGACATCCAGTTCAGGCGTGTATGTCGCACTGCCAGACCACATATAAAATTTAACGCCACGCATCAGATCGGTGCGATGTGGGAAAGCTGCGACGACGGTTTGGCGTATGGTGCGCATGTGTATAAAGTGCGACTAATCTCATGCTGGACATTTGCATACAATAATTGCGTGTTCCCTATGGCGAAACGTTTCCTCTTCACGTTTTTTCACCACACTTCAATACGGTTCGCGTCGCGTGGAACTCGAACACATCGCAGTCTTTGTAAACACCTTCGCATTTTCATCCAATCTACATAGAGAGAGGCACACTACGGGGAAAACCAATTCTAGTAGAATGATTGGAGCAGTCTGGGCGGCCAAGGCCATAGTTTAACCCGCAACAAACTTGCCGTTCAAACGGGTACGCTTCGCAAACGGAAATCCGCGTTTCCTGTTAAGCTTCCGTGCTTGCGGAGAAGCAATCATTCAAGGTGCACTTTCCGACGGCGCGCGGCAGTCGGGGCAACTCACGTGTTTCGATTTCGATCGGGCGACGTTGCCGCGAAGTTAAAGCTCGCACAGATATCGTAGAACAAGTTTGAGTCGGCGCAACCCGACCGAAGCAGCAGCTGGATTCCTCGAGCTTGGAAGCGACGCCTCGAGCGAATGCGTCGTCTTTCTTTGATCGCGCAGCTGTTCGGTCGCGGTTGTGTGACTTTTGTGTACGCACAATCTGCGTCGCCGCGCAGTAGAGGAAGCGGAGGTATGACTCACCTCTGTTGCGATGTTAAGTAGTTCCCATTTCACACAATCGCTGTCGTTTTTAGAAACGAATTTCTCTTGTTCCTCGCTAGCTTTCAGTTAAGAGGATGTCGCGCACTCGTGCTGCTGCAGTGCCTGTAGCCACACAATGCCGAAACATTACAAAAACATAAGCAGATATACATTTTAATTGTTAATAAAATAATATTACGCTTTGAAATAACTTTTTTTTGCGTGCGTTTATAAAGATACAGCAGTTTTGTTGCTGTAAAACTTTCATAGAGAGCAAACACGTGGGGCAGAATGCAGCGCCCTCACTAACTGTCAAATTTAAACGTTGTTTGGCGGGCACGCCTGGTGAACTAAACTACGGCGGTTCTAACATGTCAGCTGTGAATTAACTTGTGCACGCGTCGTTATAAAAGTTTTGTTTGTGGTGTGACTTGAAATACATAATGCTCGCGATTGTCTCGCGGAAATGTCTACGAGTTTGCCGGAGAATAACCTAGAAGATTGCAAGCGACGGTTTCAAGAACTCCGCGCCAAGTCGGTCGCCAGCGGAAAGTCGGCGACCACCGCTGCGAAAAGCGCCGGATTCAGCTTCTACGACCTTCGAAAGTTGGTCGAACTCGTCGCGGAGTGCGTGACACCTTACGAGAATCCGTCGTCGCGTAACTTCAAGGCGAGTCCCTCCAAGCGACCGGCTTCGAGTGCGAGTCACAATGACTTGCGGCACGACGAGGTCGTCAGCCGCGGCGGCGATTCGGCGGCACACGAGTTCAAGCCCCCGCGATGCGCTGCCCTGGGCAGCAGCGTCGTCGCCCGAAAGAATGCGGGACAGTCGCCCCGTAAGCAGCGACCCAACGGTGCTTTCAAGTCTCCCAGTAAGGTTTCCGACGTGTTGCAGCAGTCGGAGGTGCAGCAGGTTTCGGAGACCCAGTTCCCGCCGAGCAGTCCCGAGTTCAACTGGTCCGACGCCGACGAACCCGAGTTCATCCACATTCCGTCCCAATCTACACCCCCGGAAGACCGGACGACGGAAAACGGCGTTCGGAACGCCGACTGGGACGACGACGACGACGTCTTTGTTCCCCCAGCGCGACGCTCGCCGTCTACGCTTGCCTTGAAGAGGACGTCCCCGAGCAAATCGCGACTGTCAACTACAGCAACCTGTCTGCTCTCGCCCAGCGGCAAGCTCGAAGCCTCCGAACTTCGGGAAATCGAACGAAGCGCGTTGCTGTCCAAACCGAACTTCCAGGCCGGCTCGAGCGACGCGCGTGCAGCGGCCTCGCTCCTGCAAGAGTACGACTACAAACTGTCGTCCCACATTTGCTCGGTCCTCGGCGAAGACAGGCAGCTTTCGAACGACGTGCTGTCGCTGCTCGATCTGCGCCAGAGGGTGTTCCGTCAGTTCCGGAAGGCATCCTGCAGCGGCGCCTCGCCGGTGAAGTCCAAGGCCAGCGCTGCGGCGACTTCGTTTGGCAGAGGTTCTCTGGGCAGTCGGTTGGAAAAGCCTCCGGCTAGCGACAGATCGTTCCCGGCCCTTTCCGCGAGCTTGGGAAACGTCAGTGACCTGTCGTCGAAGCCCGGAAATTCTTCCAGCGCGTTTTCCGACAGCCCTTCTTACGAAATGTCACTCTCTCACCGACTGAAAAGACTAGGCGAAGAATCCTTTCACAAACAGTCTTCTTTGTCAACGAGTCCGAAACTTCAGAATGCGCGATCGGCAGATTCGTCGCTCAAGAATGCTTCGCATTCGCCCTACTTTGGCTCAAAACCCTCGACGAGCAAGGCATCCATGGTCTCGGACACGGAGTTAATCCAGGACTTTGATGCCGAAGATGTGGACATTGGCATCGTTGAAGCACAAACACAGGTGCAGAAGGACTCTGGCAACAACACTGGCACAACGGGAAAATTTATTGGCCAGTATCGAAATGACGGTACATTGGCAAAGTTCAAAGGATTCGGGTTTCCTCACTCTGCTGAGCTGAGAGCAAAGTTTGCATCCGTGTTTGGCTTGAAGCTGTTTCGCCTGAACCAGCTGGAAGCCATCAACGCGGCGCTGTTAGGAGAGGATTGCTTCATACTAATGCCAACAGGAGGTGGAAAGAGCCTCTGCTACCAGCTTCCTGCGGTCATGAGCGATGGTGTGACCATCGTCATATCCCCACTAAAGTCTCTCATTCAAGATCAGGTCAGTGGTTGTTGAGGCGTGCTCAGTTTGTTTTTGGTGGTTGAAAGTTCAGTGGCTTCGAACTGAATTTAAAGCTATGGTGTGAACCAAAAATGCTCAGATTTGCTTGAACAATTTGCAACTATGAGTTATTGCGAGTTTACCTTCTCTCCGTCATTGCTTTCAGGTCCAAAAACTGACATCGCTCGACGTGCCGGCAAACCACCTGTCCGGCGAAAGCGACAATGCCAGCGTGTATGCTGACCTGAGGTCGCTGCAGCCCCAGCTGCGGTTGCTCTACGTCACGCCCGAGAAGGTCAGTGCCAGCACTCGCTTGCTCGAAGCTCTGCAACGACTGCACGCCAACAAACACCTGACGAGGTTCGTCATTGACGAGGCCCACTGTGTCAGCCAATGGGGACACGATTTCCGTCCCGACTACAAGCGGCTGAGCGTGCTGCGTGAGAAGTTCCCCGGTGTTCCCATGATGGCTCTGACTGCGACTGCGACGCCTCGGGTCCGCATGGACATTCTCCACCAGCTTGGAATGCGGGACCCCAAGTGGTTCCTGCAGAGCTTCAACCGTCCGAATCTCTGCTACGAGGTCTGTCCCAAGACGGGTAAGTCGGTTGTCAATGACATCGTCGAGGTCATCAAGAAGAAGTTCAAGCGCCAGAGCGGCATTGTCTACTGCTTCTCGCGAAAGGAGTGTGACCAGCTCGCGAACGATCTCTGCGAGGAAGGGATTGCGTCTGTGCCGTACCATGCAGGGCTCGCCGACAACAAGCGAAACGATGTCCAGCGTCAGTGGATTGATGACAAGGTTCAGGTAAATTTGGTTTCGTCAGAGCCCTTTTTACAGTGGCATGCATAATTTGTAATCTCTCCTCTCTGTGTTTAATTGTAATTCATTTGATGGTCATGTCTGCATTGTTAGAGTGTGATGCGTGTGAAGCATGTGCACAGATGCGATCTGTTGTTCAGAACATATGCAGCAGAGCCTGCATTGTTGTTCTGAGCTTGCCTTTCATTTTTCTTTGTCTAATGCTTTTCGAGTGTTTAGGAGCCATTTAATGATTGACTGGATTTGTGACTGAGGCCTATCGTGTGTGCCATGTGCAAGTTCATCATGCGGAAACAAAGCCTTCTATAATTTTTCAGTGCCTGTCCAATGACTCCAAAACAAGGGGCCACTATAGGGCACAGGGGTTCTTTGGGCAGAGTTAGGGTAATTTCCAGTTTCTTTCATCGCTCGTCATGTTCACGTAATATGGAGCAGGCATGGAGCAACACCAGTGCCTGCCAGAAGTTGTTCTTGCTCTAACAATGATAGGCATAAAATATCTGGGAATGTGATGATGGGAAGTACCACACAGTAGACCACTGGCTAGCATGCATTGCAGAGTGACTGGGCCGGCATTGTAAATATATAAGAGGCTGTGGCCACCCGTGGTCATTCTGTGTTCCATTCTCATGATTCGGCAACTCAAAAGCCGCACCGTAACTCAGAAGCTCGTTGGCAGAATCGGGTGCCACATTGCAACAAATGGCATCAGCCTAACATTGAAGTGGAATCAATTTATTGGATATCAAGGTAAAGTTGGGTGAACCCACTAAAAACCCGGGTAAAGGCCTGACGAAAGTTGATGCCCCCTACAAGAGGCATTGTCTTTGTGGTCACTTAAATGGGCGCAGACAGTGTTATGGCAAGAGCAAGAAGTGCATTTGAGTGTGCCAGTGGAAAAGGGAACACGAAGTCTTTTATTTAACATGTGCACTGCTACATCGGTCACCGATAGGTCATGACATTTATTCCTGCTTTGTGACTAGGCAGGACCTTCCTGTAGTGTGTAAGTTAAGTAATGTCTTTGCTGGAAATCAGTGGAGAGGGAAAATTCTTGTTGCTTGTGATTTGATGCAACATCATACATGGTGCCATCTCTGTGCATGTTTAGGAAGTTTCAAAGGATCACAACTTCTTCACATCTTGGTGGGTCATTGGTAGGTCACGACACACCAGAGGCATGGGACAAGTGGTGGGTCATCAGGCACTGGAATCGGGACTTAAGTGCGGCAGCAGTGAACATGCTTAGCATTCGTTACTGGCAGTAGCATGAACTGTGACCCGGCTTGTTAATAATTTTTTAAGCAGCTCTTCTGTCGCAATTTTCTCATTTGTACGGATTTCTTGTGAAGTCCCAATTTAGGGCAGTTGGTGCATACCTGGGTGAAGAAGTGGCACTTTGGAACAAGACACATAGCAGACAACTAAAGAGAATTATTATGTGTTCACTGTTGTTGTGTTATATTAAGAAGAGGCGTTAGCTTGGAGCCAACTCCGATTTCTATATTCAAACACATCTAACACGCAACGGTGCTCTCATTAGAATATTTCTCTACCGATTTTAATTAGGTATGTCATATTTAAGAAAGCTGGATTACACAGAATGTAGGATCCTAGACTGAATTTTCATCAAAGGTCTCATATTTGTTACAAAAAGCACAGAAAGTCAGTAAGTAAAAAAGAAAATTGAAGCATGAACTACAAAACTCTAAAACTGCGTCTGCTAGAGCACATGAAGCTGACATAGTTGATGTATGAGTTTACAAGTTACATGAAATTGGTACAAAGTTCACGGAGGTGTCGTGAAAGCCCTGCTCGCAAATTAGTAAGCTATATTTCAGGATGGTGTATAATACATCAATTTTGTATGTTTTCAATGTCTAAATGGGTGCTGCTTACGCAATTGGGATAACATCGTTTATTGCTCCGAGTTGCAAACTTGATGTCTAAAGTTTTCTTTATTTTTTTTATTTTGTGATATTTAACACTTTTTTGTTCAAAACAGTGACAGCCTAAATAAAATATCTGCTTCTCCGCAGTTGGTAGATGTTGGAATTCTCTCTAAAATGCTACAAACCTCATCAAATTTGGTGCAGTGGATGCCGAACAAAATGGTTTCGCCCTTTCCACGTGTCTAGATAGGAACTGTTTCTTTCTTCACCTAAGCAGTTCTTTTATTCGTGTGCTAAAGCAAGGACAGAAGTTACCTCGAATGCAACTCGTGTGTTCCATTTCACATTAGCCCTCCCCGTGTACAAGCGTCGCTGTCCGAAACACCTGCAAATGACTCCTCTGTGATTGTTGGAAGCGGACTACAAATAAAGAATTTGGTCTCTCTTCGTGCTCGAACCAACGCCATCGGAACCCACGTTGCAGGTCGTGTGCGCCACCATCGCCTTTGGCATGGGGGTCGACAAACCGGACGTCCGGTTCGTCATCCACCACACGCTGCCCAAGTCCATCGAGGGCTACTACCAGGAGTCCGGCCGTGCGGGGCGGGACGGCCAGCGTGCCTCCTGCCTCCTCTACTACAACTTCCACGACATGCACCGCATCCGCTCCATGATCGACAAGGATGCCGCAGCCAATGCGTCGGCCAAGCAGACGCACATTGCTAACCTGTGGCACATGGTCAACTTCTGCGAGAACCGCACCGACTGCCGAAGGGCGCAGGTGTGTGTGTTGGTTAGGTTGAGCGCATGTGTCTTCTGCACCTTATGGAGCTTGTGAAATTCGGTTTTACAGTGAAGCTGTTTAGGAGAGTTGTGCAGCCATTTTTGTGTGGAAAAGGCCGGCATGTAGCCGCGTGCTCAGCACCAATCGGCCGTGCAACTTGTGTCGGAGTCACGAATTTTCGCTTTGGAAACATAATTATCAATTATTACAAAATTACCTTGCATACACCTTGCACGAATAGACAGCATCTTTCTTGCGTGCTTTTTCTTAGCCAGTAATCTGCCTTTTCTGCTTCTTACATTGTGTTTTACCGGCTTCGTGCTTGAGGTCAGCAAGGAGTTTGTACAGCTGTGGTGGCAAAAAGCGGTTGTTTGACCAGGGTGTCGGTGAGAATGCACAGGTGGTGTCGGTGATGAACCATCACTAAGAACATCCAGCAAATAGACCCTATGTACCTCTGATGAAGGCTGTGAAAATTTGCAGATATGGCTTCGCCATCTTTGATGTGTCAGTCGCTCAGATGGGCATACATCTGTGATGTATATTTTTGTAGATGCTGCATGCATGCTTCTAAAAAAAGAGACACTCGATAGAGTCATTAGTTTGTCGAGTTGGTGAAACGTGGCAACATAAAGAATGCAAAAAAGATATACGGGCCAACAACTGCTGCAGTTGCAACTAAATTTATACAGAAAAGAAATATCTATATAGCGTGTATACACCGCTGCATTGTTGTTTGATGGGAAACAGGAAATCTGGGGTGGCTGCTGGACTGGTCGCAAAGGGACCTGCTTCCGCTTGGGGAATGTTTGTTGTGTTTGTCGGCTCTGACAATTCTCAGGAGGACACAGAGTCGTGGTGTGCTCATTTTGCTGCTGAATTGAGGTCCCGTTGATTTTTACCTTTCCATCCCCCTGGCATTCCATACAGGCTGCACCCTAGCATGTACTGCTCAATGAAGTTTCTGGCTCACAAGCCTAGACATTATGCAGAAATCGTGGGACGCGTCATTCTCTGTCATTTGTTTTTTTCTTGTCTGAAGTTTGAGCCAGTTAACCATGTTTACCTTGAGCACATCTTGCCTTCGCAGGTTCTGCATTACTTCGGGGAGAATTTTGACCGACAGTTTTGCAGGCAGAACCGCCGTTTTGCCTGTGACAACTGCCTGGCGGAGACGCGCTGGGTCACGACAGATGTCACAGAGGACGCGCGAGAAGTGGCTCGATGTGTGGAAACCTTGAACGAGAGACATGTCAATGTCACAGTGAATCAGGTATGAATGTAGAAATGTGCTTCTGCTGTTCATTAATTTCTTCGTTTCCTTTATTTCATCCATTTATTTCAGAAGTACACTTCATAAATCACAAGTACAGTACAATTATACAACCAAAAGTCTAGAAAGTATTAAAGTTCTTGCTTTTGAGGTCCCAAAGTAACAGATAGTTTTTGCTATAGTGTAAGATGAGTTTTTTAATGTTTTACCGTGCAAAACGGCAGCCAGAAATACATGCTATATCACATAGTGTCAGATGCATCATGCAACAGTACGTAATTTGGCTAGAACTTGATGACCAAGAAGGTAATTTAGACTTATTCAACCTGCCACATAGTTTCCTTCCTTGCAACGATACAGAAATCTTTATTCTTATTGAATGTTTTCATTTGTGCTCTCAGGTATAACCCTGTAATATAACACGAACAATCAAGATGCATACCTAAAAGCTTAATTCTAACTAATGCCAACTGTAAGGAACAAACACTGAAGGCCCTGGAAGGAAGGCACATTAGGCACAGCCATAAATCTCCAGCAATACCTGCTCAAAAATTGAAACGGCGCTTAAGGCATGTTCAGGTTAATATGATGGAGGCTGTACCTTACGTATATTTGCCATCTTGCCTGCCATGGTACTTGCCGTGACATATTGGGCATCTGCATAGAAATACCTGCATAATCTGGCTACGTGACTGGACTAAGTGGGTGCAGGTTGCTTGGCTGCAATTCTCTGCAACATCATCGGGTCTTCAAGATTGCCTGTGTGCTTCATTCTACCTCAAAGAACTAGCTAGCTGGAGAAGGGAACTCGATTTCAGAGGGCATGTGAAAGTGCAACAGGTTTTTTTATGCAGCGGTGTCAGCAATAACTGTAGCAGATAAGTCTGTGGATGCAACTCCGTTGTGACATTTGTGTGTTCCTGTGACTACTGCCTATGTTCTATATGTAGCCAAACGAATTGGACAACGACTGACTCCAAAAAAAAGTACAGCTGATCGATATTTAGAAATTTATTGTTGGGAAGGGCAGTTGGGAGCTTGGCTGCTACTGTTACAGAGCAATGATTTGTGCAGCATTTGGTACAAGGGCATGGACAATTTGATATGACAAAGAGGTGTCGTTAATGGTCATTGGTTATGAACACACTTTGGTGTGTTGTGGTGCATGCTGACATAACCCTGTTAAACTGTGTGGGCTGTTTGACTGAAAACAATATTAGCGTCGTCATCCTGCTGTCACCTAAGTTGTCTCACTCAGCCTCGGATGACGTTTCTTGTTTCTCCGACTACGTACGGTTAAGGCTAAAAGAGGGCGCCTTCTTTGATGCTATTGAGATGATACAGGCAGACTTGCGCTTCGGTCTTGTTGCCGAGTGTGACCTACAGGACACATTCTACCTAAAGCAGCTACGGGGGCCATGATATTTAGTTAACCATCCGAAAGGTTGAATCAGCAACAGGTGGCAAAATGAAAGAACTCAAATCTTTTTCAAGTTCAATAAAGAGATCCTAAAGAAAAAAAATGTTTGACCTTGATAGACAGTGCCATGTAATTGCCACGTGATGCCGTTCTGAACTGACAAAGCGGACTGCGGAATATGGGTGTGTGACATGTCACAAAACAAGTGGGAGCAGATGGCTTTACTGTGAAAGATACGTCAACCGCAAAAACAAAATTGCACTAAGGCAGCTTCATGCCTGGAGAAGCAGTAGTGCTGCCTGCTAATTTTCTTGTGTTTTCAAGCTTTTAGTAATCGCTGCGTACATAAGGGGGCACCTGGGAGGGCGGGGGGACCCGCCGTGGTTGCTCAGTGGCTATGGTGACATAAAGAAAATGTCAAAACACACTACCGGTTCATTTGGCAGTATGTTTGCCAGTCTTACACTCCCCCGAATCAAACGCCTGCCCTCTTTATCTGCATCTGAAGTAGAATATTAACGTAGAAATTACATTAAAGCTTTTGAACAAGGTAGAAAGCGAATGCGTGGCTGATTTTTTTTTGCAAATATGTGCTGCACAATGGCGGCCGGTTTCTTAAAGTCAGTTTAGCCGCAATACACTGTTGTTTAGCGGTAAAGCCTGCTACGAATGCTGCGAAGGTGGTTTGGGTTTCGTATTCATAAATTACACCGCGCAGGCAGCTTTCGGCCAAATTTCCCTGAAAAAAAATTTCACGCGTTAAAATGGCATAAATGCCGTAATCGGACATTGTGAACTACAGTTACTGCTTGAAAATCTTCCTTGGTCAGGCCGAAAATAGGTGTTTTCGACAGGAGAGGTGACGTGTGTCCAACGCATTCGCTGTCTTCTAAGCTTCGCCGAGGCAGGCAATGCCACTAAAAGGGTTGCTACTGGGGTCAGCACAGGCGTCATGCATGTGTGTGCTGACTGGCCAAATTCGAATTATCTGGTGAAGGTCAGTTTTAGGATTGAAATAATGAACGTTTGGGTCTGTAGAAATGCATGGATACTGACCGGGACCTTTGGTCTGGCTCGAATTAATGGAAGTCTACTGCAGTTGATCAAGAAACGGTGAGCTTTTATTTTTTGATTATTCTAGAATTTGCACTCGTAGAGCAAGAACATTCTAATTACTAGTGGACTCGTGGCTCTCTTTCAGAGGTGAAGCATGTGCAAGTACTAGTTAGGAGGCTGCGATGGCTGCCACTCCGGCATTATTATTTTAAAATCTCCTTGTGTCAGACTTAACCTGAACAATCAAAGTCCACGTCTAGCAGCTTAATTCTAACAAACATAGGCTGTAAGCAGCAGACAGAAGGCTTTTTGAAGGAAGATGTATTAAGCTAGCGGCTTTAATGCATACCAACCAGAGTCACTTGTGGCGTGCTTGGGTTAAGTGTGTGGTGTCTCAATCGTGCTCTTGGGACATAGGAACGACAACACAGTTGAGCAAACAATCACAAGGGCACTTATTATGCCTTTTATACAGTAAGGTCAGCTGGCTGAATTACTACGAATGGAACGTGCCGATGGGCATGCGAGAATTCAAGGAAATCCAGCTCACCGTCACAGGACATCGAGTGAATGTTTGCCCCCATGCTGGACACCAGACGCTTTCGAAGGATTGTGTTTGTCCGTCCCGGTGCCCCAGCCTGAAGCCTCGCGAGACTGTCTTACAGAACGGGCCTACAGGCACGCGACAGGTGTTCGCACACTCAGGCGACACCAAGCCAAAGATGTAGAGGCTACTTTCCCTTTTGCGTAGAGGCTACTTCCCCTTTTGCATACAGTAACCCTGGCGTTAGGTGGCGTTGGCAGCGCAACGCTCATGCCATCTCTCATGCTGTTGTGCAACTACACCTACCGCCTGTGATGCTAAAGTGAGTGGCAAAGCCAGATTACATCAGACGCGAGAGGCATGCGGGGAAAACGTTATCGCGGGATGCGTGAGAGTCGAGCGTCCCCACAAGTGTAATGGAGGCTGTACATCGTTTCCCGTTGTACTTTTTGTGCAGCTTGTGGACATCTTCAAGGGTGCAGGGAACAAGAAGATGAAACTCCAGAAGCTGGATGCCCTTCCGCTCCATGGCCGGGGAAAGAGCTACCAACGTAACGATGCCAACCGGTTGGTCCGCCGACTGGTCCTCGATGGCTACCTTAAGGAGGTGCTTGTCTCTCATTTTGTCTTCCTTTGCTGTCATTCCCGCGATGCAATATTGTACTGTTGGGCATCAATATAGCGAACATGTACATTGCAAATTATCTATCTGATCTAACAAAGTAAACCAAAATCTTGGTTGGCTGTTATTTTAGTTGGCCTTTAACTGAAAAAGCAAGATTTGAGACAATAGCTATTGCAGTGAAGAACATGGTCCAGCTCCATTATAACAGAGTTGCGTTCGGCACAAAAGTGCCTTCATTGTATCTTCAGTTATCTGTTTGGTTTAATTTGTGTGCCTTATTATTTCTACATTTCCCTTAAACATTACTGTTACTTCCCCTTTGCTTTGTCTGTCTTCATTGTTTGATTCTTCATACGGTTAGAAAAAATTAAGCCCCTTGGATCTCATTATTCTCCTTTGTTATTCTTGATAATCACTGAAACATATTAAGTTTACTTCTTTATATTCAATAATTTGTTATCTCAGTGTTCATTATATTTAAGTTTGGCTCCATTTTTCTGCTTGCAGCAGCTCAATATATTTATTGTGGTAGCAAAAATCTAACATACGCTACAAGAGAAACTTGATGGGGCACGTTCTGGATGTGCCCTTGCCTCTTGGCCCGCAGCTTTGGCTTGCCTGGCCTGCAGTCGGCAAGTTAGTGTGCCGATCCTGTGTGATCGCATCGAGCGCATGGCTGCGTATCAACGGCAGTGCCTGTTTATTGTAATTTAGCATTGCTCGTGTGACAGCGCCAACGAGGCGAGCTTGTCAAACGACGAGAATGGCAGAAGTGACATCAATGACTGTATAAGTGTGCGTTCATGGTTTGCTGCTTATGGTTGTCTATTCTGGCCAGAAGTCTGAGAATAGCTTGAGGTTTCCGTGAATCGCCATAAGCCTGTCTTTTGCAAGGCCCACAGCCTGTGCAAAAAAGTCGGGGAAACAGAAGCGCGGGCCTTACACAAGTAAAGGCTTGCTAATTTTGTGTTGGTTGCGAGCTCATTATAACGAGGTTCAGCTTTATTGAGTAGTTGTCCAGTATCTTTCAACAAGTGTCACTGAGGGCACAATGATATGTAGACGGAATATCATTAATGTGCTAATGAAATGCTAAGCAAAGGTACTATTAGAATTGTGTTGAAAGAGTTTTGTTTAAGAAAGCTAGTACTATTATTGAGAGAGATACAACTTGGCATGGGACAGTTCCGTTCGGTCACGGAGTGCACTATTGACTGAGTTCATTGCAGAGGTAGCGTTGGGCACATTCTGAAAAGGCTGGCGTTTAGTTAAATTTTTTATATTTTTAATGATTGCTGGCTGAGCTGATAACTCAGTTGTCTTCACTCATTCATTTACCTACATATTGCTGTGCACCGTTGTTTTAACCTTTTCCTGGTATTTGCTTTTGCCACATTAACAATGTTACCAAGTTACCTGTTACCTGTTACCAAGTTGTTGCTCAGTGCAGGGTGCGCATAAAATTAGCAGCATCATTCAAGTTTTTGAATTATGTTGCTAATTTTATGCCGAAGAAGATGTCTCTGATCGGGCCGCGCGTTTATCACACAGTGTTGTAGGTGCTTGAATTTGTTCGAGAACCATTCGTCAATCTGGAATGTACAGTGAGATGTATAAATATTAGGGGTGTTCACATACCGAGTAGTAGATATACAATCAAATATCATATCGAATCAAGGAAGAAGAAAGCCGAATATATAATCGAATAGAGGAACATTTTTCACAAAATTTAATGATTACAAATTTTGTGCAAGAAGATATTGTGCTGCAAATGCTCGGGAGTCTCCTAGCATTGCATAGCAAGAATGTAGCAAGCTATCAGTAACTTAGGTACGTGGAAATCAAGTTACATGGTAAGGTCTACTCAGTTATTAAAGAGAACACCAAATTAGTATGCCAGCACTAATCACAACTCAGTTTTAGTAGACGAAGACCGGGAAAATATTTTTTTAACAATAGAATTTCTGTTCAACAGAATCAAGTGCTCTTTTTTTTTCTTTGAAACTAATGAATTTGTGACGTTCTGTTGTGCTGAACACCAGTGAGGTTCTCTCAGCTTTTAATAGTGGGCCTGTGTTTCGTGGCAATAATTTATTTATTGCATAGAAAGTTTTGCTGTCCAGTGTTTCTCCAAAAAAATACAGAAGAGCGATGCCAACTTTACAGCAGGCTGGTTATCGTAATGCCAGTCTGCACGGCCGACGAAAGGACCGTGCATCATGCGACTCGATCACTGCTCCACACGTAAGCGGCACTGACGGTAAAGAGTAGGTGCCGTCGGTGCCTTATTGTCAGGTTCGATGTGATGTCATGTCATGTCAGGTTCGATGTGGTGTTCGATGTCAGAGATTCTGAAATCTGGAGGGCCCCAGCAAGTTCGTGCAGCGCTTATGTAGAAGGAATATCATTAATGTGCAAATGAAATGCTAAGTAAAGGTATTCCCCTCCTCGTTCATCCGCTGTGCATGCAAATGCATGCAACCAAGTCATGCCACTTTCATGCCTGCAGTGTAAATACATAGCTATAGTCTTGCAATGGGTTGCTCGAAGCTACAAAAAGAGGCTGATGTGCGTCTACAAACAGCGTCGGGAATGAGAGACTGCCGTACGCAGTGGAACAAAGATGGCGAACGTGTACAACTTTGTTTCCATCTCGTGTGCTCGCTCTCGTTTGGAAGGCCAATGGTCGGCTTTCTCAGTGTCGCGCAGCTGCTGCAAACAGATCTGCGTCGATCTGCGGCGGCACACGTGACATGTGGCACCGCGCCAGTTTCTGCACCGAATGTATTGAATATTCAAAGAAAAAGGGGGTGGAGCACACCCAGTGTGTCCCCTCTGCCTACGCCACTCCTGGCCGTGCTACCGAATGTGACCACAGCAGCATAGTTGTAAAAAGCGAAGCGTGATTGAAGTTTCAGTTAATTAAAGCATCGGTTGATCAATGGCACCGCTCGGTTGTATTTTGTGTCCACAATCACTGCAGCGATAATGATGAGAAGGAAAACTGAAAAAAAAAAAAAAACTGCTGATGCTAGTACACGGTGATCCTGTTCTCCAAACACGATTTGATTAACCCCTTAGGTCATCACCATGAACTACCTCGAGATGGCCGTGTCCTACCTGCGGCCCGGCACCAAGCTACCCCAGCTTCTGTCCGGCTCGGCACGCGTGATGCTCTCTATTGAGAAGAAGTCGCGGCCTTCCGAGACGGCTTCGCGTGCCGAGGAAGCTGTAGCCGAGCCAAGCCGCCTCAATCCAGAGATTGTGAAGCTCACCGAGGCGTGCCACCTGGAGCTGGTGTCCATTGTCAAAGCGCTGGCGCTGGCCAAGAACACGCACTACAGCAACGTGATTCACATTGATGCACTGCACGGCATCGCTGAGAACCTACCGACGACTGCGGAGGCCATGTTGCAGGTCCCGCACATGACCAAGGCTCTGGTTGACAAGGTAGGCCTTCGAAAGGAGGTGTTGCTGGACAAGTTGGTGCTGGTTACTGTATATTCTTCTCTGTACAATCTGCGAAGAGCAGACATCGCACAATACGTACGATGCTTGTGTGTGTCATGTTCGCTGTGCAATGTCTGCTTTTCGGGTCGTACAAGGAATGTACAGTTAAGCAGTCCTCATTGAGTACTTGCATGTTGTGGCAAGTATACTTGCCACAACATGCAACATATTGAGGGAACTATGGTGCTAGTGGTCTATGGTTGCTGCGAGCATGGTCGTTGAGCATGGTCGTTTCACCAGTATAGAAATGATGCCTAGTGCGCAAATTTGTTTAAACTTCATCTCACTTCAAATGGCTTTGTGGCTTTGCAAATTAGAATTTCTATTCAATAACTACCTCATGAATACAACAGTTTGAAATAATCCTGCATGTGCGTAGAGTCTGATTGCCTTCTGCATCTAAAAATATTGAATTGCTTCAAAATTTAAGCTGATAAAGGTGAATAAAGCAAAGTAAGCAAACAACGCAAGAACGTTTGAAGCCATGAGCACGAAGATCCGACAAATCTTCAGACAGGATCAGTAGAATCTTGTTCAGACATTTTCGAAAAAGAATGCGAGAAAAGATGCGCCAACCGAGAAAACGTATAATCCAAAGTCACAAAAATGTTCATCAGACTCAACTGTAGTTAACATCTACATAAGGCGTAGCTTTGCGCGAAGCGTTTCAGCACGAGACGCCGAGCTGGTGGGGACCAAGCAGCCCGAGATGCACTTTGTAGTTTTCATGCGAAAATGAAATAGTGCTCATGGGCAGCACCAAAGTACGATGCGATCAGAGTGAAACACGACACTCACCTCGCGCCACCTGCAGCAGGGAATGGTGGCACTTGTAGTACGCTTACAGCGGCACTATGCCATGCGCACTGTAGGTGGAGACGTTTACTGCACTTGGGTTCGCGACGATAGCCGTGAATGCAACTTGTGATGACCCGCGAGCAGATTTGCTGGTAATGGAAGAGAAAACAGTGCATGCTGGCAATTTTATGACATGGGCGGTCTAGTACTGCGGGTAAGCTACCATGGCTAGTGCCCACCGCTCTTGATCGCACATGGCTCGCTCCTTTTCTTGTTCACATGGAGTCTAGCGGCCAGAAAACGTATTATACCGTCGCACTTTGGCGCTTTACCAAGCGTTGGTGTCGAAAGCTTGTGTTTTCCGGAAACTTATGAACCAATAAAGAAAGAAGTGCAACTGTAGTGGGTCATTTTTTGTGTTCCCGATCGCGAACCTTGGCGCTCGAAAATCGTACGAAACAGGATCACATCAACGAGGTTCTGCTGTACTAACCACCATTTCCATGCTGGATGATTGATGGCGGCACCTCAATTCCCTATAGTAATGTTAGTAGTGGGAAACTGTGCCTGCCACGTCCTAGCAAGCATCAAGTTTGCTACAGAAGTTGCTAGGGGGAAATCTGGCTCTAGTATCGGCAGGAGCTGCAAGTATCGCAGTTTACCCAGCATGAGTATGATGGTTATATAGTACGCGGATCTGCCTAAGTTCATATTCATGCCACATGGATGAGGTTAATGCCGTTAAAAGCGTAAGGCCTTATGTATATTGATGCCATTAGATTTGGGTCGCCACCATACGCGCATACTTAACACTGAACATTGCGATGGCAATAGCTGCAGTGAAACAGTTAAAGTGGCTTGCCAATTGTAATACAATAAAAAAATTATTTAGGGAGCAAGCGTTTAAGAAATGGCATGAAAAACATTAATAGGCGTATTTTATGTAGTTTACTTCATCCATGTTATTTTTGCACCCAGCCGCAAACTCTTTGAAGCCAAGCTTTCGATTCGTTCACGGTCTAGTGAGTTGTGATGGTTGTGAGAATGCACTATGCCATGAAAAAAAGAGCTCTCTTTAAAAGAAAGTGACGAATACATCATAATTGTTTTCACATTGGAAACGAGAGTACGCATTAGATTTTTTTTTAATGGCACAAGGGCCAGTTATGGCCAAAGTACGCATTTGATGGCCAAGTGGGTTACGCGTACGCACTGCGCTACAAATGGCATTAAGTTTTAATGCCACTAAGCATTTCCATGCGGCATCCCGCGAATGGCATAAAAATTTAAGGCAATAGCAAGTTATGTCATTTTCTGTGCCCGTGTGACAAAGGTTTTACTCACGTTCAGTTACTCATGTTCTCATGTCATGGGTGCTAGCTATTTCACGGTCTCTTTTACAGCCCTTTAGTGTGTTTTGGCTCAGATAGTGCATTTCGGATAACTAATTCAACTTAAAATGACGTTTTGCTGTGTCTACTCGACAACCATATTGAACCAATTTCCTGCGCCCCTTCTTCATTCTAGTACGGAGCCCAGCTGCTTGAGGTCACAGAACGCTATGCAGCCGAAAAGATGGTCATCGAGGCAGAGATGGCCGACGCCGAGAACGAAGCCCAAAGCGATTTCTTGCATCCGCAACCGCCATCGGACTTCACCACAAGTGCCTCGCCCAGCACGTCGCGAAAGCGCAAAACGTGGTCCGGAGGTGGCGGTGGTTCGCCGGGAAAGCGTGCTCGCACTTTCTACAGAAGGAAGACGGGTTTCGGTGCCAGGTCGCAGAACAAGTACGGACGGCAAGGAAAGCGAAAGACGGCCGGAAAGGGAGCTGGGAAGTCAACGGCCAAGGCGGCAGGAAGGTCGGCTGGGAGTTCGTCTTTTCAAGGCTCACTGAGCGGATTCGGAGCACTCGCCATGCCAAAGCCGATGTCGGGCGTCACGAAAAGCCGTTCGTTTCTTGCCAAGCCGCGTGTTGTAGAAATATAAGCCCTTGGTCGTTGGTATGGGAAGCTGCCACTGAAACTCTATGAGGCAAGCTACAAGTACCTCAACATTGTTTGTAAATACTATGGTATTGTTTTGTGTACATATCCGCAATTCTTGCTCTGTGTTTTTGTTGAAGTGTTTCTCTTTTTTGTACGAGGACCATTAGTGTGGTGTAGTTATGCATATTTAAGGACAAAGTTTAATAAATAACTCTTACAGCAAGAGTAGGTAATTTTTTGGTGAGACCAAAGCAGTGTGTTATGTGGTCAAAAGACTTGAGCAACTAATATTATCAAGAATTGTGTAGTTTTCTTTGCGGCGTGGGAATTAGCCCCGCATTGCTCCAAAACTGCCACTGCTTCGTCATCTTAAGCAATAACCATTTGTAACATACTGCCAGTGTTTTTAAAAGTTTTTAACCATGGCTTTTAAACGAGTCAACGTTGTTGCATTGCGTTTAACTGCAGCATTAAGAGGCAACCACACGCACAAGATGTTCAAGCGATGCGATGGGCAGACTCTGCCGCATCAGGGTGTGGGTCAACCACATGGACACAACATAAAAAAAAAAGTAGCGAAAATTTTTTAGTTACCTGATGAAGAACAGTTGTAGGCTCTTAAATAAAATTGCACATATGCCACTACACCAACGTTTCAAAAGGGCGTGCTAGGCCTAGCTTTAATATATTTCCATCGCCAGTGAAAAAATACTCAACATTGCTAACGTTACATGGTCTAGTGCTGCTGGTTCTCGTGTTGCATCTTGGGCTCAAATAAGTCTGGGTGACAAGTGTCACTTTCTGCAACAGGTCTGTGTAGGCCAAACTTGTTGCTTTTGGGAAGTTTGCTACTGAGCTAGTTGGTACATGAATGCATTTGAAAATTACATGCGTGTGGTTGAACCTTTGCTGCCTGCTGCACCCATAGAGTTTCCTACTGAAATTTCTAGAGGGTGCTCTAGTGCTGCATTTGTAACCCAATATCATCATCATCAATTGTTCAGCTACCATGAAGATGATCAATTTGTCTAATCTTCATGCTTGTGGCATCAAACGTTCTTGCTGCACTATTTTTCAAAATTTCGAAGTAATATTTTTCTAAGCACATGAATGCACCAAACTTCCCCACATATCAGTAATCATTGCAATTATTGTAAATATTTATGGCAATAGCTGAAAGTGATCAATCCTCAATACATACGATTGTTCACAGAGATTAGAACTGCTGCTTAGCTTCTACAATCCTGCTACGGATAAATTTGCAATCTTCACAGTGAAGTACTCCAAGATGCCCAGCGACGATTCTGTACACCATTTATTAACGACAAAAGGATGCACACCAATGACTTGTTTATATGTTCCCAGTGATGAGCTGCTATTAAAAAATTGTTAGGCCAGTTGGCTAAAACATTGCCACACTGCCTGATACATATTTTGTATGTCGTGTGTATGTTACTGGTACGAGCCGTATGTTCGACGTGTCCCGACAGGTACTACTACAGGGATGCTGTACACAATCGGTACAGCGCACATGTGACACACACACATCCTGTGCATTTAGTTCACAGGCACACACAAAAGCTCATACGCATATACCTAACTAGTCACAGGGCATTTGGCAACTGTCAAGCAGTGGCGAGGACAACAGACACGAACTCATGTAGTATGCTGTCGTTGATGGACCTGAGAAACTTGGTTAACTTTGTGTCGCACAGCATGGGCAAGGGAACGACCTCCAGTACCGTCGAAGCGGCATCAACTTCCACGGCCGTAATTCTCGCAAAGTACTCGAGCAGTGTATCTGCACAATCGAGGTCGACGTCCGAGAATGTCCACAGGGGCCATGTTCCCGGGACGTCTGAAAAGGTCACCGTCGCGGTCTTGAAGAGACTGGTGAGGAGATAGAGCACACCGGCCGAAAACCGGCTCAGCGTCTCTCGGAACCTGACCGACAGCTGGGTCCCGAACTCCAGCTGGGACACTGCATTTGCAATGTCCGCGGCCGACCTTGCATTGTCCTTGCCGCAATCCACAAGAGACACGTTTGAGGTATCCACTCTTTCGACCAGATCATTGGCAGCGTCGATGGAGTCAGAGAGCCCGAGCATAAGAGCCATGTCGAGTAATGCAGATGAGCAGAACTTGGAGAGACCCGGAACTTTCCCGTACCTCTGGCCGGTGCGGATCCAAGACGCTTGTGGAGCAATCCTGTCTGACAGCGCTCTGCGGAAGGTTGGTTTGTGGGAGACATTCGCGAGGGGTATGGTGTCGAGCATTTTCTGCAGTTCATCAACATGCTTCTTCCACCAGTCGCTGCGTCCATTTCGCTCACTAAAGCTAGCTACGTTCCAGCCGCGGCATCGTAAGAGGAATGCGCTTCCGCCCTGCAACAGAGGCAGGGGCGGCTGGTCGACATGTTTGCATTCGTAACGTTCGATGTAGAGCGAGGCCACCGTGTCCTTCACGCTCTGCAGTCTCAGACAGCTAGGTTGGTCCATGTCGTTTTGAAACCAGCGGATGTTCTCGCGGATGGTCCGCTCCTGGAGGTCCTTAAAGTATCGCGCGCACTTTTCGACCTGGCCCACGAAGCTGGCGGGCAGGTCTTCGACGCTGGACACGCAGAAGGCCCGTCTCTGCGCGACCAGTTTCGTCAGGGCAGCCACGTGATCGCCCGCGAGCGCCTCCTTGCGGAAGGACTTGCAGACGACGTACACCTCGGAGTTGCCGGGCTTGCTACACACGGGCTTCTTGACGTGCACCTGCCGAAAGACGCAGTTGAGCAGGTACAGCAGCGTGACGGAAGGCCGCTCGAAGAAGGTGAACATCTTCAGGACGAGGTGGCCGCCCTCGGCGAGCAGCTTGAGAGCAGCCACGACTTCCGCCGCGTGCAAAGGAGCCACGGTCGACTCCTGCTCGGCGGGGTCGTCCTGGCAGTCGACACTGCCGTCTGCCGTGACCAAGTGGAAGCCGTCGGCGTCGGCACCATCTCCTTCGGGGGAGAAGGTCTCGAGAAAGCGCTCGACCCTGAACTCGGGCGACATCACGTCCCCCGTCTGGTCCTGGCCGAAGTACCACCGGTCGAGTGTCATGAAGATGAGCCGGTCGTCGGTGACGGTCGACTTGAAGTCGTTGCCTTCGTAGTACGGGTTCAACGTGTTGGCGAACCACGTCCAGCTGTCGCTTCCGCCGCGGTCGTCCTCGTCGGCGTCAGCGGCCGCCGAGCGCAGGTAATGCTGCAGGGCGAGTATGAAAGCGCCGGGCGCCTCGCACAGGTGGAAGGAGCGCAGCGGGACGGGGCCCGCCAGGTCGTAGTCGTGGAGGAGCTGGAAGAACTTGCACCACGCCTGCGTGAGCAGCTCGGGCGCGGCGCTCTGGCGTACGCGGTTCATCACGTTTCCGGCACGATTGGTCCACGTCGTGTGCCGTCGCCAAGCTATGGGCTCCATGTCGTTCAGCAGGCTCTTGGTGGCGTTCAGGTTTCGCTTCTCCTGCTGCAGCACCGGCAGCGACCAGTTGGCGTCCGCGTCGGCGCAGACGCGGGTCGGGTCGGGCGGCCGCCATGCAGACGAAGCTTGGAAAGTGAACTGCCGGTAAAAGAGCTGATCGGCTTCTTCGTAGACGGACATTGCTCGCTCTTGGGGCGTCGAGCAGTTGGTGCTGACCGCGGCGCTGAGGGCTACATCGAAACCTTTAAAGCTTAGCGAAATGAAAGGACAGTTTCTGGCGACTTACGCGTCCTGCATCTCGTAGCTTTTCAACTTGTAAGCACGCCAGCAATGTACCGTAAACAGCTTTCCTTCCTCCATGACCGTAAACAAGCTCAGCCTTTTATCGATCCAGCCAAGCCGCATGCGGTAATGCTTGCATCGGAATATTAAACTGAAAGTATAGATTTTGTACTAATGCTTCTAGCTTAAGTCAGTGTGGTTAAAGTCAGCCTATTTATTGGTAAAGTTAACGTCTTCTCACAGAAGTTAAGAGGCCGCCAAATTTAGAAAAGCCGTGACTGGTGCTACCGGAGCACAGCAGACGAAAGGACGAGACGCACCTTTCCTATTCTGCCACCGTTACCTATACGTAACACTATCTTACTCTTACTACAGTGTTATAGTAGATTTTCTTCCTTCTATACACTGTATTCTTACATAGAACCCCTTACTTAACCTTTACTTTTCTTTCGTTTACTTTTCTCGTTTACGCTTTTGTCCAACACTTCCGGTTCCGTCATTAGGCGCGCGCAGTTTGAACGGGCGTATCTGCTGAGTTTCATTTCGTCCCTTTTCTCCCTTGTTCCTGCGCCGTACATAGTTCTACGATAACTTAGCACGTCTTTTTCTGCCACAAATGGCTCACTTGTAAGCCTTAAACTGTCGCGGTTGCTTAGTGGTTATGGGGTTTGGGCTGCTAAGCACGAGGTCGCTAGATGAAATCCCTGCCACGGCGGCCGCATTTTCATGCGGGCGAAATGCCGCAAAACATCCGTGGACTTAGATTTAGGTGCATGTTGAAGAACCCCAGGTGGTCCAAGTTATTTCGGATCACCCCCCCCCCCTCTACAGCGTGCCTCATAATCAGGGGGTGGTTTTGGCACGTAAAATCCCATATTAAAAAAAAAAAAAAATTGTAAGCCTTATATACCTCTTGATGAGAACAGGTTTAATTTTTGTTTCGATGGACATAACGAGCTCTCTCAAACGCGACCCCTCTACGTTGCATCAAAAACGTACTACCGAGCTATGCCTCCCTGAACACCGAACCAGGGGCTAAATTTAACTCCGATGGCGTCGCGCGCGTGACTACGGTGCCTCGATGTCCTCCTCACCCGTCGCTTCGTAGAGGTTGGGGACAACCGCCGCCATTCTCATGCCTGACCCGAGGGCGAGTAGGCTTATTATTTCATCTCGATGAGCTCTGGACGGATACTGCGACGTGAGCACTGTGCTGTTACTCCGGCCACCGAAGTGCCGTGCGCAGCGATCTCGAAGGCCATACTCGAAGGCCACTCGGAACGCTAGGCGAAATGCACGGGAAGACCGAAGTTATTTTCGCCGAACTGAATTCAGAGCGCCAATGGACGGCGTATACAGGGGAGTAGGAGCAGGACAGGTGTTGATGTATATCAGTACTGGACACCGTGAAATAATAATAATAATAATAATAATAATAATAATAATAATAATAATAATAATAATAATAATAATAATAATAATAATAATAATAATAATAATAATAATAATAATCGTCATCAGCCTGCTTTATGTTCACTGCAGGACGAAGGCCTCTCCCTGCGATCTCCAATTACTCCCGTCCTGCGCCAACCGATTCCAACTAGCGCCCGCGAATTTCCTAATTTCATCGCTCCACCTAGTCTTCTGTCGTCCTCGATTGCGTTTCCCTTCTCTTGGTACCCGTTCTGTAACCCTAATGGTCCTACGGTTATCTAACCGGCGCATTACGTGACCTGCCCGGCTCCATTTTTTTTCTCTTGATGTCAATTAGAATGTCGTCTGTACCCGTTTGCTCTCTGATCCAAACCGCTCTCTTTCTGTCTCTTAACGTTATGCCTAGCAATATTCGTTCCATCGCTCCTTGCGCGGTCCTTAACTCGTTCTCAAGCTTCTTTGTCAATCTCCAAGTCTCTGCCCCATGTGTCAGCACTGGTAAAATGCACTGATTCTACACCTTCCTTTTCAATGATAATGGTAAGCTTCAAGCCAGGAGCTGGCAATGTCTGCCGTATGCGATCCAACCCATTTTTATTCTGTGAATTTCCTTCTCATGATCAGGGTTCCCTGTGATTAATTGACCTAGATAAACATACTCGTTCACAGACTCTAGAGGCCGACTGGCGATCCTGAACACTTGTTCCTTTGCGCGACTATTTATCATTATCTTTGTCTTCTGCATGTTAGTCTTCAACCCCACTCTTACACTCTCTCCGTTAAGGTCCTCAGTCAGAATCAGAGAAATAATAATAATGTTTATATTTAGGAAAAGAGTGCATGCGGAGATCGGTCCTCGAAAAATTCGAGCACCAAGGAATTGCCAAAAGCAGATTAATGCCTCGTTACTTCCAGAGAATCTTTGAAGAAAAGAAAAAGGGATACTTTCATTGTGTGCTATTCCATTCGAAAGAAAAAAACAATGTGGAACGCTTCACGATTTTGCGTGTCATCCTTGCGCAGGGGCCATGCTTATCTTCTCTGTATCGTTCCAATTTTAGTATATGTACTTATTCCGTCTGAAAGAAAAAAAAAATGTGGAACGCTTCACGATTTTGCGTGTCATCCTTGCGCAGGGGCCATGCTAATCTTCTCTGTATCGTTCCAATTTTAGTATATGTACTTTGGAAGTACACCAAGGAGTTTTACGTTAAGCTATATATAGCCATGATTTCGGCGGTACCAAAGCAGCGGTGACAGTTCTTTAATATCTTAAGATTCGAGGCCACGACGGTTAATAAATCGCACAACGTGTTGCGTTTTACAGGTTTTAGGGCTCTTACCAATGACCTGCTATACTAACGACAGTTCATTTTTATGGATGCGACACTTATACCACATTATTTACCTGTGCAACGAGGGAACCCCCGACGGCCGCCCATTTCGGCGTCTCTGTTTGTGCCGCCCTCTCGTGAGCATCGCCTCAGTTAACACACATGCCGCGTAAATTCAAAGCGTGGCGCCAGAAGTTCACGCAGGAACTTATCTGTGAGTTGTCTCAAGTATGCGTTAGCATTGTGCCACCTGCTCTTCTCCACGCAGCCCGGTGTGTCATTATCAATATCATGAAACTTGATCCGACCAGTATAAACCCTTACAAACTTTACTGAACTTGATCCGGACCCCATCAACTTTGTATTCACCGTTGCGCTTACCGCTTACGGTGCGTTCTGCCGACACAAGTACCGATTCCACCTACGCTGCGGTATAGAATGCACCGCTTCCTTCTCTTTCCCCGCGTCCTTCTTGCCTACCGCATCCCAGAGCAGTGTGAAGGCGTCCTTCACGACGGCGCCTCTGAGGTCCGCCTGGCACTGATCCGACGGGCACGGACCTCCGCCTAGGACTTCGTATAGGAGGACCGGACCAGGGGTCCCGTTCCTTACTCCCCTTCCCTCTCAATAAACACGGTTTTATCGTCTTCCCGAATGATACCTCTGATAAAAAAAAAGCCCGATGGTTATTGTTCAAACGATTAAAGTGTCGGAGCCAACGGTCAGGCTTTCGGTGCGCAGGAAAATTTGACGTCATCCCCCAGTCACAGACGTAGGTCCTTCTATCGGACCTGCGCGACCCCAGTGGCCGTGTGGTTAAATGAATCGTGTCACACTTAATGTTGACGCGAGTTCCTATGCACCGGCATGCACGCCACTTTGCAACGGCAATGGACATATGCCCTCCGCATTTGACCTCAAGTTTTGCATCAGCCATGGAAGATTTCGTGTCTGTTTGTCTGCTTGAGCATGCTAATTCTTCCAGCTTACGGCAACGTCAACAAGAGTCATCTGTCGTCAAGTAATGCGCAATTCAAGTTTCAAATAATGCTGGGAATCCTACTTAGGCAGCGACAGTGCCCTGTAGTGTATGTACAGTCGCAATCTTTTTGAGCGCGAACACGGGAGCGCGTGGCTTTCGACACTACCACCGCCGTTAAGCGGTGCTTCACGATATCTGTGCGCATGCGCGGCGAGAGTAGCTTCCTTTCACGCGCATTACGTCATCGGAGCGCTCGCTTGTCGTCTGCTAGCGGTTTTTTTGTGTTTCCTCGGTGGTGACCAAATTATCACTGTAAGCAAAATCGAGATGTTTCCAGTTTAGAGGGTGTGTTCCTCATTCTTAGCGTTACGCTAGTTACCTGGAAATCGTTATCCAGTTTTCTTTTTCTTTTCTCTCCGGTTCTTTTGGTCACACAATGAAGAAAACAAGCTAAGAAATGCAAACGTCTGAACATTTATTTTGTTCATTTTTCACAAAATAATGAAAGACTTACAAAAGCAACAGCTGTAAACAGGAATCAATCGCTGTTTCATTTTCTTTAATGTTTTGTCATATTTACTTTTGCAGAAACAACTGCCGCCATTACAGACGGTAGGGAAGAGTACAGGGCAGGCACAAAGTTGCTTGCTCTAAGATGCTCCCACTCTTGGCAAATAGCTACTCACAGCTCGTCCGCAGTTGTCGAATGAGTAGGGTGTCACGCCATGGCTGCTTTTATGCGGCCCCATACATTTTCGCAGATGTTCATGTCAGTGCCCTTGGCTGGCCAGGAGAACAGATGGACCCTACGAGTTTATAGTCGCTCTTTCACAGTTTTCGCAATGTGAACCGGCTCAAGGTCATGCTGGAACATAAAATCAGCATCTGGGAAAGCGGCGTAAGGAAGGAGCAGCAGGTTGTCCAAGATTTCGCTGCAGTATAGCGCTGCGAAGTAAGACGTGGTCTCGATGCGGTGTCCGAGACCACGTCTTGACACCGCGCCCCACACGTTCACGCAGGTGCGTCCGCTCGCCGCGACTGCCTGCAGATTGGCTGGCTCGTAACGGCATGGAAGTTATATTAAATCCAATTCTTCACACAAAATAAAGTCCGTTCAGAACAGCCGCACGCATTGGTTTCGACGTGTTGAAAAAGTCGACTCGTCCGAGAGGATTGCTCGGCCTCAGTCACCGGAAGTCCACAGTTGCACTCGCGCCACCTTGTTCGAAGCGGTGACAACGGGCTTTTGTGCAGCCGCGTAACCTCGAAATCCAGCACTCCTGAGGCGTCGCCGTATGGTAACAACGGAAGCTTCCACATCGAGCAGCTCCCGCTCTTCCCTCGAGGACGGAAAGGGATTCTCCACTACTGCAGCTACCACAAGCGTGTCTTCTTCGTATGTCGTTGCCCTTGCCCGACGCCTCTGTGGGGCGTCAGAAAAGTGGCCTTCCTTCCTGAATGCTTGGATGATCCTATTAACACTCTTCAGCGGCTTCTGCACCTGTGCGCCGATGGTGCGCTGAGAATTTGCCTTCAGCGAAAGTTTTACCATTTTCCACCTCTCGTCTTCAGGAACACGGGGCCATGGTGAAGGTGCTCAGATCAATGCGGTAAAGTGGACGTATACCTTCCTCGAACACAGGGATGGTCACTGTTACGCCCACAAGTACAATAAATATGCCTCGCAAAAGCTTAGCTACAGATCAACAATGATCTTGGGAACGTCGGCAAAAAATAACAGTTTCAAGTTTATTCGTACATCGTGTGGAATGTGGTTTCAAGTTCAACATTGTTACCCCTGTTGAAGCGTACGGCTCCCTCGTTGCGGTGCGCGTGTAGCAGACGACACGCGCGTGCTTGCGTGACGCAATGCGCGCGATGGTAGAATTCTCACACGCCAGACCCACGGCGCATGCGCACTGCTTCTTGGTGCCGCCGCTAAACTGCCCCGGCAGTACGGAAAGCCACGCGCTCCCGTGTTGACCCTCAAAAAGATCGCGATTGTACGCTGTTACAGATCTGCGCAGGATGACGCGAACCACTAAGTGTGCGAAGGAAACGTGCCCAATTCATATGCATGTGTTTCGGCGACGTCTGCGTGTGTATTGGCAACGTCGGGACCTTGCATTTAGGAAACCGACTGAACCTTTCTTCTACAGACGGCTACAGCAAATAGTCAACCAGAAGTCGACTGGACAATCAATCAGAAGCCGAGACAAGCGATTGATGATAAAAAGATAAACCTTTATTAAAACTTCTATGGGCTTGCTCTCACCATGTGATATTAGTTGCAGCAGGATATATCGCCTTGTCGGGACGCCGCTAAGGCGGCAGATGATAATGAGTGATAAGACATTAAAAGCAGCTGTGTTTATCAGCCTGTACCCGGGACGTACATAGACAGCGACTCATATACCAGAGGTCGAAAATAATCTTCCTTCCCTCTCTCACAAGGAGCGATAGAAAATAAGCCTCAAGAGGACGCGGTATAGGGCGACCCAGGTGGTGAAGCCACGGCCTGGGGCTCGGGGTGCTAAAAGAAGGAATAAAATGACTATAATGATGATGGATACCGCAAAATGATACGGCATGGCTCACACAAACAATCGTCGTGTGTAGTCTACATCCCGAAATCGCACTTTGCCTCAAACTCATCTCCGGTCACATTTGTCGCCTACGGTATTAGTCAACACGGGAGCGAGTGCCGGATTGGTACCGTTTGCTGCACGCAAGTCGCTCTTGCCAGGGCGCGGCTCACTGCATCAAGAAGCGTCGACACACAATCGAAGCACGGCAGTGTTCTAACCGCGGGCTGGACAGCTCTGTCGGAACACAGCGACAGGGGCTCCCGTGTTCGACTTCAGACGGTGGACAATGTTCTCTGTCGGTGAACGCGCGAATTGGAGGAGGAGACTCCAACTCGATCGTTCGGCGAAGGTGCTACACCATGAATGACTTGGCGAACTCTCTTCAGGGTTCCATTACATCGGCCACCTTCAGGTATTTGCGAATGCGAATCCAGCAGTCGTAATGCAATTGGTCTAACCGCATGCCGCCGTCGCGCCGGACATTGCACTCGACCCGTCTCTTGACGACGCCGGTTAGGCGCATGTACTCGTGAACGTCGGCAAGGTCCAGACACCGCTGGACGTCCCTGACTACGGCCGCAGCTTCGGCCTCTCCTCCTAGCGACGACCTGGCTCGAACGCTGTCGACGAGTACCGGGTGCTTCGACAGGAGCTCGAAGGCCCGCGCGCAGTAGGGGTCGCGGTCTCCCAACACGAATCTTGTCGCTCGTTCGACGAGGCTGCAGTTACGTAGCACGATGTCTTGGGCAGCGAACATCTCGGCGTTGGGCTTTACGCTAGTGTGGATTTCCAGACGAAGCAGGTTGTACTTCTGGGCCAGCCCTGGCAACAGACGGCCCAGGAAGGCCGCGTAGAAGCTCTGGCCGAAGCCGCTGAGGGAGAGCTCGTAAAGACGAGGATTATTCGTAGCGGCGCAGGCGAGCAGCGGGTAGACTACGTCGCGCAACCGCACCATCGACTCCAGCGTGATCTTGGTGATGCCGGGGTTCGACGATAAGGCTTCCCACAAGTCAGACATAGAACGATCTAGAGAATCGTGGAAGCCGCTGACCCGGACACTGAGATTAATTGCTTTCAACGCGGACGCGCTCCTTATGTAAGCGGACAGCGACGCATAAACGCC
Source organism: Dermacentor variabilis (assembly GCF_050947875.1). NCBI lineage: Eukaryota > Metazoa > Arthropoda > Arachnida > Ixodida > Ixodidae > Dermacentor > Dermacentor variabilis. Next base: position 39,610,906 of record NC_134575.1, on the reverse strand, counting down.
ACTGTGGAAGAAGTTGAGAAACACGGTAAGCGATGTGACGTGGCTGCAAGTAGCCAGGACAACCAAGGCGCTTCGAAGGTCAGTGGTGCCGCGAAGGTACCCGTAACTGAGAATGACGGCCGTCGCTTCGCGACAGTCGGAAAGCGTTGGAAGATCTCGAGGTCCAACGCGATGGTCCCCGATGCAGACCCTGTTGGCGAGTCCACACTCCCGTATCGTGCCGCAAACTTGCCGCAGGCCACCGTCGTGGGGAAGGCTGCGCAAGGTCAATTTCTGGATGGAGCGGTTGCGCGCGAGTGCTCGCAGTAAGACGCAGCAGTCTTCGCTTGTGGACCACGAAATGTCGAGGACCAACTTCTCCAGAGTCCTGTTTTCCTCCAACGCCGAGGCCCAAGCGTGAACGTTGACCGCGCGGTGAGGATTAATCAGTCCATCGCCGAAGCCCGTGAGCCGCAGGTTCAACGTGCGGAGACTACGGGTCTCGGCAATCACTGTCGTGAAGAACGCACTGTCTGGGCTGCCCACGTGAAACTGTGCCTCCAACTCTTGCAGCGTCGTCGTTTCTGAGATGGCCTGCACGAGGATGTCACACCCGGGTGCGGTATCGAAGTAGACCACTCCCAGAGTAAGTTTACGAAGCGTCGCGTTTTTCTTGGTCAGATAGTGCGCAAAGGGCTCTGACGGTCGGTCCGGGGGACCGCACGTAACGACGCAGGCTCCGACGGCGAGTTCCGTGATCGTGCTGTTCTGGATGAGCGAGCCGATGAGCTTCCAGGCCGCGAGGCGTTTCATTTGGGTTGTGGCCACGTCCAACGAAGTCAGCACGGCATCGTCTCGCGTGAGCAGACGGAAGGGGATCGTCATTCTCTCAGCGTAATGCCCGTGGACACGATGGAAAGCGGGTTCACCAGTGTAGTGCAAGGACCAGAATCTGTCGGCGAACGGCTCGTGGACTTCAGGTTGGTGGCTGGCGATTTCGAAGACTCTGAGCCTTCTCAGACTCGATGAAGACGCCAGGACTCCGGCCAGCGGACCTCTGTTTGCCACTGAGTAGTTCAGCTCCGCAGACACAATGCACCGGTGCTCTGCGAGCAGGCGCCGCAGGAGGACGTTCGCCACCTGCTCGTTGTGGCTCGGTAATGGGTGGCAAATGCTCGGCACCGCCGTGACGCTCACTTCTCCCAGCTCGTCTCTCTTGTCTTCTCTGAGCTGAAGGCCCGCGTGCCAGAGGACTTTGTTGCAGGCTGTCAGGTGTCGCAGCAGTTGACAGACGCGGTTCTGGCCTCGCGTGCACTTGAGTCGAAGCAGCTCGGCAGAAATGATCTCGCCCTCAACGGGGAACCCGAGTTCCAGGCAGAGCAGTCGAAGGCTGCCAGAAACGAACTCGCCTTCCATGGGGAATCCGCGTTCCAGGCAGAGCTGTCGAAGTGATCGCCGCGGTGCCAACGTGGCCACTGCGTCCACCGACTTTCGTGGGGACAGGTGTCTGCGATGGTCACTCGAATGCCGGCTGCTTTTCACACACCCGTTGTGTGTAGCCTTACCTTCAACCAGTCATAACACGCATAAGTAACGAGACCTTTAATATATCGACAATGTGAGGGGTGGGTGTGGACTTGATAACGTACATCGTTTTCGCGGTTGGTTTTCGCGATGGCAAAATTTTTATCACGGCATTGATGTATCGATTCGAAAATACGCGTTCTGCGCATGAGAACTGTGCCAATTGCGAGGGCGAAAAAAAAGGAAAAAGGAAGAAAGAAAGGAAACGTAGTTTCTTCTCAAAGGCGAGATATTGACAACGCTACAGCTCACTGAAGAAGTGACGTAAGCAACGTTCGTACACGTGGGAAAGTTGGCGTCAGTGCGATTAAGTGTATGCTTGGTGGTCTGGATTGTTACGCATTCAAGAAAAAAAAAAGGCTGATTGCGTCACATCTTAAAGCAAGCGTAACCGGACCACTACCGCTTTCAACTTTATTGTGGACAAGGCTTCCCGTGCGGGAGCCGAAACGTCTTACTTTTATAAAATTTCGTGGTCGGTGTCCGTTTTTAATTGTTGTCATGTATGTTCCCGACCAGACATGTTTCCGTCCCATTCTCGATTTCAAGCGGACACATATTTCCGCAGTGGGCTCTCCGCATGCCAATTACGAGCACTCTCGTGAGGTACGCTTCCAAGCGCCTCATTGCTAAGGGCCCTAGGCAGGCACGTACCCAGGAGGGAGGGGCGGGGGGGCCCGCCCCCCTTTCCCGAATACCCCCCGCCCCCTATCCGCCCACGCTACCACCCTCACACACATTCCTAAAGCGCCGACAAATCAATCTACTCGGCGGTCAACATTTTGCTGCCTTTTACAGCGAAAACAGTGTATGACTAACTTCCGTAGTTTTTTTTTCGGTGTCCGTTAACAGAAAAAATCATCATGTGGGCCGATCCTGGTGATAGTGCAGAAAGGGTCCAAGATCAATGGCACATACCCCTGTGGACTCTGGAACCTGTAACGCGCCCTTCGGAATCTTCGGGATGGACCGAGCGCTTAACGCCTGCTTCACCTCCGCCGCGGGTGGGTTCGGTAGTGCATTATCTTCGGCATCGGCCTACGTATGGGTGTTGTTAATGCTTGCTTAACCTCCACCACGGGTCGGCCTGGCATTGCACTACCTTCGGGATGGACCCAGGTATGGCGAGCGCTTAACGCCTGCTTCACCTCCGGTGCGGGTGGGCCCTGTATTGCAATACCTTCGTGATCGGCCTACGTATGGGGAGTTCTCAATGCCTGCTTCACCTCCGCCGGTGGTCGGCGCGGTGTTGCACTCTCTTCGGGAGCGGCCCACGTATGGGGAGTGCCTAACGCTTGCTTCACCTATGCGACGGGTCGGCCCGATATTGCACTATCTCCAGGCCGACCCGCAGCGGACGTGAAACACTTTGCTTTTCGTTTGAGAGCTTTGACTGTCAGTTTTCGCTGCCATTCTATCTTCACAGAGTAGAATAGTTGTGAATTTTTTCACTCCTTCTGGATGGCGGTAGTTATCGGCATCTTCTGGGATGTGGAGGCCAGTTATCTCATCGATTCGGTGCCCGCGCGATTAACTCAAGGTCAATTCAGTTTTCACCATCTATTGCAGCAGGAAGGGCGTAGTTTATTGTTTTAAGTATAGTATTTTATTTATAATGTCCAACACAAATTTTATTTCACCATCTATTCAACAATCACGCGCAACGCTGTTGCTTCGTTAGTTCAACCTTCTTTGTTTAGACTGATCCAGGGACCAGGAAAGGGATTCGGTTCATCGTCAGCTGGTCTGTATATATGCTTGTGGAACGAGTTGTGGCAGGAGAAAACGACAATTGCGCTCAACTTTTCTTTTTGCTTCATTATTTCCTCAAGTGACGGCTCGCCGCGCCGCTGGGAGATCCTCGGAACCATATATCCGCGATATGCGTTAGATAAGGTGGAAAATAAGATACTGCGAAACAGCGTCCAACTTCAGACATTGCAATAACCGTTCAAACCATAAGCAATGTGACTGTCACCCGTTACCTGGTCTGGTTTTTCCATAATTGTACAGCACTTTTCGAGCAAAATTGGCAACTGGGAACAAGAGTCGCAAGGAGATGAGGAATTAAGCTATCTACTAAGGGAGAAAGCCAAGGTACGTGACAGCCAAACAGGGAGGAAAAGCGAAAACTGTTTGTAAAAATATTTATTAATCAACATCTTTTTATTTAAAAAGGAAGTAGAGAAAACGCCGCCGGATGGGAGAATAATTCTGTGTGTTTTGGATGACGCTTTTACAGCTATCAATCGAGCCGCCTGACGTAGCCACTTCCCTGTTGTGCTAATGGGGGTGTTTTTCTAACCTTCCGTGGTGGGCGCACTACGTCTAGAACCACAGCATCCTGCTCTCTACGCGGTTTTACCGGACTCGTGACCACGCATCGTTACGTAACTTCCCAAATAACAACGCGAGTCGATTTTGGCACTTGGTAGAGCAGTAAACGAGGGACCCAAAAGAACTGTGATTGTTGCAAAAATAATCATTTCTCTGTAATTCTTCCTGAGTTAATTGAAAAAAAAAACGCTACTAGAAATCTTTATTTTGCACTTTCGCTTGTTAACTTGTTCTTGGCAAGGTTCTTCCTGCCCATCTTTCATGCGCGAGTCCATTTGATGTGTTTCGCTGTTTGCCAAGTAAGGAAGAGGTGTATCCCAGGCAGCACACCAGCAATGGTCCAACCATGGCCCAATGCTGGCAAAAATGGTACCAATATTGGACCAATGTTGGCATATTGGCAAAGTGCAACCCAATCCAATGCTGGCCCAGCGTTAAAGCCAAGATTGGACCAATATTATGCCAATGCAGCAGCCATTGTGCTGCCAGCGTAGGACCAGCGTTAAAGCCAATATTGGACCAATGTTACGCCAATGCAGCAGCCATCGTAGGACCAGCGTTGAGCCATATCGTTGCCGTTATTAATGCCAGCTTTGAGCCAATGCAGCAACCATTGTGCTGCCAGCGTAGGACCAGTGTTGAGCTATATCGTTGCCATTATTAATGCCAGCTTTGAGCCAATGCCCTTTGGATGACGAATATTTTATATACGCTGGCTCTAGTGCACGCAGCCATTCTTACCGCAAACCTTTTGCTAGCGGCAATTGTCCCCCCCCCCCCCGTACCGTCTTCCTCAATAGTAGCTAGGAAAGCTCGAAAAAAAGGTGTCAAGAAGCAGAAGTGATCTACACTTGCAAATAATAATAAAAGAATACTAAAATTGACATTTATGACAGTTTATTTGCGAATAAATTTTCACAAACAGGCATTTTCCGTGGACCTAGATGGGTGACGCTCAGTTATCTTCAAACAGCTTATTTAGAGGCACTGCTCTCAGGATAGGAATTGGGCAAGGTGCCAAGGACGGTGGGGTGACGAGGGGTTTCAGGGCAGGGAGCTGACGTCGGTAGGCAGGTTGGTCAGTGCTTGGATGACGGCGGGCTGATCAGTCCCCCGAGGACGACGAAAATGAGGTGGTTTCGTTGAAATTGCTACTACTTCCCATAGCGACTTCACCATTACTTGGAGGAGATGCTTGTACTGTAAAATAAAAAGAAATATTATCAGAGATGTTGGTATGACAAATGTATGTGGCAGTGTTTTCTTTTGAAAAATCGCCATACCGCAACAATATTATAAGTCTGAGCAGAGAGTTCGAAGGGGCGAATCAAGAAACTTTATTGCAAGAGATTTGTCAGGTAACACTTTTTAATATTTCGACATATATGAAATCTTTCGTAGAAGGTGTAACAGAATATTTAGAAAAAAAAAAACAAAATGCGCAGGATCCGTCCGCCTTGTTTACAACCCACACCTAGTCAGTGTAGCACTTTATAATTAAAAAAATTCAGCAAAATCTGCTACAGCACAAAAAGCCTAGTTTCAGACTGTCTAGACACAATGAGGCCTTCGTGCGAAATTTTTAATGTGAAAACCGAGAAGTTCCGTCAGGAAACACTAGAAAAATAGGCATTTATTATACGAAAAGAAAGAAATACTGCCGGCTGGAAATGATGTTTGACCTAGAACAGTGAGAACAAGCGCGGTTCCTCGGTATGACTAGCAGGATCAGGCCGCGAGCATGGCTTGATAAAATCATAGTCCTGGAGCTTGGGTGAAATTCACAGAGATTTACACGTGTTCTACTCCGGGCACTATTCAAAGGCTGCGAATAAAAAGAGCTATGTAATTACAGGCACTCTACATTCGCCAGGGTTGTTTCAGTAATATATATAGCACGTGATATTGCTTGGGTGATATTGCTCGTTATAAAACTTAATACATGTGCAGAAAAATGCACTCACCATTGTAAGATCCATGCTTCTGTGTATCCGAGTTCATCCCACATCGAAGATGATGGCCACGAGCGCCGACATTTTTAGTTGTTGTTTCGCCTATATTAATTCTAACACTCACAAAAATTCGTGGCCACTTTGCTGCGTATTTCAAGATGTAGGCTTCTCAGTAGGAATGACGACCGCAAGCGAGCATTTTTCACGATAGGAGTACGCTGACAAGAACGGACAAGACGGCAAGCACTCAGGCGGTGTTGCACCCAGTCGGCGTGCTAGCGATGCATAGAAGGAAAGAGTGAAAGGAAAGGGTGAATGAAGAAAACGGCGTAAATGCCACTTTCCCCCGATGGACCTAGCCCGACCCCGTTCTTTGGGAGGCAGCGACCGAGGGAGACAAGGAGGACAATAGCGGCCTTCCCGCTTTCTCCCGTGCTTCTGAGAGCAACCAATTCTACACAGCAGCTTATAGATGTCTGAGCGCTTGACTGATAGCATTGACCAGGTTCACGTGGGTGCGTGGGGGAGAGGCAAGTGGGGGCTGAAGGATGGAAAGTTAGGCCGAAAAACAATCCGGAATGCGCCGTGCCAAATACGGGCAAAGACAAGAGGTTGTTGACATGAAAAAGCCAAAACTTACAATTAATTTTTTTTCTGTCAGGGGCATTCCTACAAGGAGCTTACTACACATGCACGTACAAACAAATATATTGGAATAGGAGCATGATGATTATGTCACCGCAACATGCCATGCATGCTAAACAAACAAACAAACAAACAAAAGTTTCACTAATACATACGCGCTTCATCTCGATGCAATATAAAACGGTTCCATCAGCTCTGTGGCACTGTAATTCTCTATTCTCCTCGGAATCCTGATCCTCCAAAGCCGCGGAGCGTACATGAAAAATATACAATGCGCAGGCAAATTCGCAATACCGTTGCTTCTTATGGAATGCTCATGTTCCCGTGCACGATCACTAAAGCAGCGACTAATATTGTGCGACTTCCCCTGCTTACTACGCGGTGCGCTGGCTTTTCTCTTTAGGGGGCGCATTTCGGTGAAGGCGAAGTGCAAAAATGGCGGTGCACCATGCATGGAGTTGACATCAGAGAACCACAGATGGTTCCACAGGTGGTCGCAGCTTGCAAACATATTTCGAATTCCTGCGCAGTGTGCCTGTGATCAGTGCGTTAGTTTTCAAAACACGTTGTTCAATCTCAGCAAGCCGTAGAGCACTAAAAACCGACAACGCAAAAATTGGCTTATTACGCGCCAATGTCCTCCAAAGAAAGCCAACTAGTAACCCATATATTGGCAAATCCGTATGAAAGTCGGTCCAATATTTCCCGCCTTGCTGAACGGCAACGCCAATATTGTTTAATGACTGTGTAATGTGGGCCAACATTGGATCTCTATCAGAATAGCACAGCCAATATTGTTTACTGACTGTGTACTGTGGGCCAACATTGGATCTCTATCAGAATGGAACAACCAATATTGTTTGCTGACTGTGTACTGTGGGCCAACATTGGATCTCTATCAGAATGGCACAGCCAATATTGTTTACTGACTGTGTACTGTGGGCCAACATTGGATCTCTATCAGAATGGCACAACCAATATTGTTTACTGACTGTGTATTGTGGACCAACATTGGATCTCTATCAGAATGGCACAACCAATATTGTCTACTGACTGTGTACTGTGGGCCAACATTGGATCTCTATCAGAATGGCACAGTCAATATTGTTTACTGACTGTGTAATGTGGGCCAACATTGGATCTCTATCAGAATGGCACAACCAATATTGTTTACTGACTGTGTAATGTGGGCCAACATTGGATATCTATCAGAATGGCACAACCAATATTGTTTACTGACTGTGTAATGTAGGCCAACATTGGATCTCTATCAGAATGGCACAGCCAATATTGTTTACTGACTGTGTACTGTGGGCCAACATTGGATCTCTATCAGAATGGCACAGTCAATATTGTTTACTGACTGCGTACTGTGGGCCAACATTGGATCTCTATCAGAATGGCACAGCCAATATTGTTTAATGCTCATACTGTGGGCCAACATTGGATCTCTATGAGAATGGCACAACCAATGTTGTTTACTGACTGTGCAATGTGGGCCAACATTGGATCTCTATCAGAATGGCACAACCAATATTGTTTACTGACTGTGTATTGTGGGCCAACATTGGATCTCTATCAGAATGGCACAACCAATATTGTTTTAACTGTGTAATGTGGGCCAACATTGAATCTCTATCAGAATGGCACAACCAATATTGTTTACTGACTGTGTAATGTGGGCCAACATTGGATCTCGATCAGAATGGAACAACCAATATTGTTCACTGACTGTGTACTGTGGGCCAACATTGAATCTCTATCAGAATTGCACAACCAATATTGTTTACTGACTGTGTAAGGTGGGCCAACATTGGATCCCTATCAGAATGACACAGCCAATATTGTTTACTGACTGTGAAATGTGGGCCAACATTGGATCTCTATCAGAATGGCACAACCAATATTGTTTACTGACTGTGTAATGTGGGCCAACATTGGATCTCTATCAGAATGGCACAGCCAATATTGTTTACTGACTGTATAATGTGGGTCAATATTGAATCTCTATCAGAATGGCACAACGAATATTGTTTACTGACTGTGTAATGTGGGCCAACATTGGATCTCTATCAGAATGGCACAACCAATATTCTTTACTGTCTGTGTAATGTGGGCCAACATTGGATCTCTATCAGAATGGCACAGCCAATATTGTTTATTGACTGTGTACCGTGGGCCAACATTGGATCTCTATCAGAATGGCACAGCCAATATTGTTTACTGACTGTGTACTGTGGGCCAACATTGTATCTCTATCACAATGGCACAACCAATATTGTTTTGACTGTGTAATGTGGGCGAACATTGGATCTCTATCAGAATGGCACAACCAATATTCTTTACTGACTGTGTAATGTGGGCCAACATTGGATCTCTATCAGAATGGCACAGCCAATATTGTTTACTGAGTGTGTAATGTGGGCCAACATTGGATCTCTATGAGAATGGCACAACCAATATTGTTTACTGACTGTGCAATGTGGGCCAACATTGGATCTCTATCAGAATGGCACAGCCAATATTGTTTTGACTGTGTAATGTGGGCGAACATTGGATCTCTATCAGAATGACATAACCAATATTGTTTTGACTGTGTAATGTGGGCCAACATTGGATCTCTATCAGAATGGCACAACCAATATTGTTTACTGACTGTGTAATGTGGGCCAACATTGGATCTCTATGAGAATGGCACAGCCAGTATTGTTTACTGACTGTGTAATGTGGGCCAACATTGGATCTCTATCAGAATGGCACAGTCAATATTGTTTACTGACTGTGTACTGTGGGCCAACATTGGATCTCTATCAGAATGGCACAACCAATATTGTTTACTGACTGTGTAATGTGGGCCAACATTGGATATCTATCAGAATGGCACAGCCAATATTGTTTACTGACTGTGTAATGTGGGCAAACATTGGATCTCTATCAGAATGGCACAGTCAATATTGTTTACTGACTGTGTAATGTGGGCCAACATAGGATCTCTATCAGAATGGCACAGCCAATATTGTTTACTGACTGCGTACTGTGGGCCAACATTGGATCTCTATCAGAATGGCAGAACCAATATTCGCGCCACGCTGTTAACCTTAGGCCATCATTGGGCCAGGAATCAGAATGGCACTGCCAATATTGGAACCACGCTGTTAATCTTGGGCCGTCATTGGGCCAGGATGTGCCAATATGTTTCCAACTTTGGCCCGACCTGACGTACCGCCTTGGATCTCACAGGCGTACCTGTGAGATACACGTTATTTCAATTCTCTTTTGCAGGTTTACTGGCATTTGTGGCGAATGGTGGGATTATTCCCATTTGTACTAGTAAAAGTAGCCTCCCCCTCATTTGCATAGCAAAGTTGCCTAGGGTTGCCCCCCCCCGAAAAAAATCCTGCGTACGTACCTGTGCCTAGGGGTTACTCATCGCATCGCCAAAAAGGGCCAGCAACGCCTCGCGCTTTGCGAGACAGCGCGTGTCTCGTGCACGCGCAAACGGCAGCGTCCGAGTCCTCCATCCAATGAGAAGCCACTGCGTGGAGACATGGTTCACCGTTGAATAGACCCCTATTAACTCTTGTAAATTGTGTGGATGCTTTAGTCTTGAGGGCATAAGTTCGCCCACAATAAACAAGTTTGTTTAGTGTGCTTCATTGAAGAGTGCTATATTTCTGGTGGAGGTGCGGGGTATGACTGGAAGTACCCGGTTCGTAAAAGGGCGGAGCGCCGACCCTCAGCGATCGGAATTCACAGAACCGAATCCACTACACCAGCGCACAAGCCGCCGCCTCCGAGGAGACCCACCCCAGTTCGGAGCGCTTCCTGTTGTTGCAGCAGTGCAGACAAGAGTTACTGCAGCGACGGTGCAACCATGACCAGCGCGGTGGCATCGTCCCAGGTCATCGTTTACCCACCACGCACGCCCGAGTCCTTCCACGGTGATACGTTCGAAGATGTGAAAGACTGGCTAGAACACTTCGAGCGAGTCGCAGGTTTCAATGGCTGGGTCGAGGCACGAAAGCTCCGCAACATGTAATTCGAGTTAGAAGAGTCAGCGAGGACATGGTACGTGAACCACCGTGCGGCGCTATCTTCGCGGGAAGAATTCGGGCGACAGTTGCTTGCCACGTATGCCAGAACCGATCGGCGAGAGAAGAAAGAGCACGCTCTACAAGCCAGAAAGCAGCGCACTAACAGATCGAGTGTCGGCATGTATATCGAGGACATGTCCCACCTCTTGAAGCGCGCTGATCCAAACGTGACCGAAGAGAAGAAATTGTGTCGTCTAATGCGTGGCGTTAAGCAGGAGCTGTCTGCAGGACTCGTCCGCAACCCACCACCCAGTGTTGCTGAGTTCCGCACCGGAGGGACGAGCACAGAGACGGCGCTGCAGCAGAGTGCCCATCACTACAATCGTGATGTAAGCAGCGTACCAGCCGACCTCCTGTCAGCAGGCCCAGGCTGTAACACGGAAGCGATAGGAGAACTGATGCGATCAGTCATAAAGGAAAAGCTTCGAAAGCTGCAGCTACCGCAAGCCACGCCAACAGTTTCAACTCTCGCCGCCGTCATTCGGGATGAAGTTCGGCACGTCATTCTGCAGCCGGGACTTGAGGCGCCGTCTGTGCATCTTGCCCAACCGTCACCGGTACGTGGCAGGCCGACGTATGTATACGCTGATCTGTTATTGCCAACCGACCGGGCCTAGTGATCCGTTCGCGAGCCCCAGCAGCCGCCAGCCGACTCTGCGCAGTGTACCTCTTCTAGCAGGGCTGAGGCCACGAAGAAGCGACGTGTGGCGTGCACACGACCGGACGTCACTCTGTTTCCACTGCGGAGAAGCTGGACACCTTGACAGAATGCGCCCATATCGCGGAGCAGGTCTTCGCGGTTTCACGATAAGTGCACCTTGTCCTCGCAATGGTGAAAAGACCCATCGAAATTCAGGACTACTTGACCAGACAACAGGACCCGGCTGCTAGATGCCAACACCAGCCACGATCACCAGCGTCTACGCGCTGTTGATCACCCGAGTCCACGGCCATCCTCGATTTCACCAAGGCGTCGCTCACTGAGCCCACGTCAGAAAAACTGAAGCCCGCTTGCCCGCTGACATTCGAAAACGTCAAGATCCTCCATCAACTTTATCATGCATAAGCGACGAATAGAAACGGACGAATAAGTGAACCATCGCGACGCTTACGTCTCCGAGCTCGTTGCGAGAACCTTCTCTGAGCTGAAGGCCCGCATGCCAAAACACTTTGTTGCAGGCTGTCAGGTGTCGCTACAGGTGACAGGCGCGACCGCGGTCCCGCGTGCATGTTCAGGGAATCATCCCCGAACCAGAGGCTTCACCTTTGGAAGAAGATCAGGATCTCTGTAGAACTGCGGGAATTCTTCAGGTGGTGTGGTACCGACGCCCGCGTTGCGTCGACCGTCTGTCGTTGGTGTATGTATTTGCAGTGGCCGCTTCAATTTTCGCCGCCCATTTACACGCCTGGGCTGAAAGGGACTTGAACCACAGTTAAGGCGTGCGGTTAAGCTGTTGTTACGTCGTGAAATTTAGTAGGGACACGAGATTATAGCCGCTAGAGTCATTACACGTATCCTTGTTCGTGTGTTTCATTTCGGGGTTGGTTGTCGTTGAGTTAAGATTTGTGCTAACCGGACGAAAAACAACAACAAAGAACGTGGCTCGCATATTTTTTCGGTAACAGTGCGCATATGCGTTCAGGACACCATTCGGAGGCTATATACTAAGCGTCATTGTGCACATGCGGGCGCAGAATATTCTACCTTCGACCGAGAATAACAGATCGAAGAGGTAAAAAAAAATAAATAAAAAAGGATAGTTTATAAATTTGGAAAGATGAATCGACCCGCCTCTTGAAGAAAAGGCTAGCGATATGTGTCGAAAGTGAATGGGTATACATATGTTGCTGACGAGGTATTTTTGTGAATCCCGTGGCGTCGGTGCAGTACACAGTGCTGTTATAAATTTGGAACGGGGAATTGCCGCTTGCGGTTATACGGCCAATTTGTAAAATCAATTTCACGTAAGGAGTGAAACTCGAAAAATAAAAGAAGACCGGCGTCGATTGCTGGGATCGTGGAATAACGAATGCTGTCCGACCCTTGCCTGAGGAACGTGTGTTATGCAAAAAAATTAAAATACATAAATACGTACTTTGCTAAATAATCGCCGTAGCGTTTATCTATGGTTCGTTAGGCATCATTCATTTCAACAACGTTGAGAAAACATCACAGGCACGCGAATACCCGTGCAAGGCTTCGCGCGTACCCAATATTAATAGTTCGCATCGTCGCTGTCGTTGCCGCCATCTTTGATTTACCGCGCAAGCAAGAAACGTGACAACACGAAAGGCTCATCTTTCGCCGAGCGAGAAATCGACAACCGTGTGGTAATTCGATGAAAAAGGAAACGGTCACCGTTACAAGGCAATACGAAGTACACGGGTCATTATGACCCATTGCATGGCACACTTCGTGGATCTCGGGCACCGTCACTGTGGGTAACTGCGTCCTTGAAGTCACGTGATAACTATTTAAAGCGTTTCCTTAAGAAAAACAAAAACAACAAGCGTTTGCTTAACGCAAACAAACGAAGAGCGTATACATTAATGAAACAGTAACGATAGTATCTAGACCAAACTGCAATTTCTTTTTGTTTTTGTTTCAGTACCTACGACAGTACGCGTTGACAGTCTCTGTGCACAAGTTGCAGAGCCTTAGTTATGTCAGAAAAAGAAAGGATTTCCGGGTTGACCTGTTCAACGTTTCGAAGCCAGACACCTCGCGGTTGGAGGCAGCGGGTTACACCTTGACCATCTAACTGTTCTTCTTCGGCCAGCACCGGGATCCAATTGTGCTAGCACTCCATCGCTTTAAATTTGCTGTCGTCTCTTGTGGGAGTCCAACCCTCGACCTTGCGTTAACCACCAGAACATCGCATATCAAGGCCTTTTATTCTCCTCCAATTTCACTCATGACGTGAAACGAATTGACGAATGGAGCGCACAATTAACCGCAAGCCGATATTTGCAGTTCCACGTTTACTGTACTCTGTAATGCACCGACGCCACGGGATCCACAAGAGATGCCTCGCCATGCGTGTAACCGCGCACTTATGATACACATCGTTCGAGATTGATAAACTTTCTCCATTTTCTTTTTACATTTACAATTTCGATCCGTTACTCTCGGTCGAAGGTGCAATATTCTGCGCATGCGTGTGCACAATTACGCTTAGTAGTCCCCGAACGGTGTACTGAACGCATGTATTCACTGCTACCGAATAATATGCGAGCCACGTTCATTTTGCATCGAAGCTGTATGCCTCTACCGTACAAGGAAATTTTCGTGTCGTTGCGGTAAGCTGAAAGCTCCCCATACATGGGCCGATCCCGGAGACAGTGCAATGCCGGGCCGACCCGCGGCGGAGGTACTGTTCGCCATTAAGGGGCCCACACACAGAGCTTCGCTGGTCATCCTACTTCACGGAGTGGAAGGACACTCTTTTTTTTCGTCCGGTTCCGCAACTCGTAAATCAACGACAGTCATTGTCGCGTATAAATGCTGCAGGCCGGCAGTCACGTGACGGCCAAGGAAACAACCAAAGAATAACGCGCGTGTCACTAACTGCCGACCTCGGGACCCTACTAAATCTGATTACATAACAACTTATCCGCATAGCTTTATGTGCGGTTAAAATTCGCGTTCAGCGGAGGCGTGTAAATGGGCGGCGCAAATTGAAGCGTCCACTACCAATACATATACCAACGACCCACGGTCGACGCAACGCGGACGTCCGTACCCACCTCAAGAATTCCCGCAGTTCTCCAGAGATCCTGACCTCCTTGCAAAGGCGAAGTCGCTGGTTCGGTGATGATTCCCTCTACGTGCACACTGGACCGCAGCCGGGTCTGTCATCTGCTGTGACACATGACAGCCTGCAACAAAGTTTTGTGGCAAGCGGGCCTCTTACGCGAACATAAACAGATATTTTATATAGCGGATAAAAACCACCGTTGACATATTGCATACCATCAGAGGACATAGGCGCGAGCAGTAGTCGCCGCGGTAGTGTTGGCACCTTGGGATGCTGCGATCGACGTAGAAACTTGCTAGAAACTGCCTTGATCCAGAACAGGTAAAACGCGCAAATTTGTGCGTGGTGACAGAATGTCGTGCGTGAAACTGCATGCTAACCTAGGAAATCAGTGTGACGCGGTGAGGCATTGGATGTGATAAGGTTGTACTACTAGCTGCGGGGCAAGTTAGTGCCGGTCGAATTATAATGCCACAATCGCGATCACAGGGAGGGGAAGGAAAGAACAGGAAAGCGCTCGTCCTTTCTTTTTGTTCTCCCGTCATTGTGACCTTGTGGCTGGCTCTAAATTCGTTATTAATCGACATGATGGTTGCGCTCACTTTGGTTAAAAACCACAAGTGTCACAAAATGATACAGTGCTGGTAGTGTCACAAAATGACACTACCAGCACTGCAGTCCGAAGCCTAATTGAGACAGCTCGCCCTGTGCCTTGCGGTTTTTCATGTGACGCCCGTAAATACTTGAAGGCGCAAATCTACGGGGGTGAAAATTATTCTGAGATGATGATGATGATAATTGGAGATTCAAATGGCGCAGCAGCCTTGCAGGCTACAATGCGCCAAGCGCATGTTTTTCGAAGTAGCTTATTTGTTCAAATGTGGTAAAACGGCGTAAATGGCCAAGTAAAAATAAAAGAGCAGGAAATGTGCTACATATCCTGTAGAGTTCCCGTGGCTTTCTGATAGTTAAAGGTATCTTCATATGGCACAAGTGGTTCATCGCTCAATAAGAGCATGGGATGGAAAGTGATTCTCCTTTACTAAAAATTTTAAAAATATATTTGTCTCCAGTTTTCTAAGCCACGATATGTCATTCAGATGTGGAGCTCGTTTAAAAATTAACTGCAGTATTGGCATGTCGGATTTGGTTCATTATTTATTAGGTAATTATGGGCCAGCCTCGCGTGACCTCTAAGCGACATCCCTAAGCGACATCAGAATACCTCGTAAAATCTTTCTCTGCGGCGACAACTGCCCCGTTCTCGTAAAACAGGTTTTATGCAATGAAGTTTGATATGTTCTAGCTGATGCCACAGTTTCTTCCGGTGATTTTTCAACTGCCATTTTTATCGTGCCTTTATAATCTTGCCAAGGTAGGCCATCATCTTATAGCTCCTGATCTTTGGTGCCGGCTGCCACCAAATCTGCTCTATCGTTACCGGGGATTCCTACACTACTAGGAACCCAGCAGAAAGTGAAGTTTAAATCTCCTTTCCTGCCCTTTCCATCGCCGGCGTAAGCGCAACGGCTCTACCTTGTTGCGCTCGTGGCGTGATTGCTCGCCTATGCCGCTTTGATCCTTGCTAATTATTCACGTTCCGGCGCCGACAGAGCAGCGAACACTCCAAACAGCCCTTTCCCGCCACTGCTCTGCTGTGGAAGCAAATTGCTTTCTTTTTTGCGCGCGAACACATTGCAACGCCTACGAAAGTTGTGAGCCAATATAAGCCTCGCTCGAAAAACCCGATTGTCATTGCTAAACGGATTCAGGTGTCGGTGTCAACGGTCAGGCCTTCGGTGCGCAGGAGAATTCGACGTCATCCCCCAGTCAAAGACGTGCATGTTTCCATCGGACCTGCGCCACCCGACTGGCTGTCGTGTCACCCTAAATGTGACGCGAGTTCTAGTACCCCCCCCCCCCCCCGAACGCACACTTGTTTCCCCATCATCTTTCTATCCCATTTGCTACCCGCCGTGGTTGCTCAGTTGCTATGGTGTTGGGGCTGCTGAGGTCGCGGGATCGAATCCCGGCCACGGCGGCCGCATTTCGATGGGGGCGAAAACACCCGTGTGCTTAGATTTTGGTGCACGTTAAAGAACCCCCAGGTGGTCAAGATTTCCGGAGTCCTCCACTACGGCGTGCCTCATAATCAGAAAGTTGTTTTGGCACGTAAAACCCCCTAATTTTTTTTAACCCATTTGCTCCTTTTTTTTTTTTTACAGCGGTGACCAACGTTCTGGGGTCAGCCGCACGCTGTAGACAGTTACGGTGCAGTCAGCAAGCTTTCCTCTTTGACATTCGAACTCTCTCACTCCTATTTACCGATAATTACACGCGCTACGCTCTTCTGTATCAGGGGCGTCGCCGAGATTGAGACTAACAAACAGCCACAAGATAATTTTGAAAAACTCAGTAAAGGCTTTTGTTGCGGTAGCTTTGATCAGCATCAAAGCACATGAGCTGATACGAGCGTACAGCAGTTATACAACCGAAATGCAGCTTACTGTTGAGGCTGAAGATGATCTTATTGAACATGGTTATAACCCAGGGATAAAAAAGCAGTATAAAGATTGTGAGGAGTATAAATCGGAACTCATCCGACGCATCACTGCTGTGTCGTCAGTAGTGACGTCATTAGCACTAGTCGCCACTATGCCGTACAATATTTTTCGCACCCCTCATTTTTTTATGAGCAGCTGTCGAAGATTTCGTGTTTGCTTATCCGCTTGGCTATTTTCATTCTTCTAGCTTGTGGCAGTGACAACGAGAAATAATAGTCAATTGTCAAGTGATGCCCAATCCTAGTTTCCAATAAGGCTGGGAATCCGACTTAGGCCGCGGCATCGCATGTGCGCATACGCTGGTGCAAATCTGCGCGGTATGATGCGTTCCACTACTCAACGCAGGAAACGCGCCCGATTCATATGAGCACAGGCCCAGCTGCGTCTGTTTCGGGGCCATTGTTTTCGCAGCAACGTCGGGATTTTACATTTAGGAAACCGACTTAACGTTGTTTCAACAGACGCCGACGGCAAACAGCCAATCAGGAGTACAAGGGAACAAGCAATCAGAAGCCCATACAAACGATTGATGTTAAACAAGAAGAACCTTTATTAAGACTTCTCTAGGTTTGCTCTCACCATGTGTCATTACTTGCAGCTGAACAGATCGCCTTGTCCGGAGACGAAAGTGAGTAATACGTATATTAAAAGACGCCATGTTTATCAGCTTGCACCCGGGACGTACATAAACAGTGAACTTATACCAGAGATCGCAAATAATGTTCCCCCTCTCTCTTCCTCTCGGAATGAGGAATTGAAAATAAGCTTCAAGAGGAAATGGTAAACAACGACCCAGGGTGTCAAGCGACGGCCTGCGACTTGGCGTGCTAAGAAACGAGTAAAATGAGAGGAATAAAATGGCTGTCATGACAATGTACACCGAAAATGAAACACGATGGTTCGCACAAACAATTGCCGCGTACTGTCCACGTCCCGAAATCACACTTTGCCTGAAGCTCAACCCCGGTCACAGTCGACGCCTCTGATATTAGTCAACACGGGAGCGATGTGCCGATTGGTACCGTTTCCTGTGTGCAAGTCACTCGATCTAGCGAGGGCGCGGCACACTGCATCAGGATATGGAACCACTCGAGGCATAAGTGAAGCACGACAGTGTGTGGACCGCTGGCTATGGGGGTCTGTGAAGGCTCGGTGAACGCCAGCATTGGGGTCAACGAGGAACAGACTGCAAATTGGGCGTTCGGCGAAGGTGCGACACAAAGAATGACTTGGTGAACTCCCTTCAGGTTTCCAATACGTCGGCTACCTTCAGGTATTTCTGAATGCCAGTCCAGCAGTCGTAGTTCAATTGGTCCAACTGCTTGCCGCCACCGTGCCGGACATTGCACTCGACCCGTGTCTCGACGACGCCGGTCAGGCGCATGTACTCGTCAACGTCGGCAAGGCGGAGACTCCGCTCGACCGCCTTGATCGCGTCCGCAGCTTCGGCCTCTCCTCGTAGCGACGCCCTGGCTCGAACACTGTCGACGAGTACCGGGTGCTTCGAGAGGAGCTCAAAGGGCCGCGCGCAGTAGGGCTCGCGGTCTCCCACCGCGAATCTGGTCGCTCGTTCGACGAGGCTGCGGTTACGTCGCACGATGTCTTGGGCAGCGAACATATCGGCGTTGGCCGATGCGCAAGGGTGGATTTCCAGGCGGCGAAGGTTGTACTCCTGGGCCAGTCCCGGCATTAGACATCGCAGAAAGGCGGCGCAGAAGTTTTCGTTGACGCCCCTCAGACAGAGCTCGTAAAGACGGGGATTCGTAGCGGCACGGGCGAGCACCGGGTAGACGTCATCGCGCAACTGCACCGTCAACTCCAGCATGATCTTGGCGATGCGAAGGTTCGAGGACAAGGCTTCGCACAAGGCAACCATTGAACGATCGATGGGAGACTCGTCGGGAAAATGGGCGTGAAAGTAGTCGGCGTGAAATTGGTCGACCCGGAGAGTGAGGTCAATCGCTCTCAACGCGGACGCGCTTCTTATGTAAGCGCACAATGATTCATAAGTGCCGATGTGGAAGAAGTCGAGGCATACGGTAAGCGATGCGACGTGGCTGCAAGTAGCCAGGACATCCAAGGCGCTTAGAAGGTCGGTCGTGTGCGGAAGGTATCCGTAACTGAGAATGACGGCCGTCAGTTCGGGACAGTCCGAAAGCGTTGGCAGATCTCGAGGCCCAACGCGGTGGTCCTCGATGCAAACTCTGCCGGCGAGTTCGTACTCCTGTATCGTGCCGCAGACTTGTCGCAAGCCACCGTCGTGGGGAAGACTGTGCAAGGTCAACTTCTTGATTGAGCGGTTGCTCGCGAGTGCTCGCAGTAAGACGCAGCAGTCTTCGCTGGAGGACCACGACATGTCGAGGACCAACTCCTTCAGAGTGCTGTTTTCTACCAACGCCGAGGCCCAAGCGTACCCGTCGACTACGTGCCCGCGTTGAGGTGGGTACGGAATCATCTGTCCATCGCCGAAACCCGTGAATCGCAGGCTTAACGTGCGGATACTGCGGCTCTCGGCAATCACTCTCGTGAAGAGTACGTAGTCTCGGCTGCCGGCGTGAAACTGCGCCGCTAACTCTTGCAGCGTCGTCATTGCGCAGATGGCCTGCACGAGGATCTGACACCCGGGTGCGGTATCGAAGTAGACCGCTCTCAGAGTAAGCTTACGAAGCGTCGCGTCTTTCTTGGTCAGATAGTGCGCAAAGTGCTCTGACGGTCGGTTCCGGGGGCCGCACGAAAACACGCAGGCTCCGACAGAGAGTTCCGTGATCGTGCTGTTCTGGATAAGCGCGTCGATGAGCTTCCCGGCCGTGGCTTGGTTCATTCTCGTTGCGGCCACGTGCAAAGACGTAAGAACGGCACCGTCTCGCGTGAGAAGGCAATTCGGGATAGTCAGTCTTGCATAAGAATGTGCGCAGACCGGGTGGAAGACGAATTCGTTAGTGTAATGCGGGGACCACGATGTGTGTGAGAGCGGATTGTGAATTTCCGGGCGGTCGCTCGCGATTCCGATGACCCTGAGCCTTCTCAGACTCGATGAAGCCGCCAGCACCGCGTCCAGTGGTGCTGTGTTTGCAACTGAGTAGTTCAGCTCAGCAGACACAATGCATCGGTGCTCTCCGATCAGGCGGCATAGGAGGACGATGGCCGCCCGCTCGGTGTGGCTCGGAAATCGGCGGCGAATGCTCGGCACAATCGCGACGCTCACGTCTCCGAGCTCGTCTCTCGTGTCTTCGTTGAGCTGAAGGCCCGCGTGCCACAAGACTTCGTTGCAGGCTGTCAAGTGTCGCAGCAGTTGACAGACGCGGTTGTGGCCTCGCGTGCAGTTGAGACGATGTAGCTCGGTAGAAGTGAAGTCTCCCTCCATGGAGAATCCGCGTTCCAGGCAAAGCTGTCGAAGTGATCGCCGCGGTGCCGACGTGGCCACTGCGTCCACCGTCTGTCGTGGGGACAGGTGTTTGCGATGGTCACTCAAATGCCGGCTGCTTTTAAGACACCCGTTGTGCGTAGCCTAATCTTCAGCCAATCGTAAGACGCATAGGTAACAAGGCCTTTAATACATCGACAATGTCAGAGAGGGAGGTAAGTAACGAAATCGATAACGTATATCGTTTTCGTGCTTGGTTTTCGCGATGGCGAAATTTTTAGCACGGCGTTGAGATATTGACTCGAAAATATGCGTTCTGCGCATAAGAACTGTGGCAATTGCGAGGATGAAAAGAAAAGCACAAAAGAGAAGGGAAGAGAGAAAAGTTCGATAACGCTAAAGCTCACGTTTAGATTTGACCTAAGCAACGTACATACGTACACGTGCGGAAACTTGCCGTCATTGTCATTTAAGTGTGTCCTGGATGCTCTGGGTTGTCAGGGATTCTAGAAAAAAAAGTGATTACGTCACATCTTAAAGCAAACGTAAGTGGACCACGACCCCCTTCAACTTCCATTGGGAACAAGGCTTCCCGTGTGGGGAGCAGCAACGTCTTTTATAAACTTTCATTGGTGGTTTTCCGTTTTTTAATTGTTGGCATGCATGTTCCCGACCAGACGGGTATCCGTCCCATTCTCGATTTCAAGCGGACACACATACCTAGCGCCTAGCTCGACAATGTGGTCGTGGTGCTAAGCAAACAACTGCGTACGCCTATATAATAAAGGTTACCGAGAACAGCCGACAGGCAGAAAAACCTTGGATAGAGTCACGGTCATAGAGCTTCGTACAAGCACCACTAGAGGGAACTGTGGCGCCTAGCTCGACAATGTGGTCGTGGTGCTAAGCAAACAACTGCGTACGCCTATATAATAAAGGTTACCGAGAACAGCCGACAGGCAGAAAAACCTTGGATAGAGTCACGGTCATAGAGCTTCGTACAAGCACCACTAGAGGGAACTGTGGCGCTAGTGTCTACGGAAACTGCAAGCAGGACAGTTCAGCAAGCGTGGGAATGACGGCCAGTATATGGATTTGGCTATATGCTTCGTCCTTCTGGCTTCAAACGGCTTCTTGACTTTGAAATGTGATCATTTTTAAGTACTCCTTTGTAAATAATTAAGTAAGCTATAATAAATCTGCCCGACGGCACAATTAGAAGTCGGAACCCTTAGCACAGAGCGCTATATTAAAGATATCGCGCCTCGGACGCATGATCGAGCGAGAATCTTATTTCGTTCTGCATGAAAAAAAGAATGCATAAATTGCTTGGAAATATAGTTCTATATATTTAGGCCTGAAGATAAAGCGTTGTAAACGTAGCTGCGACAACGACTGAATCAACAAGCACCAAGATCAGATACGTCCATGTAATACCCATCCCATAGCCATATATATACATATATATATATATATATATATATATATATATATATATATATATATATATATATTGTCACGTAGGTGACGGTGGCACGTAGGCAGACAGAAAGGGACACTGCGTCGGCGTTAGACGCAAAGAGAGTTTAATGGGTGAACTTGTGCCCTAAATCAAGTGAACAACGCGGTGACGGCGAAAGCAGCAAGCGCGTCTCGGGCGTTCGTCGGACTGAGCCAGCGCAAGTGGTGGGCCCGTATTTACACGTTTCGCGTCCATGATCGAAATGCGTCAAGCGACGCCGCTTGCGTCGCAGCGACGCCGGTCGCGTCGCAGCGACGCGTAGCTCGCGTCGCTACAAGCCGAAATAAACGCACGTGGCATTACCCCCCCCCCCCCCCCCCCATGAAGTAAAGCATCGCCCCGATGCTAAAGGAAACAAGAAAATTGTAAGCATGCAATCAACAATGGAAAACGAGAGAAAAAAAAAATAATGTCTGTTAGTCCGCTAACGCTCAAAAAACTTCTTGAGGCGCGCGACGTCGCTGTGACTGCGTCACTCCATCGGGCCCAACCTCGTAGACCAGCGGTCCAAGTCGTCGAGTTATCTTGTAGGGCCCGAAGTAACGGCGCAGGAGCTTCTCACTAAGCCCGCGGCGACGAATCGGTGTCCACACCATAACGCGGTCACCAAGTGCGTACTCTTGGTCTCGTCGTCGTAGGTTGTAGAGTCGGGAGTCGACGTTTTGCTGCTCTTTAACACGCATTCGGGCTAGCTGGCGAGCTGCCTCGGCACGTTGAAGGAAGCCGGCAACGTCTGCATGGACGTTGTCGTCTTCAACGTGAGGCAACATCGCATCAAGCATCGTGGCGACTTGGCGACGGAAGACAAGCTCGAATGGCGTCGTCTGCGTTTGTCTCCTGTGGCGCGGTGTTGTAGGCGAAAGTCACGTACGGAAGGACTTCGTCCCAAGTCTTGTGCCCGATGTCGACATACATGGCGAGCATGTCGGCGAGGGTTTTATTTAAACGCTCCGTAAGGCCGTTTGTCTGCGGGTGGTACGCTGTAGTGCGCCGATGGCTCGTGTGGCTCAAGTGCAGAATATGTTGCGTAAGTTCAGCTGTGAATGCCGTACCTCCGTCCGTAATAAGGACCTCGGGTGCACCATCACGGAGAACGATGTTCTTTATAAAGAATCTGGCTTCCTCGATTGCATTTCCGGATGCTAACGCCGCTGTCTCGGCATAGCGCGTCAGATAGTCCGTTGCTACCACTATCCACCTGTTCCCGCAAGTAGACGTCGGGAAGGGGCCAAGCAGGTCCACGCCTATCTGCTGGAATGGTTTCCATGGTGGCTCGATTGGTTGCAGGAGGCCGGCTGGCCTTGTAGGCGGTGTTTTCCGACGTTGGCAATCTCGGCAGGTTTTCACGTAGCGTGCGACGTCTGTGTTCAGGCCCGGCCAGTAGTACTTTTCTTGAATTCTTCTGAGAGTTCGAGTGAATCCCAGATGCCCTGCTGTCGGCTCATCGCGAGACGCTTCTAAAACCTCTTGCCTTAGCTTGACTGGCACGACGAGTAGATATGCCGCTTTGTACGGCGTGAAGTTCTTTTTCACAAGCACACTGTCGCGCAGGCACAGCAATGAAAGCGCGCGTCTGTATGCCTTTGGCACTGAACCGGTCTTCCCTTCGAGATATTGAACCACACAGCGTAGATCAGGATCGGCACGTTGATCTTGTGCGAAGGTGTTAGAGATTATGGGCCCAAGGAAGGCATCATCGTCATCGTCGCAGGGCGGGGCGGATGTAACAGGGGCTCTCGAAAGGCAGTCGGCGTCTGTGTGCTTTCGGCCTGACTTACACACGACGGGGACGTCGAACTCCTGTAGTCGCAGGCTCCAACGAGCGAGGCGACCTGACGGGTCTTTCAGGTTAGCGAGCCAGCACAGAGCGTGGTGGTCACTGACGACCTTGAAGTGCTTCCCGTAAAGATACGGCCGAAATTTTGTGACCGCCCAAACGACAGCGAGGCGTTCCTTTTCGGTCGTCGAATAGTTCAATTCGGCTTTCGACAGGGATCTGCTCGCATAGGCGATGGCTCGTTCTTCTTTTGAATCAACACAGCACCGAGTCCTATGCCGCTTGCATCCATGTGGATCTCGGTGTCAGCGCTCTCGTCGAAATGGCCGAGTACTGGCGGTGACTGCAAGCGTCTTTGAAGTTCGCGAAAAGCGTCTTCTTGGGGCTTCTACCATGTGAACTGCGCGTCGGCTTTCGTAAGGCGAGTGAGAGGCTCTGCGATTCGAGAGAAATCTCGGAAAAAACGTCTGTAATACGCACAGAGCCCCAAAAATCTACGGACAGCTTTCTTTTCACTGGGCGTCGGGAAACTTTCGATGGCTGCCGTCTTTTTGGGGTGGACGCACACCTTCGCGATTAACTACGTGACCGAGGAACAGGAGCTCTTCGTAGGCGAAACGACATTTCTCTGGTTTCAGAGTGAGTCCCGACACCCTAACTGCCTCTAGCACGGTCTCCAGCCTGTTAAGATGCTCGTCGAAGGTGGATGCGAAAACGACTACGTCGTCGAGATATACGAGGCATATCTGCCATTTCAGCCCAGACAACACGGTGTCCATGACACGCTGAAATGTCGCCGGCGCTGAGCATAGTACGAATGGCATGACTTTAAATTCGTAAAGACCGTCCGGCGTGATGAAGGCAGTCTTCTCACGGTCCCTCTCGTCGATCTCAATCTGCCAGTAGCCGCTCCGGAGGTCCATCGACGAAAAATACATGGCATCGCACAGTCGATCTAACGTGTCGTCGATTCTCGGAAGCGGGTAGACGTCTTTTTTCGTGACGCTGTTGAGACGCCTATAATCGACGCAAAATCGTAGGGTACCGTGTTTCTTCTTTACAAGAACCACGGGTGAAGACCACGGGCTCTTGGACGGCTGAATGACGTCGTCGCGAAGCATTTCTTCAACTTGTGTCTTGATTATTTCATGTTCTCGCACCGAAACGCGGTAGGGACTTCGGCGGACGGGACGAGTCGATTCATCGGTTATAATGCGATGCTTCGCTATGTGCGTTTGCCGGATCCTCGACGACTTTGAAAAGCATTCGGAATATCGCAGGAGAAGGCGACGTAGCTTTTCTTGCTTTTGTTGAGGCAGGGCGGGGTTAATGTCGAAGTTCACCTCATCAGTCACCGTCGACGACGCCTCATGGGACGACTCGGAGAGCGCTAATGCGTCGCTTATTTCGGCGAACTCTTCCAAGAAAGCGACCGTCGTACCCCTGTTGAGGTGCTTGTGTTCCGTGCTGAAATTGGTTATTTACGCAGATGGACGACACCGCGTGCGACGCCAATTTGGCGATCCAGAAGCAGCTGCAAGTTCGCTTCGACAATCGCATCGCCACTTGAGAACGCGCCTGTTTCGACGAGTGCCATCACGCCAGCATTTGGCGGGAGGCTCACTTGATCGTCGAGGATGGTGAACGCGGCGCGATGATAATGATTGCTTTGAATTCTTTCTGACCGTTTTGCCGTCAGTGTTATGGTTTTCGTCTGCAGTCCGATCACCGCACCGTTTTCGTTCAGGAAGTCCATCCCGATGATTACGTCGCGAGAGCAGTGCTGTAGGATTATGAAGTTCACAGGGTAGGTGTGACCGTGAACAGCCACTCGCGCAGTGCATAGTCCCGTCGGGGTTATAAAGTGGCCTCCTGCCGTGCGTATTTGAGGACCTTCCCATGAGGTTTTGACTATCTTGAGTTGTGACAAAAGTCGTCCACTAACGACGGAGTAGTCGGCCCTGGTGTCGACGAGTGCAACCACTGGATGTCCATCTAGGGTAACTTGTAAGTCGGCACTTGGCGTTCGCGTTCGATGTCGGTCGGTCACCGACTGGGCGGTCTGTCGCTTCGCACGGTCGCGGCTGCGTCGGGTGGAAGCCTCGTGGCAAGGAGCTGTTGTGGCCTTCAGCCGCGCCATCGTATTTGTGGTGTCGGGTCGCGGTTTCGTGTTTTGTTGCGTCGCTGCGTCGGGTCGCGTCGTCTTGTCGGAATGCGACGAAGCGTCGGAATGCGTCGAGGCGGCGGAATGCGTCGTGGTTGTAGGAGGGTTTTTCGGTCTTCGCTCGAGAGCGGCGTCACCTCCTGACGTCGCTGGCTTTAGTTTCCCCTACGAGGGCTCGGTGACCTCTCCCTCGCGTACCCTTGGTACGGCGAAGACGAACGGCGTGGGTAGGGTGACGGGGACCTGAAGCGACGTGGGCGGCATCTTCGGCCGCTCGAAGATAGGCTTCGATTTCTCGAGGCCGTTGGCCAGGAAGAGGTCGTGGGGCGTCGATGTTGTACCCGCGGAGGCCCATCTGACGGTAGGGGCATTCTCGTAGGAGGTGGCCGGCTTCACCACAGTGAAAACAAAGCGGTCGTCGATCTGGGGTTCTCCAGATGTCAGCTTTCCTCGTGGTGGTTTGCCGAAACGTGTTTGAGCGGGCGGCCTGCTGAGGACGCGGCGGTGGCGGGTAGGCTTGGCTGCGTTGAGGCGGCGCGTACGTTTCCCGTCGCCAGCTGGTTGGCCTCGCTTGGCTTTGCAGAGCGGCGGCGCAAGTTGAAACACGTGGCTCCTGGCAAGGTGACGATATGGTTGGCGCTGTTTCGGCAGGATCGAGTGTGCCCAGTGCTTGTTGTACCTCATCCCTTACAACGTCGGCGAGCGAGGATATCTGTGGCATGCGCACAAGGGCCACTGCGGAGGTACTTCGGGACTCGTCGCAGTCTGACGGAGGAGCGCGTAAGTTGCGGTCGTATTGCTTTGCGCGAAGCTCGAGCGTGTTCTCGATAGTGGCCGCTTCGCTAATCCATTCGGCGATGGTCCTCGGCGGGTTGCGAATGAGAACGACGAAAAGTTGCTCCTTGACGGCACTCATAATGTACTGAGGCTTCTTGTCTTCAGTCATGTTGGCGTCCGCGTGGCGGAAGTGCTTTTGCATTTCTTCCGCAAAGACGGTTACGGACTCGTTTGGATGCTGCTGGCGAGTTTGAAGCAAGGCCTCAGCTCGTTCTTTGCGCAGAATACTTGCGAAGGTTGCAGATAAGTGCCTCTTGAAAGCCTCCCACGTTGTCAGGGACAGCTCCTGGTTCTCGTACCAGGTTCTAGCACAGTCTTCTAGAGAGAAGAAGACGTTCCGAAGTTTGTCTTCGTCAGACCACTTGTTGAAGGTTGCAACTCGTTCGTAACGTTCCAGCCAATCTTGTACATCTTCGCAAGTGGAGCCGCTAAAAAGCGGAGGTACTCGAGGCTGCTGGACGACGAGCGGCGCAGGTGTAGTGGCGGCTTGCATCGGTGACGTCGAGCGGTGGTTCACACGGCGACCAGGGGAAGGTAGTGGTCCCAATTCAGCCGGCAGTCCTTGTAGTCGGCGGCTGCTCCGGGTTTCTTCCTTCTTGTCTTCTCTGGAGCTGTCTTCTGCGTCGCCAGCTCCAGATGGACTTGGGCTGGTGTCCCGGCTTTGAGGGGGTGCCCGGAGCATAAGCACCTCCACCGAAATGTCACGTAGGTGACGGTGAGCTACCTGGCACGCAGGCAGACAGAAAGGGACACTGCGTCGGCGTTAGACGTAAGGAGAGTTTAATGGGCGAACTTGTGCCCTAAATCAAGTGAACAACGCGGTGACGGCGAAAGCAGCAAGCGCGTCTCGGGCGTTCGTCGGACTGAGCCAGCGCAAGTGGTGGGCCCGTATTTATACGTTTCGCGTCCATGATCAAAACGCGTCAAGCGACGCGAGCTGCGTAGCTCGCGTCGCTACAAGCCAAAATAAACGCACGCGGCAATATATACACACACCCCTTTAAGTTGGTGTTAAGTGGCGCACTGTTTTGTCACTGTTACATTAGGTAAAGTAGGTCCGGCGGCTATCGTTCTTGCAATTCGAATAAGGTTGGGTGTAATTATGGCAATTTCGTCTTTAGGTGCAAAGCAATTTTCGACAAGTTATGTGCCTGTTGACGTCATATCTTGTTAATATTTCTCGAAGCCCGTCACTACGTTCTCAGCAGAACTTGCACTGTGACATAAGTTTAGCTTGAGTCCAGTGACTTCACAATTTGATTACCCTAACGTGAGCCTAAAATATGTTTAAACGATAAAAATTGCTGTCTATTAGCATAACAGTTGCAGTAGTTGATCCTTACGTACATCATATTAGCAAGTGAACTACCGCATTTTTAACATGATCTAGAATATACTACACGGAAAACTTTATCGGATTTAGGCGAACACTGGCTTCGAGGGTTCTCAACACTCTTGTCAAGTGCCCGAAAGCCAGAATGCACGACTTTCAACACTACACTCTTAAATAACTTACACCCTTAAAAGTAGAATAAGGGCCTTAATTGGTCTATATCTTTCACGTTCACCCCAAAAATGGTTGTGAGGGTGTATAGATTGCTTTGTACCCTCATTTGCTTTTAATGCTGTGGTTTATTTAACAGTGTCGGCAGGCTGAAAGAAAGAGCTCATGAAGCCACCAGCCATCTCGGCTCGGCCTGGAATGTTGCACTCGCCACAGATTACCTAAAAGTACAGCGGGCGAGGGCCGAAACTGGAAGCGCCAGCGCTGATGTCATCGCTATTTGGTCGAAAGTGTGATCACGTGACATTGCTTCGATCGCTGCGGCGAGATCGCGCGTGGTGGTTTTACCCAGCGATTTCGGACGTTTATTTTATTTTGATACACGTTCCATGTGTGACTGTTGATTGAGTGGCGTCGTTGAAGCTCATCAAGGATGATTTGTCGGCGACTAGCTGGACAAACCACCGGTTTTGCGGCTTGGCAATGTCAACGTTAAGGTCACCGACGACGATGACTGGTGTGGTGTGGTCATTTGCCATCGCCGCGAAATGCATTCGCACAAAACGCTGGATGTCTGACCTGGGCGAGTTACGGGAGATGTACAGTGTTGGTCAAAAGTTCCGAAGCAGCGGCGATCGGTCCCGGAGCAGCGACGCTCCGTTTTCGCGGTGCTGCCGTCAACGTTTCTCGCGGACGTTCGCTGGTGGAGGAAATAAAATAGAGGGAGAGGGACCATCGCTCTCGCTTTATCGTTGTCGTATGCTCGGTAATCACAAAGTGGCCCGTTAGCTAGTGCGGCGTTCAGCTGCGCTTTTACCTTTCGTGCTCCAGCCATAGAGAAAGAAAATTCAACTATTGCTCCAGCCGCGCGAATGGGCTGCGGAGAAGACCTGCCGCCAAGGTGATGCCGCGACGATCCGTAGCCTACCGCTTGGTAGCGCGAAGCTTAACCGTTTCGAATGTGTCGGAATATGGTGCGCCAGGCAGGGCCACAGAGACTCCTATCCCAGCTCCAGTAGACGGTACTGCGACGTCCCCCCAAACGCAGAGCAGTAGTAAAACAAACAGGTGAATCGGGAGCGTTGTCCGCAGAAGTCAGCGAGATTAAGCAAACTCTCATTGGGCTGGCAGATGGCCTCAAACGTACAGGTCACTGCTAGCGTCAGTTGTCTCACCGATAACGTTCGTCAAATTCAGGTTGCACTCGGAGACCCCAACAGGGGCCTCGGAGCTCTCGCTGATCGCATCGACCCCATTGAAGCGCGAATGGTTTCATCCGGCTCAGCGAGCGCCGGGAGGGGGAGGGGACGTTCTTCTCCGACACCCGTACCGTTGCACCTCGAAAGCCATCTGCGACGGGCAGGCACAGAGACCGGCGCGCGCTGTGTTTCCGCGGCTTGTAGTTCGCGTCGATGCGAGACGCAGCATCGCGAAGGTCCGTTCGCTCGCTGCTGCTGCCGCGCTTCCTCGCTCCAGCACTTTGACAGCGAGTGTGCGCGGTCATCGAGTGAGATTTGTTCACGTTTGCTCGTGCGCGCGTGACACCATGCCTGTTAATTTAGTTAGTATATGCTTCTGTTAAAAATTTATACAGCAGATAAACAGCTATCCTTGCTTATTATAGTTCTCCACTAGTGTGCTATAGCGCAATCGATGCTTCGCCTTTCAGGAGAAAGTGCGACTTTCTTGTTTGTAATTTCGAACGCCCACACGGGTCCAAGACACTGTCAGGGCCACCGAATCACCCGTATCTTCACCTGTAGGGACTGCGGCCGTGAGAGAACTCGCTTGCGAGGAAGCGCCAGAGTTTCATCTAAGTGACCTTACCAGAAACAGTGGGGTGTATAAAAATGAGACACAACATTTTACTATTATAGGGCCCATAGTTTAGTACGCATCCGTAGCATGGGATCCGAGTACCGGAATGCTTAGACTAGAAAGGGTTCAGAAGCGATCTGCAAGATTCGTCACTGGCTATTGTAAATTTCTTGTGTCAGAAGATGTGACATCGTAGATGATCTCCGCTGGACACCGTTGGCATCGCGCCGGAAGTTGCTTCGCCTAAAATGCTTGTTTCAAATGCACCACCACCAAACAGGCGCTGATAAAAACAAATATTTGAAAGCACCACATTATATTTCCAGTAGGAGGGACAATAAAAAAAAAAGGTGTGCGTACAAGCGTGGGATTAACGCATTTAAATATTTCCTTTTTTCCTCGCACGATTGCTGAATGGAATGCTTTTACCCGAGAAATTGTAGCTGCCCCAGTTTTCTAACCGGCGTTGAAAGTATCCTTTAAAATTTGTATTTTTCTATATCTTCTTTGATAGCTTCTTTTGTCTTCTGGAGCAATGCTAATCATTTATAGTACTCGCTATTTCGTATATATTGCATAATAAGTAAACAAATGAATCAATAAAGGCAGTCGTTTAATTGTGTTGGGCGGCTAGCTATTGTGGACAGGCAATATTCGCCCGGTGACGCGAAAATTTACCATCTCGTGAACCCTGATTAGGGCGTTAGTTTTTGAGAGTAAGGGTTCCAGTCAGCCAAGAACTGAACCAGAGGGTGGCCGCTTGTTCTTTCGGTACACAACACTCGCCACTGTGCCGAGCCTGGTGACGTCATGGGCGCGTCGCTTGGTGACATGTGGATTATCCTGGCGGCGCAGCATTATGCGCTGTGCGCGAATGGAATGGGAGGGCTCTGCCAATGTGGGTGCGGCGCAGCGAGGATCTGCATGGAGCAAAACGCCTGCTTATTTTGAGAACTCCACACAGGAGATGATGCAATCGCAGAAGCCAATGGTGACCCCCTATGAGTGCTATGACCTCGGAAAGGGGCTGAATACGTCCATCGCTCTTCATATCGCGTGGCCATTCGCTCTGAAGTTTTCCGCATTTTTAATATTTCTTGGAGATTACTGAACACCGCAGAAACGTCTTTCGTGCTGGCATACGTGGAAGACCCTCAGTTAGAACTTGCAGGTTTTTTTTCTTAAGGAACGGGTTGTGGGAGGGGGAGGGCAGCTTGGTCTGTTCAGAGGTCTCCAACTACTGTTTGGCGACGTTGCTCGTAATTTCTGCATACTTGTGCATGTTTAGAAAATGCTATTTGCAGTAATTTAGTTCAGAGACTCGGAATCGGGGGACGGCAGGACCACTTCCTACCCGCCTACCTGCCTTTTTGATTGTCTTGTCTCTTGCGAAACAACATGGACAAAATATAAACCGGCGGTTCTCGATTGTCTATTTCCAGCTGAAAGATTCGGTAAGCTTCCTATCAAAATTACTTTGCCCGCTATATTAAAAAAATTAGAGTGCATGAGCGCGCTTTGAATGTGCAGGATGTAAACAGGGGGAAACACAAGAAAGGGAAGCAGTAGGGCTTTGAAATATGCGAAGCTCAATGACTAGTCTGCGCAATCCCTGATAATGACCAATAAAGACTAGTCAGCAGAGAATATAGATGAAAGAAGACATAGCCAAGTAGGTAACCAGACAAGCTGCAGATCAGCAATATGTTGTGTCCGTGCAGGTCAGTGCTGGTGTGACTCTGCAACGTATAAGCGGGCACTCACTCATTCATAATTATTCGTTTACGGCCACACTCGCGTCCACACTCACTTCCACACACTCTCACCGGCAATAAGTTCGCCCTCACGGCCGCCAGCTCTCTCTCTCTCTCTCACACACACACGCACACACACACGCACGCGCACGCACACACACACACACGCACGCGCACGCACATACACACACGCACGCACGCACACACACGCACGCACACACACGCACGCACACACACAGACACACACACGCACACACACACACACACGCACGCACGCGCACGCACATACACACACGCACGCGCACGCGTATGCACACACACACACACACACACACACACACACACACACACACACACACGCACGCACGCGCACGCACGCACGCACGTACGCGCGCACGCACGCACGCACGTACGCGCGCACACACACGCACACACGCACGTACGCGCGCACACACACGCGCGCGCACACACACACACACACACGCGCACGCGCGCACACACACACACGCACGCACGCACGCACGCGCACGCACACATGGGCGCGCGCACACGCACGCACACACGCACGCCTGAAAAATAACGGTCTCGAAGAGTGAGTTTAGTCATGAATTACTATGCCGACATATGGAGGTGCAATTTGAGCTCACGTCCTAAAGTTGTGTTTATTCATAAGTGGCGCCAGGAGAGGCGTTCTATTGCTACATGCCAAGTAAAGTAAAAAGGTCGAGAAGCTCGACTGATTGGCTTGGGAGGATTGTTGCACGAAACAGAGCAAATTTTTTGAAATGAGATGTGTTAAAAGAACTCGTTATAGATGCCCGAGCAGTGCTCGTTTCTTGCGTCGCGTTCTATAGGTTCAACTGTTTCTACATCACTTTTTTTTTACTTGAGGTCCTATATTACTTGTGATTGAAAGTGTTGTGATCGGCCGTTCACCCCGCGACAACCTCCGGTCTTGGATAGCGCGATTGTGGTGAAGGGGCCGAGGGCCTCGTCAAAATTGTTCTCAAATGGGATGATTTATGGCAACCGCTGGAGTACATCTGTCAGGACAGGTTTGAGGAATTAGCGAGGCGACGGTCTCTCACCTCTCAGCCGCCCAAATTGGCGCGTCCACGCCGGAGACGAGGTCAGTGTGCTATCCCCCATCCATTGTTTGTGCCCAGTGATGTGCGTATATTTCCGACAAAGCTCACTCCTGAGGGAAAGGACAACAAATATCCGGATTGGTGGGACCTGGGGTCATCGGTCTCCTGACGCCGGATTAGGGGAGTCGACTAAACAATGACCACGCAGGGCATAAGAAGAGCGACGGATGGCTGGAGTCATCGGCTGCTGCAACTCCCTCGTGAACTTATTTTTCTGTACTTCTTTGAAACTTGTGAATATGTAATACAAACTTGTGTGTAAACGTCTTGGATATCGGGCCCAGCCCCACGTTCTCTTACTCCTCCACGGACAGGAAAGAATATACCAGTATCTTCATACCCGCAGTCGCAACAGAAAGTACTCGTTGCTGATACCCGAAGCATGCCAAACAGTAACCTTTTACTGAAGTCAAAAAGGCATTTTATCTAATACGTCTCAAATGTAGCCGCATCGGAGCTTACTAGGAAAACCAGGCATCCCTTGGGCAGCACAGTCGCTACAGTCTAGACAGAGCCTAAACAAGGCTCCTAAAGAAGCGTCAAGCTTCACGAAAATGGCAGCGCTGCCTCGCTGGACTCAAATTGCTTGACAGAATGCTCGAGAAAATAGGAATGTCTTGTGGACCGTTTCAACGAGCGTTGATTGCTCGCAGAGAAACGGAATCGAGCGTACAATGTAGCTCGCAGAAACCGCATCACTAATGGCGTTTCCTTCTTCCTCTTCGCTGCGCAGATGCGGTGTAAGTAAAGCTGCATTCACTTCTGTTGCGACACTCTTTTTGCTGCAAGCTCTTGGCTGTTTATCTTGTATGTTTCTCTCACGCTGTATAACGAGTTGCCTTCAGAACACACCCCGTTCGATTCGTGTCCCTCCAGCTCCAAGCAGAACACCCGCAAGTGGTGCCTGATTGTAGTCATTGGTGCCCTCATCGTGTGCACGCTGATAGCCGCCGTCTTCACGGTGGTGATCTTCACCGGTGAACGTAAGCAGCAACACTGCCGATTAGTAGGCTTTCCTCTTATTTAAAGATAGCGTTTATAGGCAAGCAAACACAAATGTTTTTCTTGCGTGCAGAAGTAGCGCGTCGACCTCAACGCGCATGCGTCGGGCTTGCCTCCTTTCAATGGACTACATATGCTAATCTAACGTACACTAAGGCAAAAGATGAGCGGCACACACGCCGAGCTGCGCGGTGTGGGTTCCTGCTCTACTGTGCTGTGCGAATTGCTGCGCGTTCGTGACGTCAGCAACTCTGCCGTGCCAACTCGCACAGTAAACGCTCGACATAAAAAACAGTCATCGGGACACGAAATGTACTACGTCGTCATAAGTGGTGTATTGTTCAACTCGCATGGTTTCTCCAGAAGTCATGATGGGGCAGAGGGCAGGCACTCCGGGAGTGTGGGAGCTTGTAAAACGCATCTTAAAACGCATCGCGACAGGCAGTTTTGACATCAGCGACATTTCTGATTACGCCCGCGAGCGCAGCTGCCTTGTCTGTCGGGGCTCATCACGTGAAAGATGGGTTCAAGGAGCTGCCGTCCCGTTTTGGTGTGGCCGTCGCAGCGGTGTTTGCCTCTCCGAGTGGATAACGAAACAACGCGAAGAATTACCGTGTGTGCTGTTCCGTGCACTGCAGTGCGTGTTTTGTGGCTTCGCACTTCGTAATTAGACAGTTTCAGATTAGCGTTTGTCGCCTGGTACGATAAACGGTAGCGCCTTTGCTATACGTTAGCGCTTCGCGTCCCTTCAAGACACTTAGATTAGGGTACAGGAGCGAAATCATAAGGAAGGCCCTAAAAGGCGGGCCGCCAACTGGTGTCTCGTGCTAGACATATCCTAGGCAAGACAATCCATTAGCAGCCACGCTGTCCTTTCTATGCTGGCGCGTCTCATTAGGCCTGTGGATGCCGGAATCCCCGAATGATCTCGGAAATTGGACGCGCTATGCACTCGATAACTAACTGCTGAGGTGAGTTTAGAGGAAGCGAAAGCTCATTTGAACTTTTACTAATAAGCAACGGTAACGAGAGCGCAGCCATCACGGGTATTCACGCTGAAGTGGGAGCCATGGGCGGCCTCCATGTTCGACAACGCTATTTGTTATGGTGTCAAGCATATTAAGCCAATGTGGTTAAACTCGTTCAACAACGTACGTTAGCACAGCGTGCGCACACCGCAGAAACCGACACACGCGTACGGAACATGCGCAGTGAGGCCAAAACTATTTCTTTAAATACGTAATGCACTTACGTTGGGTTGGAAACGCTTTTGTAAAACTCTCAATTAAGCGCAGTCCACCGCCAATGCACGTCAAGTAATCCGACGCCAAGTTCCTGCCCCTGCTATGAAAACCAGAAGTGTTCGAATAAAGCGATAACCCGGATAAAGCGATATCTCTCTAACGAGAGTGTAACAGAACATTTGCCGAGTTCAGCGTACGTACTTATTGTTTACGTAAGCCAAGAAGCAGCGTTATGAAACATGTCGTCATCCGTGGCTCCCTTGTTCAGTGGGAATACTCGATGTTGCTACGCTCTGGTTGTCGCTCATCGCCGAATTGTGAATAAATCTTCCACCTTCCCTCGACGTACTTGAGTCGCAAGTAGACATGTTGAATAAACGCACACCACAACACCTCGCTTAGCTGTCGTGTTGAATATTCGTGAAACCGTGTAAGCTATTGTAAGAATCTATTCAGCCACAAAAAAAGAAGTTGAGAGCAAACACATTTTGCGCTAGGCTCACAAGAACTATAAAAAATGACATTTTAATTACTCGGTGCTAAGCTCATTATTAAACTGATTTAGGATAGCGTACGCAAACAAAATGGCAGTATTTGCTTATGTAAAGACATTGGATGCATTGTACATCGTCCGTATTTCAACAGGGTCCTGCTATTTACATATGCTATAAGCTAACGGGGGGGGGTATTTGGCGAGGGCAACGTCCTTAGCGTTTGCATATGCCACGCTCTAAAAAAGTTGACTCTTCTCATAAAAGTGCGACTGAAATAATTTTCTTGCACATGGTACCCCTGGAACACGTGCTTATGCAGATAAATAATCGGTGAAATAGCCAAAGGTCCTTCGGAGAACATGACATGAGCGAGTGCTATAATTACATAGTTATTTTTATCGCAAATTAAATTCCGACTGACTGCACATCTCGAAGGCTCATATGACACACAAACAGCTTCAGACAAGATTCTTCGCAAACCAGTAAAATCCCTAGGGATAACTTGCCGTCGGAGATAAAAATGACTTGCACGGATAGTGGCGTCTGTTGACTTCGTTGCAGTGTCACTTATTTCTCTATTTACATATTTATTTATAGCTGCACTCATGCTATCACGGATCGTGAATGAATAGCGTTGTAGTCCTTCGCTTCCTCTCAATTCCGTTTAGTCCAAATTTTTGGGCAAGTAGTCAAGCCAATCTCCGACCTTCTTCGGCGAAATGATTCTGTATGAAAGCGACGCATTTGGTGCCAAAGGATTGCTCGACCAGCACATAAACGATACAAACACCAGATGACAATAGGCCCAGTTACGTTCCCTTGGTGCTTATGTTCCCGCATGGTAAGCCAAGATTCTTCAGATCACGTGAATGTTAGGGTCCCGCAAAGTGCTTGCACGGCTCCTCGTTCGCTATTGTGAATGTGTCCGTTGTTCCACGCTCGGAACTAGACGCGGTGACCAGCCAGAGTGTAGTAACATATTGGGTGAGTGAGTATGCGCGTTCTGCGGTAACATCGCGGAAATAGTTTCACGGAGACCACTGTTACAGCGATAGCTGTTTGCGGAGCAGCTGAGGAAATGTCGAGACTTCCTGTGTGAGGATTATTGAGACGACCCTCCCGGATTCATAGCTGAAAGAAATGACAAATTCGCAGTAAAATAACACCGCGATCCATACTATTTCAACTTGTTGTATTTAAGCCTTCAGAGATTCGATGGTTTGTTACCTCCAACTGACGGCTCTCAAGAGTTAAGACAACATTGCCGAACGGCAACAAGAAAGTGAGCCTATATTACTACAAACGTTTCTTCGACCAAGTGGTCTCCAGGCAGAAAAAGTACGAAGGAGAAAAAAGAAGAACGCATCGAGCTTTTCGGAACGTTGAACATCTCTCAAAGCTTCACTTATTGAGCGTTTCTCTTGATCACTGTTTATAAGGGCAGTTTCGAGTGGTCATTAGGGTCCTTTGGTGAATGCGAACTCGGACGTTGGATTTGTTCTCTCGCGGTCGGTATTACAGCAACGGGTGATGGAAACGACTACGACGACGAGGTGCTAAGTGGCGGCAGCGACAGCAGTGGTCAAGGAGACGTCGTCAATCCGGTCATCTACAGAGCGAAGACGCCGTCGACCACAACCGGTAGGCGCATCTTCTCTGCCCCCCCCCGTGTCATTGCACCAGAGCTTTCACGTCTTTAAAGAATGAAAAAAAAAATATCCTAAGATTCCTCGAAGTGGCCATGATCCGGACAGGCAAGCGCGCAGAAATCATAATATAGTCAAGAATGTAGCCGAGCTGTGATTAAGTGATCGGGAACGGAACCTTGCCTCACGAGACTCAATGGCGATTTGAGAGAGACAGGCCTCCGTTGGACGATTGCGTATAAAATTTCAGCATCGCTGATGACAGAGATATGAAATGTAACATCCTACTGGTTTTGTTCATTTCACACGAACAATTAGTTTTGCAAAATCGGGATGTTGTATAAGTGTTCGTGGCACAAGCATATCTAATGCGTAAATTGATTTCAAGAGTAGCCATAGAGTATAACCAGGCATTGGTGGAGCAGCACCATATCTGAGCAGCTTCGCCGGAAAGCTATCGTTTCACTTCGGCCATTGTCCTCCGATGACCTCGGCCTATTCCTTTTTTCGCTTTTGGAAAACATGCATCGGCTTTCCTGATTTCCGCAGAGCGTACCCGCCTCATGTGTCATCAACGTCAGCTGTTACAGGTCACGCCCGACCATTGACGGTGTGCACTGCCGTGGATGGCCCAGAACCCTTGTGCCATCCGGATGATGGCCTCTGCGACTTCGTGTTTTTCGATTCGCCGGGAGTGTCTCCCGAAAACAAAGATTTCGCGGTCCCGCAACAGAGCTCTACCGTGCATAGGTTCGTCAAACGGGGACAACCTGACCGACAAACACGATACGGCATGTCCGTGTCCTTCAGGTGAGCAGCTCGCACCATGTAGATGGTGCACGTGTACATACTGGCAGCACCGGTGGTACAATGTCCACATCGAAGTGTGACGTCATCGCGCAGCTTCTCGTGGCCTTGTTCGGTGTACGCTGCAACATGCTCACACGCTTTCTTCCCGTGAACGCGCAGAGTAGGGAAACATCTCCCACAGTGAGGCGATGGTGTCGTTGCAAGGAACATGCTAAACGTACAAGGGCATGACAACCAAAAGGTAATAGCGCACAGCTAAAAATTCCAACCGACTGATATACTGTTACTTCATAGTATTCGCAAGATTACTTCGCACAGTCGCGACGAGTGTCAGAGCTTGACGTATTTTTCCGGTCAGTTTGGCGTATCCGAGGTATTCATTCTCGCAATATCACGCTTGCTGGGCGGTATCGCGAAGAGCTTCCTGTTTCCGCCGAATCGGTTCTGGCATGTGAAGGCTGAGTGCAGGTCACGGCGACTGTAGGAACAGCACGAACACATTAACACCGCGGCAAGAACGACCATGGTTGTTATCGTCATGAAATATTAAAGCCACGACGCGCACAACCCGCGTCGTGCACAACACTAACGAACCACAAGGGCGTCACACCTGCCCGTTCACGATTTCGCCGAAAAATGGCTACGCCGCGAGAGAGTGAACAAGCGAAGACGGCGCGCCCTTCCCACGTGACGCCAGTCGGCCAATAGGGGTGCCACGAATCGTGGAGAAGGGAAAAATATAGGAGTGTAGAGGGACTTTTCACCGAGATGTCTCTTTCTTTTCTTTCTTGAGGGCGTTGTTCTTTTACGAAGTTTGGGCGGCGGGGGAAGGGTGGCTTTGGCTAAAGCAGAATCAAAATTGTTTAACCTAGCATCGCCGTACGCGACACGATATTGTGGTTTATTCCTTGACGAGACGGCTAACTACTTCTTCCAAACTTTCCTTAAACTTCATGCGTCACGATATTGCATCTCCGTGCGAAATTTGAGAGTGAACGAGCCAGCGCTGGAGCTGGGCGTGTCACGTATACCTGTCATTCAGCATTAAACGCAGCATTCAATATGTAGGGTGCGTTTCATTCGCATGTCAAGTTCCACTGTGACGTGTGATCGCCTCGTAAAAAGAAACTCGGTGTTTTCTCTCATATTTATCACACAAGTACGGTCATTTGCTAATGAGCGAATTCCGCACCGTTATTGCGATAGCCAATTGCATGGACACTCTAGGCGCATTTCTGCCGTCGCCGTCGCCGTGATGTTCTGTATAAAGTTCAAGTGCGATAACACCGTGACCATGCGTCGTATGTGTAAGTACGACTGAAAGAGTGCGCGGGTGAGCCGATGAAGGTGGCTTTTTTTTTTCTGGCCAGCAATTCCTGGCCAGGAATTGCTGGACGCATATGGGACCTGAGAAGAAGGTTCCACCGCATTTGGTGCCAGCGCGCACCAACCGTTACTAAAGGCTCAGTGTAAAAGTTGATTCTCTCTCTGTCTCTTTCCAGTGCCAGTAAAGATGATGAGCTCATGTGCATGTAGCGCGAGAAAAGAACACGCTAGCCACGAACACGCTAGCCAAGCTTGTAAATGAGAAACAAAGCCAAGTACGATCACATCTGTAGCACGGTGGTAATGACAGTAATGCAAAAAGTGAAAAAAGAAAAATGGATCCGCACGTCTCAGGTGCATGCAGTACCATATCGTGCTTGTTGAAAGAGCTAAGGACAATACTAAAGCACCGCGACTCGTTTAGATGAAGACTAAACATGATGGGATTCGGAAAAAAAATCGTTTGCGTCTTTCTTTCTAAATCGAGAGAGCGAATTTATAGGCTACCCAAAATGAGACATGCTTACTCAACGACTCAACGGCTGTTAACCATGCGGCATCGGCGACCTTATCCTAGACGAATATTCGACAGCTTCAAATGCGGAATTCGTGAATTGAGTACGAGTCGAACAGCGGGGGCTATTTCATTCGGTGCTCGGTTTCTTTTTCTTTCTTTACAAGCGCCTCTCCACCGCAGGGTGCACACCGTTTTGTTCCGAAAGGTTGCTTTGCACGGATGTATCCTGGCAGGCGCTTCGGCGAAGCACCTGCGAGATGGTGCAGGCTCCCGCCTCTGACGAAGACACGCAATTCCTCGCGTGCTCTTGACAGCGATGATAAGGCGGCTTCTTGGCATCTGCTTTGAAACGGGGCGGATTGCGGATTGCGTGCCCCTTGGGTGTCATATTTAAAGGGTTTCCTTCAACCGGAGACTGCAGGCCTTCATTAGCCGAGGAGTTCTCCGTACGCGACACATGTAACACTCGTAAATGTCGATCAAAGCGTCTACCTTTCATTAGAAACGAACAAACAAAAACACGAAGGGGCGAGAGAGCTGTAAGCCAATAGAATATACGCGCCCGGTGGGATTGCCAGCTCGGACGCTCGCCGCTGGGCTTTGAACGATAGCCTACGAACTCGACGGCAGCGGCGCGGAGTCCGCGACGTCGTCCAGCCTCAGGTATCGCCTCACGAGCCTCCAGCAGTTGTCGTCGAGGCCGTCCAGCTGTGCGCCGCCGGCTTCTGTGCCGGGGCGGCACCGCACCCGCTCCTTCACCACGCCGGCGAGCCTCATGAACGCGTGGATGCCCTGGATGCTCTCGAGGGCCTCGCGCACCAAGGCGGCTGCGTCGACTTCGCCGACGGACGCCAGCTTGGCGACCTGTCCGAGCAGCGCGGGATGGCTGTGCATGCGTTCCAGGGCTCCGGCGCAGTATCTGCAGGAGTTGCACGCGTTGTAGCAGTAGTAGTAGTTGTTGTTTTGCTGTTGTAGTAGTAGTAGTCGTAGTAGTAGTAGTCGTAGTTAGTAGTAGTAGTAGTAGTAGTATTTGTTGTTTTGTTGTTGTAGTTGCAGTAGTAGTTCTCATTGTAGTAGTAGTAGTAGTAGTAGCAGTAATAGTTAGTAGTAGTAGTAATTATTGCTTTGTTGTTGTAGTAGTAGTAGTAGTAGTAGCTGTTGTTGTGGTTGTTGTTGTTGTTGTTGTTGTTGTTGTTGTTAGGAAGCAGCTAGAGTGCGCACAACTTGCTCGGGGCCCGTGGACACAGCAGCTCGCCTCCCGCGACCCATTGAATAAGGGAAAACCGTCAGAACGTCAAATGAGGTTAGCACTCGTTCATATGCTGTGTAACAGACGGCACAGTTTTAGTCCTTGAGCTTCGTTATACCAGAAAAAGAAAAATCCGGAAATTGCACGAGAAAAATTAGCTGCTCATTTGTATAATTTAAGTTTTAGCTAAATACTGCATAGTATACATTGTAATTAACGATTTGTACCTGGCAACTTCGCGAGCCGTATCCACTATAGGAACCAATTTCGAGAAACAAAGTCACTGGGCACCAATATCAAGACATTCAGCCCTGGAATCTAAGTGAAGCAACGGTTTCGTAAAACGGTTAATTGAATGTCATAAATTCGCCCATTTCATTCCGGGGCCGTTGGCGTTAAGAAATATTGCGCGTGTATGTTCTCTTGTGCACTCACGCTACGAGATGTGACGAATTAAGCCGACGCTTAATGACATCCCTTCCACGTAAGTAGAATATTAGTAAGCTGAAATTGCTTAAACTGAATTGCCGGTTAAACGGAGCAGTTTCTATATTTGGTTGTTTTGTATTTGGATAATGCAAACAAAGTGAAAAAAAAAGGAACTCCCGTTAATGAGAACCAAAAATATCCGAGCTCTCAGTACCTGGAACAACAGAAGCAAGCTCTTAATTTTTTTTTTCCTGGAAAGGCTCAAATTTGATTGTTTTATTTTATATCACATGCATTCTAAGCAGGAAGCCACCCTTAAAATGTTGTGGCAAAGGTTCGAGCAAGCAAGAATTTCGTGCATATTCACTGCATATAATCTTCTTGCAGTGTCGGCAGATTGGCGGCCTTATACAGCCCAAAATGACAAAGCCTGAAATTTCGGACACCTCACAGTGCGCCTTTCGATAATTTTGACTCCACCAATACGACCTCGTGCTAATTCAGCCACCGAGTCAAGCCCTAAGAGATGCAATTGCCTTGATACGTCGCCGGTTTGTCGTAGAAATCCAAACTAGAGAAGCCTAGCCTTTTCAGAAGTCATCTAGCGCGCTAAATTGAAGCGATGAACTGCCTGTTACGTTCTTTTCTTTATTTCTAACTTGTCTAACAATGTTAATAGGGTGTAGGACATATAGCGCTGCACCTCTGCACATCCTTCTCCGTAAACAGAACTCTTTTTAACAGGAACGTATTCCTCGGTCCCTTCAAGTTTCGTTGAACAATATACTACTTGCATAGTTTCTACATGCAATGTTCTCTTGATAAAGGGGTTGCAATAACTTATCAAACATATGTGCAAGGTACGGTAACCTTCCGGTCGACATAATAGCAAAGGCGATGCGTGATGCAACGGTAGTGCCAAACCACACACAAAACACACGAGCGCCGGCAATGCATCCCTACGGCGCCCGCGATTCGCGTGGCCAACACCGTTGCAGACTCCGCGGTTGTCTCCACTCTGTAGGGAGCGGCGGGCGAGGCACTCTATAAAAAAGTAGCCGCTGGAGAACGCCCCTCCTCCCTCACCGGACGCTCCTGCCTCGCCCACCACAGGAGAAGGCACGCTTCCGGGCCGCGTTCCTCAGTAGTGAACGCGTCCCTCCTTCTCCCCGCTAGGCTCCACCCACCCTCGCCATGTCACTATGCTGCGCGATGCTATTTTTATAGTCTGCTTTCACTTTCACAGCTCTCTCTCCCTCAGCTCGGCGGAACTGCTAACGTCAAGTAGTAGTAGTAGTAGTAGTAGTAGAAAACTTTTAATGAGATCGTTTAAGAGATTCGCGGATTCGAAGCCTCCGTCGTCTTTCTTGGCGCCGGCGACTTGAGGCTTCTCTTCAGCAAGGTTGGGCCCCTAGTCCAGGGCTCCACTGAGTCGCGCTGCATCAGCAGCGTGCCGCACTAAGGCCCTTTGGGCCGCGAGCTCGCTGCTGGTGAGCCGGCTCTCCCATTGCTCCGCACTCGGGAATTCGTGTTGGTGGAATGCTTTATTTCGTTCGCACTCCCATGTGATGTGGTATAGTGTGGGTGTGTCGCCGCACCAGGGGCAGTTTGCTCTGTATTGTGTTGGTGACATCTTGTTATAGATGTACAAGTTGGGGAAGGAGTTCGTTTGTAGCCTACGCCAGCCGACTGCTTCCTCCCTCGTGAGGGCTTTGTGTGGTGGTGGGTACTTGAATCTAGTCCCCCTGTATAGTTGTAATGTTTCTGTGTATCCCCCCTCGCATGCCAGTAGCTGAAGCTCCAGAACATCTGACATGCCTGCTCGGTATGTAAGCCCTCGAGCTAGGCTGTCTGCTCTTTCGTTCCCCGCTACGCCTGCGTGGCCTGGGACCCAGATTATGTGTTGGATGGGTGTCTGCTCAGCAGAGGCTGCTGCCCCACTGATTATCCTGAGGGCGATGCCGCAAATTCTGCCCTTTGTATAGTTTTTACACGTGTCTTTCGAGTCTGTTAAGATGTTTAGGGATCGGCCTTGCCTATAGCCTTCTGCTACCGCCAGCGCGACGGCAATTTCCTCGGCCTCCGTTATGCCCACGACCTCCACTGAGGCGCATGTGGCCATGT
Organism: Dermacentor variabilis; assembly: GCF_050947875.1. Lineage (NCBI taxonomy): Eukaryota > Metazoa > Arthropoda > Arachnida > Ixodida > Ixodidae > Dermacentor > Dermacentor variabilis. The sequence continues at coordinate 39,567,264 of NC_134575.1, read as the reverse complement.
CTCCTGTGCTATTAGCTACCACCGTAGCGGCTAAGCGCTTCCCTGCATGTACGTACATGGAGGCGTCCGTATAGACTGTGTTCTCTGACCGGCCTAGCCTCGTTTCTAGCTGCTCGGCCCTTGCTGTTCGTCTGTCCTCGTGTAGGTTAGGATCCATGTTTTTAGGCAGGGGTCCTACAGTAAAGGTCTTTCTAAGGTCGTCCGGTACGTCCGCGTATCTGTCTACCAGTCCGCACGTGTTCCGACCCAACCTTCTCAGGAGCGCCCTTCCCGTAGAGGAGCCTCTGAGTCTGATGAGTTGTGCCCCCAATCGAGCCTCGGCAAGCTCATCGAAGGTATTGCTGATTCCGAGTTGGAGTAGCTTCTCGTTTGATGCGTTTCTGGGTAGGTGTAGAGCAATCTTGTATGCCTTCCTGAGGATACAGTCGGCTTGCTCTCGCTCCGCCTTTGTTGTTGCGTGGTAGGGCAAGGAGTACATAACTCTGCTAACGATTAGGCTGTCGACGAGTTTGAGGGTATCTTCTTCTTTCATCCCGTACCTTCTCTGAGAGACTCTACTGATCATTCTGCCAACCTGCTCCGCGGCTCTTCTCAGCAGGCTGATGGTATGGCTGCATTTTCGGCTGCTCTGCAGCCACATGCCTAGGATTCGTACCATGTTCCGCTCTGGGATCAATTGCCCCTCTAGAACTACTTCCAGCGAGGCTTTGGTAGGATTTCTTCCGATCCTGATGATTTCCGATTTCTCCGTTGAACATCTGAGGCCTCTCTCCCTGACGTAGGTCTCTACGCAGGTCGCAGCTTCTTGTAGTCTGTCCTGCTTCTCCCCTAACGATCCTTGGGTGACCCACACCGTGATGTCGTCGGCATACATCGCATGTTGGATGCCCGGGATTTCCTTGAGGCGTCTTGCTAGCCCGATCATCGCCATATTGAACAGGACGGGCGATATCACGGAGCCTTGGGGTGTTCCTTTGCAAGGCGTGGTGAAGACGTCGCTTCTCAGCTCGCCTAGTCCCACGGTCGCTGTTCTGTCGCTCAGGAAGGCCCTGATGTAGTTGTGGGTTCTTCCCCCGCAGTTGGTGTTGTTGATGCCTTCCATGATGGCGGCGTGGCTCACGTTGTCGAAGGCTCCCTTTATGTCGAGGGCCATGACAACGTTTTCGCCACTTCTCGGCATTTTCTCGAGTACCTCCTCCTTGAGTTGGAGTAGTACGTCCTGCGTAGACAGGTGGGCTCTGAACCCGTACATGCTGTCTGGGTACAGTTGGGTCCTCTCTAGGTGCGACTGGATCCTTTTTGTGATTACTTTCTCGTACATCTTGCCCAGGCACGACGTGAGGGAGATCGGCCTGAGGTTCTCGACCTGGAGTTTCTTGCCTGGCTTCGGGATCATTACCACTACCGCGTGTTTCCACTCGGCCGGCACTTTTCCTTCGTGCCAGAGCTTGTTGAAGTAGGCTGTGAGCTGATCTATGGCGCCATCGCTGAGGTTTCTGATGAGCGAGTTCTTGATTCTGTCCGCCCCCGCTGCTGTGTTTTTTGTTGCCGACCTGATCGCCTCGACGACTTCCTCTCTCGTTATGGGCCGATCCATGGTGGGATTCTCTTCGCCCTGGTACTCTTCTTGGTAGCTTTCGACCTGGTCTTTGCCGTAGCATTTGACCCGGACTTCCTCGAGTAGCTGTTCGTCTGTGCCCGTGTACTGGTGCACCAGCCTCTGAATCGATTTGCCGCTTTCTGATTTGTTCTTGCTCGGGTCCATGAGGGACTTGAGGATCTGCCACGTCCTGGCCGTGCTGAGGGTGCCGTTCAGCGCGTTGCTGAATTGCTGCCATCCTTGCCTAGCCAGCTGCGTTGCATACTCCTCCGCTTGTTTAGTTATTTCGGCTATTTTAATCTTTAGCTTCCTATTGAACTTCTGTCTTTTCCAATGCTTGGTGAGGCCGCGTCTCGCCTCCCATAGCTTGAGGAGCCGCTTGTCCACCTCCGGAGTTTGTTCGGTTCTATCCACCTCTTTAGTATAGAGTTCTTGGATCTGTCTGAGTTGCTGGCTCCACTCCTCCGCAGATACAATGTCGCCCTTGATCTGCTTGCAGTGTGCTCTGAAGGCGTCCCAGTCCGTTAGGCGGACCTTGCCTATTTTCCGCTTGATATTGTTTGCGGTTGTGCTGATCCTTATTATGTGGTGGTCGCTTCCAAGGTTCTCGAGCAGGTTCTCCCATTCTGCTTGTCTGGCGCCCCTTACGAAGGTTAAGTCAGGGCACGTGTCTGAACTGACGCTGTTCCCCTGTCTAGTTGGGTGGTGTTCGTCGGTTAGCAATTCGCACTCTGCCTGTTCTGCTGCAGCGCAAATGCCACGTCCCTTCTTGTCGTCTTTATTGTAGCCCCACCTCGGGCTCTTGGCGTTGAAATCACCTGCTATCACTAGGGTGTTGTTCCCCGCGAACTTTTTCGCCTCCGTAAAGAGCCTAATAAAGTCCCCATCTTTCTGTCTGGGCGGGCTGTATAGGTTTATAATATAAGTGCTTTTAGATCGTGCTTTCTTTTTGGGGATTATCTCCGTGATCACGTGTTCGATCCGGGTGTCCTTTATTTCGTTATGTGCTATGGCTACTACTTGCTTGCTAATGAGAGTTGCCGTACGGCCATTTTCCTGACACGTGTAGCCCCTAAGCGTAGGGGTGCAGTTTGTTTCCTGTAGCATAATTACGTCTGGTGGGGTTCCTCTGGCATAGATGAATTGCTGCAGGAGGCCTTGTTTTTGCCTGTACCCCCTGCAGTTCCACTGCCACATCTCTAATTGTTGGAGGCGTTCTGCCATGATGGGTTACCATTATTTGCGTTGGGGGTTTCTGTGCCGAACCTGCGTTCGTTAAGTAATCTGTCTCTAGCATCATTGGTTATTCTCTGTGTGTTTTGGCTCTTGATGTGCGTCCTGACATTCTGTTCTAACAGGGCGAACTTTTGTTGTCCCTGCTGCATTTCGCTTTTTAACTGCTGCATCTGCTCTTGCATCTGCCTCTGCATGTTCATCATGAAGGTTTTAAGGGCATCGTTGGAGGTCCCTCCCTCGTGGTGTTGTTGCCCCGTCTCCATCGCCCTAGGCGGTGGGGTCAGAGTCCTAGGCGGGGCATAGCCTGTCCTCGATTCACGTAGTTCTCTGATAACTTCGCTTAGCTGCTTCCTAAGCTGCTCAAGTTCACGTTTAAGTGTCGTATTTTCCTCCGCTAGCTGTTTCTCGCGTGCGGTTTGTGTGTTGTTTGTGTTCGAGTGCGGAGCAAAGAGTGATTTGGGAGGGCCGTCTCCCCAGCTCACCTTAACGCCGCCGCTCTTCCTCTTTTGCTGTTTCTGCCCTTGCGTCTGCTTCTGCTGTTGCTTGCCGTTGCCGCCCAGGGGTGGGAAGGACTCGTCCCTTTCGGATCCCCGGCTCTGGCTCCGGTTCCGGCTGCCCCCGCGGCTGCTCCGGCCCGACTCCTGACTCTCGTCACGGAACCATCTTGGTGTTCTTCCCCGGCTGCGGCCCCGGCTACGGCGTTGCTGCTGCAGGGGGCCCCACCGCAGCTCGCTCGCCGACTTGAGTCGCTGTTTGCAGTCTCTCGTGCCCGCCACGTGGTCGCCGCCACACAGCAGGCATTTGGGTGTGCATGGGTGGTCTGCCGCCGGGTTCTGGAGGCCGCACTGTCTGCAGGCCCTAGTCTCCGGATTCGGGCAGACGTCCATTCGGTGCCCCTGTTGGCCGCAGGTGTAGCATACCTGCCTCGTGGGCCGGTACGGGTAGCACCAAAATTCTCCGCTGTGGTAGAGAACTTGCTTCGGGAGGGTGGGGCCGTCGAAGGTGATGATGGCCGTGCTGGATCTCCCGAGCATTCTGGCTGTTAGGATCTTCACGCCTTGCGTGCGAACTCTGAGGCTTGCCTTGAGTTCCTCGGGCGAAGTCTCCGGATCCACTCCGTGGATCACCCCGCGTAGCGTGCCGTCCGGCGCCGCCACGTGTGCGTTTACGGCGTAGTTCTTGCCTCCGAAGCTCAGCTGCTTGATGCGCATAATCTTCTTGGCCGCTTCTTCGTTGCTGGTGCTCACAATTATGATGTTCGATCCATTGCGCAGCCGGATGATCAGGTCTTCTTCCTTACATCCCCGCTCGGTAGCCGCGACTACCGCCCGCGCCACGTGGTGTTGGTGCAAGTCTCTGACTGCGAGTCCTCTCGGCCGGAGGACGATTTTAAAGTCGTCTCTGGGGAGTGGAGGCAGGCGTCGCCTCGGCGCTCCCTCCCTCTCCTTCTTCTCCGCCGCGGCTGGCGCGCCAGCTGCGTTCTTCGTCGCCCCTGAAAAAGGCGCGCAATCTAGGCCGTTTCCCGCCAAGACTTGCTGCTTGCCGCCGCCGTCTCGGCGTTTCCGTTGTTTCTTCGACATGGCGACTATCCAGTCGTCTTCTTTTTCTCTGTCGATTCCGCTTACTTGTGAGCGTTGGATCGGTGAGGTGCTGCGTCCCGGGGCTTGGATCCCTGTTGCAGCGAGGCCGTCTCGGTCTTGCCGCATGTGGGCCACTTCGATGGTGTCGTGGAAGTCTTCTTCCATGTTTTCCTGGGATTCAGCCGAAAATCTTGTCGGTCGTAAGGTCACGGGTTGGTCGTAGCTCGGATTGCTCGTTCGGGACATCGCTCCGATGCGTCTTCACCGCGGGCCGAAGCCGGGAAGGCCGCGGAGCCCCGTACGGAACGCCCTGCCGACCACGTGGGAACTTCAAATGCCGATAAAATCCGAAAAAATGGACCCACCGGCTTGAAATTGGTATCCTCGTGGTCCTCTTCACTTCCGACGTTGATTCCGACCAAAATTTCGGTAGTCCGATGGGATTAACCGGGTCAAAGAACCCCAAAATCACGGAGCGCATGTGAGGCACGTCCGCACTCTTCGGCGAACGCAGCGTTCCCCTCGCTAACGTCAAGAAAAACTCGGCGAGGTTTTAACAAACTGCAAAAAAAAAGCTATTCCCGATTCCCGCGTTTCGCGTACCTGTCGCGTCGATGACCGCTCACAAATTCGGCAGCTAGCGCCACCAAGCAGGAGTTCCGGCGAGCAGTGTCACGCACGGTGAACCACTCTCTCGGAACTCGGCTGTCGCAGTAGCCGCTCAAGATGATGCCGAGCAGCACGTACGTTTCCGCCAGTCCGGCAGACAAAGCTCGCACGAAGGCGTCAGCGTCCGCGCTCTCCTCGAAGTCTATCTGCACCGTGTGGATGTTGCGGCTCGACTTGAGCACGTTCGCCAGACTCTGAATGGCATGTTCCGCAATGTACCTGGGCTTCAGCGCCACCGTCGTCAAGCTCGTATTAGCGGCGAGCGACTCGATAACGTCGCTCCAGAAGCCCACCGCGTTGTCGGCGCCGGTTTCGAGGGAGAAGCAGGCGAGACAGAGCCTCTTCAGCGTGCGGGTCGTCCGTACGTACGACGTTATCGTCGCGGACGTGGCTTGATCGAGGAGGTCGGCGGATATGCGGAACTGCGCGCAGGTCACGTGACTGAGCGAAGGCAGCTGCCGCAGAATCGCAGTAAAGACGTCCCGAGTGTTGTGGAACAACCAGGCGTGACACTGAGACGGCTCGTTCCACATCGTGTCGGAACTGCTCAGCGGGTTCAGGCGCTTGAAGAAGACCAAGCGTCCCACTCCCGGCGTTTCTTCAAGGACTCCGTACACCGTAGGCATGGAATGGTAGTCGTCCTGGGTGATTTCGATCGTGATTTTTCTCATGGCCCTCTTCGTCGGTAGCGTGACGAAGAACCGCTTCCACATCTGCTGATTCCAGGCGCTCAGTGGCAGCGTAAATTCCTCCAACGTCTCGTTATCGGCGAGCGCCGGCAGCCAGCTGTCGAAGTCTACCCGCTGCGCTTCGGAATCCGCTCGCATTTCTGACATGTTGAAGCAGCGCAGTACGCCATTCTCGGCGAGAATCTTCGCCACGACGGTCACGCTGTCTGCGTCGACGACGATGCGTTGCAGAGCGACGTGCGTTAGCGTCCGGTTCTCCCGCAGACATTCGAGAAGCCACTTGAAGACGTCCTTGCGCATTTCGACCAGATCCGAGACGCTCAGCGCCGTTAACGAGCCAGTGTTGACCAAATGCCTCCGAAACTTGTGGCGGTGGTTGATCCAAGCTGTGGTCAGGTCGGAGCCGCGAATCGACAGCTTCTTCAGCGCCTTGTTCGTCACCAGCACCTCCAACAGTTCGCCGGCCTTGTGGTTCCGCAGAGGTAGCTTGGGAATCTTGATTGAGGTCAGCGAGCAGGACGGTGTGTTCCTCAGCAGGATCGTCAGCGCGGAGAGGATTTGCGACGGCCAGTCGGGAAAGAGGCGACACTCGAGCTCTTCGATGTTCTCCAGGCAGGAGGCGATGGCGCGGGGCTCCTGGTGATCGCTCCAGTAAGTCCACAAGCCGAGCTTCAGGTGCTTGACGGACGGGTTCCCTCGAAGTGCCGCGAAGACGAGCGCGTAATGCGCACCGAGACTGCGCAAGTTGACGTCGACGCTGGCGACGCAGCGGTGCGTCTTGAGTAGCCAGTAGACGAGCGTGGCGCACCGGTGCAGCTTGCGGTCTTCGGCGGCGGACGGGTAAGCCTGTTCGAGGGTCACCAGAGACAGGAACCCTACTCGGCCTGGATCCTTGCGCAGTTCCAAGTACGCGTCCGAGAGAACGTCGTTCCAGACGGACAGCTGGCAGACGATGCGGCATGTGCGGTGCTCGCCCGCCGTACAGGGCGACCTGTAGTCGATGGCTGAGCCGGTGACGACGCCCCTCGTTCCTTCGAGGTCGGCCAGGCGAACGCCGCGCAAGCTCGGCATCGCCCTGTTTGGTCGCAGTGCCTTTCTTGCAGCTCCAACGGTGTCCACCATCTTACCTACGTTGAGAAAGAGAGTCAAGCTTCGTCAATTTAGTCTAAGAGCAAAATAAACAAGCGGGAAGCATCTGCTATAGTCTGTGGGATGGATGCAGCCCGACATGCGCTCGTGGATGGCTAGTCCCAATGCAACGTTAATTGTTCTATCAAAGCTGGCTCTTCCTGGAGAGCTTTACGCGAGTATCACGTGACTGCAGTTCCCCCCAGCTTTGTAATTTTGATTACATCCAGGCACAGAAGGAAGGAAAAAGGGCGGAATTGCTCCAAGGAAGGCACTGAGCTCAGCCTGACAAAGAGCTTTCTAGCGTGCTACCAGTACGCATGCTTGTATCCATGTGAGTCCGATGCTTAGTTGAACGTAAGTTGTACTTTCACATAAATCCCTTTCCTCCTATTGCCCGACTGTTCTTATGGCACTGTGACGGGTAGTAAATTAAGTTCGCGCTGACGGTGGCACGGGGCTCCTGTAACATCCTTGACAGGCACTGCTATTCCTGAAATTTCAAATCAATGTTGTTCCTGTTGCATTAAGAACGTAAGAGCGATACAGCGACTCTTACCTGACTCAGTAGGAAAAAGAAGGCTGTCGGGGATTTCAGCCACTTACAATGGCAGACCGCACAAGTGCTAGGATATATTCTTCTTCCTCTTCTTATTCTTCTCGATGAGCCCTCTTGCCGAGTCGCCCAGGGTTCTGCCCTATGAAGAATTTTTAAACTCGTGACTAAAAAAAGCGAGAAAAAAAAAAGAGTTGGATTTATTGTGAGTGTCACAGCGGAAATTCCTCTGACCACCAAACTTATTTACACGACACGTTAAAAGCGGTGACAGATTGTTAAAGTATGGGTGGATCACGTTGCTCGTTTGGCCGAAGACAAAGACGAAGTGAAGTGAATGAACTTTGGTTCTAGGCATGATCAGCATCATTGTTTTTTTTTTCTATCGTGTCGTCGGTTTTCCGCTCAGCGACCACGATGTTTGGACATACCCCTCGGCAATCACGGGCTGAATTTATGGAGTACTGATCTACTCTCACTTGGAGCATGGGCGTCAGGATACAGCCACAGATACGTTTGCCGAGCCATTTATGACTACCTCTTCGACACAAAACGATTGTCCTACTATTTCCCATTTTCCACGATTGATGTCTTTCTGCTTCAATAAATAGCAAAATTCAAATACAACAACAACAACAACAACAACAACAACAACAACAACAACAACAACAACAACAACAACAACAACAACAACAACAACCCTTATTCTTTACCTCGAGCATATGGTAGATTCATCAAACGGAATATCTCCACAAATATAACCTGTAAAGTTTTTCATCATCATCAACCTGTTGGGTGTGCATCTGTGACCACGTGTACTTCAAAAGACGCATTCGTTCCACAAATATTGCTTGCCATCCCCGTTTGGCACAACCGTAAGTGTCAAATTGTCAACGTCATATCGCGGTCAACGTCGCGAAGGCAATGCGGACATCTCTCTGACGTGATAGCGATGCTCTCCACCTTCCCCCTCCCCTCCCCCCGACATAGAACGGCTGCCGACGGACGCATTAAATTTGCTGTTCTCTTTAAAATTGATCGGGCATCAAAGTTGCGTCGTAGCGAAGAGACCATGGTAAAAAAAATACCAAGGTTTCAAAGTGCTCATGGGGTAGGGAGGGGGAGGTGGTTACGTAAGAAAGAGACCACGGTGTAGCAAGAAGATATCTATACAGTTAAAGTCTCCACCCTCGTGAACGTCATAAGTCGCAGCAGTTCTTGAAAATTCTTTTTATTCCCCCTCCCACTGGCTTGAGCCTTCGCCTGCACTGTATTACACTAATTACAAAGACGGCGCCGAATAAAACAACACACGAAGAAGGGGGACACGAGACAGCACGTAGGCGCCTACGTGCTGTCTCGTGTCCCCCTTCTTTGTGTGTTGTTTTATTCGACGCCGTCTTTGTAATCATGCTTAACCAACTAGCCCGCCAACACATGCTCGGTATTACACTAATATATGTAAAGAAAAACGTCTGGCGCCATTCCACTCTATGAATGTGGATGACTAGCGAAGCTGTTTAACGCACGGCACAGAGGTGATCCAGAATACTGAACGAAGGTACATACATATTTATTGTCCTAATCTGTGGTCATCATGGCGCTATAGGTACGCACTCACATTCGTGTACCACATCTGTTACTAAATGTGTCCGTCACGTAAGACAACGAATGGCTCATATCCCGTAAACGTGGCCTCCCGTTTCCGACGACATAAGGGAAAAAGAGGAAAGAAAAAGAAAGAAAAAAACGCTAAGAAACCAAACTGTTTTTTTTCTTTCCTGTTTTTTTCAGCTGGCGTGTCAGACGCCGTTGACACCCCGGCTAACACGCGGGCGTTGACACGTGATTGACAGACGGCCGGTTCCCTGGCCTTGTGCACTGCGCTCCTTTATTCTCAATTCAACACGCTAGCACACCTTCGCTCGTTGCCGCACCCACCCGCCTTGCACCCTTTCCCCTTTAGAAGAACCCCACCTATATATATTACGGCGAGGAAAGCATATGTCGCCTTGAAGATGAAAAGTCCACCTGTCGAAACGTTGGCCCCTGCTTTCACCATGCTGTCGTTTTGCTTAAGGGTAGCTCAAGAGCGCTCTACAGGACCCCGAGCCCACAGGGGTAGGCGCCATTGACCTTGGACCCTTTCTGCACTATCACCAGGATCGGCCCACATGATTTGTTTTTGTCAGCATCCCGGACACTTTTTTCCCAGATCCTAGTCATAGACAGCTTGACTGTAAAAACGCTCTGTTTACTTGCGCATTCCAGAAGGGAGTATAGCGTATCGTTTAGCCGCACGCACATTCCTCGAAAGAGTTTATGTGTAGATAAATACGCGATACACACTTGTAAATGCATTAGCGACTACAGCAGTCAGAATAAAACGGGCTCTACTAGGAACAGCCAGGCTGAGGAGCCGCAACCTGTTCCTTGAACTGCATTTCCCATAATGGATGCGGAACACGGGCTCTTTTATTGCGACCAGCCAAAACGTAGGGAGTGCGGTGCGTGATGCTTCCTCAGCGGTTCCACGTCAGCACGAATGGCTTGGTGAGCTGGTAGTGCAGGCTCGACACCTTCATGAACTGCAACGAGCAACAGCAAAAGATGAGAGAATTCCTCCTGCGGAATGTTTCACCTTATCTCCGCTACTTTTGATAGTATCCTTCTGCAGTCAGATCGGATTGGCTGGGGCACCTGCGCGTTGGGAACAGTCTGTATATCGTATATCGCTGCTATTAGGTCTATTACGTCAAAACTCTTGCACTTGCTTCGAGTTGCTGACGAATTAGACTTCGCCCTGCTATCTGCTAGCCGCCTGGTTAGCTCAGATGGTAGAGTGGCAGCTCCAGAAAGGCGATGGTCTCGGGTTCGAGTCCCGGCCCAGGACGAATTTTTCTTCAACTGCGAGGCTTTTCTTTCGAGAAACACGTGCGGACTTTCTTTGTAGCTACTGCTACGATCGGGTGGGTGTCTCATTTTCCCTTCATTAATCTCTCAAGCTTGCGTTTCGTCGATAATTGACTGTATACGACAGAGCAACTTATGAGCACGCTGCCGAAGATAATCGTCAAAGTGCGCGAACTTCATACTGTATCTATACAAGGTGCGGCCGTCTCCGTGTTCTTTTCTTAACAAGTTTTTGTTTACGTCTAGTTCAAGCGCCGTCGTTTTTCGCGGACGTTCCACGGCAGCATCTCAGAAATCCAGTACAGGCGCGACAGTGAGACGGGCGGCTCTGCGTAGATATCGTCGATAGCGTTTATCGCTTCTCCGTGTACACACCGTGAAATATTTACACCCATAAAACTGAATAAGGGTGTAAGTGTGTCTTCAACTCACAACCTTACAACCAAAAATGGTGTAACGGTGTGAGTTATAGGTGTATTTACACACGTACTCATTTTTAATGGTGTAATTTATTCCACTGTGCATAGTAGTGTATATTAGGACATATTCTGTAGGTGTCCACCCGGCAGACATTTCCATTTCGTCTGCTGCTGAAGTGCTGATCGTCTGGAGCGCCGGTCTCCTTCTGACGCGTACCCTAGCCCAGCCAATCGGAACTTCAGCAGCAGACGAAATGAACTTGTCCACAGAATAGTCCCCATGGTCTAAGTTCACGGTGTGATTTCCACAGCGCGAAGCGCTGAAATGCGGCAAGAAACAGAATGAAGGGTTTGCGGTTGTCCTCCTTTCGCTAACCCTTCGTTCGATTTCTTCGACTTCAGTGCTTCAGGCTGCAACGAGCCGTCACAGCTTGAACTCTAAGAGACGGCGCACTATGTGTGGAGCACTGCACTTCCCTAAGCAGTGTTCGCAGAAGTAGTAAGTACTCTCCGTGCACAAACGGATCGGCTGCCCACCTGTCCGGCTGGGTTGTAGGTGAAGTTGGTGGGCAGCCGGTTGAAGTGCACTTCCCGTGGCTTGTCCGTGACTCCGTACACTGTGACGGCGTTCAGCAGCATGATGCTGTCGTAGCCGCAGTGCACGCACATGCTCGACACCGTGTTCTGCACGTGACAGTGTCGTAGGATCGTTGTCACAATAGTTTAACGAGGGCGAACCTGTCACAGACCGCTAGGTTCTCACAAAGGGAGGGCTGGTGATTTCTTGGGTCCAAGTGCTCCTAGAGGGCTTTTAACTCTTTTTTTTTGCTTCTGCCTCCAGCTCACTGATAAAATCCTTTCAGAAGTATATAAACCTACTCCCTATGGAGAGCAAAGCAGGCTCCGTTGAGGAGTATGTAATAACTATTGGAAACGCAGTTAAATACGGCACTACAACTTATTGCTACGGAGAGGAGTTGCAAGCACTCTCCACGCGTTGCAATTGCGCTACGTTTCAAAGAGCAACATTTTCCCACCGTAACGATGCGTAACATTTACGTAACGATGCTTTGGCAGTGACGTATTGGTGGCAAATGGGTGATGTTTTCCAGATGCGTTTTCGATTAGCCACGCAGTAGTTAGGCTTAACGAGAGAGTTAAGCTCATGTTTGTCGTAGCCTTGTCGAGATGGCGTCAAAACCTGCTTCTAGTCTTTCGTTCATTCGCCCCGTTTCAAAGGATGCGGCCAAAAGTGAAGCCGAGACGTGTCACGTTTTCCGCAAGAAAAGAAAGTGGAGCACGGTCGGTGCTTTGCTGACGATGCGGGTACGCTTCACGACCTATGATGACAGCAACTTCCAGAAGGAAATGTTCGGGTTAAATTAATTCGAACAAATAAAGATGGCGGCGTATATGTTTATGTTCTATATATAGCTTTAGCGTTTCGCTCTATTCTGCTTTTCTAAAGGACTACGTACCGCGTAGCACAGCCGATCTTAGCGCCCACGTTGCGTCGCACGCTTAAGCAGGCGTTTCAAGCAATACTAAAGCTTTCAAATACTACGTGCCTAGTGCTTTGAGGTCGTGAATGGTACGCACGTATTAGCGTGACACAGCTGTACTGCCATGAAAGTGGCAAGCGCTGAGCGTTAGAAAGGGAATGGACGCCACAGGGATTCCAATTTTTGTATAAGGATTAAGTCCCAAAGCGCGTAAATTTTGCTTAGAGCTCTAGAATGGCGGAGCAACGACTACTCCCGCAAATAGGTGTTGCTATAGTACTACATGTTTAGCAGTGAGCTGCATTTAAAAACGACAGGGAGTAACTCATTTCGCGTGTTACATACCTGCAGCTGTAAATGAATATTTTCATCTTCGACACATTTCCGATACGCTGACGGAGTCAATTCATGAGCGGAGTAAATCTACTCGATTGGAGTAAACTTTCTCCCGCTGGGGAGTATATGTGAACTGTCGAACACTGAGCACAGTTACTCCCGCCAGATGCACTCCCTTCCTGTCCCAACTGGCTACAGTCGATCGAGCGCACTGAAGACTAATCCCTTCAGGAATCATAAGGGTGTAAGTTGGTATATAAGTTATCTTATTACACCCGTAAAATGTGTAATATGAGCTTTAAACAGATTTACACTTATGCACCCTTAAGGGAGTAAATTGCAAAGCAAATGTCGGTGAATCATTTATCAAATGTAGTAACGTTTATCAAATGTAGTGAATGTTGTAATGACTCCTCTTACAGTGCAAAGCAATTGGTGGTGACTCCTTTATCGGGGGTGAGTGCTCGTAGCATTCCTTGCCAGCACTCTTTCTAAAATGAAGTAAAGATTGGACAAGTAGCGTCTTTATCGATGAGGGGTTGTTGCCAGCATTCTCAAATTTTCGAAAACGCACACGTGCACTGCCAAACACAACTTTATCAGGTGAAATGATGGCTACAGAATGTTGCCATGCAATATAAACACACGTGACGTTACTTCGAAGTCATCTGTACTGATTTGTTTTGCTGACAGCATGCGAAAAATTTTGGTGGCGATGATTGAACTTCACAGACATCGAAGTGGCGTATAGTCGTATTCAAACAACATCGCGGTGGGCTCAGATGTTACCTACGCTTCCAAACACGCGGCTATGACTGCATTTTGGCTACCTTGTCCCAGGGTCTAACGGGCAGGCGCTTCTGACATGTTAACATATCACACGCACGACGTGCCATCTGGTGCAAATATCCGAGGCCGTTTGAGCAGCCCATTCGAACCCGCAACCCTTTCTGTTAATGCAGATGTTACATCGCGAAGAGCTCTCACCTTGACTGCGACGAACTTGATGAGGCTGTATTCGCCCTTTTCGTAGGAACCTGGAAAACACCGTGACAACGATAAGGGTAAGAATCCAATTGTTCTCGTGGATAAAGAGTACGTTGTGGAGACACAAGGATATCTATGACAGGAGGAACAGTAGGGGCGAATAGGCATGTATCAATTTAGTAGCCAATGCCGAAGAATAAATACGATGAAGGAAACACAGCGATTCATGCTTCCGTTCGCAGTCTTCATTAGCGACTGCTCTGATATATAATGTAGCAAGTAACGCAAGAATTAGAGAAAACGTGGGTATGTCTGTTCGAACTACCCAAAATTTGCACGGAATAACGATTTACGAGGGAATGAACTATTGTTTATTGTTTTTGTTGCGATAAAGTCAAGTGACCAATGACATTGTCACGTGACATCACCTGTTTTGCAGTGTTTACGCAAATATACCCATATTTGCTCGTTCAGCTTACAAGCAATTATTTTCTTAAGTGCAATTCCCTTTATTTTTTCCGACTTGAAGCATTAACTATTTCTTGCCGTAATCTATAACGATATCGGTATTGCTTTTACCTATCGAATTGAATGAATTATCTGTCGATAATTGCGTTTTCACCCCATTTCATTAGCACTTGCTTTCCTCGCGTTCGTAAAGTGTCCCCTGTAAGTTGAATAATTTTCTAATATGTAGAATTTCCTAAGCTATTGGCCAAATAAACGCCGGACAGGGAATCCAGTCTGCCTAATAACACTTGGTGTTTACCTGCCCATGGTTGCTTAGTGGTTATCGTGTCGGGCTGCTGAGCACGAAGTCGCGGGATCAAATCCAGGCCATGGCGGCCGCATTTCGATGGGGGGCGAAATGCGAAAACACTCGTGTTACTTAGATTTAGGCGCACGTTAAGGAAACCCACGGGGTCCAAGCCTCCGGAGCCTCCCTCTACGGCGTGCCTCATCAGATCGTGGTATTATTAAAAGGTACAATTTAATACACTTGTTGTTTGCGGTCCATTTGTATGCGAATACAAGCAACAAATGGTATGCGATCTCGTATATGACGCTGCTATGGTCCAGAGCATTTATTTACAACGTCGTTCACTCAAATAACGCAAAATGTCGGGACGTCACATCCTAACATGTCCTCCCTCCTACGCGTCAAGGTTCTGAAAGATCCTGCTTCTATACTTGCACCAAAAGGCGTACAACGACACCTCCAAGAGATTTTAATTATTGCTTCTAAAAAATATTGCTAACTGCGACTGCACTATCAACAGGCAATGCGGTGTGACTCAATTCTTCATTCGAGTAAAAAACAAAGTTAATTCTAATCAGCTCAGCTGCCACCGTGAAATCGGTGCACCTTCAGCACGTCACGGATAATTCAACCATGAAATCCCAGCGTAAAAAAACTTCCTTTCGTCGATAATCCCACTGAAACGGGATTAAACCGTTCGTCGTCTTTTCGCGTAATGTCGTGCTTACCGACGTACTCCCCGTCGTCCCAGTAGAGTTCGCCCGTCGCCAGCCCGTCATGGTTTTGAGCCACGAGCAAGTTGAACGGCTTCAGCCGGCTGCACATGCACATTGAAAGACACTGTTACGCTAAACGTTGTTCACGTTGCAACGACTCAATTTGTAGGCATATCTCTGAGGCGCCCCCAATGCGACCAACAGTCAGTGGCGCTCTGCATCATCTGACGTTTCACACACGTCATGACTATATCCTTCATCACCGGCACTCACCGCGCGTGGTTCAGTGGCTATGCCGTAGCCCTGCTGAGCGCGTGGGTTCGATTTCCCCAGCAGCCGCGTTTCGATTGAGCAGAGATGAAAAAAAAAACAATACAAAAAGAACATTTCGAACACCAGCGAGATCATGATTTCGTTAATGCAGTTTCTGCAATCACTAGCTGTGCGCCCCTTGTGACTCCTCGATAGCTTTATAATGTAGACCACTGCCCCTCCAGTTCTGACCGAATAATTTACCCTTCTCCCTCTCTCTTTAGTATTGCAGGGAGTGGAAGCTCTCAATGTCGGTTCGCGTAAGAGAGGCAAAAGCCACAACAGAATTCGTACAGTAAAAAAAAAATTGAAAAGGCTGGAATGCACCCCACACACAGAAAAGGAGCTTTAGATTGGATGCTATAATTTTTCTTGTTTGATATTCTACTTTTTTCTATCAACACCATACCATCGAATACCATCTCCCTCTCTGCCAGTGACGATGATGATCGGCATGATTGTCCTCGTTACAGGGCATTCCTTTCCTGATGACAAACACTCCCCTAGCCTTGGTGAGCTATTAACGTGTTACGATGTTCCTTCAAGCATTCGGCCTATCTTAAGAGTTAACTGGTAAAGTTACCCATATCTATGATGATCTGATCCTCGGCCTTTTTCTTGCTACCTTTCTTTCCATCGCCAGTGCTCTCACTATCCCCACCTATGACGATATCTAATGGCGTTCCCTTTAAATAGGTGTGGCTACAAATACATCACCTATACGTCCTTTATAAGCCATTCACGTGCGGCCCTGTCGTAATCCAGCTCTCTTCCAATCTACATTATCTCGAAAAAAAGTTACACACGTACGGCTGTGAGGATCCCACGTGCACATCTTCGCTGACCTTCCGGTGCTAAAGAAAACAAACCCCTACCTGGCGGCGGTGGTCTGTGCCGGTTCCTGCGACGGCACCACGTGACCTCCGCGAATGAGCAGGCAGATGGAGTCGTTGAGCGGCGACATCTGGAAGTCTTCGCCGGCGCTGTGGTAGGGCAGGCCCAGCATCACGTCGTACCAGATGCCACGGGGCAGGTACGGCTTCACGCTCGTCGCGTTCTGGGAGAGTGGAACGAATAGTACGGCAAGACACTTTATGAGTGCACCATCGCCACTTTTGTTAGTTCATTTAGAGCGCAGCTCTTAATAGGCCCGTAGCGGTGAGCGTCGGCGTCGGCGGCGTAACCGAGCGAACCAGCACAACAGGGAAAGATGAAAGAGTGAACACGGAGCGGCAGATGAACGACGCGAGCCGCGAACCGCAGACACCAATGTGAGCGGCCCCTTCAGTGACGGGCGCGCGGCAAAAATGGTTTCATGCGGACCCGTCCGACCACTCGATGCGTCTCGTATAACACGTATAACGCTGCGCTCAAATTTCGTATCAGAGAGCATCGCAATCGTCGGTGAATTTTTTCCTGTGGTTTCATTTAATTCACATATATACATACTACACATACAACACGCTCGTTTTAATTTATGTAAGGCGAAGCTTTCTTTTATTGTTTCGATCAAAAAGCTAAGCAATGACACCCAAGATGCGTGTAATTGCTTTTTTTTTCATTTACGACTTATGCAATTGTTCACTCGCTCCACGGTAGTGGAGAACAATGCCAGCCAGCACAAAGCAAGAATATCAGTGCAGTGATCGCAAGGGGAGATTCAGAGATTCGCGTAGGAAACGGGACCGCTCGCTTGAAGACTCGATCGCGTTTTTGTTGTTGGCCGACCACGCGCGATAAGTGTTCGTGCACCGAACTGACCGGCTCCAGGATGGGGAGGACGAGCAGGGCGCTGCCCCAGAGGAACTGCGTGTCCACGGCGTACGTGTTGACGTCCTTGGGGAACCTGCGTGCAGTGAAGGAGAAACTGTTAAAGCGCTGGTCTCCCATATTCGCTGGTTATCGCATGTGACCGGAAACCATAACCACAAGCGCAACAAACCATACACGCAAACGGCCAACAGGGCAACCTCCAGCGAACCACAAGGAAGTGGAATATTATATGGTATAGGAAAATTCAGGCACAACCCATCCCTTCGGGGATGTTTATCGTCAATGTAATCGCATTATTGCGATCGGCGTTCGCGTGCGTGAAATGATAGCTGAAAGCACGTGTTCAGGAATGCCGCTTGATAATGTACCGGCATTACCTCGTTATCGCGTGAATCGGTTCAAAGATCAATACAGAGAAGTGAGAGACTGCGACCACCTTCGGTTTACGTGTAGACGAGAAGCCCACACTCACACAACGTAACTGCGCTAGAATTAACTGATCGCGAGAGCAAATCGCCAGCTAATCGTAGCGTTCGACGCATTACTGGTGGCCAGCCAATGGACAAGGGACACTTGGGAAGAAAACACTTTGCGAATTCGACGCCGTAGAATCAGCAGGGCCCCTGGGGGGCAGCCATCTTTTGCCGGGGAAAGCGGGAACTGGCCGGAAACGAGGAAATAACAACTGCGATAACGCTAAGCCTATTCTTATCGCTCGCTTTGAGGCAGTCGGTGTTCGCTCGCCATGGCTCTGACGTAAGCTGCCCCGTCATCGCTCCCGTAGCAGTCCAACGCGGGCTGCGCGGACCGCTGTTAACAAGGGCGTCGAGATTAAGTGCGCTTACACGCAACGGGTGTTAGAGAGTATCAGATACCGGTCTACATGCGACAGTTGGGGATATCTCTACAGAGTTGCGATAGGGACATTTGTTTACAATGGTTCGTAACTATTGAGTAAACTCTGACCGTGATCCCGGAAAATATTGTTGCACTTCGTCTAGAGGGGGGGGGGGAGGGTGCAGGGACAGCAACATATCAGCGCAACTCACTCGAAGAACAGAGGCCGGGCGACCGTCTCGCCGAACACGTGACTGCGGTAGAACAGGGTGTACAGGTATGGCAGGAAGCAGTAGCGGATCTTGAGAGTCTTCTTTGCCGTGGCAGCAACGGCTCCGCCCATGGCCGCTGGGTCTTGGTCCTGCAATCGAAACAAGTGCACAAGGTTTACTTTTACAGTGAAACCAAAGGCTCATCTCTGTCATGACGTCGCGTAAATGGGCGAACGTAATTGGCTTCTGCATATACGTGGCTAGTGAACAGCCGCGCTCACGAAGCCGGATCCTGGTCCTAAGACGGGGGAAAAAAAGCAGCACCAGGTTCATCATCTACTGAAGCTTCACGATGAAACTGCGTTTCTACCAGCTCCGTAGCTGTAGATGTTATAAAGAAAGGCAGGTGGTCAGAATTATTCCAGAGTCCCCCACGACGCGGCGTGCCTCAGAATTACGTCAGGGCTTTCGCGCGTCAGACCCCTATGCAATTCTGTGCTCCGAAAACATTACGCATGTCTCTGTACGGAACAACTGAGATACGGGTGTGACGAACCAATTGGCAGAGACAATATTGCTCCAATGATTAGGTGACAGAGCACAGGGCAACGGTTAAGGCACCGGTAGCGGAGGGCCATCTCGGTAATCATCGCCGTAGGTGCGAAACGCATCCCACGTTTTGAAAGCGCACGTATACTGAAGTGGCTCCGTGGGCTGTTGTGTAGGAAAATTCTGCACAAGCAAGCGTCTTCTTACATTCTGTTTTTTAAAAAAAGCGTCTCTGCGTCGAAGGTTGTGTAGTCGTGACGTCAGCAATGTGTAAAGTTGGCGTTTTCTGATAAGCAAAATCCACTTGAAATTCGCGCCGTCTAGTTTGCTTATCGTCGTGCGTTACTTTCATTTCTCTTGATTTCTGTCTCAGTCTTTCAGAATGCACCAACTCTACCGTAAATTAGATTATGGGGTTTTACGTGCCAAAACGACTTTTTGATTATGAGGCACGCCGTAGAGGAGGACTCCGGAAATTTAGACCACCTGAGGATCTGTAACGTGCACCTAAATCTAAGTACACGGGTGTTTTCGCATCCATCGAAATGCGGCCGCCATGGCCGGGATTCGATCCCGCGACCTCGTGCTCAGCAGCCCAACACCATAGCCACTGAGCAACCACGGCGGGTTCCACCGTAAATTCTTTTACATGCTCAATAGTTGGCCTCGCAGTTAAAAACCCTTTACAACTTTAAGGTTTTAAATCATTTATTGCACATGGCTGAAACTACGGCTGTGATGAGAAGATTTTAATAGGAAACTGTGTATTAGTTCTCACTACATGATGCGTACCGAAATATCTCACGAGAAGATAGGCAGGGACACTTATCATAGTTAGTTTCACACATATTCCGTGGCCCCTATTGCGTCATGTTCACCTGCCAGAAATGCACTGATTCGGGCTTGTTGTTCTGTCATACCGAGATCCTCAATAGCGCTAAAAAAGACAGGGACAGACATAACCACGACCACACACCGCGCTAACTTCCAAATGTTTATTTCGGAAAAGGCACGTGTCTTTTTTACGGACTTTCTACGCATGTACGCCAAGGTTTGACACCATGTAAAGGGCGGTACGCGTACATGTACTTTTAGATAAGCCAGTTTCTTATGGCGTAGTGACAGGGATGCAGTGCTCACGCACTTGTCAGCTAAGTGCTGAATATGAAGCACTTCTGTTATCTCGCGTGTTAGCTGTTGTCCGGCTCTGCCCACGATACTGCACAAGCCAAACGCCGGCGCTGCAACGAGCGCCACAAAGAGCCGACAAAATAGAAAACGTTCTTTTAAAAAAGAAAGGGTGTTATACTCCTGTCACACGGACGCGGCTGAAGTCCTTTCAACTCCTTTCAACCAAGGACGTCTTTATTTCGAGGAAGATGGGCGCCGTGCCACACGGCAGTCCTTTAGCAAAGGAAGTTTAAGGAAGTTCCTAGCGAAAGGAGATGGAAGATCTCCCTTGAAGACTGAAGGGAGTACTCTTGTTCCCAGCGTGCTTGAATTTCTAGTCAAGAAATCACCCTCATTTTTTATTAATTTCACTTTTACCAGCAATTATAACTGTTTTTATTGCACATAATATATTATTTGAGCACTGACAAAGATATTTGAGTTGAGCAGCTACATTCGACTCTCGAACCGGGCGTTCTCGGAATGGCTGCTGCGTTTGCCCTGACTGCGCCATTTTTTGTTGTTTTGGTCAACGCGATCGCACGTCTCGCGCATGCGGAATGAGTGATTCACGTCTTTCCCAAGACTTTTAAGCAATATATAGCGTGTTTCTTTCATGGCCGCGTACGAGGTGAGCAGCGCCTAATGGGCCCCCAGCGGCAGCTTTCAAAAGCTCGCTTATAGGCCGTGTGACACGGAGCTAACTCCTTTGAGGCGAAACTCCCTTGCGGTCCTTTAAGGGAAGGAAGTTTGAAGGAGATCCTAGTTGCCCGTGTGACACGGGTATTAATCGTGGCACAAACAAATCACCCTTTATAAATCCATAGCACCGCTGAAACGCTTCGCACATGTAGCTCCGACTGCAATGATCAACTAAGACCAAGTTGGATTCCCGTAGCGGTGAGCTTGCACTCACAAGGTTCCCCTTGGCGTTGTGGTTCCTAGCGAATGGGTAGAAGGCGCCCAGGGCCTGCCACCGGTTGCACAGCTCGCTGGTGGTGTTGTCCCAGAAGCCGCAGATGTCCGAGCCGGTCAGCGGGATACCCAGTATGTTGAAAGTCAGCATCGCTGCGATGGTCACCGTATCGTCGTATTCCTCCCATTTCAGTTTAGAAAGAAACATACTGCAGCCTGCTAGTGTTTCTGTAGCTATCGACGAAAGCTTTTTATTGATGCAAGAGATGAAAACAATGCATGCTTTGGCATTTATGCACCCGGTACGACTGCCACATTCATAAATGAACAGGGGTGTTCATTTATGAATGTGAATTTATGAACAGTAAAATTTCCAAATTGGATACCGAAATTGGTTTCCTCCTTTGAACAAAGTAGAATAGAAACGTTGCCGGGAATTTACGTGATAAGAATTGGTTAATTTCCATCTTTCGATGTATGCCTGCAACCGGTGCGGATGTCCGGCCATTTAAGAAGCTTTTAAAAGGAAGCAATTGGTTTAATTTTCCTGGTGTACCATAACATTAAATTAGTACACTCGACTGCCAATCATTCGACCCTTGCGGCACTGCGAGCTGTGGTTGAATTATCCGAAACACCGAATTGAAATCTTTGTTATTATAAAGAGTCGGATCTTGAGGATGTTCTTCCTCGACTTCAATGTGAAGAGGTTTGGATGGAGGGAGTAGACAACGCTGTGTAATTGCCACGTGGCGTCATGCTGAACGAACGCAGCAAGTTTCTGAGTAGGAGGGAGTGACACGACATGAAACAAGCGGAAACAATAGGATTCACGGGTGGAAGGAGCGTCAGCCACTAGAGAGATTTAGCATGTCCGGTATTCCCGTAAACGTAAGCGGACTGGGCATTTTGTAGGATAAGCAGAGATGCAAAAAGGCACAGCCTGCATGGTGCAGCCACCTGGTGGCGTTCAGCCATGTGGCAAACCCGTCAGCAGACGCAGGCGGGTTGGCCACAGTCCACTTTGTTTATTTTCTTCGTTTTGCGCCGGTGGTTACGCTGAGAATTGTTCCCTCGCTTACCGAACACCCAGGGCACACTGGGTACGCATATTGGGCGCCGAAGACTATTATGTCATCACCCGATCGGTGACTGAATGGTCAAAGATCACGAAATGTTCTGGTCGGTAGGCGGAAGGTCCGAGATTAGTGTTGTGGCGGGGTGGCCCTCATAGTCACCCCAATTCGGGCTGTTCGCTGGGTGGACTGCGGCAGTGTGGCCCCGGTTGGCCGCACACGAACCCTCGTCCGAAGTTAAGGCGAGGGTTCTTGTGGCCACGGTCACAACTCGCCTGCGCTGCCGGCTCTTGCCAGCGGGAAGGGATGGCTGCAGACGACGGGGACAAGACCGTCTGCGGGCGGGTTGGCCACAGTAAACTTTTTTTTTTGCTTTCGCGCAGGTGCGTGCGTACGCTGAGAATTGTTTCCTCGCATGCCGCACACCCACTGCACGCATGTTGGGTGCCGAAAAATATTCGCTTAAAAGGGTGTAAATTATTTTAAAGGGTGGGCATATTTTCGGAGGAAAGCCACCGCCTAGAAGCAAAAAAAGAAAAGAAAAGAAGTGAGAAAGACTGCCACAGCTCTTATGCTCTCACGTACACGGAATGGACGATCGCATGGCGTCCCAGTCAGACTCGATGTCTCCGCTCCAGTGACCCGAGTAGCGACCCTGCCCCGAGAACGTTGACCGCGATATGATGAACGGTCTCCGCAGGAGAATCTGACGCAGGGAGCTGGAAAAAACGCAGAATTGGGTTCTAATTTTGCACGGCCCTTAAACAGCTGCAGATGACACCTTACTAAGGTTCCAGGGTATACCATGCTCGCAAGCCGTTCTATTCTTACCATAACAATGGGATTGAACAACCGCAAGAATGAAAAGAGAAATGACATACGTCGGTGCGTCACAATTGGTCGCACGCCCTAGTGGGGGAACTCCGGATTAATTTTGATCCCTAGGGGATCTTTAACGCGCCCCCAATGCCCGAGACACGGGCGTTGTTTTTTTTCTCCTTTATCGAAATGCGTCTGCCACGGCCGGGATTTGATCCATCTGAAGACGAGGCTTAAGACGTGAACAAAAGTCGAGAGAAAATTCAACAAGAACGCGGATAGATTGCGAACAGTCAGTCTCACTCGTATGTGCGCAGTGCCTCGGTCAGCCCGTACAGGTTGTGCAAGTTGTAGTGCCTGGACAGGTAGTGGCGACCCGTCATGCATAGCGTCTTGGTGCGCAACGCCTCGTTGCCTTCGCCGGGTAGATACGGCGGTTCCTCCAGCGTTGAAGCCGGGCATCCGCGCTCGGAGCCATTGTACAGGCTCGACGGCTCGTTCAGGTCCTGACAACACAGCGGCAGAGCGCAAAGCACGTGGCACGACTCGACACCAACATTATCGCGACACCTTCAGTAAAAGACAAAAAAAAAAAACTCTTCAAGGACGCCAATTGCGAAACTCCGCCCTCTTCCCATCCCTATGTTCCCCCGCAGTTATCTACGTGACAGAATGAAGCCACACTAATCGGCAATCGACAGGGCGTGGGAGGGGGGGGGGGTGTTGCAGCCTCCCATTGTTGCGGCATCTGTGAACAACAAAAGTAGCTATATTATGCTATTCCTTTTTTTTCCCAAACCACAACTAGAGGGGGAGTAAATGAGTGGCGAGCTGAAATAATTGGCAACTCTCCCGGTCATTTGCAATCAATGAGTCATTTCTCAACAACATTTGCAACTTCCAAAACTTTGGTCGAGGCGACCCGAGAAAGGCGCGAACTTGAACCCCACGCCATAACTCCGCATGTCTCCAGCTTCGCGAGAACAGGTTAGCGACGCATAGTGTAGGGACGTCATGCGAGGCAACGAAGACAGCTGCTGCAGTGGAATAACAGCTCGAAATGTTTCACCCTAGCGATAGCAATATCTCAACGACGTGCTGGTCGGTGTCGGTGAAGCGTCAAGGTAATGACAAGCCCTCCGGTCACAGCGTCGCAACGAACGCAGCATCCGTCGCACATTCGGTCTCAGAGCTGCCGTCAGTAAATTGGAAGCCCGTTTTAAGCGAATCTCACACGCGTCAAAACTGATGTACTTTTGCTTTCATTTCTCGCAAGAATAGAAACGTCGATCGATCGATCGATTGATTGATTGATTGATTGATTGATTGATTGACTGATTGATTGATTGATTGATTGATTGATTGGTTGGTTGGTTGATTGATTGATTGATTGATTGATTGATTGATTGATTGATTCTTGGTGTTTGATACCCCAATATAAACTCTGGGGCTATAAGTCGCGTCGTAGGGGTGGATTCCAGGTAGTTTTGGACATACAGGGTCTTTTAACGTGCAGTTAAAAGGAAGCTCTAATTAGCTCGGGTGCTCCTATCTAAATACATGAAAAAAACAATTCGTTTTTCTCAGCAACCACTGCACCAATTTGATGAGGTTCGTTGCAATTAAAAAAAACTTAAAATCTAGTGACTGTTGGTTTCGAATTTTCGATTTAGGTATTCAATTTTTTATAACAGATTGGCAAAAATTGAAAAGTTTCAGACCCGAAACTATAAAGTTTAGAACTTTGAAACTCAGCATCAAAAAATGATAATACATGTCTGAGTTGCATGTGGTAGCACATCTAAAGCGGACAAAATTTATGTGTTACGCAGGAATATCAACAAATTTAGTAATATGGAAACACAGCGTTTGCAGAACCCTTGTACACAACGTAACAAATTCGCGCAAATATAAAATGACCTAGCGAATTTGTCCGCTTTGAATGATCTAATGAATTTCCTTTACAGAACCGCGATATCTGCTCTTGATGCAGAGCTATGAATTTGTAAACTTCGTAATTCTATTTTTTTCAAACTTTCGTATTTTTGAAAATCTTTGTAACAAAATTCAGGACCTAAATGGAAATTCCGTTTCCAACACTCACTAGAATTTAACTTTCTTTCTCAAATTCAACAAATTTGATTAAAATCGATCCAGTGGTTATCTCAGAAAAACGTTTTTGCGTTTTACATGTATTTGAATAGGCGGTGTCGGAGTTTGGCCCGAGCTAAAGCTTCCTCTTAAATCCGCGTACAGGGGCATTTTCGTACGTCGCTCTCATCGAACTTCGGCCTCCGCGGTCGGGAAACGAACCCCTGACCTTGAGCGCCACAGCCAATAAGGTAACGCGGCTGGTGTAAACACGCGTGTCTCAAGAGAAATCATCCTACATAAGACAAGTTTGTTTAGAATAAGTAATGTCCACGGAATGTCCAACTATCCATTTCCTCTGTACAACAGCCGTGCGTCCTTCTTCTGTAAAGGTTGATTTTTTTTTATTCGATTTAATCTTTTTCAGTCAACGAGCTTTCCCACTCTTCTTTCTACGCCTCGGGGATCAACTCAAGTGCGTAGAGTACTGACAGATACGTTTCTCGAGAGCGTTCTGGGGGAAAAGAAGGAAGCGCATAACAGCCGTTTACCAGCCAGAGTCCGTCGAAAGGCACCACGTCGTGGAAGTAGGACAACATCTTGGTCCAGTACTCGCCACTCTTTGGATGCGTGAAGTCCGGGAACACCAGCCGGCTGCGGTTGCCCACCTGCGGTGCAAACGGGAGGCGAAATGGTGCCACGATAGCTTCAAAAAAAAAAAAAAAATGGCGCGTCGCGAGCAACCTGGGACCTACGTGTCTACCCTAACCTGACCCAATTCAACCCAACCTAACCTAATGGCAACCTTGATGAGCCGCAAGGAAGGGAGGGTTAACGGCTGTTGAGGTGGGCAGAGGGTCAGACGGAGTGTCAAGACTTTGGAGGTATAAACGTAGAGGTTCAACTTTGTCGACAAAACGTACCGAACAGCGTTGAAGCCTAATGGAGGACGCGGACGAAGTAAGCGGACGTCAATACTACGCGTTGGTGTATTATTGGAATCAATTTATATCTAAAATCTAGGTTATATTACATATATTTAGCTTATAGAGAAGGCGGTCCCATAGTCCAATGCTGTATCGAGACCTCCCATGCGCCGTTTAAGTTAAAGGCATCAGCGGAACTTAGCATTGTGTATGTTAGCTTTGCTAGCACGTGTCCTGCTACTTATTGTAGGGCATAGGTTGAAGCCGTTTGGGGAATACTATAGGTAAACTCCTGTGTTGAAGCTGTAAACTCATTTAACCAGTCACGGCGCGTTCTCTGCATATATACTGGTTCCGGATTTCTAAATGTGAACGTACAATTGCCTGGGAACAGGCTGGGGTTACCCACCTATCGCTGACAAACATTCACACGAAATATTTTTTTCTTTTCGTTGAATAACGTCATTATCGTGACAAAAGAATCACGTACACCGACCACATAAAATCTTAAAAGCAAAATATTAAAAGGAAGATTTTTATTTGGTCGGTGTACGTCTTACCTTCCCGACCGGAGGGGCTTCCGTCCAACACTCGATAACGTCATTATCGGTGCATCTTGCGAGCTTAAAAGAAAATAAGCGTTTTGTTCTAGTGTTTTTTTTTCAAGTCTGATTAATAAAGGGTCCACGCTTATCCGCCGCAGATGGAAGAGGGACTGCGCCTCACCCCCGACGACCACTCACCATGCCGTAGTTGTAGTCGCCGGCTTCCGACCTCACAAACACGGCCGCCTTGTGACCTTCGTCGAAGGGAAGGTAGGAGCCGCTTTCCAGGTTCGCGTCGATGCCCGGATGCTAAAGGAGAAAGAGGCAGTTGATGACAGATCGTACGCTAAGAATGTCAGCTCCCAGTTGTCAACTCCATCGCAGTTATCCGGCATGCTCGACAAAAGAAGGCACTCGTCGCCACCTGCCACCATTTTTTTTTTCATTTCTTTACATCGGAGACGTGGCCCAGCAGTGCGAATCTTCTCGTTCAGCATAAATTGATGGAATATGGTCGCCGTGATTAGCAATCTATAAGTATACGCAGTTGTTCTATAAGTTCAATAACTCTGAAGCAAAACTACATGATAAAGCAGCTAGCCACCTCACTGATGCGGCCTTAACGTACGTCTATTATATACGCAGTTGCTCTATAAGTTCAATTACTCTGAAGCAAAACTACATGATAAAGCAGCTAGACACCTCACTGATGTGTCCTTAACGTACGTCTGTTATATACGCAGTTGCTCTACAAGTTCAATTACTCTGAAGCAAAACTACATGATAAAGCAGCTAGACACCTCACTGATGCGTCCTTAACGTACGTCTGTTATATACGCAGTTGTTCTACAAGTTCAATAACTCTGAAGCAAAACTACATGATAAAGCAGCTAGACACCTCACTGATGTGACCTTAACGTACGTCTGTTATATACGCAGTCGCTCTATAAGTTCAATAACTCTGAAGCAAAACTACATGATAAAGCAGCTAGACACCTCACTGATGTAGCCTTAACGTACGTCTGTTCATCTATGCGAAATTTCTACGCTTATGCTATTGAAAAAAAAAGAACGAGACGATCACATGCTTCGTGCTTGATCGTGTCGCAAGAGCGTGCAATATCCTTGACGTAGCCTTTTCGCAGAGGGAGGGAAATTATTTGGAATGCTTTAGGTGTTTGAAGACGTTTGCAAGGAAGACGAGCGCGCCCGGGCTTATTGTGTTGTGGGCAGCTTTCAATAACAAGCAACTGGTTTTCTTGTTCTTTTTTTTTCGCTGACCTCTTACGCTATGTGTGGGCAGAAACTCTTACATCCGAGATGTCTTAGTGGAGAACCTAATGCCTGCCCTCGGGATCTGATCAAAATAAGCATTTATTTTCACAGTCATTGGCCGTCTTACGCGTAGAGGAATGCACGTTCTAGCATGACCAAAAATTCAGTTTTCCAGCAATGCAATGTGGTAACAGCCCCTTAAAGTTTTAGCTCGGAGTCAACTACGACTTCCTTATTCAAATATGTTGAAAAAATTTAACTCTCGCATCGAACCACCAAAAAGGATTTAAACAAAATTTGTTGAACACAAGAAAAAAATACTTAATTCTACCGGTTGCAGGCAGGAGAATACTGATTTAGGGCCTGAACAGTTCTTTAAAAATTTTTTTTCAGAACGTTGTAAGTTAAACCGAAGTACGAATTTCACAAGCCCGTATCTCGACCAAGAAAACTTCAGGAAAATACATCCGTTAGAGTCTATAAAGCCTACAAGTGTGGTGCAATAAGTGCACAATTTATGTAACATCGCTACAACGGTTATGACAGTTTTTCTAAGGTCTAAATCTGCTGAGTGTTGAGGCTTAAATCATTGGTATCTTTCAGAGAAATGTATAACGCATCAGTTTTGTCCGCTTCAGATGTCTCATTACGTGTCGTTTACAGAATTGAGTTATCGTTCTTTATTTGCAGGATTGAATAGTTTTAAACTTGCTACGTAAGTTCTTTTTTTTCATTTTGCAATTTTAAACAGCTAGTTCGCGCACGCACACAAATAGTTGGCAGCCTAAAAAGATTCTGCTTCCTACAGTTACACATTAACTTGCTTTTTTTTCTTTAACGCCGAAAACCTCGTTAGATTCGGCACAGCGAAGGATGAGAAAAACGATTTTTCCTCTGGAGCTCCCGACGTAGAGCCTGTTAAGTTAAAAAGTCAAGAGGAGAGGTAAGTCCAGGTCTGCTAGTGAACTACGTTTCTTTCAATAGTAAAACACGCAGTCGCCGTTCTGGAAATGCTTGGCTAAGCGAGAAAGACAAATGCACAGAAATGAACGAGTCGACGCCGGTCGACTTCACACCATATCGCCGTGACGTCATCAACTCTGACGGCACCTGCTCGAGTCTAGTTTCTTTACACCGCTGAGAAAACTGCTTCGTATTAAGGAGGATTGAAAGACTCGGCCTTCTTGCACTTTAGTCTTGCGCCAAAATGACTCAAGTACGAGAAAATACAGCGAAATCCGTGACGTCACAGAGATGTGCCCGAACTCGGGTTTTCCCGAAAAATTCAGGAAAGGGAAGTTTGATATTTTTTAGGGGGGGGGGGCAATGACAACAACACTCAGGTATCGGGCATTGGGTGAGCAATAAAAAAATTGAGGTGGTCAAGTTAATCCGGAGTCCGCCACTGCGTTTGGTGTCCTCATACCCGCTCCACTGTTCCATGGACGCTTTTTTCTGCTCCACTAACAGCCAACCCTTATACCCCCACATGAATGAAAATTAATGTTTAGATTAGGTTAGCTCGGTTAGCCTAGAACGCCCTGAGGTCCCATTCAAGTGCTGCTTCTTTAGTACACGTTTAAGCTCAGCGGACAGAATTAGTCGCCAGCGCGCTTGAAGAGGTCGCACCACTGACCAGCGTGAGCACAAACTTCATGTCTCGCTTGTGCAGGTCCTGCGCGAACTCCGGCAGACCAGCGAAGCGGATCTTGTCGTAGGTGAAGGGCCGCAGGGCCTCCATGTAGTCGGCGTCCAGCCACACCGCCTCGACGGGTATGCCGGCGCGCAGGTTGCGGCGCCGGGTCTCCTTGACCTCGTCGATGCTCGCGTAGCCCCAGCGGCTCAGGTGGAAGCCCAGGGCCCAGTACGGGGGCATGGCCGGCCGACCCACGAGCGCCGTGTACTGCTGCACCACCTCGGACGGCGTAGGCCCCAGGAACACGAACACGTCCAGAATGCCACCCGTCGTGCGGAAGGTCACCGAGGGACTCGGCTTGAGCAGGATGTCTGCGAGACGTCACCGTCGGGACGCTGTTGAGAGGAAGCCTCACACAAGCTTGGAGCTGTTGTCTACGTGAGAATAAGAAGCAAAAACGTTTTCCTCGGTACCCCTGATTTGATGAGTGTTTTGCTGTTGCATTGTTCAGTTTTAACGTATCCACTAGAGTCTTTGCAGGAGTACGTTTATCTAGGCCAATTACTCACAGGGAACCCTGACCATCAGAAGGAAATTTACAGAAGAATAAAAATCGGTTGTAGTGCATGCTACAGGCATTACCAACTGCTTACTGGGGGCGTATACCCTTGTTGTCGAAAATAAAGTTTGCAATCATCGCATTCCACCGATGCTAACACATGGAGCTCCTAGGAACTTGGAGGTTAAAAAAAGCTCGAGAACAAGTTCGGGACCACGAAAAGATTGATTGAATGAAAAATGATAGGCGTAACGTTAAGCGACAGGAAGAGTGCGTTGTGGATCAGAGAGAAAACCAACAGCCAATATTCATGTTGGCATTAGGAGAAATACATGGAGCTGGGCAGACCATGTAATGGATAGGGTAGATAACCGGTGGACCATTAGTGTCACAGAATGCCAAGGGAAGGGAAGCGCAGTCGAGGATGGCAGAGAATCACGCAGAGTGATGAAATTATGCAATTTGTGGGCGCAAGTTGGAACGAGCTAGCACAAAAGAGGGGCAATTGGAAATCACTGGGAGAGGCCTCCGTCCTCCAGTGGACAGACAACATAGGGTGATGGCGATGTTAACGACGACAAATTGCTCGATTTAAAAGAAAAACTGCGTATGTGACTGCAGAAAGCCGGTTTCACTATTTGGGCCAGCAATGTTTCCACCAGACTTGTTGAAAATTGCGAAATCACAAAGAACATCATAGCATGACGCTGACATCTATTAGCGCGGTTAACTTCTCACTCGAAACTGTTTTCAAATTGACTAACCTTGCGGACTTTCCGTGTAGCATGCGAACGCACGAGCGAGTGGTTATTCCCTAATATTTCTTTCTCTAAAGGTCCGGGAAATTGGTCTTGTGGCTATATGAGTAACTCGCCTACACCGCGCCAGAAAACTATCGGGCGTCGACAAAACTCATTCTTGAAAACATTCACACGGCAGCAGTGATAAATGTCGCAGCCGTGACTAGGATGGCCGTTGCGTCGCGTGCCAGCCCGTCGCTCACCCATGGCATTGCTGTTGAGCAGGAAGATGCCACAGCTCTCGCCAGTCTCCTCGTGCACCAGCATGAACGGGTGGCTGCTGTACAAGTTCTTGCCCTCCTGCGAACACACACACAGATGCAAAAAAGAAGAAGACACCCGTCATTTGGGCCTGCACGAACTATACGCTCGCCTGGAAGGGTCCTCGTAAACTGATTTCCCTAACTTGTTGAACAGTAAGAACGTTTATCGCACTGAAACAGGGGGAAGGCGGAAGATGGAAATTCAAGACGATGAACGAAACGAGAACAAGGTGAAAGCGAGAGCCAACGTTTCGACAAGTGGACTCGTCTTTTTGAAGGCCTTGAAAAAGACGAGTCCACTTGTCGAAACGTTGGCTCCTGCTTTCGCCTTGTTCTCGTTTTGCTCATCGCATTGCACTAAAAGGCATACAAAAATGACTGTGTCGGCGCCTGGATCCATAGCTGATACGGCTAGTTCACGATTCATTACAAAAAAGAAAGGCCGAGTCCCGTTTATCGGAACTTTCGTTTCTGTGAAGGATGCAAAAAAATATACGTTACGAAAAGTCGTTCTATTTCGAAAGCGTCGGATGTTTTATTTCCAACCCGGTGAAAAGAAAAGACATTATTGTAGGTATTGTACTCTGCCTGGAGTACAACAGCTATCTTCACGGAGTAGCTTTCGTGGAGTATCAAAGCTACTCAGATTTCTTTTTGGCAGGCGCTATCTCGATGCACAAAAGAACACAATATCTATATAGGCAACGTGAACGCTGCATCAGCAGCTGCCAATACCGCGCGAATGAGTGATACATTAAATTTTCCTCTCTATTTGGTGTAACCATTTGAACTTCTTGTAATGTAATCCTCGGCTCATACGAAGCATGAGAGCTGACGAGGTAGATGAAGTTTCGGTCCCCGTTCCGTTTAACCGATGTTTGTTAACATTGTTCCTATGCGTGGCCAACCAAAGATACCCTCGCCCCATTTATATGGTAGTTCTGTTTAAGCGACTTTTCGTTCGACCGGAGTCCACTGCATCTATTTTTCGCGCTTACACAAATTCTTGACCGGGCATTGCACAGCCGAGATGCTATAGCGCCTGCTGGAGTGTGGGGTAGTAGGTTAAGCCAAATGTGGGGTAATGGCAAACTCCCGCCACGCATGTCTGTCTGGTAACCCACCTTGCCTTCACACAAGGTCAATCGACTGCGTCTGCGGAAATTCCCTGCAAATAGGTGCTATTACAAAATGCTTTCGACGTATCACAGTATACTGCCCACATGCGGGACAACAGCATTCGTAAGTTCTCTCTCCGCCGTGGTGTCTAACCAGTGCTTTCATTCTTTCCTCATTCACTTGTCAAACGGTCTTGTTTGTCGTCTGCCTGGCTCACCGGGATTCGCAGCACGCTCTCAACTACGTGAGGCCTACAGCGACAAACAGATTCCACCGTGGGTCTATTACAAAGAATTGCCTCAACGTCCGCACTCAACATTCATCACGTGTCATCCTTTGAACCAAGACACGTACTTGGCCCATGGGCCAGCACTGCCTAACCTAAGCTAACCTAGCGCAACGAAGGCGCGTTTGTACTTTCTTAGAGGCACTAGTCTTAATGAGACACTTTAGTTTGGTGTTGAAGGGATGTGTTTTGCGCATGTCGTGTACCTCCGTTGCTAATTGTGCGCGTCATTTCATTTTTCGCATCCTTTCCATCTGGAGTAGCGCGCTAAGCATGCCGCCAGGCAAGCCTCTCTGGTATTCATCAAAGCTCTCTCTCACCGTAGGTGATCTCCCAGCGTTGAAGAGAGTGATCTTCTGCCAGTCCGTGCTCCGCAGCAGCGGTGACTTGACGTCTCCGACTCCGTACACGTAACGCGACGGGATGTAGGTGGACATCTGAAGGAACTGGTCGGCGAATACCAGTGTCGACAAGTTTGTGTGGAACCTGCAAGCGTGGACGTGAAAACTTTCGCGTGAAGTCATTACATGCTAAGACAGAAGCAAACGCGGTGCGAAAACTTTATTTGTACCAGAACAGCACACACTGAGAAAAGTAACACCCTCGAGGGTGGATTGCGTGTCGAAACACTATTTTTGCACACCATCCCCACTTCCCCTGAAAAATTCGTGAATGAGTGTATTCGTTAGCAGAACACCCTTAGTGCACCCTTTCATTAATTTTATGCCACTAGAAGGGTGTTTTGTGTGAAACACACACCTTGCGGAATTGAAGGGTGCTCGGACATTTACACGTTTCAAGCAAGTAAAAAAAAAGGTACGCGTTCCTATTTCCCAGCAGTTTGCGTCAAGTAATAGTTAGAGCACGTCATATAGACGGTAGTTTATGCATGTCAGCCTCTTACTTCATGTACATGACGGTCCCGGCGGTGAAGTGGAAAATACGCGGCGTTTCTTTTACATCCTGTACCGTCCCTTTCGAGATTTTTCGCCAGTGGCTACGTTTAAGTTCTAGCTTCGCGCTGTTTTACAGATCAGCTGGGAATCGTAAGCGAATAATGGAGCGTCAGCCAATCACAGTTCTTCAGGCACACGTTCTTTCAGGTGCAGCATCGGGACCGGCGCAGTGTTAAGGTCAGCAATTCTTGCGCTGATTCATGTAATGTCGGTTTGAATGAACGCTCGTATGTGCCCGAGGAGCAATCTACTACCGATACGAACGCGTTTATTTTGTAGGAGTGGTGCACCCTGGTCGTAAACTGGAATGACATGCAACTACTTTGTCCCCTTCTCTCCTTCCTGCATTTCAAATTTCACTGCTAACTTCGCTCAAACTGTTTCACCTTGGTGCGGATTTATATAGATTGAAGCACTGACAATCGTAACGTCAGCCTATCAGAGCAGGGTGAGGCACCACTGCACTGTTAAGGTGCCGTATTATTCTCCGTGTTTGTGTCGGCCGAGTGTTACCGGGGTAACGATTCCGACTGGGAATCTGCAGGTTCGAGTCCTGCATGCGGGCTGTGCCAGTTTTCTGTCTCGCTTCATATTTTGATACACACCTGGGAAAACACTTCCGGATTACTTCAGACAGATGACGGAGAAGACTTGGGCTTTGATAGAATGAACGATATCGCCGTAAAAATAAAAGGTAGTGTGCATTTCGACAAAACACATATCAGGGTAAAAAGTTGCAATTCCACAAAAAAAATCACCCTTTCAAACGGGTGCATTAATTCGCTTAAACACCCTTTTCAATTATGCGACGTTCATAGTTCACAGTGTAAGGAAGTTGGGTACAGAGATGCAAAAACACCCTTTCCTTAGCGTGTACTATTTGCATAGGACGCCTTCAATGTCAACCCTTCGGCCCTTTCGAGTCCCAGCAAAGAAGAACGATTTGTGAGGATGTTGACCATCACCTTCGAGTGCTGTTGCGCTTTTTTCAAAGGTTGCATGCTTTCTGTGCACCGTCCCTTTGCCGTTCAGGCGGCGAGACCTACAAGGACTTTTGTAGATTGAGATAGAAGCCTTTTCTGAGTGAGCCTTTTGGACGTTGGAGACATTTCCTACATGAATATGCGTTTAAGTGGCAAGATACAGGACCTTCGTGTAAATATCATTCATGTGGAACTACCCGCATGCGGTCGTATCTAGTGGTTTGGTGAATATGAAACGCCATACATCTAGACTGCCTGAGCTCATTAACTTCTATCATTACAGAGGGAATGCACCATGAGGGCGGCAAAAGGCTGCATTGAATGACTAGATCTTAAGAACTTTCCTCGCGACCTCAATTCTTTAAACTGTTTCGACTTTCTTTTACGATTCTGAACCAACTATAGCACAAGTACTTGGGATCTAATGTAAAAATTGCAGCGGGCAGAGGTCTTTAGAAGCTGCCGGCAGAACGGCATTATTTTTTTTTCCTTTCCGGTACAATTCGTGCAGAAAGTCGGCCTTCACGTCAGTCAGGTTTGCTATCCAACAAGGGTGATCACCGTAGCCAGCCGATACGTACACCACTTTTCTGGACACCGGCCGGATGATCTCGACGTCTCCAGCCGGGCTGACCGAGGTGTCGTACATCACCGGGAAGTAGTGGTCTCTCTTAGGCACGTTCGGCAGCGGTACCTCGTACCGCGACGACCTCGGGTCGTAAACCTGCGCGCATGGTTGCCGGTGCATAGATAGATTTTTTTTCACGTGACGCCATGGCCGCACCTGCTTCTCATCGTGCTAATACTCGAGCATGGTGGCCACGTTGACGTCGGTGCTCTGTTCTGCCTTTATTTTGGCGGTAACCGATTTTCAGCGGACTATTCCTGTTGTCGATTCGCCGTCCTGGATTTTTGTTTCTTTTTTTTGGGGGGGGGGGGTCTTGGTTCGGGCCCAGCAAGCTTAGCGGTTCGAACAAACCTATGCCCTACAACAAACCGCTGGAACGCCCGATTCCTCGCCAAGGAGGGCGACTCTTCTTGTAAACTTTAAAAAATTATGGTGTTTTGCGTGCCAAAACCACTATTTGATTATGACGAATGCCGTAGTGGAGGACTCCGGAAATTTCGACCACGGGGGTTCTTTAGCGTGCACCTAAATCTAAGTACACCGGTGTTTTCGCATTTCGCCCCCATCGAAATGCGGCCGCCGTGGCCGGGATTCGATCCCGCGACCTCGTGCTCAGCAGCCCAACACCATAGCCACTGAGCAATCACGGCGGGTCGTCTTATAAACTGGCGGGTGTCCGGCGGTAGAGATTGAGACCCGCCCCTTCCACAACCGAGCCGTGCGTCCTACTCACTCAGTCA
This sequence comes from Dermacentor variabilis, assembly GCF_050947875.1. Taxonomy (NCBI): domain Eukaryota; kingdom Metazoa; phylum Arthropoda; class Arachnida; order Ixodida; family Ixodidae; genus Dermacentor; species Dermacentor variabilis. The sequence goes on along the minus strand of NC_134575.1, from coordinate 39,531,703 downwards.
CGACTGCGATTGTCAAATGCTGTCGCACGGTTGTGTTTTTTGCTTAGGCAGCTTCTCAATGTGTCAGTACCCTAAAAGGCCGGTCACGAAGATGTAAACGCGAAGCATCTATACAACGTCAAGCGCGATTTATTGAAACTGCTGAAACAATCTTAATAAACATACCTTCTTTATCTCTGTTTGGCTGATCTGTATAACCGATGAAATATGCCCGGACCACAATAAATCATTTCTGAACTTTTGGCATTCCTGAATTTCTTACACTTGGAACGATATTGAGTTTCTTGCATATTTTGTGTATGTTCGTGGTTTACAACAAAACGCTAGGTTCAAAAGTAATGTTCTTGTTGTCCATGTGATTCTCGGAAGTGCTCGGCAGTGCAGCAACGCTTCGGGCAAATTGTGTTTCATATCCTTCCTTATTATTTTTATATAGAAACCAACATTCCAAAGCAGATTCATGCCATACGAGACAAATAAGCTACACACTAGATTCAGCCACTGCAGCAAGTCGCAGTTATAAAACGAAGCGAAAAAAACACCACTTCAAACAGTATTTTTGTCAATTAAAGTCAGGAAATAGTGAAACGATGGAAACGTCTGTTAGTCGCTCGGGCCCACCTTTAGGAGGGTCACGGGTACGTGAACCACTGTGTAGCTCCCAGCAAGGTTGCTTGTAACCGTAAAAACAACGTGATGGAGAACGGCCATATCTGCATTCGAGTGGCCACAGCTGATGAAAAAAATTGCGTCAAATACAAATATATTGCGCGAGATTAGTGTTCAGTAGTCAAACTGCGCGATTTGCACATATATTTCAACTTCCAATCCACACTTCGCGTGTAACGTTGTGCATGTTGGAGAACAAATTCGACCTTCGCTCACACAAAGTTCACGGGCCCATGAGAAACGAACGTTAGGGAGTAATTGTCTTAATTTGAATTTGAGTGTATTCGCATGACGAGGAACCTCCTAAGTTTTCGCTGAAGACGCCATATGCAGCGACTGAGTTTTAATGACGAATGCGCGAGTCTTACACGGGACGAAACGTTATACGCGAGAGCTTATCGTGTCGCATATATTCGCGCGAGAGGCTCAAGTCCACACATCCTGTTGGCTTATTGGCTACGGCCTTGCACTGCTATAGGCACGAAGGTAGCGGGTTCATGTCCCAGCCCTGGCGACCGCATTTCGCTGAGGGCAAAAAGCAAAAGAAAATTTTGTTTATTGTGCATTAGCTGAATGTTAAGGAAACCCAAGTGATCAAAATTACTCCGCCGTCACCCTCTATGGCTTACAGTGTTATCAGATCATGGTTTTCGGGCACTTAAAACTCAGGAATTTAATTTGAAGCCTCAAACCCACACTTAATGAGTCATCTTTTCTTGAGTCCAAACTGAGTCCTTTTTCCAACCTATCGTTTCCCGTGCACTGTAAACCTATTTGCACCCTTAAAGGTGCTCTCTGCCTATAACTCCCACCGTTACACTTTTTACGGGTGCAAGAGTGAGAGGCATACGCCGACTTGCCCCCTTAAGGGCGATTTCCGTCTATAACTGTCCCCTTTACACTTTTTGCGGGTGTAAGAGTGGAAGACATACGCCGATTTGCACTCTTAAGGGTGCATTCTGTCTATAATTCCCACAGTTACACTTTTTACTGGTGTAAGGTTGGGAGACATACGCCGATTTGCACTCTTAAGGGTGCTTTCTGTCTAAAGCTCCCACCGTGACACTTTTTAAGGGTGTAAGAGTGGAAGACATACGCCACTTGCGCCCTTAAGGGTGCTTTCTGTCTATACTACCCCATTACACTTTTACGGGTGCAAGAGTGGAAGAGATACGCCAATTTGCACCCTTAAGGGTGCTTTCGGTCTATAACTCCCACCCTTACACATTTTACGGTTGTAAGAGTTGGAGACATAGGCTGATTTGCTCCCTTAAGGACCCTTAAGGAGCCTTAAGGATGAAGCCAAAATAAGTTTACAGCGCATGCACGCGCCCGCTGCACGAGCAGGACGTTCGCTTACCCTGATGCGGGCGGTGTTGTCGTTGTAGTTGATGACCTCGACCTGGACTGCACGGAGGTCGTCGGGCAGCCCCGACGGCGTGACGCGGACGGCGCGCACGACGGTCCTCGTGGGCGACCGCTGGATGGTGTCCACCTTGTAGCCCAAGTAATTGGCCGGGTAGAAGCAGGCCGGTGGCAGCTGGAAACCCGGCTCCAGGTTCTCCGCCGACGCGTTCACGGGCTCGAAGCAGCAGCCGCGGGTTCTGCGACCCGTGCGACATGTGGTTGGAGCACGAGGTCTTTCGCGGAGGCAGCGCGATAATTTGTGCAGGTTGAAGGTTACTCTTCGTGTGCCTGCGTACGTGCGTGTGTGTGTACGTGTGTGTTTTGAGACGGTACTTCAGCACGGGTCAATAAATAAATAGAAAAAAACGCTCCCGTTCTCTGCAGTAATCTCCGTCTGATCCTATGTTTACTTCACCCAAACTTCGCCGCGGTTGCGCAGGGACGATCTGCGCATATTACGGCACCATTGAATGGAACACGGACATGTGATGGGGACACTCAGATTGTATACGCTTGATACCTTTTTATTTACTTTCTCAGACTCTTTTTTAAATAATGCTTCACTGGAGTAGAAGATTCAAATTGTGGTGCGCGCTCGAGACTGAGCGAAGGATGTTCTGACACAACTAGACACGCTTGCTTAGGGTCACATCGTCCGGCCATCAGTGCCAACCATAGCTGAACGCGTTGGTCCTCGCCAGAATAACGAAGCTAAGTGACATTGTTTTTGGCTTAGTTCATTCTGATCGGTCCATGCCCTAGCTGAATGCGCATGCCCCTCGACAACATCGCTTAAGCTAAGGATCATTGTGCCTGGCCACTCGTTGATGGCAAAGCCTCCTAGGAACTTCAACCGCTGACGTTTCTTCCACTGCACCTCACTAGTTCAGGCATACTCGTTTAATGGTACGGTCAATTATGATGCCGATCACGACGATCGCCTCTGTAGCCCTTACGGCAAACTCTCAGCAAACCGTACGCATCCGCCACGAGCGGGCGTACAGTACCAGTACAGCAATTGCAACTTGAGGTACTTTTGGCGTTCTTAGGGCACTTGAAACCACTTTCCGGCATCTGTGCCTGCACCTAACCGCTCGCCTTTCGCTTAATACAGCAGATGCCGCTGTCTGGCGGCAACTGCAGACCAATTCATTTCCTTGTCTCCACATGCTACATATCTTTCATCCCACCCTGTACCCTTCCTATTGTCCCCACTGTGGGGCCAAACCCACGGTGTATCACTCCATATGGGAATGCCCTAACCCTTCAGGTGTTCCTCCTATACCCAACCCTACCCTTTCCTCTTGGGAGTCTGCGCTGCTCAGCACAAGCCAGCAGGAACAGCAACGGCTGATCCAGCGGGCTCGCGAAGTCGCGCATGGCAATGGAGCCCTGGACTGAGGGCCCCACTCATCGAGGAAATTTTCTACTCGCTTTACGAAATAAATGTTTATTCTCTCTCTCTCTCTTCACGTCGGCTTGGGTCACTGGGTCTCTGCCACTGTCGCTCTTCAATTAACTTCTGTGACGCCAACATGGGTTCACCGGCCTCGGGGTACGCGCCGCTCTTCAACGACGAAAAAGGACCCCAAATATTATCCGGTGCTGTGTGGTATAGAATCCGCGTACATATATTCAGACATTCTTCTTTCAATGGAGAGCCTTCAGCGAGCCGGCAATCTCGGCATTTGCGGATACCGGGTTTCAGCAGAGATGTAGGGCGGCAACAACGCTCGTAGCGACATCTGGTGACGCAGTGTCTCACAAGAGAGCGTGCAAAACTAACACTGCAGTAACTTAAACCTGCTACTTCAGCGCTGGTGAAAAGCGTTGGTAGGACCATAATGGTTAACGTGCAGCAATTCTACAATGTTTTTTTTCGGCGATAATATTATATATATATATATATATATATATATATATATATATATATATATATATATATATATATATATATATATATATATCAGCGCAATCTTTTCGGCGGTGCAGCAAGATGGCGCCGTGTGTCCATTCCGGCATTGCAATATTGCTTCTAGGCTAATCACAGTAACGTCGACGTCCACCGTGAGAAGGGTTCTACCGGAGTTTTGTTGGCTTGGCAAGAGTAACAGATTAGTTCATAAAATCGGGATAACAGATAACGGTTTTCAATATGTTTCTTCTCTTCCTTCCCTGTCCTACTATGCGAAGCTGCCGAAAGTTGACTAAGGAACCGTTGCTGCTGATTTGCATGCGGCATTCCTCAACTAATTGTCTATTTAACCGGTTACAGCACGACACAAGTGCATAAAAAACCATCCGATGCTTAGCCATAGTTGTGCCACAAAAGTTGCAGTTTTCGCCCGAAAGGCGACGCATTGATTGCAATAGCAAATTATTGACAGCTATACAATGTAAGGGTTCCTAGTTTCATCAGGTGCATAAACTGCTGTGGACATTCGCTTACAAACTGAATGAGCACGCTGCCGTCACGCACGCACACGCAAACACGACTATATCTCAATCGATGACCGCACACACTCGAAGTCAGAAAGCTGCCCTGAGGAAGAGTGGCAGCAGCGGCGAGCGAATTCCCCTCCACGCTGCCTCTAACTTCAATGCGAACCAAGCGCGCGAGAACACAGCGCATGCGAAGCAACCAGCCATCTCGGGCCGCGTAGCCTTCGAATCCGCCACAGATTGCTTCCAAGATGGTCGGCCGCGCTCAGCCGTCGTAGCCGGAGCAGAAGAGGAGATGCTCACTCACCTTCTCCTCCCAGTCCGCGCAGAGCAGCACGGTGCTTGACTCGCGGCTTTTTTTGCGGATTTCTGCCCGCACCTTCACCACGCCTAACTCTTTCTCTCTCATTCCTGCTATCCCGACGCAGAACAGCAAGCTAGAGAAGTCAACCTCAAACCTGTTACTCTTGCGTTTCGTAAATAATGTGTCTACCTCTGATTGAACCGGATTGACTTGACTGATTGCATCGATTGGACAGATTGGAAAGATTGCCACGGGCTCCCGCATTTACACGAAACGAGAACATGGCGAAATCTGCGAGTGTCCAGATTAGCCCCCCGAGTCCTTCCCAGTTGGAAGGCACTGTGTAACCTTCCGTTCTGTGGTGTTTATGTACGAGAACCACGACCGTGAATATGACGACATTCAAAGTGCAAACGAAGAAACGGCATTCAAACAGAGGCATCGGATCAGCGGCTACAAGCTGCCCCCCCCTTTTCCCCCCTCCCTCCTCCGCTCCCCGAACGAAGGGTCTGCAGCTCACCGGCAGGACTCGTGGCTCGGGGCTGACTCCGGGTGGCAGTCGACGCGTTGACTCTCCCACACCTGGCTGCATATGGGGCTCTGGATGACCACGATCTCCTTGACGTCGCCCCTGCTGGGCATCGGGCCAACTCTGCCGATGTTCGCGTAGCCTTCGTCGTCGACGACCGCGTTGTCGCCGTACACCTGGGCCATCATCCTCGGCTCGCCCGGGTGCTCCGGCGCGGCGCGACGGTCGCTGGCGCTGCCGGCCACGCGAGGTGGCGCTGCCGGCGAGTGTCGTCGACCGTCTCCGTGACCGCGACTCAGGTCGGTGGCTTTCGAAAAAAAAAAATGTCTCCGGTGGCATGTCACACCCGGTATGCTAACCTATTAATCTCAAGATCAATTCAGCAGATGAATAATCCGCGTTCCTGCATTTTTTAACGCTAACATTTTCCCCGGTAAAGGACAACAGCACTGTTACACCCAGCAACGCACTTAAGGATGTTTTCTGCCTATAACTCATACTTTTAAACCCACGCGGTATAAGGGCGTGAGTTACAGACGAATTTGCACCTTTAAGCACCCTTAAGGGTGTAAATCTGTGGACATTGTGCGTCGCTGTTATTCGGTTTAGCGGGAAATCTCTCCAGCAAAGGTCTTTCTTTCCCCAGATGCCTTTTTCCACGTTACGTTCACCTGAAATCCAGTCAGCAAACGACACCACCGCAAGTTTAGTATATACACTCGCACGCGCATGTAAAATGTTGTTTTCCTAGTCTTCACTGACGCCTCATTCACCGAAACTCGCCGAGACTCACAGTCACGTGTTAGAAGCTGGGACCACTGAATTCGAGGCTGAATTCGAGGCAAATATTCGAGGCTGAAGACTTGGTCACAACTCAGCCCCAACGTAAACGAGTTACAACGAAATTACTTCTCTTCTGTAAGCTATACACTACAAAACTTGAAAACAGGCCTGTTTCGAGCTGATAGCGAGGCATTAACAAGTCTAGCGCGATCGACACGCTCACGAGCGATTATGTAGAAAATCACACACGCACGCTTTTTCCACTTTGACACTCCTAATGCGAAAGCGTTAAGGATGTCTACAGAATGTATATATCCATCCAGTTTGACGCTCCACATGCGACAGCATTAAGAAGGTCTAAAAATGTATATATTCACCCACTTTGACACTCCTATGTGAAAGCATTAAGAAGGTCTACAGAATGTATATATCCATCCACTTTGACACATCCTAATGCGAAAGCATTAAGAAGATCTACAGAATGTATATATCCATCCACTTTGACACTCCCAATGCGACAGCATTAAGAAGGTCTACAGAATGTATATATCCATCCAGTTTGACGCTCCACATGCGACAGCATTAAGAAGGTCTACAGAATGTATATATCCATCCACTTTGACACTCCCAATGCGACAGCATTAAGAAGGTCTACAAAATGTATATATCCATCCACTTTGACACTCATAATACGAAAGCATTAAGAAGGTCTATAGAATGTATATATCCATCCACTTTGACACTCCCAATGCGACAGCAATAAGAAGGTCTACAGAATGTATACATCCATCCACTTTGACACTCCTAATGCGAAAGCATTAAGAAGGTCTACAGAATGTATATATCCATCCACTTTGACACTCCCAACGCGACAGCAATAAGAAGGTCTACAGAATGTATATATCCATCCAGTTTGACACTCCTAATGCGAAAGCATTAGGAAGGTCTACAGAATGTATACACCCATCCACTTTGACACTCCTAATGCGAAAGCATTAGGAAGGTCTACAGAATGCATATATCCATCGTTTTCTTGCGCCCACCTGTCGCTGTGGCGGCCGCCGACCCATTGGCGGCTCCAGGTCCCCCGGCCCGCTGACGCAACGCGCCCATGAAGCTCTCAGGCAGGTCGGCCACGCGCAGCTTAATGGTCATCGTGGGCTCCGGCTTGGGCAGCGGCTTGTCCCGCGGAGAGAAGGGCCGACCCGCCGACATGATGTAGAAGAGCGACACCAGGATGACGCAGGACGACAGCAGCATGACGACGCCGAACGAGTACATCACCGCCGTCGGTATGCGCAGCGCCCCACCCGCTGACTTGTCGTCGCCCGAAAGGAGCTTACCTGCAATGGCAACGAGGAGGCGTTGCCCCCCCTCCCCATTGCATCTTGTGTATACTGTTTACGCTTCGGACCTCTCCATTGATCTCACCTTCCGCGCCAACCATGCGCAAACTATAGCTACAGTTATCACGCAGCTTAGCTGCGACGGGACCGAAAAAGTGGGGCTAAAAGTCGGACGCATATAAACTACGCGCTTGAAGTTTGTGCTTTTCCGGTTCCGGCCTTGCCTCAGATTGTATTCGTTTGTTTTTGACGTAATTGGAAATATGTCAAGATTGCTATTTTTATTATTCAACCATGCCCAAATTACAAGCGCAGTTATCACGTAGCCCTCGAAACGCATTAGACAGTGTTTCTAAAATTGGGGCACGTAGAACCCCAGAGTTCAGTTATACATTCTGGGCGCACGTTTTCTTTTCTGTGCAGTCTATCCATCTCTGCAGGCAGTCAGCGGACCCAGGTCCTACAGGGGGCGCGAAGCATTTGAGGACACGGCTTCGATTGGGCCAAATGCAATATTATCATTCCATTTCTCTATAGGCGCTTAACATCGCCTTCGCCAGACCCTCTGTCAGGAGAAGACAACAAAGGGTCTAGCGCATTTATTTTTGGGCAGCAGCTTCCAGTGGGACGCAGGAGATGGATTCACAATATTCGTCTTGTACGCGGCCACGGTCACTTGAAGATCGCCACCTACTTGAACTTGGCAAAATACTCTGTTTCTCGGGCTGTGGCAAAGGCTTGCGTTCAACAGAAGTATGTGACAACGTATAGAAACATGCATTGCAAGCGGTCAGGCACAATTTAAGCGGTTAAATTTTTCCAGAAGTGTGGGAAGCCCCCACGAAGGAGAACAATGAAAAGCCAACGATGACCATTGCCCCAGCCGTTTCGGGTGGCAGAGCTTGCAGTCAGACTGTGTGCGCACGAGATCATTAGGCACCGGGCCCATATCACATATATACGTGAACCAAGTTGGAATATATACGTGAACCAAGAGAGGCTGCCTCTGAACTTCTCCGGACACATCACCCTCGATGTGTAATGTTGGTTCACAATGTTTGAACATCCTATGACGTACAAAGGCCGTAACTGAGAGAAAGTCTAATAAGTCAATGTTAAAAACTAGCTAAAGGCTGGTAATGTGGAACAACTGGACAATATACGCACATCACCTAATACCATTATACAGTTGTTATCAGTGCTATATTCAATCAGTTTTATTATTTAAATATATGCAAGAGAAACAATGTTAATATTCTATAACAAAGGTGTTAAGTCAAATTTCATTATAACAAAACGGGATATAACGAAGTGAAATTTCCACTGAAATCCCCAGAGGTTCATGTTACAGTACATGCAATAATAGATATAACGAAATTATGGATAATAACGAAGTAATCTTAACTGGTTCTTCAACTTCTTTATAGCTAGGTTTTACTGTATTCCTGCTCTTTCTGAAGTTGTCAGTATGTCCTCCTTTGCCTGGCGCACCCTGTACTCTTGAGCCGACACCTGATCTTGGTACCTCATGTTGCCATTTGCTCATTTTGACTTCACTGCACTTATATCGGCCTCGTACCAACTGTTATAGAGTCCACGAATCGCCTAAAAATGTTTAAAGGATGTCCGCAGAGAGCTTGTTGGCTTTTAGCTTCCGATTTCCCGGTTGAAGCTGTTGCGCTTCAACTTTTCACTTGTCCTGTGCAATCTATGAATCACATTGCACTCGTCTAATTCGCACTGCTGTACTCAGTTCAGCCTCTTAATTAAAATTTCATGGCCCTTGAAAAGTCCCTCGACAGTACTATACGTATATGCAAAGTATAAAAGATGTTCATCGAGGATAAATGAATACGCTGTCCCCATGACAGCCTGTGGAGCCACGGACGCTTCAGCCCAGAGGCACAAACATAGCCACAGTTATGTCAAAAGCTGACGCCTCTGAATTCTCCGCCACTCCCCCCCCCCCACCCGAAGTCTATGAAAAGCAATAAGCATGCCAGAAGCGATCTTCTTATTCACAAATTACATTTGATGACGATAAGCAGCACTCGCCTAGCCAAAAAAAAGGAGTTACGCAAGGTTTCAAGGTGACAACAATGAATCTAGATGTGCAGCCCCAATTCATCTTCGAAAGAAACTAGACCACTGCATGCAGAAACTGTTTCATACGCCAATCATCTTAACCGCGAAGCTGGCTGCCGCAGTGCACGAAGTCAAAAAGACTACGGTTTGTGTACGGCTAGTCTAAGTTCAATTTTACGTGCAAAGTGGAACACAGCAATCGCCTTACAAAGCGAGTCTGAGCGTAAGAAAGTGAGAAGGCCGGAGTGCCCGAGTACCGGTGATGGGTGCCTCCTCCATGTTGCCATTGTCATCCAGGCGCACCTCCTGGAAGATCTCGCCTTCGTTGGCGTCTTCGACGTTGCGCCGGGACGCCCTGCGCTCCATCTGCTCCTGCGCTGCCTGCGCAGGTGAGTGCAGAAAGCGGCTGACGTCATACCTCCAGCTGCGAGTGGCGCCATGTGTTACGAGGGCTCAGGTTGGTCTCTCAAGTGGCCTCCGAGATGCGCGTGTACACTTGCTGTCGCGTCTGGGCTAACCCATTAAGAAATAAGTCCTAGGGTGCATCCCAGCTCTGGCCAGCAACGAAGATGGTCTACGTGTAGGTAGCTAAAGATACAGCTTCGAGCTCAACTAAAGCAACGCGTCGGACACCGTCTGGGAGACGATGGGAAGGCGGTTCTGTGATGTGACGCCACCTAGTGGTGGCAATAAAAAGTTAAGGAAGTACTCATATTTTTGTGTTTTAGCTCTCTTGCTTGTGCGAACCTATGAAAAACACGACTTACATTAGGCACATAGGAAAACGTGGCTACATATTTTTTCTGTGCGGACGACTTTCACATAGATTTTTTTAGCTTCCTGCGCAGCCGCCATCTTATTTTGGACGGCAAGCTAACCTGCATCGTTTTTGACTTCCATGCTGTCTTCACGAACCTGTATTCTTTGATGTCTTGACCAGAATTGGAACGAGACTTCACATAGTCACTGTCCGCTTCACCGTTTACTTCGCCCCGGCGGCGACTATCGTAATGCAGCCTGAAGGCCATTCATGTGGAAGTGCAACAGAAAGGACTCTTGCATACGGTGCCGCTGTCGTATTCGTGTTGTTGCTTATCAATCGCCGCTTCAGCTGCATGTTTCAACAGTTGCAGGCTATCAAGGTGCAGATTCTAGGCCCCTTGGTGAACCTATTCAGTTGGTTGTGTCGGTGGCATTTCGGTGCCGTATAACACGTGCTACTCAAATGACATACGTTGCCTCCGAGATTTCGACTAATATATCTGTGCATTTTCTCTGCTTTCTTGTCAATGTTTCTTTTGTTTGCCTAATTATACGTGCACAATAGGCCTTCACACAATATGATGTGACACTGCAAATAGTGCGCATCGTTATAGTATGTAAAATTTTGGTTGACTAGGCATCTCGGAGGCGCTTATGACATGCGAGAGGCTTCGCAAACCGGTGTAGGCAATAAGTGATATAACAAGCGAAACAAAATAAAGCACGAAGTGAAGAGACAATTTCTTTAGTACGTGCCCGCTCAACCAGCGCTACGTGTCACGCCAGCGACGACAGAAGCGAGGCATATCTGGCCTTTCCAGGGCACGAGGGCAAAAGGAAAACTTCAGTTGAGAAATGCGAAGAATGCGAGTTTGGTACTCGCTGGTGGCAAGTATTTTTTCGTCCATCTTAACTTCCCTTTATGTTATCCTTTCTACAGTTAAAAAAACTAATAACATCCCTTATGCTCTCCTTGGCGTCATCTGTGGGCTTTCATATGGTTGTAGCTTCAACTATCCCAGCTGTCAATCTAAATTATTTAATGACGGGGCACATAAAAGGGCTCTCCCAATTTTATATTTCATGCCAGCCGCATATTTCGGAGGAGATGCGCACAAACCCTTTCAATTAGCTCAACGGCATCGTACTCGCCGTCGCTGGCAGTGAACGCGAGCGCTCTTTTTTAACTAAAACTGTACGTACACATTTGCGCGACTAATGTGACGCCGGAAATAAAGCAAGCCGCTGCGATTTCTGGGTGTTGTGTGGTCGAACAAAGACCGATAACAAGCGAAATCGGCTCTCAAAAGGCTCTTTATCCACCGACTCGTGTGGCTGAAAGCGACCGTCGTTGGTCAGTCTGCAATGTTTCGCAATGCTCGAGCCTCGTCGCAATCGATACGTCACACACTGCGCCTGCCACTCCGAAATTTCGCTCTGCCCCCTCCCGCCCCACCCCCTCCAACTAAGCGAAATCGTTCTGCCGTCCCCGTGCTTGACACCGATAGGCCCTAGATTATGCATGGCGTCACCGGCCCAGTGTTCGGCAGAAAGTTTCGCAACACCACCCGCATAGCGTGCCGTAAAGCTAACTCAAGTACTGCCCGTACACGTCTCTACGCCTTCTCCCTTCCTTCTCTCTCTTACCCTTCTCCCTTCCCCCAGCGTAGGGTAGATAACCAAACCCTGGAGTGATTAACATCCCTGCCTTCCTAAAGCTAACTCAAGTACTGTCCGTACACGTCTCTACACCTTCCTCCTCCCTTCTCTCTCTTACCCTTCTCCCTTTCCCCAGCGTAGGGTAGATAACCAGACCCTTGACTGATTAACATCCCCGCCTTCCTATATTCCTCTCTCTCTCTCTCTCTCTCTCTCTCTCTCTGGGTCCCAGTGATCGCCGATCGCGTCCTCCGAAGTGACTCCCTCAGAAATCGTTCCGGGCTGGAATCCACGCTTCGCGCGCTCACCGTTTCGAGGCGGAGGCCTAGAGATGGACGGCCGGGATGCGCGACGGCTTCTTCTTCCTTTGGCCCCGAGCCACGCACCGCCGGTAAGCTCCTCGCGCTAGCCTGCCCCCTGCTTCTTCTTTCTCGGCTTTTTCATTTTCTGTGAAGAAACGAACGGTTTGAGCAATTTTAACGTGTAGTGGAAAGTCTAAAGGAATAAGCAAAAGAGGGCTCTGAGCCCGGCCTAACGAGACAAGACGCTTATTTCGTTTCACATTGTTTTTCCTTTAAAGAAAACGTAATAATCGCAGTACTCGCACCGCCCGATTCATTGCCGATCTCCCCGAGTGGGTTGCGCCATTTCGCTGAGGAAGAAGATCAAGAACAAGGTACAGCAGGTTGCTTTTCATCCAGCCGGTAAGTTCCCAGTTATGTATTTGTTTTGGTGACGGTATAGGTTATGTGGTGAGTGGGTACATCGTTCTAATCAGAGGAATATCAGTGGACGGAATAACGGGAAACACGGAAACCGAGATTAAGACCGGAAGGTGAGGAAGGAGGAAGTCGGAAGAACAAGAAGGCAGAACCCCATACCTTGTGCTGGTCATTCTCGTGATTTTTGCTGCTTTCTATCTTGTTCCCTGGCCTTACCCCGAGCACGACGTCTTTACCTGTCACTTCCCATTCACATCTCCGTAGCCGCGTAAGCTAATTCGACCATCTTGTTGCGTCTGGCAAAGCGCATATCATTTGTTATTCCGAAGGCATTATATGTCCAATGAGATAGAAAAGCTGGCGTGTTCCGTACCGAGTGGTAACAAATATCATCATCATCAGTGACGTCACCGGCGTCTTGTATGACGTTAGTACCAATACAAAATTAAAGTTAGAACAAGTTATAGTAAGGGGACTTAAGGTAGAGTAAAGTGAATTAAGATGAATGAAAGAGTATTAAGGTAGATAAAAGCGTATTAAAGTGTAATAAGGTTCGTACAAATCAGAGTAAGGTGGATCAAGGTGGACTAATAATGATTAAGGTTGGTACAAATTAGGGCAAGGTTGATTAAGGTGGATTAAGGTTTGTGCAAATTACAGCACGGTGGATTAATGTGGCTAAAAGTGGATTGAGGTGGATTAAGGTAGAGTTGTGAAGGACATGTGATAACGTATGACGTCACGTACCACGAACGTAACCAATCAGGAAAGTCATAACGCTTTCACATTCAAATTTGCGCATAAATCCACTAAAGCACTTTAGGAGATCGACAAGGATAATTCTTCCACAGCCCTTCGAAGCATTCGAAACCATGATTCTTCTCTTTTTTTTTTGACGGCCTTCGTCGATGTGGCCAGCGTCCTGAAACAGCTCCGTACTACAGACTAACCTGGACGGTGCCAACACAATTTATACGTCATGCTGCCGAAACACGGGAGCAGTTATTTCGCAAGGTTTGTGCAGATTAATCACAGGCAATATGGATGAGTCTTTATCGGTTTAATAATTTAAGTACACTAAGGCCTCAAAGGACGTTATATGGGGGAAGAGGGAATCGAAAAGCATTACAGAAACCATGACAAATGTTCTGTAATAAGCGAGAATACAGAAAAGGCGCATTTCAGTTACCTAAGTGGTAAATAGACAAAAGAGCCAACGAGACATTCACATGCTCGTACTTAAGCAAGACAAGCACAAAAAAACACAATAAAACGTGATACCGTCCCAAAGAAGGAATGACAAGTTTCCATATTGTACTTTCAAGCGGGAGTGTTTATCTCGAACAGGACCGTGTATCTGGCCTTCTTGTCCCGTCCCTCGTCTATTCGGGGTCCAAGACGTTCAAAACGACACGAGACCAATTGGCACCCAAATAAGCCAACGCGAGGACCGCTACCCAAAGCTGTAGTCCTGCGCCCATGGCGTTGCAGTGCTCATTTCGGGGTCACAAATTAGAACCCGGCCAATGCGGCCACATTTCCATGGTGGCGAAATGCAACAAAAAAATTATCGCCTATACTTGAATATTTAGGCGCACGTTACAGAAATCCGAGGTGGGTCAAATTTATTCCGCAATCCCCACCTTAGTCGTGCATCATAACCAGATTGTGCTTTTGCCATGTGTAGCCCCACGCAAAGAAAGAATGATCACCGCTACTGCAATGTTCCTTGTTTCTGTCAACGTTTTTGTAGGGGTGTAAGTTGCGTTATGTTGTCAAAAAAAAAATTAGAAATTCCTAGGCCATCCTTGGCTGTCGAGAACATGTGCTCTTGGTCTCGCTTTTCTGTATTACAGATTTAGCGCTCTATTGATTAAATTATTTCGGAGTGATCGAAGTCTTCTGACGAGCACACCCCGTTGCAGTGTGTCGCCTCAGTTAAGAGTGGCCGTTCGTTGGTGGCATGGCACTCCCGCTCAAGTCCGCGGCGTTAGCTCTCGTGCGACGCCGCCTGGTCATCCGTCGCTGCCTGCCACTGCTCTGCCTCGTGCCTCTCGCGGTGCTGACGCTGCGAATCTTCACTACGTGAGTGAAGTAACGCTTAGTTTGGCGGATGCTACCCAAGTGTTAATGAAGTAACTGTCTTTCTTCCCAACTCATCATCATCATCATCACCGTCATCATCATAATCATCATCAGCCTGGTTACGCCCACTGCAGAACAAAGGACTCTCCCATACTTCTCCAACTACCCCGGTCACGTACTAATTGTGGCCATGTCGCCCCTGCAAACTTCTTAATCTCATCCGCCCACCTAACTTTCTGTCACCCCCTGCTACGCTTCCCGTCCCTTGGAATCCAGTCCGTAACCCTTAACGACCATCGGTTATCTTCCCTCCCCCTTACATGCCCTGCCCATGCCCATTTCTTTTTCTTGATTTCAATTAAGATGTCATTAACTCGCGTTTGTTCCCTCACCCAATCTGCTCTTTTCTTATCCCTTAACGTTACACCTATCATTCTTCTTTCCATAGCTCGTTGCGTCGTCCTCAACTTCAGTAGAACCCTTTTCGTAAGCCTCCAGGCTTCTGACCCGTACGTGAGTACTAGTGAGACACGGCTGTTACACACGTTTCTTTTGAGGGATAACGGTAACCTGCTGTTCATGATCTGAGAATGCCTGCCAAACGCACCCCAGCCCATTCTTATTCTTCTGATTATTTCAGTCTCATGATCCGGATCCGCGGTCACTACCTGTCCTAAGTAGATGTATTCCCTTACCACTTCCAGTGTCTTGCTGCCTATCGTAAACTGTTCTCTTCCGACACTGTTAAACATCACTTGAGTTTTCTGCAGATTAACTTTTAGACCCACTCTTCTGCTTTGCCTCTCCAGGTCAGTGAGCATGCATTGCAGTTGGTCCCCTGAGTTACTAAGCAAGGCAATATCATCAGCGAATCGCAAGTTACTAAGGTATTCTCCATTAACTCTTATCCCCAATTTTTCCCAATCCAGGTCTCTCAATACCTCCTGTAAACACGCTGTCAATAGCATTGGAGAGATCGTATCTCCCTGCCTGACGCCTTTCTTTATTCGGATTTTCTTGCTTTCTTTATGGAGGACTACGGTGGCTGTAGAGCCGCTATAGATATCTTTCAGTATTTTTACATACGGCTCGTCTACACCCTGATTCCGCAATGCCTCCATGACTGCTGAGGTTTCGACTGAATCAAACGCTTTCTCGTAATCAATGAAAGCTATATATAAGGGTTGGTTACATTCCACACATTTCTCTATCACCTGATTGATAGTGTGAATATGGTCTATTGTTTAGTAGCCTTTACGGAATCCTGCCTGGTACTTTGGTTGACAGAAGAATAAGGTGTTTCTGATTCTATTTGCGATTACCTTAGTAAATACTTCGTAGGCAACAGACAGTAAGCTGATCGGTCTATCATTTTTCGAGTCCTTGGCGTCCCCTTTCTTATGTATTAGGATTATGTTAGCGTTCTTCCAAGATTCCGGTACGCTCGCGGTGATGAGGCATTACGTATAGAGGGTGGCCAGTTTTTCTAGAACAATCTGCCCACCATCGTTCAACAAATCTGCTGTTACCTGATCCTCTCCAGCTGCCTTCCCCCTTTGCATAGCTCCTAAGGCATTCTTTACTTCTTCCGGCGTTACTTGTGGGATTTCAAATTCCTCTAGACTATTCCCGCTTCCATTATCGTCGTGGGTGCCACTGGTACTGTATAAATCTCTATAGAACTCCTCAGCCACTTGAACTGTCTCATCCATATTAGTAATGACATTGCCGGCTTTGTATCTTAACGCATACATCTTATCCTTGCCAATTCCTAGTCTCTTCTTCACTGCTTTTAAGCTTCCGCCGTTCCTGAGAGCATGTTCAATTCTATACATATTATACTTCCTTATGTCAGCTGTCTTACGCTTGTTGATTACCTTGGAAAGTTTTGCCAGCTCTATTCTTGCTGTAGGGTCAGAGGCTTTCATACATCGGCGTTTCTTGATCAGATCTTTCATCTCCTGCAATAGCTTACTGGTATCCTGTCTAATGGAGTTACTACCGACTTCTATTGCACACTCCTTAATGATGCCCATAATATTGTCGTTGATTGCTTCAACACTAAGGTCCTCTTCCTGAGTTAAAGCCGAATGCCTGTTCTGTAGCTTGATCCGGAATTCCTCTATTTTCTCTCTTACTTCTAACTCATTCATCAGCTCCTTATGTACCAGTTTCTTCCGTTCCCTCCTAAGGTCTACTTATGTACCAGTTTCTTCCGTTCCCTCCTCAGGTCTAGGCTAATTAGAGTTCTTACCATCCTATGGTCACTGCAGCGCACCTTGCCGAGCACGTCCACATCTTGTATGATGCCAGGGTTAGCGCAGAGCATAAAGTCTATTTCATTTCTAGTGTCGCCATTCGGGCTCCTCCACGTCTACTTTCGGCTATCCCGCTTGCGGAAGAGGGTATTCATTATCCGCATATTATTCTGTTCTGCAAAATCTACTAATAACTCTCCCCTGCTATTCTTAGTGTCTATGTCATATTCCCCCACAGACCTGTCTCCAGCCTGATTCTTGCCTACCTTGGCATTGAAGTCGCCAATCAGTATAGTGTATATTGTTTTGACTTTACCCATCGCCAATTCCACGTCTTCATAGAAGCTTTCGACTTCCTGGTACCCAAGCATTACTTACTTACCCAAGTATGAATGAAGCAAGTATCTCTCTCGCCAACTACCGCACCGATATTGATCAGGTTAGGTTAGGTCAGGTTAGATTACGTTAGGTTAAGTTAGGTTATGTTAGGTCAGTTTACGTTAAGTTAGTTTACGTTAGGTTAGTTTACGTGCGGTGACGTTAGGTTGCGTTAGGTTAGGTTACGTTACGTTAGTTTACGTGAGGTTACGTTAGGTTGGTTTACGTGAGGTGTAGGTTACGTTAGGTTAGTTTACGTGAGGTGACGTAGGTTACGTTAGGTTAGTTTACGTGAGGTGACGTTAGGCTACGTTAGGTTAGTTCACGTGAGCTTACGTAGGTTAGGAGAGATACAGTTCAGTGAGTCTGAGCTGCCAGCCTCGCCGAGCTCGTCCGCACGCCACGGACCCGAGCATCTTTATTTTCTTCCCCTTATGCTTGCTCTTTCTGCAAGCCTCCTTAAGCAGTCGGATGAGGGTGCTATAGCTTTGTCACATTTAAAAAGGTAAAGTTGGCATCTAGTAACTGTAGCAAATGCATCTTCTATTTATGCGCTCCATGCTTTGAAACTCAGGATATCAGGCTCACAACCCTTTAGTTAAGCAGTAAGTAAGCTGTGAATTTTGTTAACTCTTATGTATTATATCCAAAACAGATGAAACTCGCGTATTGTACTTTTACGCCGCTCCTAAATATACTACTACTTTCAGAGCACAACTTTTGCAGCATCTAGTATTCACAGTAACAACTCCACGTATCCTGTAAGCTAATATATCACGTTTCTCCGCTTGAGGGTCTCTAACGTAGTCAGTTGAAAGAAATGCTTTCTTTCTTTCTTTCTTTCTTTCTTTCTTTCTTTCTTCCTTTCTTTCTTTCTTTCTTTCTTTCTTTCTTTCTTTCTTTCTTTCTTTCTTTCTTTTTGTACTGAGCTACGGATTTCTATACTTCGTGCTTCCATTATTTCTTTACCTTACCAAATTGAGGCTATTTATTTTTACAACGTACGAAATCATAACTCAAATTCTCATTCCGGTAGTACAAAGAACCTAAATTTATCTCGGAAACGCAGCAAATTTAATTTAAATCGGCCCCCAGCGTTAATCTCGCAAAAGCATTTATTCATTTTGCATGTAACAATAGAGACATCAGACCTGGCCCCGAGCTACAGCTTCATCTGTAAGTTAACATCGAAAACTCCTGTGAGGTAATTTGTGGGCGATCCCTAAAAGAATATTCCCAAACGCACATTTCTTACTTATTTTTGCGCGAGAATAGTAATAACTGCGTACAAATTTTGTTCACGTCCCCTTAGGAGTCGTATACTGAACTTGCCGAAATAAGCTGAAAAATCCATTCGGATGATTTCTGCATAAGCGCTTCCATTCCTTGTTTCATATTTCTTTTTTCAGAAATCCAGAACGAAGACAGGAAATTCCGAATGCTCGTTTTTTGGAAGAGCTAAAATTGTTCACGGATGGGCCGGTGAAGCAAGAAATTACGATGGTGAGCACGCGCAGTGTGCGCTGCATCATTCCATCTTCCGTATCGTGACCTTAATGATGAGCGAGCGATTTAAAAAAAATTGACATTGTCGCGCCAAGCGTGAAGCACTGACAGATATAGCAAGATTTACCATAGCGCTTAAGCTTCTCGGACGGTGTGCTTAGGTTTGCGTTGGAATATTCTGGCACACAGCTTTAACGCGCCATGTGCGGAACCCGTAATGGCGTCGCAAAAGCCCACGCCTCCCCCCCCCCCCCCCCGGCTATACACGCTGCCCCTGGAAAAATCCGCGCGAGTAATATTGCCATCACTTGCAGATATAAGCACTATTGTTTGCAATTTTTTGTAACAATTATTAGTCTGAAATTTAGATAAAAGCTGTGCGCTGTGAAGGATAAGTTTTGCGACATTTGTTCAGCGGGCTACCATTCAATCAAATTGAGCAATGATTTCGCTCCCGAAAGTGAGACCTGTTTTAAGCAACTTTGGTGGTTTAATAGTATATAGCCTATGTACTTTACGTACACGGCCCCTGTAAACACGTAGCGTGTACGCACCTAAATATATGCGGAACCTCACGGCAACGCCGACGACGACGACCAAAATTCGCCTGGAGTGTCCGCACAATTGCCATCGCAAAAAAAATGTCTTTCGCGTCGCAGAGCTATATCTGTCGAGGTAAATACGCGAAATACTCGGTATTTCTAGGCGGTCGTCACAGCGTGCTATTGTATAAGGTTTACTACAAAATATTGCGACAGGGAACCCTGACGCTGGGGTGATAATCCCGACATCGAAATGTTCCCCCAGATTATCTAATTATTTGAATGGTGGCATTTTTGAGCCAGTCAGAGAGGCCGTAGCAGCCCTCTACACCAATCAGAGCTACCAAGGTGCTGTATTTGACAAAAATGCGCCTAATTTGACAATGTCCAGAATATTACCACGGCCTGACAATGACGGGCAGCCCGGGCATTCACCTAAACTTCGTGTGGCTTGAAACGGTTTTGCAACTTAGCAACCCCGGGCTACGTTAATCGAAATATTCCCCTATACATACAATTCGCGATGATTACTTACATGCGCAGCGTCTGACTGCTTTGCTGTATTCAGTTCACTGCGAGTACTTGGAAACTTTAAAAAAAGGGAGGGGGGGGGGGCTAATGGTTGTTTCCAAACCACGCACTTGCGACGGCTTTCTCCGAATGCCGGAACCCGATCTCAAAGGCTACGGTTTTGCTGTCTGCATGCGCCGGAAGTGATTTCGGGAGCTGAAACACGTCATCCACGCCATATGTTTTAGACATCTTACTTATAGGTAACGACACAAGAGCGCTTGAAGTCACGGTCAGGAAGCGTGGCCACATCCGTATAGTTACCCACAATTTTCGTGTTAGCTTTAATGATTGCAGAATCAACAATTAGTTATTTTACGGGGAACTCTATTTCAAAACTAGTGCGCATGATTGCGTTATTACGGGTTCCGCGCGCGTGCGTAGGCTCGTGTTGGCCTTTCCTATAATTCTTTTCACATGGACAAGCAGGTCGCGCATGGCTTCCTTTACGTACCCCCTGTTATTTCACAACGGCACCCTGCTCCACTTCTACGGCGATAGCAGAGAAACTCGAAACTTCGTTTCCTGAACGCGTCCGCTCCGTTACGCCGATTATGAAAACGACAGTGCCCGTAGTGGCTGTTCCTGTCGCCTCGCTGCCTTACAAAAAGAATATAGACAGTTCATAGACTTCTTATAGAGTGCCTTGCCTTTGTATATATTTGCTAAACCTCTCTTTCGGTTTACATCCCTGCTTTTTCCAATGCTCTCTCTCTCTCTCTCTCTCTCTCTCTCTCTCTCTATATATATATATATATATATATATATATATATATATATATATATATATATATATATATATATATATATATATATATATATATATATATATATATATATATATATATATATATATCCCAATATACAAACTCTCTGAAGCCGAAAGTCGTTACGCTGTCCATTCGTTTTAGGAAGTTCTCAATCTGTAGGCAGTTAACTGACACAATGAAACAGATTGTGAGATTGCTGTGAGGTTTTTATTAGATTGTTTATCTGCTGGACTCAGTCAATTTCCAGTGTCTGAACATTACATAAACAAAAGTCGATAAAAGTGCGAAGACATAACGTTTATGACTATCTGTAGACAGTCTGTGGGATCTGTCTGCGGAATCTGTTTATAGACAGTTGATAGGCATTACAGACAAACGTCTGTAGATTCTCTATGCAACGTCTAAATAAGATTTTGTAACCGCCGTCAGGTCACCTATTGATCTGCAGCTTCACCTTCACCATACGGCAAAGAATAACTTATTGATTTATATGGATTCCATAGAACAAATGACCCAACAAGTGGGTTATTACATAAGGCGTAAATAAAGCACCCGAAATCACTGCATGGCTCGGATTGCTGGCAATCCAAGCCGTAGCGAACACACTCATGTAGCACGATTTATTGAACCGAAAAGTAGAGCCCATCCGAAGGTCGACGCGTCAGCGCCAACTCCGTCAATGCCTCCGCTTGTATAGAGGCGAATATGCTGTCTTCAACTATAGCCGCCCGGCCGCTATGGGGCCCCGCAGGGACATGGTGTTACACTCTATAAATAGCCTGGAAGGGGTGGCAATACATCTTCCGCGTCATGTTCTGTTGTAACAATGAACGCTTCCTCCGTTCCGCGAAATCGAATGATAAACCATTAATAATTCCTGCCTTCATACGTTCGCATCATAAAGATCTAGGAAGCGTACAGATGTTAGTAGAAGAACGTAGTGACATTCAGCTATCGCATTGCTTCAGCTAATTGGGCATTGCGTACGTGCGCAAAAACACGTGCAGGGTATCCAGATAAGCCGTCGCACACATAAAACGAGGCACTACCCAATATTTAGGCTAAAATCCGAACCGATGTCTGTGCAGCAACACAGCAACTCTTAGCAGGACGCGCCAACCAGCGTGCACTGAAACATTCGCGAAAAGTTTGGCAAGAGTGTTCAGCCCCCACGCATGCTCGGAAGGCAGTGCCGTCTGCGCTCGTATTTCTATAACAATTTCTAGCCAATTCTACAGCGGACGAATACCACGTTTCGTGCGTCGTCGCGATGTGTTAGTATCGTCGGTAGATGGCGGTGCCAGCTGTGAGAGTCTGCTGCTCTCGCAGTTAATCATGTCGGTATCCAAAGCGCTTGCTGAAGTCTTAAATTTTCTCTTTTAAGCTAAAGAAAGAATTATGTTAAAGCGCCGTGCTAATTCCTACCGTGCGCCGCAAGCACCTTTGTTCTCTCTCTCTCTCTCTCTCATTATGGTGATGTCCTCACGATCATTTCCCTGGTCTCAAGCCCCCGCAGGCTAATGCCGCCAACGACACGAAAGCCGACCCGGACGCCGTCTGCTCTTCGCTCAGCACGCAAAAAGATCTCGTCGAGTGTCCACCCCACATTGGCACCGACGCACAGGACTGCGGGCGCCGTGGTTGCTGCTGGATTGCCAGAGCAGGGCAATCGGCAGGCAAGTCGTTAACGTCTAGAACAGGTCGAAGTTCAACAACTTTTAGACGTCTTACTCATAATGGCAAAGCCTTAAACGCAATTCAAAAAGACAGGGACGTGACAGAGACACAGGACAGCGCTAACTTTGAGCCGACGTTTATTGAAACACAGAGGCAGATATGTGGCGAAGGAGCTACGGAAGATACAAAAGATGTAAAAAATACAAAGGATAAATCACACTCTACGCATGCGCACGCCATTACCGTTCATTTTAAACGTACATTACCGTCCAGCTAGGTTAAACGTCAGTTGAATGTTAGCGCTTTCCTGTGTCTCTGGCACGTCCTTGTCTTTTTGAATTGCCATTATGAGTAAACCGTACCAACTAACCCAAGAACCAACCTTCTAGGCGTCGGTGTACGTCATTCTGCCGATGATTCGGTTTTTCTTTTCAAGTGGGGTACACCACAGCATAAAATTCGGAAGAAAATAACTACAAGGCACAACATACTGCATAGTATAAATAATTAAGCTTACGATTCGTTGAATGGGGCCATCTTATTATGTATTACCTCGTACCGTCACGTGGTCTACTGTGGTGGAGAGAGCATGACTGGTAGAGCTGTAGCTGGCAGAGAGCAATCTATAACCATGTAAGATCGGTTGTAAAGGAGTTGTTAGGATATCTATGCACATCAAGTAGAGATATTTCAGCTATCATGTACACTTCTTGTTGCAACATAATGTTTACATAGTATATGGAAAAGGTATTGAATATTTCTAGCTTCAATTTCTCTAATCCTAGCCTACGGACTTCCAAGCAAGTTTGTAGGAGCTATAGACATGAGTGGACAAAGAACTGAAAGGCAATATTTCCATTCTGCCAACGGACTTCTTATAGATGTCGTAGAAATATGTTTATAGCCTTTTCCTGAACTGCCTAAATAATGTTTTCGGAGGGTGAAAACGCTTATTTCTCTCTTTTGAACGTGTAACGCTGTAACATGAGACCTACTGTGTGTCCGCCCCTGTACTTGTTATGTTCCTGCTCGTATGTCGAAAAAAAAGCAAGCGTAATTCCACCCTTGAGAAACTTTTTCTGAGCCGTCTAAAAGCGACTTCATAGCCGTCATTTTATAACGCCTGTGTAACGGGATAGAATGGGACAGAATGCCCAAATATCGCCTTGAAGATTTCCGGAATAGTCTTTATGTCCTCTAAAACGTCCTTGGATGTCCATGGGCGGTGATCAGACCAAAAGAAATGGACATGTTACAGGCTTATTCAACGTAAAGCATTTAAAGTCTATATCCCGAGAAGGATTATAGTCTATGTGCTTTTCAGGCCTTTCTTCCTCCACCAGTTAGACCCTGGCAAGCTTAATCATAGGCCGGAGTACTTGAAGGCTCGACAATACTATTCCCAAAATATAACAGTAAGAAACAGTAAGTAATAAGAAACACCGCACAGCGTTATTTAAATCGTCATTTTTTCAATGCGCACTATATGAGTAGAACAACATGGCGGAGCACTAGTTAGTAGGTCGAGTAGGTTTTTTGCCGCCTCGCCGAAGCGACATCTGCGTTATAACGCAATCATGATGTAGAGCTATGTGTCACCACGGTGGCGCCCAGTAAATTTATCATTTTTTCGTTTTTCTGCAATTCACTAACACTCGTGATCTTTGCGCACTGATACTGTCGTTCCACTATATTTTCTTCTAGTATGGTTGTTCAACCCTTTTTTTTGTGCTCACCTTGTTCACTACGTGTACGTGCTACAAATAATGCAAACCAGGATGCATGTGGTTATCTTGATAAATGAACACACAAAAATTCATTTAAATACGCGCCACATAATCATGCACCGAGTTCCAACTTTCTCCCCCTCTTCGCTCACTGGCCGTCTCCAGGGTGCTTCATGCCACCGTCGTACCATCGGTACGTGGTGTTCGATAGTGACGTCACAAGCACCTCTTCCAGGCTGTTGTTGAACCGCTCGGATAGGCCGGTGCCAGGCGAGTCGGCCACTGTCACCGTGGACATCACCAGGGTCACGTACGACACGATCCGAATACGCGTGAGTTCCGATACTCTGCCAATTTCTTTGACGCAACAGCTTTCGAAGCGCCACGCGTTGGTCGCGGCTCCTAGCGAGTGAGTAGCATATACCGATCTCGGAGGCTATAGGCTATTCTTTTGTTCGCTGCGTGCGCCGGAACCGATTGTTGGAGCCGAAAACACTCCACGGCCGCCATGATCGTCGAACTCGCCATCACGCCAGCTCTGATTGGTCCAGAGGGCTGCTACGGCTTCTCTGATTGGCTCAGAAATGCTGCCATCACAGAATATGGCAATGTAGCGGTACTCGCCGATGTACACAAGAGCACCTTCGCTATCCAGTTTGGACCATTTAACAATGGTGATTTTATTGAGCTTTTGTAGAGCTCCAATGTGGAAGGTCTGGAAGTTCTGTAAGTCTGTGAGATTTCAGTCTGTTTGCCTCAACTTGAAGTGGCATACATTGCCGAGCCTCTCACCAGCAGCTTACCGCTAATCCTTTAAGAGAAAAATTGTGCAGCCACTCTGCCGCTTCTCTTACATATGGCGCGATAACTTAGAAGGTTAACGAGAAAGTATGCGAAGAAGTTGAGCATTGAGGGGCGAGTGATAGAACGAAAATTAATGAACGTGTAAGGTTAAGAGACAGGAAGACAGGAAGACAGGGGTGTAGATTAGAGCGCGATGGTACAGCCGTTATTCTAGCCTAGATTAAAGGGGCGCAATTAATTTGGGCAGGCCACGTATCGTGTAGTGCATAGAACCGGGAGTCTGTGACAGAGTTACAAAATGGGTGCCAAGACGGGAGAAAGCGCAGTCGAGGACAGCAGAGAACTACCAAGGTGGTGTTAAGTAATTGGTAATCGGCAAGTAAGCTTGCCGGCATAAGATGAATTCAGCCTGAAGCAATACAGGGGCAATGTGAGATTGCTCGGACTCGGCGAAGGTGGCTTCCTCAAAAGTGAACATAAAATAACGACGACGACGACGACGATGATGATGATGATGATGATGATGATGATGATGATGATGTATGATGATGATGGAAGTGATGTATTACAGCACATACGGAAACCAAAGCACGCGAGGAGCAAATGGTGACGACTTACTCGTGACACCAGCCATTCAACGCTTCGCGACTTGAGTGAGCATGCTCGTGAATAGGAAATGGCCAACATACGTTCAGGGCGATCATGTTGCTACCTGCACCTTTACTTCCTCATAATCGTTATCGTCGTCAGCCTAATTTATCCTCTACTGGAGGATGAAGGCGTCTCTTAGCGATCGCCAAGTAGCCTCGGTTTTTTTAGGCCTGTATATATGCGCCCAAACGTTTCCAAATTTTACCACACTAAACAATCCTCGACCATCCTTGACTGCTTCTTCCATCGTCACCAATTCCTTTACTTTAAACAGAGCATGCTATTCTTTTTTCCTCTTCCGTTCCTTTTTTACAGAGTAATCACGTTCTATGATGATTGCAGAAAAGTACAAGGCGTGTTCAATAATTACCGAGACTAATGTTCTGAAGTCGTTATTTCTCAAAATCATTCATCGGCACTATTATCTTTTTTTCTATATCCTCCCCAGTTAGTAAAATGCAGACGTTCCACGTTTCTACCACGCTCACAGATGAGTCAAGCATCACCTTCCTAAATATCACCTCCAATGTTCCAACTACGCCTTGTTCCGTATCTTCTTCCACGTCAAAGCGATGTCACTTTTCTTTTTACTGTTGACCGAAGCATTGCAACAATCCTCTTGCGAGTGTAGATGCTGCAGTATGCGACTTCATTCTTTGACATGGGGCGAGGTGTGTAGGTAAGATATTGGAGGTTAGTTTTTTAGGCAGGTATAGAGACATGGCGTCTCTCGTGTAGTCTAGGCTCGGTAGAAACGGTGGGACGCGGCCGCTTCTCTTAGTGGGGACCATATAGAAAGGGATAAAAGGGTCGATGAATAATTTTTCAAAAATACAGTAAAAGCTCGTTATAACGAAGTTGAAGCGAGAGTTAAAATTACTTTGTTATATACTATAATTCGTTGTATCCATTATCGCATGTACTGTAACATGAATCTCTATGAGGATTTAGAAAGGAATTTCAGTTACTTCGCTATATCCATTATTTCGTTATATCCCGTTTCGTTGTAACGAGGTTGTACTGTAATGATCTCAGAGCATCAACCTCAGTCTTTATCGAAAAACCCCCGTATAAGATAGCCCGCTCACTCGGCTGATAGTTCTGCTTGGTCTCTTCGGGCTCGGAGTCGAAAGTCGAGGCAACAAGACGCGGTTGCTGACATTGGCGTCGCTAGCACTGCGGCATCCTACAGACTGCAATACATTTTAGAACAAGTTATAGCTTTGTCATACCAAGCTTTACTCAGTGTACGCAAACTTAAAAGCGTTAAGGTTTAGGCCGAATACCGAAACACTGATAGATTAACCATATCGTTACGCGATTGCATTCTTTGGCCTTTCTTGGTTGGCTTGTCTCGCTATCTGATCTCGTTTGTACGATGCCTCACCAGATGGCGCACCATCTCTATGAATATATAGGGTTTAAGGACGGTAATGGGTGCATCGGTGCAGTAAACGTAAGCAAGAAACGTTTGCAACATTGGTGGCGCACAAATATAGAGAAGAGTGAGGTCGAAAAATAGCCTAATAATGCGCGTGCTATTAACTGCAAGCAGCCGAAATTAAAACGTATTTAATGATATCGAAGTTTCAGATGAACCTTAGTGTACTACAGTGTGGTGGGGCACATGCCACTGTCCTGTTTCAATTGGAAATTGCCTCAAATAATAGCAACAGACCGATCGATCAATCAATCAACCAACCAATCAAGTAACCCGTCAGTTGATAGATCGATCAATCACTCAATTATTTGTTTACTTATTTGCCATGCCCAGGAACAACCCTAAGGTCTGAGTGCTAGGCACGCATACATTAAAAAAGATCATAGTACGTACAACAAAGCGCAAGGTAAACACGAAATAAAAAGGACGCAATGGGCAGTTAAATATAATGTGTGAAGCTATGACACAACGACGGAAACCTCGGAAAAGAACAGCAGGTTGTGAAAAATATCGAGATCTTCAAAATAAGCGTTATAAAGACTCAGTATCCTGTGGATAGCTGGCTGTTGGTGATTACAGGCAGGAACACAGAAAAATCTATGTTCTCTGGTGATCTTGCGCGGGATACGAAACATGATACAACTGAGAAGTTCCAAGCAGGCGCGGATACCATGAAGGAGTTTCGGAAGAAACAGGTCAGCGGTATGACGTCGGCAGCTAAGTAAGGGGCAACGTCAATAATCCAGCAGTGCTAGAGCAAGGTCTAGTGTCCATGCTAGCGAAGCAGTGATGATATGTGCTTATAAACTTTTCCTGGGCCCGATCTACAACGTGATTGTTGGATCAAGAAATGCTATTCCAGATGACAGACTTGTACTCGAGTTGAGAAAGACAGATTATAGTGCACACCTTGCAGAATGGTGTAGGAGAATGGAATTCCCTCGATTATCTGCAAACAGAGCCAAGAAAGGGCATACCGTGCTTTGCAACGCATTGAGTGTGAGCAGAAAAGTATAAGATTGTATCGAAATATACACCGAGACCATTGACCTCACTGTCCTTAGAGATGTAACGACGCAGAATCTACCGAATAAGAAATGGAAGTGCTTGCTGATTTCCGTGTGAAAGTCACTACTTTGTTCTTAGCAGGATTCAAGGCGTGTTTATTATCTTTGCACCATTCAGAAAAAGAAAACAGGTCAGACTACAGGATTCGACAGTCATAAACAGTGTGAGCTTTCTAAGACAAAGTGACGTCATCTGCATATTCATGTATACAATAATAATAATAATAATAATAATAATAATAATAATAATAATAATAATAATAATAATAATAATAATAATAATAATATACAAGCTGCAACAAACCGAATCGTGGCAACACATGAGACTCGTGCCGAGGTCAAGGAGATGACGACACCGACGATGGCAACTTCTGGCGTCTGTATAGCAGCGGCGTCATTTCAAAGTGATCGCATAACGTTCATTCCCTCGACGCGTAGGATCCGTGTTCTTTATTTCATTTTTTTTTTCACATGACACAGATCAGGGACAGAAGTCGGCGTGAGTTCGTGCCTCCGGTGCCGGCGATCGAAGCGGAATACGTGGACCTTTCGTTGCCGTGTGGTTACACGGCAAGGCTTAGTGACAAGAACATCCTGAGCGTCGTAGCCAAGGAGACCCGCAGAGTTCTGTGAGTAGGCCTACTGGCCCCACCCACGTGAATGAGTTGGTGCGCCCGGCACCATCTGATTCTCTCTCTATCTTTTCGCGATTTGAGAAAGCAAAATTGTGCTGACGACTGGTTGCACACACAGTTACTTTCAGCGCAAAGTACCGAGCAGACGAAAACAGATTGGACCTGTTGTCGTCTGTTAGCGCCAGCAGTTATACATTTTTCGTCTGTCTCGATAGAAACTCTGTACGGTTAAAGCTAATTCGGAACCTTCCAACTTCCAGCGCAGAGGGAATGAAGAATGGCAAGGAGCACCATTCTCTCGTCTGTTGTTTCCTTGTACTCGGTCTTCAGGCAGCTGGGTTCGAGCAGCTGATTAAATAGAATGCTACTTTCAGTGCAATGAATAAGACATATTAAACAAAAAAGAACAAAAGCGCTATAACTTAGCATCGCTAACTAAGTAACCGATAACATACTTAGAACATGACAAGTATGATGTCTCTTTAGCTGCCGCGCATGCGCATCTCTCGATACGTCACAAAGTGACGTTTATGACGTCATATCTCCTACAAGCTTTTGAATTTCGCACAGAAACCCCAGAACTAGTACGTTAGTGCGACGTCATGAATTTCAAATAATTTTCTTTGTCTTATTTGGGCCGTTGCGGTTCAGCAAACGGCTTTGAAATCTCATAAGCTTAAGCCTTGGCTCTTCCAGAATACCGGGAATTCTATTTTTATCGATAAATATAGAACTAGGACCCAGAACACCACACCAAAGATATGTTACGGCACGGCGTTACCATGAAAGAATTTCAAGCGCCCAACCTGCAGTCTTTCTGCAGTACCTTCGATGACGTAGCTTCCACAAAACCGTGTGCAGACTGCGGGAGACTTCGAGATAAATTGTTTTTTCGATAAATAAATTGGCGCCCTCTCTCACTGTGTAGAATACGACGCAGATTACGGGATACAGGAAGTCGTCCTGTCTCGCCTGTACTAAGCGTTGCTTATTAAAAAAAATTGACGGGGCACTTAATTAGTTATCCCTGTACGTGAATGAATGCGAAAGCATATCAAGCACCGCTCGATAACTACGCTCTTTGAGTCGTCCTAATTTAACTTCGCGTTAATTAACTCCGAAAGTCGTGCGTTCGACTCCCACCAAAGGACCGAGGGTTCGTAGCCTTTTTTGGACCGTCGCGCGGTCACGCCAAAGCCGGATTTTTCCGCCTCGGGAATCATATAATGCTTTAGCTAATGCTAAAGCATTATTATGCTTTAATGTGCTTTAATTTGCGTCACAGCATTAATATGTTCAATGATAACAAGCATTCGCTCATTAATATGAGCGAAGCAGCTGCTCATCGCCGCTCTCGCTGGAGGCACCCACCTCGTTTCAATAATTTGCGCAGGGTGGAGTTCGACCTCCCGCACCTGTACTACACAGAGCGGGACAAATACGTGACGCTCCGACCCAAGGCCCGGTTCGCCTACGGAATCCGAACCACGCCGTCGGCGCGGCCGTTCCTCGATTTGAGCGCGGAATCGGCGAGGCACCTCTTCTACGCGGGCTCCGGCTCGGCAAAGGTGCGCCAACCATACTCCCCTGCCAGAGATCCTCGCCTGCCGAAGTGGTGTGGCGAGCCACATTGAAGCGCATTTCCGGCGTATTTCAGGCGTCGCGTGGCGTTTCTTGCAGCGCTCCCGCGTCTGCTTTGTTATGCATCGACTAAAAATATGGGACGCATATCACTACTGAAACGTGACCCGTATCAAAGGTAGAGAAACTTCAGGTCATTGGTTTTCTGCATTTTCTAGTGTGAGAGAGAGAAAAAAACAATGCGCAAGCTACGTGCTTAACTAATCATGCAGAACATCAGGAGGTCTCTACATCCGCTGCCTAGAAATCAAAGCTGTATTCCACTGTGGTCAGCGAGGAAAACGTACTCTATATAGCAGAGTAAAATGCTGAACGCATGGATATTGGTGCCGTCATGGCAGTTGGTTGGTTCACCGCCAAGGCTCATGCTATACTAGACTAGCAGGCAATAAGAAAACGACCGTTCAATCTAAATGAGAGCCTCTTAACGTTCCCACCTATTCTCTGTGTGGTAAATTAATTTGCCGCTTTAATCACAGTACCGAATCGGCCTCTTCTTCCGCACAGAACCGAGCTGTCAAGGGGACGTACTTGGCCGACCACCCCTTCCTACTTCTGGCATCAGCCGCTGAAGGAACGGCGCACGGAGTGTACCTACACAACGCAAACCAGATCGGTGGGTGGCTGGAGTCTGCTCTTGTATAGCGAAGCAAACGTCTTCGCGCGAGGTCTTGGGCGGTGTATTAACGCGAAAGCGTTAAGGGTCCCGCGTCGCGAAAAATCCGGCTTCGGACGTCGCTTGGCGAAAAGACCATTCCGAACCACAACCACGCAAGCCCTCCACGTAGCGCAGATGCGTTACTGAACTAACTGAACTCGTCAAAGTCAAAGTACGTCAGGAAAATCGTAAAGTACGGCTTAAGCACCACCTACAGACATGATAGCGTCGGAGTTAAATTTCTATGCACGAGAAAACATAATTCTGTTACGCGGAAGCTCAAACACAGACCCTTCTTTTTTTTTCGAACAGCGCGGCAAAAACATCATCGGGCTCGGTTACGCGCATCCGCAAGAAAACTGCGATTGCCGGGAAGCACGACAAGCAGTCGGTGATCTTTGAAATCTATCGCGCTCCACTCTTAAAAGCCGAAGCTTAAGCGTCCTCCTAATCTGCTCCAAACGTTGCCGTCTGTTCCGAAGAGCAGACGGCAACGTAATTTGCGTCGCTGCCCCCTTGAATTTCCTTTGAAGTGTAATTATAAAAGATTATAAAATAAAGGCAGAGTCATTTCATTAAAAAGTATAGTAGAGGACTCTGATAAAGGTTACCTTGCGAACGGCTCCCTCAAATGGACGACAACGTGTTCGCGCGCTTTATTTTAGCCAGTGATCCATATTTTTTTTGTCGCATCGCGTTACACCGGCTCCACTCGGGAGGTCAGCTCGGATATGGTGCAACTGTGGCGGTGTACGCTGTACGTGTCTTCGTTTATTTCAACAAAGCAGAGGTGGTGCGCAGTGTTTGTGGCATACTTATGTGACTGTATAGTAAGAATTGGCTACTAAAGCGCAAGGATTGTTTGGCTAGGTTGTGACTCAAGATTTCGCTTAGTGTTGCTTACTTACCTTTCCTAGTTTTGCACGCCTATCCATATCCTTACCGTTGGCAACGAATGCTGAGGCTTTAGGGGATAATCGTCAGATTTTCTCTTCACATGCGACCCCTTCAGTGCAAATGTACCAATTGAACCGGAACAGCCGGCCTAGCGCGTCTCGACGATGCGGCGCGGTCGAAGGGGAACGCCAGCTGCTGGGAACGCGTCCCTGCGGAGGGTTCCGTGAGGTCGGACGTGCGACGCATCGGCTCCGTTGATTTTCGACTGGAACCGTGGACCAACACACGGTACACCGCAAATCTTGGTCCTATCCGATGCCGAACGTCGCAAGGATCCTGCAGACACCGACTTGAGGCTGGTGGATCAATTTTGACAGCTCTTACGCCAATCTGAAGATCTCAACATGCCGCGGTTGAGCTGATCCTAACGAGGGCTCAGCTCGACGCAGCCGGCGTCGGAAGTTCTCCGCACATGGCGACGCAGAAGATCACCGGGTACGACCCGACATCCATGAATTGGACCGAAATCGAACATAAACACCAAGATGAAGACATCATGCCCACCAAAAGTGAGTGTCTTCAAGCACTTGCACGCCTGCGGCAACGCAAGCAACAAGCGAACATGGCTACCAAGGGCGGCGGCGGGGATTTCCCTCCGCGCCGGGCGTACCGACGGTGCTCGCGCTGCGCCACTGCTGCAAATCAAGACGGCTCGCAACTGGCGCCCGAAACAAACGCCAATACTCCGTTCCGAAGACCTAATCGTGGCGTTGAAGCCCCGAGGCGCCCTAGACCTGGAAATGGCCTTCAAGCATGGTGACGTGGGATCGGCGGTGGCCCAATATGTGGGTGAAGTGGCCGCCGGGGATCTCAATGTGTGGCCCATGGGGGAGCAGAACGTTATCGTGTGCGAAACCCAGGCAACACCGGTAGCTGACAAGCTGATCAAAGAATTCAACCTGCAAGTAGGGGGGCACTCATATCCCCTCCGCATTCATCTCAAGCTGAATGGAGAGGTATGCAAGGGTGTGATCAATGTCCGAGAGGATGAAACCTCTCCCTCTCTCAAGCCCAAGCTTTACTGAAGGGAGGGCTAAATCACTTTTGTCCGAAAATTGGGAACCAGCAACGTGGCGGTGGTAACCTTTGAAGGCCGAAGACGCCCCCGTTACATACAATTATGAATGCGTCCCGGTCAGGCAGTATAAGAAGACCATACCGCGTGCTACAGATGCGGCACGGTGGGCCACTGGGTGCATAACTGCCCCCACCCAGAGGAAGGAAGATGTGGCTTCTGTGGCAAACAAGTCGGCTCCACAACGGACGGACTTGCAGAACATGAGTGCGCACCATCCTGCATGATCTGCGGAGGAGCCCACCTCACTGGATCCGCAAAGTGTGTAGAAAAATTTCGGAAACCTAAGCGGCCCGGATCAACGACCCAAGCAAGAGGAGCGGCAACGGCATCAACGAGGCAGCAACGGAGCGGACAACAACAACCACCCCAACAAAAGAAGACAGGCAAGTCCGGACAAGCACCACTGGGACAAGTAAGATGTAGGATTGTATCAGTCTGCAGCCTCTCATGAAACGTCCACTCCTTAATAAACCTGGCATGTTTCGTGAAACACAGTGCGAGGTATGTTCTGTGACAATGACAAAAAAAAACTTGAGACAAAAGGACGACGCCGCGCTGTCAAGTGACTCACATGCGGGATTGCCCGCGCAAGCTTCACCCGCATGCATTACCATAGTTTCCTTCCCCCGCTCACAAGATGACCTCTTTGTAAACAAATGCTAAACTGACTATAACTAAGCTATCATAGTAAACTAGCTGTGACATCGAACTCTCTCTCCGTTATGCGCAGAGCCGGGTGCTGTCATGCGCAACGTTAG
This sequence comes from Dermacentor variabilis, assembly GCF_050947875.1. Taxonomy (NCBI): domain Eukaryota; kingdom Metazoa; phylum Arthropoda; class Arachnida; order Ixodida; family Ixodidae; genus Dermacentor; species Dermacentor variabilis. The sequence continues at coordinate 39,497,792 of NC_134575.1, read as the reverse complement.
GATGCTGTTTATACGGAATTCTTGTATCCTTGTATTGTTTCACTTATTCTTGTATTCTTTCTTGCTTTATATATATATGAGCTGCGATATCGAATGCTCACTTTGCTATGAGCAGTGTCGAGTGCTGTTACGCGTAATGTTAGGATGGTGTTGATAAGGAATTCTCGTACCCTTGTATTGATCATTTATCCTTGCATTGTTTCATATATACCCACTGCTGCCCAAGGCCTGACAACTCAGGCCGGCAGTGTGTACCAAATAAATGAAATTAATTTGTCGCGGTCTGAAGTTTTCCACTATATTACTGCTCTGTAGTTTCGAGATCCTTTCACGACAAGCAGGAAGGCTAAAGACGAACCGGCTTGTGGGGCCACGTGCGACAGCCCCGTCTCGAAGGGCGTCCGCAAATCGTCGTCGCAGTTGTCGATGAGGTCTAGAAGGTTTCTCTCGCTCACTACGCACCCCAGAATTGGTGACGTCACCACGAGGGACGCTCACGTATCGCGTCGACGGTGGCCAGCTCGACTTCTTCGTGTTCGGCGGACCGACGCCGCAGTCGGTTCTAGAGCAGTACCACGGCCTCGTCGGTCGACCCAGCATGCCCTCGGTGCACACTCTGCTGCACTCGGTGCCCACCGGTGGACCCGTCAGGCTGGACACCGTCGTCACCAATGCGCAGCTGGCGGTGAGTGGCGACGGGAGCGTTTCTTGAAGCAGCGGCTGAAGGATTACCGACGTCGACGTCACCGTCGCGTATTATATATATGGCTACGGTTATCAATCCGTCCAGTGACTTGGGTATTTATGTTGTACTATAGCTAGCCCTGGGAGTGTTAGCCAACGCCACTGCGCGCCATGGTGGGCGGATATGGAGCACCCTTTTTTTGCCTAATGGCGCCACGTGATTTTATGTGCGTGCGTGCGTGTGTGTGTGTCGGGGAGGGGGGGGGGGGTAAGTGCCTGTTGAAAGGTGGAATTACATGTTAAGATGAAAACGGTATAGTAGGAAGAATCAATAATTACTAAGTCAAAAGTACACACACACACGCCCAAAAAGGCACAAATCAAGCACGGCCATTCGGTTGCACTTCAAATGAAATTCCTGGACTGTAGAACAGATAACCGTGTGGCTGAATCCCAGATTGGACCGCCGCAAACAAACGAGTCCAAGTTCAGCGCTAAACCTTGCTATCGCTTTCGATGATTCGACCTGGGCGTGAAGGTGCCACATTTTCTTTTTATTTAAGGCGGGCCGTTTTCTGCCGCTATTTTCCTACGCAGCTGCAGTGACACCTACAAGTGTGACTTCATGTCGTCTGCTACACTGTCTGGACCCGCAAGCCTGCGAGGCGGTGACGCGATGGTGCAGCAGACGACACGAAGCGACGCCTCCAGGCTTCATTGCGTTTCCTAAATCATTACATTACCGCAAGGCGGTGGGCTCTGCGTAGCCTATGGAAAGCTTTAGCGTACCGCAGGTTGTCTAAACGAGTACCTCATTCGCAGCGCGCGGTGCATCGACTGGGCCTCTACAAACTCAAGCAGAACTTGACGGTCACCATCACACCCCAGGTCGTGATCCAGGAGAGCACCGGAAAGCGACCCTACACATGCTACGTGAGCTTCCGCTTATCCGCAATTCGCAATTCTTTAAACCACTACAGACATGGTATTTCAAGCTATACATTTGTCTGCCGTCAGTAAAGTTCCGGGTCCTCTAAATCACAGAACAATAGCAGCCACCATCAAATTTCCTTCAAAAAAGTTTTTTGTATTACCTTTTCGACAGCCAGATTGTGTTTCGTTTCGCATGAGGTGATTGTGTGGTGACGTCATGACGCATTGCTGAATCGTCTGCTGTGCTGTTACGTCGGACCTCACAACGAGTAAGAGCAACAGACTGCCGAGCGAGGCAGAACAAATGCCAAACAACGTGTCATCTGCGGCGTCTTGACGTCACCACAGAGTTCTATCATGCGAAACGAAAGCCAAAGTGGCTGAGGAAACGGTATAATATTTAATTACTCATGGCGCTCCGAAGCTTCCTGGCTTTCTCTCGTTGTTGTAAGGTTCCCAGGCATTCGTTTGACACCCCCTCCCTCTCTCTGTCGAGAAATGAAAGAAAACTGCAGAGTCGGAAATATTGACGTAGTAGTTCTGCGAAAACCCGCAAGGTGGAGAGAAGTAATGAATAAAGGGAAAATCAGACATCCACTCGTTCGTAGCAATTGCTGCGTTGTCGACAAATTCGTCTTCGCCCTGCCATCTGCTAGCCGCCTGGTTAGCCCAGATGGTAGAGCGGCTGCATCGGAAAGGCGGTGGCCCCGGGTTCGAGTCCCGGACCAGGACGAATTTTTCTTCAACTATGAGGCTTTTCTTTCGAGGAACCCGTATGGGTTTCCTTTGTAGCAATTGCTGCGAACGGGTGGATGTCTGATTTTCTCTTTAGTCAGTCGGAAATATTGTGTCAGTACTGCTTCAACTACTGCCGAGTGAGGAGGTGAGCCTAGCAAACAGCGGATGGTTATTCGCAGCGGCGAAGCTAATTTCACAGCAATTCGACCCCCCCCCCCCCCAATACCTCTAAATAAATCCACTCTAACTCTCTCAAACTGAGTTCAAGTTAGATTAGGCTTGGTTCGGTTGGGTGCCCAATATAAATCAACCAAGCTTAACACAATCTAACCTAACCAAATATAACTTAACCCCAGCTCACCTAGCCTAACCCAATCTAACCTAGCCCAACCTAAACGAACCGACCCTAACCCCAACATTAGTGGAATCAGACAGGATTTATGTTTCCCACAAGAGTCGTGCGAACGACATGCGCACCTCGCCGCCCTTAATCTCTCTCCTGATCTCGTTCTCCTCCTCCCAACGGGACGCCCTGTCCTTCCTCCGTCGCCATCCTCGCAGGACAAGAACAACAAAGCGGTGTACTTCGTGGACTTCACGCATCCGATGGCGCAGCAACACTGGTACGAGGCGCTGCGAATCGCCAAGATCTCCGAAGTGGTGAACGACACCGTCAATTACCTGGTCTGTGTTGCTCGTTTTATTTATTTATTTATTTGTTCACTTATTTATTTATTTATTTATTTATTTATTTATTTATTTATTTATTTATTTATTTATTAAGGCATACTGCAGGCCCTTGCCATAGTCTGCAGGCTATCGCGAGAACGGAGAGTACGAGATTCAAATACTGTAAATGTGGGAACAAAATGCTTTGTAGAACAAATGGTTAGTGATATTTATGAAAAGAACTCGGCAGAATGATAAAGTTGCGACAAGACCAGGAAACGCGTTCCACTGATCTGCCACTGCGTGCGAAAGAAAACTATTTAGGTTATACAGGGTCAAATTAATCAGTGACCATAAGTGTCTATATGTACCAGACAAAAAGGAATGCACAGGTTAACTACGATCACGTTATCTAACCGTGCATAGCTCGTGGCGACAAACTTGGGTGCTCAGTATTCCCGGTAATGTGACTGGAAGTGTGGAATTAACTCCCAAACGCTATCGCTGGCTCTGAAATATGTCGGTGAATCCGAACATTGTTTGGATGCGTACGGTTACCTGAATTTCCGATTCCATTTTCGATGGGCCAATCGATAAGCATGTGATACGACGTACGTTGTACTTAATTTGACGCGCAGAAGGGGTGCGCTTTCGGAGGGGGACCACCCGAATGGAGATCGCGTTCAGACTTTTCTTCCTCTCTCGCAAGAATGCAATCGCCTTGGTTTGCAGAAGATAACTTGTGGTTTGTAGCTCTGACTCAAAGGCCACCTTTGAAGGCGTTCGAACTGAAACGGGAGATCGTGGATGCGATAAAATTTCATTTCGACAACGTAAATCAAATTCTTGCTCCTAACAGCCAATATCATTCGATCTTTTTTTCTTCATTAAACGCAAGAAGTATCACTCTTGTTAATCCAACGTCGCCGAATTCGAGCATATCAGCGTTCTGCGTGGTTTCGAAGCTAGTTTCGAAGTTTGTTTCCTCTTCAGAATGTGTCTTACCGTGAGGCCTACTGCAGTTAGATAGTGCCGAAAACGTGGCCTCTATGTGTTTCTGGCTCCAAAATCGCTTCCGGTGCATGCAGCTTAAAAAAGAATAGTCTTAGAGATTCGTTTCAGTTGTCCAGCGAGAACCGTCGTGGGGGCGCGGACTTGGGACTCTTCCTATTTCCCCATTCACATACTTCACAAGAGCCTAAATTCTCTCATTTCATGACTTCCGAACTGATTAGAATACATTTGTTGCATTCAATAGAGAAATGTGAGCTCAACCAATTTCAAGCTGGAGAATTTTCATTTATGGCCCACGTTTACTACAAGGGCTGCCCAAAATGGGTAACCTTAAGGAAGAAGCTTTGACAGGAAGTATATAAATCGGTACTCGCCACTAAACACACAAGTTCTGCAAACTGCATCTGCTGGAGCATCTGAAGCGAAAAAGAATATGATTTACTCCTCCGATAGCTTACCTATAATGGTCGCAACGCTTGCGAAAATTTCGCGGAAGTACTTCTCGCATATTATTGGTATGTTTGAAAGCCACGTATACTGCTTGAACTCTGACCGCGTCAGATGCTTCAAGGACAGTTTACGGAATCATTGCATTCTTTTTATTGGTGAGATGCACGTTTAAAAACTTCATGCATCAGTGTACTCCTTTTGCTGTGTTTCGCGATGTTTACCTGGAAATTGACGGCCGAAATAAACAAATGCGTGCCCAGCAGCCACTATATTTCAACTTTTTTTTTCCAAATATGTCACGGTTCGTCAAATTCGCTGCAGTGGTTGCTGAGGAGAACGATGTCTTCGTCCCCATGTATTCCGATAGGAGTTTCCGAGCCCACGCTTCTTCTCAAGCCAAGAGAATTTGCCACCTCAACGCTGCCTATACGTTATGTGGCTCAACCTGTTGGCGTCTCTCCCTCCCTCCCTCCCCCCCCTCTCTCTCTCTCTCTGGACAGCTGTTGGAGGCACCCCGTTGCAAGATCAGAGGCTCCCTCACGCCAGAGTGCCCGCCCTCACCGACAGATGGCGCCCCGCCTACTGGCCAGATATGCGGTACGGCTCGCCTGCACCTGTCGACGTACGCAAACCTCAGAAACGCCTACCCGTACATGCTGGCCGAAATGACGCACAGGTAAGCATACGGTGCGGGTAAACGACTCCGACCGGACAGTGCAACGCCCGTTCCCCTGACGACAGATAGATGCCAGTAGAGACGGCGCATTTGTAACTCGGTGACGAAAGTTGCATTATAATACGATATTAATGAAGGCAAAATCAGACATCCAACCGTTCGTAGCAAATGCTGCAAAGGAAACCCATACGGCTTCCTCGAAAGGTAGGCCTCGCAGTTGAAGAAAAATTCGTTCTGGTCCGCGACTCGACTTCGCCCTGCCATCTGCTAGCCGCCTGGTTAGCTCAGATGGTAGAGCGGCTGTCCCGGAAAGGCGGTGGTTCCGGGTTCGAGTCCCAGACCAGGACGAATTTTTCTTCAACTGCGAGGCGTATCTTTCGAGGAACCCGTATGGGTTTCCTTTGTAGCATTTGCTACGAACGGATGGATGTCTGATTTTCCCTTCATTAATTGCTTCTCTCCACCTTGTGGGTTTCCGCAGAACTATTACGTCATAATATGATACATTTCAATCAATAAGGTTTCGGCATTCATATGACTTCACCGGCGCTCATAGCTGCCACGCTCGTCGCAAGATGAGCGCTTCACTGTCAAGCAGCTTCGCCGCACAAGAAAGATTATTGCAGATGTGCGCTTGATACAGGACGATTATTCGTCCCTGATATTACATTTGCGTGCTCTACATCGCAAAGGCTTCGGCATGGAGGTAGCCATGCCACAATAGTATTACTACTGAAGGCTTGCAACATTTACAAAAATAAAAAAATTGGCACCGCTGTTCTAACTATCCCATGCGTGAATTCGGGGGGGGGGGGGAGCAATGACCGGATGACCAGACTCCCTCCTCCTACCCTTAAAGTCTGTGTGGGAAGCGCCAGCATACAGCGCGTGACAAACTCACTAAGTCCTTCCCAGATGTTGCAGTTCTTTACCTCTGGAGAAACAAGGAGGATTTAATCATTATTGGAGAAAACTTAGCAGTGGGTAAGAAAAAATCATCGTCAAGAGAGCTGGCACGGTTGATAGACTCAGCTAAAATATTTTAAATCCGGTTTGACATTGACTATATCAAGTACTGGCCATTCACTATCTGAGCACACACAGCTGGCTTGCATACCTAAACATGAAGCTATCTTGTTTCTTATATATATCCAGCCAAAACTGACACGAATCTCCATTATTGCTGTATCTATATGCCTCAGGAAATCAGTAGAGACGGGGCCAGCAGAGAAGAGTCATGTTTGAATGCCAACACTTCTTGATAAAAAATTTATGTGCCCTTGAAATGCTCACTGAGATGCGAATAAAGTTATTATTGTTATTGATTATAATCATCATCTCAACGTCAGACTGCCCCCCTCAATTAAAAAAAAAACTGGGTCCACGCCTGAGTAAACCCTTTACAAGGCAAAACATTTCACATAAAAGACCTTCGCCGCACTGTGATTGTTACTGCCGTGGTGCACGCTTTACAGGAAAAAAATGTGGAAGTTGCAGCAATAGCATAACAATGCAATGGTTTCCGAAAAAGAGCTTCGCCGCACTATAATTACTACTGCCGTGGTGCATCCTTTACAGGAGAAAAATATGGAAGTTGTAGAGGAGCATTTATTTCATAGAAACGGTTTCCTAAAACAGCTTCACCGAACTGTACTTATTATTGCCGTGGTGCGCCTTTCACAGGAGAAAAATATGGAAGTTGCGAAGTAGCATTTATTACATAGCAATGGTTTCCGTGTAAATTAGCTTCGCCGCACTGTGATCACTACTGCCATGGTGCACCCTTTACAGGAGAAAAATGTGGTAGCTGCAAAGTAGCATTTATTACATAGCAATGGTTTCCGTGTAAATCAGCTTCGCCGCACTGTGATCACTACTGCCATGGTGCACCCTTTACAGGAGAAAAATGTGGTTGCAAAGTAGCTTTTAATACATAGCAATGGTTTCCGTGTATATCAGCTTCGCCGCACTGTGAGTATTACTGCCATGGTGCACCCTTTACAGGAGAAAAAAAAATGTGGAAGTTGCAGAAGAGCACTTATTACATAATAGTGGCTTCCAAGTAAATGAGCTTCGGGCCATTTTAATAATGATTGTTATAGTGCAATCTTCCCGGACAAAAATGCGGCGCTTTTACTACAACGGCGCCGCTTTTACGCGGCAAGCGCATGCATGTTAGGCAATTTCGCCATATCATGATAAATATTGTCCATAGTGCGCTATTATTTACAGCTTGATAACTCGGCAGTCGCAGTGGTGCATTGTTTCCAGGGATAAAGCTCTGGATGTAGCTTCGCCCTATCATGTAAAGCAGTGTTATTGTGCAAACTTTACAGGATATCAGAAATGTTCGGATCTACAAAACAAGCAGTGTACGGAGCAAAACACAACGAGACAGACGACACTAGACGACATTTCTTTACAACCGAAAACTTTGACAATCTCCATTTTGTCCTAACTACCGACTCCGACATTTCTGTAAGTAGAATACTTCATTGCGAACAAACAAGCCCAAAACAGAGTACTTCGGCGCCACGATTGACTTGCATCCTTTGCAGGCCAGTCTTCAACAGCTTCTCTGTGTTATGAGTATTATTGCCGTGTCGCAGTACTTGCATTACAAATGCTGCAGGCTAAGATTTGTACTACCATGATGCACCCTTCACTAAACAAAGGTAGGGGCTAAGGTAGTTTCATCGAATTATAATTATTACTGCCATAGCGCACTGCATAACATAGCATAGCGCATCACAATCTTTGCCGGCAAGAAAGAAATACAAGTACGGAAGCGCCTCTGCAAGGATATTATTGAGTTTCGAGAAGCAAAACCATTAGGGCTTTAACTACTATCATACGCCTCGAAAATACTCCATACGAAAGCTTTGTTCCCAATATAAAAGATAACCTGCTTTCGTTCTGTTATTGTCTCATTTTTTTAGCTGCAAAAATTTTTATTGGGCTAACCTGTCTTATTTAGGTAGCAATGGCAGCACTCCAAGCGATGACCCAGCTAACGCTAGCCAAACCGTTCACAGAAAATAATTGTTTAAATAAACACGGTGAAAGCAATAATTTTAAGACTTACGGAGTTCGGTGGTCAGACCTTGGAAACACCGTAGGTCATATCGTTCTATCTGCACCGTTATTTCTAAACATTTGTTTTCCCTTACAACGGCTTCGCTAACGTTAGGTGGGACACGCGGTATAACGGTTGGAGCCTAGTATGCTGTTTACCTGCGCGCCTCTGAGGCTAGAACGTAAATTCAATGCGCTGCCGCAGGTATCGAACGATGGAGACGTCGCAACGGCAGAAGCTTCTGTCGGCCGTCACCTTCGCTGGTCAGGGAAAATGGAGCGGCTACTGGCGTGCACAGGCGCCTCGCAGCTGGGCCGAACTCGGAGACACTCTGGCAGGCAAGACGAGATGAACCCACGGTCCATGACTTGTACCACAAATGGTCGGGACAACATACAGTCGGAATTTTTCAGCTAGGCAGGCCGCTATTGTTAAGCACGTAAATTGCACGAAGTCGAGTGCGAGGCCGAACCCCGTCTGGTCGGGAAAGAAGGGGGGCCAGGACACCGACCAATAAAGAAAGATTTAAAGGCCTTTTTAATGTTCCGGCTCCCGAACTAGGTCTCTTCCCCTATCCATGGCATGTGTCCACGTTTACCTAATAGTCACTGAAATATGTACCCTCTGTTTACGAATCAACACGCCAAATTCATTGAAAGAAAAAAATAATATTTGTTGGTAATTTAAAGCTGTAAGCTACGGAAGTGGCTTGACAAATTACAGAATACCTTAGATGGCAATAAGAAACGAGCATCTCAATATAGGTACAAATCGTACTTATAGGTACAAACAGGTACAAATATACAGCATAAGTTTAAGTTTGCAGCAGCAAAATAAAAGTACAATAAGCCGAAACTACAAATATAAAAAATACAGGTACCTGGGCACGTAAATTGAACGGTCGAAAAAGGTAATTCGAAAGCGTTAAAATTAAAACAGAGCAGGAAAAGGACACGGACAAGACTGAAGTACACTAGTCCAGCAGCAAGTGTTAAGTTATTCATTTAAAAAGAAACTTAGACACCAGCTAATAAACGCTTTAAAACGAAAGCAGCTCAGTATTGCCACTTGATAAATCAGCAGGAATCAAGTGATACTACGTGTTCTTTCTTATATCGCTACATTTGGAGCCACGGGAACGAGATCGCCGAGTGCTTATACAAATGGTGGGGAACCATGGATACAAGCCTGAATTACTCGGTGGTCAAAGTCCGCAATGCTTATGAGGGGCTTACTCACTGCGAAACTACAAAAAAAAAGGTATATCCGGTGCCACTAGCCGGCCGCTATCGCTACACATCGCGAACAGTGTCCGCTCACAAATAACCCAATTCTGTGTAGTGTATACACAAATAAAAAAAAAATGTACTGGGATAAGAGGTGACCTATACCGAACGGATCAGGGTCTGAACTGACATGTCTTAATCGAGTGTTTTATGATTACCGCAAACAAAACGATCGTCTGTTCTCACGGAACAAAGCACTTAGTCGCAGCAAGTTTCAAGGAACTTTGGGCCCAGGTTCGCTGGTATACAGAGGGAAGGCATTAGCAGCATAATTAGGCCTGTAGAATAAAATGCCACATTCTTTGCGTTGGGGATCGAAGTATATTTACATAGCTTACTCGAGTTAAAGGGTTAACGTTGGAAGACAGTCCGTGGCGTGTAATTTGTGCCTCTCGCGTTTTATTTTTTTTACCTTTTCTTTCTTTTCTGCCTTCAATTCGTCATGGCGGCACCTGCTTCCCGGGGTCACATATAAAAAAAGCAACATTCAACAAAGACGTTGAGCTGCGTATCGCAAATATTGCGAAGCGGTGAGTAGCTCATAAATCCGCGGGAAACAGAGCAGTATACTGTCCCTTTAATGTACTTGCATTCTTGCGCCCTCGAAGTCGGCAAATGAACCGTCGTGGTCCAATAAGTGATTTCCCCGGCTCCATGCCAACATTTGGACAAATAACTCGCCCTGACAAAAACAATGTCGAAACGTTCACTCGAGCCTGCGGCATCCCTTGTTTCCATCACTGCTAATCACTTCTGCCTTCTCCCGTCTTCCAAGCCCGCAAATATGACGAGAAATATTTTTTTTCAAAGCGACTGTAGTGCCACCAGTGAGAGAAATTTGGCCCTGTCGTTCGTAGACCCGCCGTACACTCTGACCACGGAGCAGCGCCATCTTCTCTTTTTTTTCCGGGACTAAGAAACCACTTGTACCAATGCTGGAAAGCGGGCCAGGTGGTAGGCTTTAATGATTCCAGTTGAAAGCGCGAATGCAAGACAGTGATGACCGGGGACCCAGACGCAAGTTCTTGTTCGACATCGTCGTCCGTCCTTTTTGCCCAAGCGCTTATGGGTGGTGTCCGAAACCCGATGTCTATGATGTGTTTCTGGCTCCCAGAATGTGCTTCAGTCTCATTCAACCACCAAATAGCATAGCCTTTGAGATGCGAAACATTAAATCCAAGGGGGGCCACCCCACGAGGCGTTAATTTGGACACCACCTACATATATTGTGCTTACGCACGTACAACCGAACATTGCATTCAACTGGCTACTGTGAAACTTATCTGAGTGAGTCCGACGCCTCATGACGTTAATCAATAAAGGTAACCAACAACTGGGCCACGCTGCATACCTCAGTGGCTCCACAAGAAAGCTATCGCTCGACTTTGGCCATCGTCGTCCCGTGATTTATTCTCAATTTTCTTTTACATTTGGGTATTGGAAGATCGGTCGATTGTTTGATCGATTGACTGACAATTGACTATATACGCCGTAAGAAAACAAATCTGCACCCTTTGAAGCTCATCTCGTTCCCAAGCAATATTCGCCACCTGTCATGCATGTCCCCTTTCTTTTCCTCAACGCTGCGCGTCCAGTGCTTCCAAGTTACAAACGGCATACGCATATCAGTGGGACATGCCAATTGTGACAGTGAAGTAGCGAGCGCAGAGCATTCAAGAAAGGCGACGCAAGCAAATAAGATGATTATCGCTTTGGAACAAGATACGCCGCAAAAGCATGTAAGATTATTTTAGCTTGTAATCTAGTAGACTAGCCCTACACTAGTCGCTCTGCTTGCCACCCGTGCTAATGCGAAGAGAGAGAGAGAGATGAGAGATGAAAGGAAAGGCAGACAAGCGAACCCAACCACTGTCTACTGGCCGGCCTCGTTGTATGTTATCTTATTTGAGTGCCATGTTCATTGAGTTCAACGGAGTAGCGAAATCATGGCGCTCACCGCCGACACTACTTCCGGCCTGCTCGAGAAGTTTTCTTACAAGGGAACATGTTGCTTCGAAGTGCACTATTGTTAAATCGCACAGCTTTCTTTCGCTCTTTCAGCTGTTCTCGTGCTTGGTCGCACGAAATTGAACACGTGCCGTTTTTTTTTCTTTGAACGCGTGCACCGCGTTGCAGTTCATATTTGACACGGCTGCACATAGCGTTTTTTGTTTTTTGTCAAGACTCTCTCTCACATATTCTTTAGAGCGCTAGGCGCTAGGGTGGGAGCCTCTGTGGTTACACTGTGACTGGTTACAGTGCCGTGTCAGATGCACTGACCAGACAAGCATTCGGTTCCTTACCCTGCAGTGGGGTAATTGGATAAAATAGATTTAAAGAGAGAAAGAAGGGAACAGAGAGATCACTAGTTGATCTAGAGAGCACTAGAGCACACCTGAATCTGCGCACAAGCTACCGCAGTAATGCTCTCGTTGAGGAGCGCATCGATTTGGGCCAGTTGGGGCGACATGCTGCAAGCTTAACCGGAGCAAATGAACGAGGTCGCGGGAAAGAAGCGCTGGTTCTGTGCATATGTGTTCTTGCGTGCTCGTTTATCTGCGCTGGTTAAGCTTGCAATATGCTGTCGGTGCTTTCAGCGGCTGCGATGCGCGTGGTCACGATTCAGGAGTAGTGGATCACGACCACGGATCCTGAAAACAGCATCGAGACCAGCCGGTTTAATGCCGCCGCTCCAACGCAGAGATGCTGACGTTCGGCATGCTGGGTGTCCACCTTTACGGGGTCGGCGCCTGCCACCTGGCGAGCGTAACGAGAGAGGCGGAGGCCGAGCTCTGCCTGCGCTGGTTCTCCCTCTCCGTGTTCTTCCCGGTGCACCAGACTCTCGGACAGGTGCCGGCGAGCCACTTCCTCTTGCTATGTCTACCGCACACCTACTGCTTCGGCAGAAACGTACAGAATCGGTGTTCAGCCTGAATAGACTAGCGTACTCTCATCGCCGAAATGTTTATAGAGAGGCGCATTTTCGCATATTTAGGTGTCATGCGAGCGTCTGTGCGCATGCGTGTGTGTGTGTGTGTGCGTGTGCGTGTGCGTGTGCGTGTGCGTGCGCGCGCGCGTGCGCGCGCGCGTGTGTGTGTGTGTGTGTGTGTGTGTGTGTGTGTGTGTGTGTGTGTGTGTGTGTGTGTGTGTGTGTGTGTGTGCGTGCGTGCGTGCGTGCGTGCGTGCGTGCGTGTGTGTGTGTGTGTGTGTGTGTGTTTGTGTGTGTGTGTGTGTGTGTGTGTGTTTGTGTGTGTGTGTGTGTGTGTGCGTGCGCGCGCGCGTACGTGATGTACAGTCAGCCGCAAAAGTTCACGAGGCGCGGTATTTGCGAGACAAATTTTCACGAGGCCTGTGCACGTCGCCTCCAATTAAAAGCGTTGATCCGTATCAGTTCTTGAGAACAGCACTGTGATCCATTAAATTATAAGTGCTACACCTTAACAGGGCAGAAATCCGCATTTGTCGTGAAACCCGTGCCCCGTAATCTTTTGCGGCTGACTCTACGTGACGTACGTGGCGTACGTGATATGTACGTGACGTACGTGACATACGTGACATAGGCGATGTGTGTCTCTGATTTAAAAATTATGTGTGTGGGAGAGCGTGTGCGGTCTGTTATGTGTCTGTGGCCGTGCGCGTGTTCGCGCGTGTGCTTTCAATTGCGCGCCCTCTGAAACGACGAGCCTTCCGCGAAGTCCCCCACTCCTAGTCGGCGTGATTTTGTCTCCTCCTTAACCACTCTCGTCCCTCCGTTCTGCGCATGCGCACCAGGCAACCACGCCAATCCAGAGACGTGTGGCGGCGCTGGCGTCGAGGGCGACCGCCCTGCGCCACTTCCTGCTGCCGTACGTCTACGCACAGCTGGTGAAGGCATCGCGCAGTGGAGGCACGCTGGCGCGCCCCACCTATATCGAGTGAGCCTCCACTTACCCATACGCACCTGGACCGGCATTCGCAAAGAGCTCTTACGCTAGAACGCTTTTTGTAAGAGCGAACTTCCAGCCAATCGGAGATGCGGGACACATTAGCGGAGGCGATTTGAGAGAACTTGTCGCCGAACTACAGTTGGTTCGTGGTTTTGGCGGAAGCTTTAGCTCGGGCACAACTCCGACGCGGCCCATTCGAATACATGTAAAACGCATAAACGCATCTCTAAGATAACCGCTGGACCGAATTTAATGAAATTTGGTGCATTTGAGAGAGAACGTCGAATTCGAGTGATTGTTGGCAGCGGAATTTCGATTGAGGGCCCGCATTTGGTTAAAATAATTTTCAAAAATTCGAAAAAATAGAAGCACGAAGTTTACAAATTAATAGATCTGCATTAAGAGCAGATATGGAGGTACTGTAAACGGCTTCTATTAGGTCATTCAAAGCGAAAAAATTCGGTGTGCCAATTTATATCTTACGTGAATTTGTTACGTTGTGTACATGGCTTCTGCAAAAGTTGTATTTCCGTATTAATGTTTTTTTTTCAGATTCATGTGTAACTCGAAATTTGTTCGCTTCAGATGCACTATCAGATGCAATTCACAGAATTGTGATATCATTTTTCATTGCTGAGTTACAGAGTCGTAAACTTTAGTACCATTTCCTGAAAATTTGCAATGTATGCCAATTTTAATAAAAGATTGATGACCTAAATAAGAAATTTGAAACGAACAGTCACTAGACTAAGCTTTTCTTTTAAATGCAACAAACCTCGTCAAATTTGGTGCAGTGGATAGCGATAAAAACGAATTCTGCTTTCACAAGTATTTAGATAGGAGCACCCGAGCTAGAGCTTCCTCTTAAGCACAAGAAGTTGCGACGCGAAGCAGACGAGAACGAGGTGGGACACATGTCGTTTGTGTCTCACTTCGTCCTCATCTGATGAGCACCACAACTTTTTGTCCTTTGGCGGTGGCAACGGGCCAGTGGCAAGGAACGCGTATGCGAAGGCAAAAGCAAACTTTGTGACTGCTATCCCTGTTTGTTTACTTTTCTTGCAATAGTTAACGCGGTTTCCATAAGCGAACGTTACTTCGCTGTGTAGCTATTAGCTGCGACAGACAAGGGCGCAAAGAAAAAAAGAAAGACGGCAGGTGCATAAATCGCTGATTTCGGTTCGTTTTTCTTCCCGAGACACACGCGAGTGTATGCGTAGGAATAAGACGCGGGCGTCTTTGAGTGCTCAAATCATTGAAGGCAATCGACTTCCTACGCAGTAGACATGTATTGAAGAGGCATAGCCGCAGTGACGTCTTGGTTTGTCCCCGGATTATGATTCTATGTTCGTTACTCATACTTCCTTTCGCGTGTGCTTTTCTTCTCTATATCTGTTTAGTATGTATTTATCTGTCTTACTTAAATGATATTGCGCGACATTAAAATGATATTTACTTAAATGATATTGCGCTTGGTGTGTCGTCTTCTCTCACGTCCGTGTCGTTTTTTAGTGTCGCGCAATATCATTGAAGTAATGGATTACCAACTTGCCCGGAATGCTGCTCCCATTTATCTGTCTCTCACTTTCTCAATCTGCTTCACTTTACTGCTCACAATGTCTATCTGTTTATGCATTTACCGTTATCTAATCATCTGTATATACTTGTGCATCAACTTATCTCGCAGCTTCCCAAGGGATCCAAAGACCCACGCATATCCTAAACAGTTCATGTTCGGACCAAGCCTCCTAGTCACCCCGCAGATAGAAACGGTGCGTGTATGAAGTACGCCTTTTCTTTTTCTTTTTTTTTTCGATAGTCTCCGTCGGCATGTCGCATAGCATGCACTCGCGGTAGCTACACTTTAACGCAAACGACGGTTAACCAACCCCGCGCAGGCCGCCTCCCTGCTGGAGGTGTACTTCCCTGCGGGCCGCTGGTACGACTGGTACAACAGCAAGCGCGTCGACAGCCGCGGACAGGCGGTGTTTGTGCCGTCGCCAAACGCCACGGCTGCAATGTTTACCCGTGGCGGCACCATTATCCCGGGCAGAGCGCTAAACCGGTATGCGAGCTCTAACGCTCGTTTCATTGATTGATTGATTGATTGATTGATTGATTGATTGATTGATTGATTGATTGATTGATTGATTGATTTTTGGTGCTGCTGTTGTCACCGTTGTTGATTGATTGATTGATTGAGTTGTGTTTCTGTTGCTGCTGTGTCATCGTTGATTGGTTGTGTTTCTGTTGCTGCTGTGTCATCGTTGATTGATTGATTGATTGATTGATTGATTGATTGATTGATTGATTGATTGATTGATTGAACGATCGATCGATTGACTCAGTGAGTGAGTGAGTGAGTGAGTGAGTGAGTGAGTGAGTGAGTGAGTGAGTGAGTGAGTGAGTGAGCTTTTTTTATGCTGCTGCTGCTACTGCTGTTGTTAAAGAACATCAACAACCACGAGACACAAGTAACAAGGACACAAGTAAATCGAAAATCAGGATGTGGGATGGGGGGCGACAGATGGAAGGAAAATGTGGCATAAAATCTGAGCAAACAGGGATGAAGTCATTTAGACAGACTGGCCAGCCTGTCTGAGGCACTCTTAGCTCTGTTCATACAACTTATAGCCCAAAGCGCACAAGTAGTGTCGATATACGGACGTTAGCATCGGCAGTGGGGTACGGTAGCTGGGACGGTCCTCCACACGCAACGTTTGCCGCCAGTGACTGCTGCGGACTCATTTGAAACGCTCGCTCTTTTTTTTTTCAGCTCCGTCCCCAACATCCATTTGATAGTGTCGCCGGACAACTCCGACTACGCATACGGGGAGCTGATCAGCGATAATGGTGTCAACGCAGGTGAGACACTGGCAGAAGCGCATGAACGGCGTGACAGCTGTTTATAAGAATAATTAGTTAGTGCAGGTGAGACACTAGCAGAAGCGCATGAACGGCGTGACAGCTGTTTATAAGAATAATTAGTTAGTTAATGCTGCGTTCCGATAGAGGGATTCCCTTATTAAGTCGTCATAAGCTTCGAGTACTCTGTTCAAGGGGCTAACTTGTCTGTTCATTAGATCACTAATGCAATGGCGACACCTGATTCTATACCTCCAGATCACTTCCAGGCACGAACTATTCATTGAAATCTTACACGCTTCAAATGTTGGCTTACTTCAATTCCGCAAATACCAAGTGCCCAATAAGGACAGAATTAAAAGAAAGGTTAACCAGTGAAATGAAGTTGCAACATATATATCGCTATAACTGCTGATTTTTTTTATGTCCGTCACAGTTATAAAGCTTCGTCCACAAAAAAAATTTGTCTCCGCTCCCCTGTTTGTTATTAATGTGACAAAGTCTGCAGAAAAAATACTCTGTGAAACAGCATCGTTAATGCTTGAACAAACATTCGCGACAGTTGACAAACACTATATTCATAGCTCTTACGTAACTATGTCTGTGGCAGCTTCGATCAACAGCATGCGATGGACCAAGACGGCCATTTCAGTAATGTCAGTCGTTTGAGAGACAGCGGCAAATTCCCCCAACATTTCTTTGTTGTTCTTCTGTGAGTTCTCCACCTAACGCTGTTCGCTTTGTCTTTGATCTTCCTCTTTTCTTTTTTCTTACAGGAACATTCGATGCCGGCATCTATTCGGTCTTTCACTTCTCTTACATGAAGGTAACCTTACAGAACTTTCGGTTGCGTACATATTCTTTCGAGGTTTATCACCTGCTTGTTAGCAGTGCCCATCAACTTCAACACCGCACGGACCTAGGAGCGATAATTCAGTGCTGTTTATATTAGTTGCGTACATATTCTTTTGAGGTTTATCATCTGCTTTTGAGTAGTGTCCATCAACTTCAACATCGTGAGGACCTAGGAGCGATAATTCGTTGCTGTTTACATTATCGCAATCGGTACGAATTATACTTTTTTTCCGGAGATTCCGTGGCAGGGCCACGTTTGGCAAATGCAATCAAAATACAATCAGTCACGCTTTCTGACGAAGTCTCTCTGCTGAGACCTCAAGTAAGAAAGGAACGAATACATGCTTTCGCCAGACGCTCCTAACATGATGCGGCGATATGAATATCTAACGTGCGCGGACTATTATTTTCAAGATCATGTAGATATAGTAAATTTGCGCACAATTATCTTAAAGTAATACACAAGTAAGGTTGGTAATTCCCGTTTCATAAATCTATGCGCCTCCATCTTCGTTTTCCCTAAGCTTACTGCTTGAATGAATAAGCGATAATCGAACGCCACTTCCTATCAAACGGCGACCAAAAGCTCGCGTCTCCCTTGCACACGACGCAACTGACATAAATGTTCTTCCTCCCCAACGGCCACTTCACATGCACAACGGTGAGCTTCTGCTCAAGAACAACAACAACAAAAATACTTTTGGAAGCTACCTTCTTGCTGCGGCGCTGAATATTATAGGGCCATCTAACGTGTACTCGGCGAATGACAGCTACTGCCTTTGGATATTGCCGCACACTGTCGCGACTTTTTCGGTCTTTCTTTCTATGATTTTCGTCGTTCGGTATTGAGACACGTTACGCACAAGAGAGCTTCAGACAAGGAGACACAAGCTAAATTCACACGCAAACGTATTGTATATGATACAAATTATGCAAATTTTGCGTATAGACGAAGAGGTATGTTCTCGTGCAGCGCAAACGGCGATGTCTCCGGCTGGTACCAGTTACCATACAGAAAAGGAAATTTGCTTTCGTCAAGGCCAGCGCGACTTGCCACCTCAAGGAAAAATTTTTTTGTCCAGGCAACTCAGTGGCAGATGTGATTCGTAGGATGCTTCATGCAAGATTACGCGCAACAGTGCAAACACCGAGTTTAATCACGTAGCTTAAGTGTCATCTTCTCTGTCTCGGCGTCCGAGTCATGGTTTTCTTCGTTTTTTTTTATTTGCAGATTATTTTCACTTAGGTGTTTCGGAGACACATATGACTCTCAAAAGGCTCCAGGCAAGGTGACACTAACCAATGCCAACACAAACTATATCTTGCTATTGCAAGTAGAGCTTCACGCGATTAGACTTCTGAGAGGCACATATGAAGCACAAGAGGCTTTGGACTGGATGCTTCGCAAACTATCGCATATAACTTGTATTTTCAAGAACATAAAACAGCATAAGTTTTTGTCGTATTCCAGTTCGAAAGCTGCGATCCCACGTCACCAAAGAATCCAAGCTTAAAGACACAATAAGGAGAAAAATAAGCTTCGGCTTCGCTATATTAGCCAGGTACGCTTCTACAATAGTCAAAAAGCCGCTCTTACTTTCTAAGCCAGAGAAGAGGTGAAAACGCAACACGTATTGCGACGACGCCTTGACACATTCCCCACCAGTTCATCTGTGACGTCACAAACATTGGCGACGTCCTCTCACGTCCGTTTATTTCTTTATGGTTAACGACTGACTGCGTGTGCTCTAGATGAGCCAAAGTTTATCTTGAGAAGTTTCTAAGGCCATTTACACGGACACCAAACACGTCCCAAACACGAGAAAACACATTGAAATCTGTGACGTCCCACTGACGTTCCAGCGGTGATTGTACTGGCGCAGAATTCGAAAAACGAAAGCTCGGTCTTCATTCCTGTCTTTCGATGATCAAACTCATACGGTGAAATCAAGGGAAATGTACCGTACAAGAGCGCGAACTTGGCCTAGTTAGTTGAGCAATATACGGCGGCTAACAGCGCAGAAACAGAACCGATGAACGATCCCTTTATAATTTTTTTTCTCAAATTACAAATGTGAAGTACAAGCCCTTCCAATTAACAAAGCTAGAAGCTACAGCGCCGTTGTTGTTGTTCTGTTTTTGATTGGCCCCGTCTCTTCGCTGCTCTTTCTTTCTTCTATTTCTAGAGACGAAAATAAAGTCTTGCAAGAAATCGTTATCCGTCCGCGTTGACTTAGTTTTTTCACCTATATAGTACGTCGTTTTAAAAGCTCTCGTCGGTTTCCCTGTCGATCACCTCCCAGGGCATCCTGACGGGCCACTGCTCGGTATGCCGGTGGGGGACTACGCTCCGAGCGGCGACCGTGTTCGGCGTCCCCGGCCCAGCGCCCACGCGCGTACAGCTCAATGAGAGGCCTCTCAAGTTCGCCTTCGCGCGATCGGTGAGCGGGTCCCGAAAGTCACGCCTTGCACCCTTCTCGATTCTTTTTTTTTTCAGTGTGTAAACGTGCACGAAACGCGCGGATGCTGTTACTAGAGCCCCAATAAGGCTGTGTCTTACCAGTACTCACCTACGGGGCAGAAACCTGGAGGCTTACGAAAAGGGGTTCTGCTTTAATTGAGGACGACGCAACGAGGTATGGAAAGAACAACGATGGGTGTGACGTTAAGGGATATGAAGAGAGCAGATTTGGTGAGGGAACAAACGCGAGTTAATGACATCTTAGTTGAAACCAAGAAAAAGAAATGGGGCCATGGGCAGGGCACGTAATGAGGAGGGAAGATAACGGATGGTCATTGAGGGTTACGGACTGGATTCCAAGGGAAGGGAAGCGTAGCAGGGGGCGGGAGGAAGTTAGGTGGGCGGATGAGATTAAGAAGTTTGCAGGGACAACATGGCCGCAATTATCACATGACCGGGGTAGTTGGAGAAGTATGGGAGAGGCCTTTGCCCTGCATTGGGCGTAGCCAGGCTGATTATGAAAGCACTAAACGTGAGTGAAACGTTACCGCGTATCTCCTCTCAGCGGGAGACACCCATTTGCCTCATCCGGTACACTTTGCGGTATACGGGGCTGGGAGGGTCCTCGACTCGTCTCGTTTCGGTCGGTAAGAAGAAATGCGGGGCCAGCGGTGGGATCGAAACTTCTGGTTTCCGGCACAGGCAACCCAGTGCTCTGACCGTCAGGCGAACTATCACACGCGTATTCCTCTCGTGGAGAAACCGAGCAGCTCTTTGAGGCGCTTGGCGCGTGCGTAACACGCCACCAGCTTCCCGCGTCCTTCGCTCGTGACAGCTAGCGGTTTGACAATCCGCGATAGACTGCACCTTTTCCCCCTCCCCCACTTTCTGGATCGACTCAAATTCCCCATTCCTTCTATCGCGGCAGCTAACTCTGCGTAGAAGCAGTACGAGATCGAACTGCCTTTTACGATCTGCTCAGATCGAACAGGTTTTAATGTTTCTTCGCTGGAGTACGTATGTCGTTCCTCGTTTCAGCACACACCCCATCACATAAGCACTTACAGTTCCATGTCGCTTCGACGCAGATTTCATTTCCTTTCTGTTTATTATCTCAAGGACCCCCTCGGGGGGAGGGGGGAGGTATCACATAAGGGGTGGGCATACGGAAGTACATAGAGGAAACAAGAGAATAACATATTTAGTCACAAAAATGTATAAGGTATAAACATACAGAGACACAGATATACAAACATACATACATATATTATGGCCTAGACCAAGCTTGTCATAAGGAAAATTGTAGGCAATCATGAAAAATTCCCGATCCATCTTCGTGTTTAGTAGTCTTTCTTTCAAGCTTCGGAAAAAAATTTATGCAGCACGTGTATAACAACAGAAAGCTGGATCGGGAATTTTCTGGGATGGTCTACAATTTCATTAGGTCCAATTTTGCTCTGAATCTATTACTTAATGAAGTTTATTAATTAATAGTAACTAGTTATTTATTTGGCGATGGCAAACAGCATTACCCTGGTTGTACCCAGCTAGGTGGCGATCGCATATATTTCCTAAATTTTGCACGAGTAATGTAGGACACCCTCTATATCTTACATCAAAACTTAGCTGATCAATATATTTTGCTATACAGGGTGCTTTGTTTTGGACTGTATAAATTTGTGAGCACATAGAACTATTTCAATGGTGTTCGGTATTCGATTCGATTCGCTTCTGGCACTACTCAGTTTATATTCGATTCAGTTTCAAAAATTATTCGCACACCTCTAATCAGCACTCCTATTTTGACCTATTGTTCCGAAGCGATCCATTACCGTGACCATTAGGTTATTAATAGGAACTATAATAAACCTTCTTTTTTTCGTATCCTATGACAGTTAGGTCGATTGAGCGCGTTAGACTGTATTTGTTGCATTATAGACGGCTTTCTGCTTAAGAGAATAAACGTTCGCGAAATATGTCGAGAAATCGGTAAACCTATCAAAAAATCTTGCCATCAACTTCGCATTTCCGAAACCTCTTAACTACATATACCTTTTTACGCAACCTATTTTGTTCAAAATTCAGTCAACGGTGCATAAATGGGAACCTTTCTAAAGATTGTGCTTACATCAGTCTAGCGGGATTCTCTTCGTTAATTTAGTTTCTTTTTTATTGCATCGTTCACTCTAGTCAACCTTTTCGGCATGTCAGATTTCTGACTTGACCAGTCTCTCATGTTCTCGTTTGCCTATGTCTCTATTCCTCACTCTCTCTCTCCATGATGTGATGTACATACACTCTCTCAATTTGCTTAGTATTCAAGGCCGAAATACAAACCTCGCATGATCGATTCAGCAGCATACCTAATACGCTGCGATAATAAACGGGGGAAAGTGCCCCCATGTTCAGCGATTCAATCATGTGTCCGCTTTCCCGGTCTCCTTCGCAGACGCTGTACCTTTTCGACATCGGCCACAACTTGCGAAAGCCGTTCGCCATTACCGTGGGACGGCTCTGACGAGCGCAATAAACGAGGTCGTAACCACCATCTACTGATGCCCTGTAGTTAAGCACTGAATGACGAAAAATAGTTAGTGAAAAGCGGAATGCTTGTGACTTAACAGCACATCGAGAGGGTTCGATGTGCGCGGCTATGTTCTGAGATGATAAACGCTAGACGGCGAACCATGGTGCCACAAGGACTTCGTCGGTACCGGTAACATCGAAAGAAGTTCTTCCAATGCTCCGAGGGCGTTTGTGTATCCGGCGCCATTCTCGGGCGGGCCAAGGTACGTTGCACAAGCTGATTATTGTACAGCAGATCGATACACCTGCATTGTTAACGCGACAGCGTTAAGGAGCTCGAGGTCGCAGAAAATGCGGTGTCTGCGTCTCGCGTCCTGCGTAGGACGTCGCTTCGGCAAAAATATTTTTTGAACCACCAATACCCAGGCCATCCATGCCACGCAAGACATTTACTGAACTAATTGGATTTCTCAAGCTTAGATACGTGAGAAAACAGTAAACTACGACATGCACTCAACCTACAAACACGATAACTCTCTGATTGCTATTTGACTATAGAAAAAGAACGTAATTCTGTTACGCGAGAACTCAAAGAAACCCATTTTCCAGCGTCTCTACAATTCACAGACCGACCGCGGCGTCCGCCATTTCCGCATGGGGATCTCGGGGGCCACGGAGCGGCGCGCCCGGTTCCTTGCAATACCTCAAGATGGCGCTCGCCTCCGCCGCATCGCGGCCCGTGCAAATAGGCCGCGCTTCTACCGCAAAACCTGCCTTCATGCATGGCCCTCGCGGCCAGCGTTTCCCAGTAAACATTACGGTTACATACGCTCTAGTTGCCGGGGAGCGTGAGAAGCAGTCAGGGTTCTTTGAATGCTATCGCGTTCTATTTTTAAGCTTAAGCGTCCTCCAAATTTTGGCGGTCGGAAATGGTTATAACAGAACCGCATTAGACACAGTAGGTGTCCTCGTTATAGCCGAGGTGTTGGATATAAGCACATTTGGATTAAATGCTGATATTGACAAGAAACACCTTGGATTTGCTTCGTTATATCCCATGATTTCTTATATTGAGGTTCGATATTACAACGCTTTAAAAGCTGTGAGTGGGCACTTTGGCAGCCAATGTGCAAAAATGAATAATGTAATAACAATTGATTAGGAAAGTGATTTGCAGTCAGAAGTGGTCATAACCAGGCCGCATGAGGCGGAATAATGTCCTCGTTATATCCAATGTTCATTATAGTTACATATTCGTAACACGCTAATACTGACGAGAGAAATTTCACATTTGCTTCGTTATATCGGTATTCGTTATATTGAGGTTCAACCGTACAGCTTTAAAGAGAGCATTCGCCCCCATTGCCACGACTCCGCTTGCATGCTCCTGTTTGAAGAATGTGCCGTCCTTCGTATAACAGACCAAAACCGTATCACGCATGAGATTACAGAAGACGCCAAACTTTCGCGCATGCGCAGCATACGCGCGAGCATGCCTTCGGTCTCCCAGACCAGGAATGAGACAGACCTCAATGCATTGTCATCATAATGGAAAAAAAGGATCGGCTTTTGATTCACTTTGTAATGCGTTGGAATTCTTACGGTATTTCACGCACTTTCTGGAAGCCAACTTACTTATGTTTGTATCTAACCGTTTTCCGTCTGCCTGAGTCCTTGCGTTAGTCCGTGGTCGCACGGGTAGCGCACCGGGCTGCTGTGCTGAGGGAAATAGAGTTTACAACTAACCATCGAGCCAACTTGGGTCAATGCGCATATGTCAATGTGTTGTTGTACATACGTGCCGCTCTTCAACGAACTTCTTTGACGCCGACACGGGTCCCTGTAGATGCGAGACTGGGTAGGTGGCGCTGTTCGGAGGAACTCTTCGATGCCGACGTGAAGTGCTGGGTATGTGGCCCTAGGTAGGACATGGTCTTCATGAGCCTCTTTGGTGCCAACGTGAGTCGCAAGGTTTGTGAGTGAAGGAGCTGGCAGTCAGCGTGTGCCACTCTTCAATGAAAGTCTCTCGCGCCAATTTGGGTGACATGGCATGCGCCACTGGCAGTGTGCCGCTCTACGAAGACGAAAAGAGATCCCTTAAATTTCTCGATGCCGAGCGGAATCGAACCCGCATTCACAATTGTTCCTCAAGTTCGGCAGCCCGACGCACCAGCAGACTGTGGCGCAAGTGCACTGGGTGCGTGCCACCTTTCAAGCAACGCGTGCTGCGTCATGAATGCACTGGGCACGTGCCCGTCTTCAACGAACCTTTCGCCAAATTGGGTCACTCAGCACGTGCCACTGAGCGTGCGGCAAGCGAGAGAGCAATTTTCAGCGTTCGAAGGCACCGGCGCGACCGCGCTTCTCGTCTTTGAAGCCGCGTGCGGACTTCTCGACAGTCCAGAAATAAGCGCGAGAGAGGATACCGGTTGCCACATGAGGCGTTTCTCGGCGTTCGCACGCGCCGGCGCGCCGTCCATTTCGGAGGCCACGCGCAGGCTTCAAGGCGGCGACGCTAGATGGCGCCGGGTGTCCTTAGGAAAGCGCGAAAGACGAATCCCGTCGCGGTACCCGCCTGATACATAGTGGCAATACGTTGTGTCGCTATGTTGAATTAATGCTAAACGTTTTACCATCGACCGTCATTAGGAGATGCAAATAGTAGGCCCCCGGAAAGTGCGTGAAGTCCCCTGAGAATGCTTACGCAATAAAAGGAATGTCGTCGGTGGAACGACCAGGTTGGTATGACGACGCAGGGATGACGATTTTGAAAAAAAAATGACCACGGTACGACAACGGCACCATGACGACGGTATTACAACGAATGCGTGACGACGACTGTACGTAAATTATGAAGATAAAATGACGTCGATGTAACTACCAAGGTGGTATGAGGACGACGCTGTGACGACATGGGAATGACGTGTCTGAAATCTTAACGATAGTACGAGGACAGTGCCTTGGTAATTCTGAGACTTCCGTTGTCTCGGGTATATTCGAAGTATTCTAGTATCGTGCGAGTTTGCTATGGTACTCACTTGCCAAGGTCGCACATGAGCGTCGCGACATGACGACGACTGTATGACGCCGACGCAGTGACAATAATGGAATGAAGAATGAATCACGTCGGTTGAAAGATAAAATTGGCGTGACTAGGGCGGCATCGCGACGATGTGATGCCGATTGTTCAATGATGAGGATGGTATAACGACGACTGCAGCGTTATGGTATGATAGTAACTCGAAGACGAACTGGGAATGGCGACACTGGCATGATCACCACGAATTTACGATGACTGTATGACGACGGATGCAGCATAGCGACTGTCTAGCGACAACGGCACGACAACGGCTGTACAATCACGGTTGCACAGGGACAGAATAATTACAACAGAAGGACGAAGAACGAATGACAACAATGTATAAAACAGGGCGGTATGACGACAGGACGACAATGCGATGACTAAAATTGGATGACGTTACAAGTAATGACAATGGTAAAGCGACGGGGTGACGGCGACGAAATGACGACAATGGTATGACGATTACTGGGTGACGACGATGGCGGGACCACGACAGCGTGACGACGTCGAAGTTGTAATGACACTGAAACAACCACAATGCTTCACGGCAACGGCATGCAAACGAATGCATGACGACGACGGAATGACAATGAAGGCATGACAACGACTGTCAGACGACGACGCGCCCACGACATCATGACAACGGCAGCATTATCACGATTGAATGAGGACAGCATAATTACGACAGAGTGACGACGAAGGAAGGAAGTTACTGAAGTGATGACGATGGTGAGTGAGTGAGTGAGTGAGTGAGTGAGTGAGTGAGTGAGTGAGTGAGTGAGTGAGTGAGTGAGTGAGTGAACTTTTATTGGGTCGAGCAAAACGCGATAAAACGCGCACCCGGCTAAACCCATGACGGGACTGATAGGTCTAGCCTGCCGGCCCGATCGCGGGCGCGCTGGGCGGCCAGAATTTGGTCTATGATAAAGCAGTGCTGTGAAGACGACGACAAGATGGCAATGAGATGACGATGAATGTGACGACGATGGCATGACGATAGTGGGATGTCGAAGTTAGAACGACAATGGCGGAATGATCGTGACGGTATCGCGATGGTGGTGTGACACCGATGCACGACTATGACTGTATGACGACGACACGATGGCGCCGATGGCATGACAATGGTATGAGGACAATGAGATGACGACGATGTGTGACGACAGTGGGGTGACGACGACTGTATCGCGAAGCCCGTATGACCACGATGCCGTCACGAAGACGGCATCACGAGAGTTGATTGACGAAGCTGGAATGACGGCGACGGAACGAATGCGACGGCATCGCGACCCCGAGGTCATACCTTGTGGCCGAAGCTATTAAACTTGAGCCACTGGATCGACGTAGAAAATTTGACGACGGCAGCATAACGTGAGTCAGAATCACGAAGCCACGACGGCATCACGATTAAAAACACAAAAATGGTGGCCTACTCAGCTAGACACACTGATTCGGCATACGATTAGACAGACAGACAGGCAGACAGGCAGACAGAGACAGCGACAGACAAAGACAGACAGGTAGACAGAGAGACTGCGTCTCAAAACGTCTCGGCGTTTTGAGACGTTACGTTTTGATATCAATAAATACATCTTGCCATCATCATATCAATGAGGGGAGCCCTGATCTGAGGCTTAGTTTGGTTTGGTTTGGAGCCTGTAGTTATAGCAGAACCCACTACGGGGGATGGGCCATGAATCGGGCGGCAGTGGGTCGAAAAAGAATAAATACCTGAATAGGATTTTTGACTCAACCCACTTGCCCAGAAACGGAACAGCCAATAAAGTTTATACTGCTACTGCCGTTGAATGTCACTGAAGCGCAGTGACCTCTTCCGTCGAAGGGAAGCGCTACCAGCCAGTGTCTTGAGTCCAGATGGAGTGTCGATTGTAGAAATGTTCTAGAATACGAGGAATATGTCTACTTATTTCATTTTAATTAAGGAAAGCACATGTAATCACGGGAATAACACTAATTCTAATCAAACTACCCTAAATTTTCGTTCTCTTCGCATTGCACGTGGTTTGTTTTGCCAAATGTTCGTCGCCATCGACAGGGCCATCCATAGCGTTGTAAATCAAAAAACAACATGGACGCCTGACGAAGACAAGCTGCTGAGTAGTCGCCTGCGACTACTCGGAGGCCTGCGGAATCGGCCATGCCAAAATTCTGCACCGGTCGCCATGTGACCGTAACGGGACGAAACAGCTCTCCGTGTGCAGCCGACCAGCATCGAAATTCGAGGCAGTTCCTTGATGAGGTGTTAACATAGAGAGCAAGAAGAAGCAAGATTTAGTAGTCGTGATGGGCAGAGGTAAGTGTTGCCTACTCTGTTTCTATTATTACAGAAGTAATTATTTGTACACCTTCGTGATCCCATAAAGCGTAAATTATGTCCATCAAAATATTAATTATAACACGCAGCTTGGATCTTCACTAACAATAGCAACACAACACGGATATCGGTTTCGATTGTTCGAAATTTGTCGGTTAGATTTTTTTTGCACCTTAAATGGCACGTCCTCTAATAGATCAACTGCAGCTAAGCTTTATCTCGGATTAATTGTTCATAATAAGTATACTTATAGTAATCGCCATTGATGCCGTACTGGCAAAGCCGCAGGGCTAGCAATTGTCTAATGTTCGCATTACTAGCCGTTAATTACGGCGCCCAAGCAAACGAGGCGTGCCCATGATTGTTAGCAGATATGATGCAAATCCCGTCGCGTTGCCCCCGAGATCGGCGCACCACACGCTCCAGCGTCCGAAACAGACACCCGCTCGCCTATAACGTTAACCTTCTGCGTGCGTCGAGATGACGAAGGTATCGCTGACGTTCCCACAGCATGCTGGGCAGACGTGGCCGTGTTGGTAGCGCGTAGGGTCGAATGCGCTCGCAGATCCCGCAGTATTATTTTTCCCCCGCCTTTGTGTCGTCGGATATACAAGTTTTACGCACCATTATTCAAGCGCACATGTGGAATGTTTATTCGGAATTGTTATCGATTGGGAAATAATTATTTGCTACTTCCACTAAAACATAATTTCTTTTAAAGCGAAGCTTTCTTTGCCTCTTCCTTCCACTTTCCCACTGCTGCTGCTGCTGTCTGGCACACCGCGTCCGGGGGGGGGGTTTAGAGGATGTGTTTACACGACAGGAGAGAGTCAGAGACGAAAGGTGACGCGAGAAACTCGTTTGGACCCCGCCATGTCGAAGGTGCACAATGCTTCGGGAGCTGTCTGGGCGTCGCGACATTAGCCTCTTGACAGCTGTAATTATCCGTGACCCACATCAAAAGCATTGCAGAAACTTCAGCGCTTCCCTTTCTACTAACGTGCGAGTCCAGAGGGGACGTAGATAGAACTGTAGAGAAGAGGGAGGAGAAGAGGCAGTTTACGCACGGGGGGGGGGGTGATGAAGGTGACGTGAGAAGGCAAGGAAACCCTACTACTACACGACAGTGGTTGCGGGGAAACTGGATAAGCTTAAGTTCAAGGTACTGTACAGTGCGTTTCCGCTATTTCTGATAAATAAACACGATGAAGATATGTCAAGCGGACAAACTACGCAGGGCGTGCAGGAGCATGGCCGCAGTAATTAAAGCGCATCGCAGGGCGCATACGACACTAAGGAAGCAGTCGACCGTGAAATACACACGTCTGTGCCCGCCGCGGTAGCTTAGCGTCTATGGCATTGCTAGAGGTCGCGTATTTCATCCCGACCACGGCAGCCGCATTTCGACGGGGGTGAAATAGAAAACGCACGCGCACTTAGATATTGCGAGACGTTAAAGAACATCACGGTGGCAAAATTCATCCGGAGTCCGCCCCTACGGCTTGCCTCGTAATCCAATTGTGGTTTTAACATGTACAGCCTCTTAATCCAATTCAAGTTTAATACTTCTGCCACGATGCGAGGAGCCAGTGAAGCAATGACAATGCTGAACCCTCTCAGAAGTTACGAACTATGGCGCACAACAACGCCTTAAGCAAACACCTCTCCCTGTGTGTTCTGTGTACTACGCAGACAAACAGTAGTGGTGAAGGCAAGGTAACGTTTAACATCTACTCACCACTCTCGTATTAGACTAAATGTTGAAGAAATGAGCTTCCGCCGTCAACATCACCGCTAATTGTCGTCTATTAAAGCAACCAGCTCAGAAGGCTTCGCTTACACCGAATGCCACAGTGCGTAGTATCTGCAGATTCTTTTTTTTTTTTTACATTACTACCGATACGTTCTAGTATGGACACGCCTTCGTCCGGCGCCAGATGCAGCTAAACCACACACCCCACTTTTACGAAAGCGAAACTTACTTTGCGGTCCCTCCACGCACTTTCGAGACCGTGGCTGCTCGGTGCTGCTGCTGTCTGGCCGAATAGCTCGCAGTTAAAGTAATTGCGTGGCCGATGAAGGGATCGAGCCTCGGTTCCCTAGCACAGTTTCCCGATGCCGCAACCATTAGACCGCGACCACACGCATACTTCTGTCGCGCCGACACTAACTAGCAGCCGTCACACTGTGTAGCACGGGTGCGCGCGGGCGCATGCGCGCGCACCCGAGCAGATGCGAGAGGGGCTGCAATTTGGACAGTTTATAACGTGGACGATGTGGTTTGAGCGAGGGGCCTTCGATGTGACCTTGCATTGGCATTGCAATGACAGCGAAACTAATACAGCTTTCTTTCTTGTCGCTGTTGCGCTCTTGATGCATTTGAACAAAGCTTCGCTGTATGTAGATACCAAGAAGGTGCTTTAGATTTGAAACAATTGTTTGTTTGTTCTTTCGACAGGTCAACGACCCCTTCTGTGCGCACTGTTTTGGACCCTGGCCGTTGTCGCCGTACCCACCGTCCTGGCACAGAAGGGCAAAACCATCAACCGGACAGAAATTGTCAACACGACGTTCGGTCCTGTGCAGGGCTTCCACGAGGTAAGGAGTCTGAACTTTGACGCGTAAATTTATTGAGTGTGCGGTCGGATTCCATTAATTGGTTAACTTTTCGCTGGTTATCGACATCTACCTGCCGTCTCCGGGCATATTCTTCGTATGTTTCTTAGAGCTTCGCTCAGCCTATATATTTTCTGCAGCCTTCGAATAAGGCGTTTTCCCTTCTCAAAGAGTTTTCTATGGACTGTACGTGGTTAAGCTATAGTTCCAAAGACAGCAGTAGTGTTTAGGAGGAAGCTTTGTCTCGAAATCAGCCTCGGTGGCTTAGCGGCTATGTCACTGTGGCGCTAAGCATAAGGTCACCAGTTCCGTTCGAAACCCCGGCGCCCGCTTTTCTATGGTGGCGAAATGCAAAAACAAGCTTGTGTACCATCCATTTGGCGCTTATTGGTGCTGCCATCTAGTGTGCACTTTGCAAACTACAGCCACTGCCTTCAAGACTTCGGCGGGCATTATTGCTCGTGCTTTTTTTTTTACAAATTCGATTTTCTCTATATTCTTCCTCGTCATTGAGCACGTGATGCATAAGACCCTTCAAACAATGAGATGAATCGGCGCAAACAAGGAGTATACCTTCCTTCAGCAAGTCAAAGTTGTCTGTGTTTAGACATCTCGCAAGCGATATAACCCTCAAGAGACTACAGACAAATAACATTTCACTGGTAAATTGCGATCTCAACATTTTGCGTTACTAAGCATCCAAGAATTAAGCACGCATGACGCGCCAGATGATTCATACATGATGACGCAAACCAGCGCAAACACTGATATGACTCATCGCAAGTAACAGTTTGTTGATTGCTGATCTCCGGGTACACATGATGCACAAGAGGTTTCAATGACGCGTATACACGTACTGCAAGTAAAGCTTGGCGCTAATACATACCTCGGAGGCACATATGACACGCAAGAGGCTTCGGACAATAGTCATTTAACAAATCAGTACAAACGTTTCGTATTTGTTTCCGTTGCAAATAAAACATTAAGCGAAGCTGAAAAGCGAACATAGTTACGTGAAAAAGCTTGGCTCGGAGATAGCACG
Source organism: Dermacentor variabilis (assembly GCF_050947875.1). Taxonomy (NCBI): domain Eukaryota; kingdom Metazoa; phylum Arthropoda; class Arachnida; order Ixodida; family Ixodidae; genus Dermacentor; species Dermacentor variabilis. Next base: position 39,466,561 of record NC_134575.1, on the reverse strand, counting down.
ATAATTTTCGCGTTTCGAGATTATCTGTGTACCTATCAAACGCTCCTGTTTCACAATTTTCGTCGTCCGACGTCGTGCGCAGGTGATTTTGAACAGGACGATCTACTTTTTCTTGGGCATTCCGTTCGCCATGCCTCCAGTGGGGCGACTGCGGTTCCGCAAGCCCGTTCCTATCACTCCCTGGACCAATGTGCGTGCCGCCATGAAGATGCCACCCCGTTGCAAACAGGTACACGTGCTTCTTTGTGCCTGCCTGTGTGACTGGGCTCCTGATCGCGCCAGCGTCGTGACCGCTAATGCTTGAGTTAGCCACGTACATGTGCATCCTTTGGCTCGCGGCGCAACACCATGTTTAATAAGTTAGCGAAGGTATACTGCAGTTCATGCTGGGAATAAATATAGAAGCCTTTCTCAGTGTAATATTCTGATACTTTGTTATCGCCGTCCATGTGTCGCGCTTCGGGTGGAACTGCGCCTTTTTTGTTTATTTTAACGTACTAAGCAGGAGCTAGTTACATATCCACCAACAGGAGTTTCTGTCTGTCCGTCTGTCTGTCTGTCGGGTCGGTCCGTCTGTCCATCTGTCTGTCCGCCTGTCCGTCTGTCCGTCTGTCGGGTCGGTCCGTCCGTCTGTCCGTCTGTCGGGTCGGTCGGTCCGTCCGTCCGTCCGTCCGTCCGTCCGTCCGTCTGGTCGGGTCGGGTCGGTCGGTCGGTCGGTCCGTCCGTCTGTCCGTCTGTCGGGTCGGTCCGTCCGTCTGTCCGTCTGTCGGGTCGGTCCGTCCGTCTGTCCGTCTGTCGGGTCGGTCTGTCCGTCTGTCCGTCTGTCGGGTCTGTCCGTCCGTCTGTCCATCTGTCGGGTCGGTCCGTCCGTCCGTCCGTCCGTCCGTCCGTCTGGTCGGGTCGGTCGGTCGGTCGGTCGGTCGGTCGGTCGGTCCGTCCGTCTGTCCGTCTGTCGGGTCGGTCCGTCCGTCTGTCCGTCTGTCGGGTCTGTCCGTCCGTCTGTCCATCTGTCGGGTCGGTCCGTCCGTCCGTCCGTCCGTCCGTCCGTCCGTCCGTCCGTCCGTCCGTCCGTCCGTCTGGTCGGGTCGGGTCGGGTCGGGTCGGTCGGTCGGTCGCAATGTACAGAGTGTTTTGGCAATTAGAAATCTACCGACGCCGAGGTCAGCGCGAGAAACCTGTCCCGCACACATGCACGGCGGCCTGGATGCATGCGCACGTGATTCATCGAGGCTCCTCACCACATTACAATAAAGCGCTCGAATATTCCCAAGGTTAAGACAAGCGATGAGGGATAAAGTTTTCTTTGTTATTTTTAGATTTTTGAACGTAGCTGTACATTTTTTTTGTGAAGCCTAGAAACACGGAATTTTGATCTTTGGGTGCGCAACTTTTTACATATTCTTTTGCACGATGATCATAGAGTAACAACCTATTTTGCGTTCACAAGTATGCTTGCGTAATTATGCTTTTGTCAGAACGATTCCTACAAGAAGAGAAACATCACTGCGAAACTTTACTGCGCACAACACAGCACCAAGCGCTGTTGTTTTCTATAGTAACGCGTAATTAGAGTGAAAAACACCGATCACCTGTGAAGGGTACATCTTGTGACGATGCCAATAAACCAATGTTGCGCTTACCTTTTTTGTCACTTTGATTCTCCCTACCTCCCTACATTTCTTCTCCTTACTTTATCTGTGTCTCTCTCTATTTCTCTCTCTCTCTCTCTCTGTCTCTCTTGGTTCCCTATTGAACGTCCAAATGCGGTAGTTTCCAAGCAATTCTAAGCAACGTCCACATTCTGGCCGTATTCGACACTGTCGTGCTCAGTATACCACTTCCACGATGGCCAAATCTCACCGGTCGCGTAACTTCTCCTGCTCACAGGAAGGCGTTGTCAGCAGGGAGGATTGCCTCTACCTGAACGTGTGGACGCCAACCATGAATATCTCGCGGAAGCTTGACGTCATGGTGTATTTCCACGGGGGAGCGTTCTCCTTCGAGAGACCGCTTATCCAGAGAGACCTCAGGTATGTCTACGTAAGCTTCACTGTACCAAAAGATTAGCACATTTAGTTTTGTTTATGTGTGCGTCTTACTCGTAGTGTAATTAAGAGAAGGAATACGATATGTACCCTTCGTTACTCGAGCGATTAACCCCTTTATTGTTTACACTGTTTACATTGTTTACATTGTTTACAATGGCAGTGTAAACACTGCCATTGTTTACATACTTCGCGTGAGCACCAGTGCTGCAGGCACACTTCATAACAAAAGTGATCGATGTCATTTCTAAAATACATTGTCCGTCTCGGCTTCTTTTTCGTTCTTACGAATTGCTGCGCCACTTAGAATCCCCCGTCGGACTGTATCAGCATCCAGCCCTTCTGAGGCAGTGAAACAGTCTCCTTGAGGCGTTTTTCAGAGAAAATATGCTGTCACAATTCATCCATGCACCTTTTCCACTCACATAATAAATGCCGTATAACCATCCAACATCAGTCCACCTCATTATTTATTTACCAATAAGGGTCTCTACCGAGCAATAATACATGAGGGAGAGGGAATCATCACGACGAAAATAACAGTATTCATGGGCAGCCACACAATGTAAAATCTTCGACAGGACACGAAAAACGACGATATCAGATAAATGCGCGAAAAAGGAATAGCCACTTAACACGCAGGCATAATGAATAAAATCATACAAAAATGTTATACACGATCAAATATGGCAAGTAAACAACGTGGCTGTTGATCGCAGAGGTATGCAGTTCAATTCTACAGTCACTCTACAAACTTTAGGGGCCTACGTCCAGTTACCACTGACTCAATTTCTCGCACTCTTCGACGGCAACAGGGGTACTCCCCCAATCTCATACAAGCGTACGTACATGCATACATGCATGCATACATGCATGCATACATGCATACATGCATGCATGCATACATACATGCATGCATGCATACATACATACATACATACATACATACATGCATACATGCATACATACATACATGCATACATGCATACATACATACATACATACATACATACATACATACGTACATACATGCATACATGCATACATGCATACATGCATGCATACATGCATGCATACATACATACATACATACATGCATACATGCATACATGCATACATGCATACATGCATACATGCATACATACATACATACATACATACATGCATACATGCATACATGCATACATGCATACATGCATACATACATACATACATACATGCATACATACATACATACATACATGCATGCATACATGCATACATGCATGCATACATGCATACATACACGCACGCACGCACGCACGCACGCGTGCACCATCCGTGCAGGCGCGTGACCACGCAAGTGCATGACGCAGGCGTTCGTCGCAGGTACATGTCGGCACTGGGCAACGTGGTCGTGGTGAAGATGAACTACCGCCTGGGAGCGTTCGGCTTCCTCTACAGCGGCCAGAAGCACGCGCCGGGCAACATGGCCCTCTACGACCAATACCTGGCCCTGCTGTTCGTCCGCGAAAACATCGCGCTCTTCGGCGGCGACCCCGACAGGATCACCGCCTTCGGGAACAGCGCCGGCGGCATGTCCATCGGCCTCATGGTGAGCGAGACGGGGCCGCGCGCTGGGCGCGCGAAAATGAGCGATCCCCCCAGAAGATCTGAAGCGACCTTCACGGCGAACTCTCTAGGACGGGTTTGAACAGCCGAACTGAAGGAAGCAAATGACCAAGAGAGACAGAAAGAGGTCGTCGCTGTTCTAACAACTTAGAAGAGCGACGTCCTCTTTCGGTCTCTCTTGATCCTTTGTTTATTTCAGTTGCGCTGTGCAAGCTAGCCGAAGCTGCGAACGAATTAGCTCAGTTAAATACTATTCTAAAGAAATTCCACTTCAGCGAAATCGGTTAATAAATGAGCCGCATGTGTGTTACTGCGTCGATGTGTTTAGCTTGCTGTCAGGCCAATCTCGGAGGCCCTGCTCTGCCTTAACTTGCCGCCCGTGGCCTGCGAGATGGAAGGAGCGACGACCAGCCGCTGACCGTGCAATTCCACTCGCAGCACTAGCGCGTTACCACAGCTCTCAATTCAGCCACGCTAGGTCAAGCAATGACGTCACACGCTTGGGGACGAGAGAAGCGGATGTGCAACAGCTCCTACAGAGGTGGCTGTTGAGATGCTAGCTAGCTTATATCTCCTTCATCTGTATCTCAATGCAGTCTCATCAAACAATTGTGATTTACAAATACGTAAATATATGCGTACATTGTAAGTTTCAGCGTCAACTTCCATTAGACATTGGTTTACTGCTACTGGGGTTCCGTACGATTTCTCCATGTACCCGTTATAAAAATAAACTTGGACGCTCCATAGAACATCGGTAGGCTTCGAGTTGGAGACTGGTTTGCCTTTTGAAGGCAAACCAGTCTTTTTAGTTGCGAGAAAAGCCGGGTGCTGACTGTCTATAGGTAACATTAATTTAACAAGTATATTTTTTTCGTATATTCAGGAGTTCCAACAGCCTATAAACCAGAATTTCTAGCTCCTGTAGACGCCCGCCATGTTTAAGTTATGATGATGATGATTATGACGATGATGATTATGATGATGATCATCATGATCGTTGTGTGCTCTTACCACACGACGATCGATATGAGTACAAGGAAGTCATTTTTTATGTTTTGCCCACGCTGCACGTAGTAGATCAGCAGATCCACATTTCTCGCATACCAGAAAAACAACTAAAATTCCATACAAAAGATATGCTGTACCTGGTAAATTTTCTTTATAGCTCTCCTTGTGCTAATGTGCCGATAAACATCCAGGAAATTATAATGAAAATGTCTATTGTCTTTCTTTATATGTGGTTTTGTTTCGCAATACATGTGACACCGTAAGAGGTTCATTCAGATCTGTAGCATTGCGGACAAGGTATCAACACGAAATTCCTCGCGAGCGTATTGCAGATGTTTCTTGAAATTTGTAATGCACTTCGTTTGTTCTATAGTCGTCTGGGCATAAATGGCACAATTCCACGACAATAACAACAAATAAGGCTAAGCTTTCTTTTTTTTAGAAACAGTAAATGCAGAAGAAACATGCGTCAATTAATTGGCGGTCAGTAGAGGTTGGGCAAGGACAGAGTCATGCACAAGGGTATTGTTGAACAGGTAGCTTCGGGCATATATTTTAGTAAAAGAAACACAAGTCGGCTGTATTCAATCCATCCGGGCAACCTGCTCAGAACAAATATCTTTTGAATGGTTTTCATGACCTTCCTCTGATACGCTGAATGTACATTACGCCCTATCTTTAACGGAGCCTACGAACTCAGTTCATTTTCGTGCGGCTTGTTTCAAGCATAGGATAGGTGTTAGAGCTATGCTACGATTTTCAACATTGTCGGGAGGTCAGCCGTCATGAGAATATCGTTGTCGACACAATAAGGAGGTGAAAGCATTTCAACTTTTCTAGAACACGCGTTTCCGGCACGGCGCGCTTAATTTGCTTATTTAGATTGTTTGTGATTTTTCCGGAAGGAGACACCCCCCCCCCCCTCCCACTTTTGCCATATTTATGAAACCACTGAAGAGTGCTGAGCCACATTAGTACTTGCACGACTTTACTGTGTTAAGCGCAAGAAGATTCTAGCATCACAAGATCCGTGTATGGTAGCTATGCAATAATCTTTGAAGAGCAGGGTGCAAGTTTGGGAGCAATGACCATCTGCACAAAGAATACGTTGCATGATGTTTATCCAAATATTGAATTATGCCGAAATATTTTCTCAAGGAAGGCTAATCAGGAGACCGCCCTGAGAGCTATCGGAATCATAAAAATAAAATATCAGTGGGAAAACGTTTTTTACTCTTCACGCTTTTGGAGCTTTCTTTTTATTTCAGCGGGTTTTCTCTCACGCTGTCTTTTTCTCTCTCTCTTTTTTTTGAGATTCAGAGTGATGCCGTTTATGTGCAGCATAAGCCACGCATAGCAGAACTACTGCAGCAGTTATATGCGACACTTATTAGACCAAAACGTTTCTTCTGGTAGACTGCCGTTTAGGTGATCTTTCAGTACAGTGAACACTCCGCACAACTGTGCGACCACACCAACGTGCTCCACAAGACATTTATCCGTGTCCTTCCCTTCCTCTTGCGATAATGGAACGTAACCTGGCACTGCCAGAGTTGGTAGAACTCTGGGCTCGCATGATACATCAACTTCTCTAGCGCTTTCACCGTGGTAATAACCTTCCGGCAGCTCTTTAAAGGGGCACTAAAGTGAAAAATGATTTCTTCTGCATCAGTAAATTACTGTTCTACAACACCAAAAACACAACTCTTACAACGATAAGACGTTTGGTAAGCCAGAAATAGCGCAAGAACGAAATACGGGTGGCGACGCCTACTTCAGTTCCCGCACCTGGGGGCTGTGACGTCTTGGATTTTGATGTCATCTTCTAGGGCCCACTAATTATATATAGCAGTACAAATTGACTACATTGTATTCTAAAGGAACCAAATATTAAACATGGCAAGTTTCGTGAACCTTTATTCGGCCAACGCGGCCCAAATGCGAAAACATACTTTGGAATCCCTGACGTCACGCTGACGTATCGGCGCTGGGGTTTCGGCGCGAAATTCAAATACTGATACTTGGATCTTCATTTTCTCATCTAATAATCAAACTACTTTTTTTTTAAACGACTGCCTGCAGGGTTCTGAAACAATGCTTCATTAGTCTAAACTGATTTATTGTTTCGCTTTAGTGTCCCTTTAACTTCGCTGACTTGCGATACCTTTGTGTATCGTTTCCCAGTCCGTTGATGATGCCTCTGGTCTCTGGAGTCATGTTTTCCGCTTTTGGCCTCGTTGCGGCCGTGTAGAACCTGCAAAGACACGTACATCATTAGAACAACTTGTCAGGCTAGTTGGCTAATTTTCGCCGAAGTTGCACGTTGTGTCAAGGAAACACTACACACAGGCACACGCGATAAGAGCAGCGTCCCGTCTGGGCTGGAGCATCATGCTCCATTGTAAAGCGAATTCCATTGGTGACGAAAACGTGCCATATCACGTCGCTTCACATTTACGGAAACACGACATGAGAAGCCCGTTCAATATCAAATTTCTAGTGCACGTGACAAAAAAGAGAATTGTTTTCGTTAAATAGTGCTTTCAACCTATGCAGGTCAGTTCTGATTATATTTGGTTGCGGGATTTCAAGTATATATATGCCTCCAAAATTTAGTAAGCATAGTTCCAAGTTCTAGCGCTGCTACATAACATGTTAAGCATCGCTGGTTTCTCAATAGCTGAATGAGAATAATAGGAATCAGCTCTTTAGAGCTAGTTTTCGTGATCGACGAATGTTTTGACTTCATCTCGTTAAGGATCAGGTAATCGAGCGTTTTATTTACTTCAGCTTCACTTCTCTGCAAAATGCCCGCACGTGGAAAACTACAGATAGTTTAAAGCCGCTGGACCGAGAAGCACTGGAATTTTTGCTCCGGAAGAATTTCTGCTCTAATGCGGCAAGCCACGCTCAAGGAGAACACGGCAGTGCGAGGCAACAACTGTCTTCGCTGTATTGTATGCCATAGCACCAAACACGGCACGACTTTTTACCAACTTGAATTCGCACATTGTCAGAGATAACTGTTGGGCTTTTTAATTCAGCCTGTAATGTGGGACATCGCACAACGCATACGAGCAAGCGATAAGGAGAAACTGATAAGCACGCGGTTTCTGGACGAACGCGGACCAAATTTCGCTGCGTCACGTCGCATGGCTCCCGCCGCCGTAGCAGACGACGTGGAAAAGGCAGCGCTCACCGTTCTCATGTCACTTGCGACATGCCCGATCAAGTGGTTTCTGTACGAGAATAATAAACGAGAGAAGGACAGATTGGCAACCACTAATAACTTTTCATTACCTTCATCGATCAGGGTCCGCTCTTCCGCTCCCAACAGTCGGCAAGGCCGACCACAGAGGTCTTGTTTTGGCCGGGTGGACGTGGTCTATTCCTATGGAGGGGTCCGCGCAGAGGTGGTTTGCATCTGCTCCGATGTCAGCCCCGCGAGGACCTCCCCGTTAGCGCAATTTCGCCGTACGTTCCATCTTAAAGATGGGCAAAACACCGCGTGGTCATGATTAAAGAACACCTAAAAGCGAAACCAAAGTTGATAGCGCGAAGAAGCGACGGAAATATTCTGTCACACTAGGCACAGGTTGAAAAGCGAAGCGCACCTTGGCCGTCGCGCACGTAAATGGATCTCGTAATTCACAACGCAAACAGTGACTGCTGCGCAAATGCTTTTTTCTCTTGCTTCTGCCATGTTGACGCACATTCGAAGGCGGTATTGTCACAACAAAATCTAGTCACCGAAATGCTCTCCAGCGTAATTAGTTTGTGCAACAAGCATTCAAATATCTTCGGCAAATATAAATCGTAAGTTTTCTACGCCTCAAAAAAAGAATGAAGAGCAACCGCTAACATATAGCGAAGTGAAATTTCCGTCTGCGGGTCAGCTAGCACCAATCGGCCCGTGTGCAACTGTCAACAAATAGCTTCCCTTTCTTACAACACCACTAAAAATGCGCCGCGCCAAAGCACAAAAAAGGGATATTCACTCGAAAACAGCCGCAGAAGATCTTTCGTTACATTTTCCCACTGTTTTGATAAGGATGGCGCTTGTTTCTTCGTAAGGACTGCAAAAAAAAAAAAAGAACTTGCTTACCTCGTTTGCTGGGAAACGGAAAATTTTCGCCCTGCGGTTCCTCTCCCGAGTCGCCTCACTGCATAGCCACCGCAGCACGCCTTGTGCCCTTTCCTCAGCCTTTTCCGACATTGCTGGAACGTTCCCGGGGCACAGAAAAAACTATTTAGCTGCAGAGCATACGAAAATAAAAAAAAAACGTGTACGCGCATGGCAGGAGGCAGGAGCAGTCGAACATACTGTCAGTCGAAGCGATAAGAGCAAAAGCGCCGCTCGTTGGCGCAACAAGTAAAGCGACTAAAATAGAGATATGAGAAGCCGAAAAAAGAAAATAACCAAAAGCACATTTTTATTTCCACACGTCACTGCATCACGTTACTGTATTGCCATGTAAGTTGAAAAGATAGGACCCCATATGCAAAGGTTACCGAATTTTCCTTTGCGTACATACCAGTGTCATGGCGACGCTTCATTGGCGATACCGAAACTAGCCCCACTGTTACGGCTGTTATCGCAGACCCGCAGCGCGGGGAAGGCAACACCAAACACTGTTTCGTAGTTTACGACAAAACGAACACCCACCCGAGCAAAAGCTTACCGTGCAAGAAGACGTTTTCCCATTTAGAGCCGTTGTATCCCACAGTGTCATATGTCAGGCGCTGCAGAAAAGCTTGCGTGGAGCGATTGCGCTCCACACAAGACATTATTGTTATCTCCGTGAACGTCGTCAATCGCCGGACTTTCGTACGAGCAGCTTCTTTTTTTTCCGCGGGTTGTCGGTACAGTCCGCAACGCCACATGTAGTGCCAACCCCGGACGAATAACCTTTTGTACGTCCTTCTCGGCAGACGCTCTAAGAACGCGTCCAAAAGCAAACACCTCAGCAGATGCGGCAAGAACATCGTCTGCATCGTCTGCAACGCACACTCCAAGTGAAGCCATTTTCTCCCGCACTGTCCCCGCAGCTCCTGACCAGAAGGCAGCGCCTGGTCTCGAGGGTATATAGCGGAGCGGCCGACCCTCGCGGTATACGAGGCTATAGTAAAGAGAAGTCTGGTCTATGCAGTCAGACTTCAAGCAAGGGACTGGTCCGCCTTCCTCATATAGGCTATCGACTTCTCGTTTTAGTTAGTGCAGTGACTGTAGGTGAGCGTCATACGCTACGCGATCGCGACTTGCAGACCACGTCGCCGATGACGCGGCACATGATCAAGCGCGCCATCATCCAGAGCGGAAGTCCCTGCGTGTCCATCATAGCGCGGAACAACGACACGCTGCATCTGGCCGACAAGCTCGCCAAGATGGTCGGCTGCGCCGTCGAAGGGATGACCATCACCACCCACCCTCGCCAGATCATATCTTGCCTACGGCGCGTCGAGGCGGACAAGATTGTGGTGAGCTTCTTTTCCGTCTCTTCACGTGAGCTCCCGTTCCACACACACACAAAAAAAAAAGCATTTCTCGCGAAGCACGCAGGAATGTCCACAATCCGCTCTTTTAATTTTTTTGTACATAGCTTTGTCTTTCTTGCAGACTTAGTTGTCCTTTTCGCTGCGTTGTGCATTTTTGAACGGACAAAAAGTCTTTTAATGGGAGACAATGCAGAAACGCTTGCGGTTAAATTCCACTGGCCGATCTCGAGAGGTGTGCCGAATCCACGAGAAACCAACTCTATCCGGATTGACCAGTGAAAAATAAACGTGCTCCGGGTGGGAGCACAGCGGAAAGTTGCGGCCCCGCCATAGATTTCCATACAATCACCGAGAGAAACGTGTGTCTAGTGTCTACGAGAGCTCCGGCCTGAGCGGTTCAGCCAAGATGGACGTGATGAGTAAGTAGTTCGTGTATCTGCCTAAAACTTCGTCCTTGTGGCTTCAAACGGCTTCGTAACTTCGTCATTTCTCGACATGGGGCTGCGTAATACTTCATTAAACGAACGTTATTAAAATTTTCCGGCGGCAGGACTTGAGTACGCATGAGCATTAGCACGGTAGCCCGATATCGAAAGCATTACTCCACAGAGACGCGTGCATCGACAGGCGACATATAATGTCCTTGCGAATGTCTCGCGGGCAGGCTAGCGAGTTGAGAAGCTTGGCGCGTTTCGATTTGGCCGTCCCGACAGGCCGAAACGCTTCAGTTTCTAGTGATCGTGCGTGTTCGCGAACCCTCCTGCACTTAGAAAAGTGTAGACAGCAATGGCAGGACAAAGCGCAATAAACAGAGCCTCAAGAAAGTCTGAAGCCACAAGCATGAAGACGAGACATATTCATGTACAGGCGCCCAAATCTTTAACTGGCGTGTGCCAGCGGCGACTTTTCTGTGCGTCAGCGCCGTATGACGGGGCGAGGCTGGAAACAGCCTAGCAGACGATGGGCCCAGCTGAGCGCGCTTTGACTCGGACTGTTGCTAGCCTCGCCCCGTCACACGGCGCTGACGCATGGAAAAGTCGCCGCTCGCGCACGCCAGTTAAAGATTTGGGCGCCTGTACTGCCCAGTGCTAACCATCATTTCCGTGGTGGCTGATCGACTGATCGCATCGCGAAAGATTCCCCCTAGTGATTACTGCGGGAAACACTGCGGACTCCGAATCATCCCGACGTATCAGACAAGGCATCAGAAAGAGCTCAAAACGGCCGAACCACCCGGCCAATCCGGAAGTGACGTCGTCGCAGTTCCGGTGAAATCCGTCTCTCCTCGGCGGTTCATAGAGAAAGGGCTCTGTCGCGGAGTGGTTTGATCCAAATCGACCAGTGGAATTTGATTTCTCTGCCACGGAGCAAAACATAATTCATTATAAGTAAGTTTAGACTGATACGTACGGTATTCTTTTAATGTTCTGTCTTTGTTGGGTTTTACTGAGAGAATGATTACACTAGAAGAGAAAATGAAAGTTCAAAGTTCTATTTCTTTAATTTCGCGCCGGAACGCCAGCGCCGGCACGTCAACGTGACGTCACGGACCCTTTCTTTTTCTTCGTAATTGGGCCGTTGTGACTCAGCAAATGTTCCCGAAACTTCTCCGTGTTCAGTACTTCACTCCTGTGGAACACAATGTATTTATCGTTCGCCGATAAAGAATTAACTAGGGCATAGCAGACGCAGTTTAAAATTCGTGACGTCACAGTTATCTACTTCGGGCCTTCAAAGCGGAGTCGGCGCTTGTCATTCGACATCGCCTCTCTCGTTGGTTACCATGCCTTCTGTCGCGGTAGGAGTGGCTTTTTGAACTCGTGAAAGGTTAATTTACTAGCAAAGCTCAGCCTACGTTTCTCTTTAGTGTTCCTTGAAAAATTTATTTATTTATTTATTTATTTATTTATTTATTTATTTATTTAACTCCCTCGCAGACTTCTGGATGGACTATTGCGGGAGAAGGAGGGTAGAATAGGTAAGACATAACGAAACAGAGGGGAACGGGAAGTCAGTCGTTGCATAATCTTTGCCCTTGGGAAATTGAATGTCATGAAATAATCCACGGTAGAAGTAACAATTTCTTTGTATGTCAAATTGTGGAAGTGCGCATGCGATGCTCGCAATATAGTTTAGTTAGTTAGTTAGTTAGTTAGTTAGTTAGTTAGTTAGTTAGTTAGTTAGTTAGTTAGTTAGTTAGTTAGTTAGTTAGTTAGTTAGTTAGTTAACGACGGTTGCAATGTGGGCTTGTTCGTAATGCATCTTCAAGGGGAGTACGGTAGCGCGATTAAAAGAAGGGACAAAAGAAGACACACAGGGACACATAGTTAGTTAGTTAGTTAGTTAGTTAGTTAGTTAGTTAGTTAGTTAGTTAGTTAGTTAGTTAGTTAGTTAGTTAGTTAGTTAGTTAGTTATGCTTTGTTTAATAAGAGCATTTCTACGTTTCGCCCGCATCTGAATGGGAAGATCGGAGCCAGCCCTGACGTAAAGCTTCCTCCTAAGAACAGGACTGTCTCCAACCATTCACATCACACTAATGGCAGTCTTGACAAATCGCGCCAGTGTGCACCGGGGTGTCGTGCAAGTCATCGTTGCATTAGGGCGCCGGGTGGGGGGGGGGAGTAAGTTTGTCGGTGTTATCAAACCAAAAAAGGAAAGACGGTTTGCTGCCGTATGAATCGGACCGCACCAAGCCAACACCACCTAGATAGCACAAGGCCTTTTCACTCCGATCCATGACGCCATGTTACCTGGCCCGACTGCCCTAGAATCTAATGGGGATGCTCCCGAGTCGGCAACAGTGATTTTGACGTCACCGCTTTCATCACGCCAGCCTTGTCAATGGAAATTTTGGGCCAGGTAGCGTGACGTCATGGACCGGAGTAAGCAGGCCTTGTGCTATCTAGGTGGCGTTGACCAAGCTCGTAAAGCGAGCCATTGCCACTACGTGCCTTGGGTCGGCTGTCAACGGAAGTTACGTGTTGTCGCCAGACGCGCGATAGGCCCATCGAAGCCGGCTTCCCTCGCTCTGCGATTCGCGCTGTATCGGATCCCTTGCTGCTATACTTTGAGGGCTCGAAAGCAGCAGCAAAAGGCAGCAACGCGAAGCAGCCGAAGGTTTCGCCACACGTGCGCCGAGCGGGGCATTCGGCGAACGAGGTCGCCGACAAGTGCGGGGTTCCGATCGCGCTGTCGGTCTCAAAGAAGCTGTCTAAGCTTTGTTCTCGCGTCGGTGGGCAAAATACAGCAATACGGCTGCTCGCGACAAGAGGCACGAAACGCGCTCCCCGAATAGCGCCATTGAGATGAAGATAAAGATTGAGACACTAGGTAAGAGTAGAAACATGAACGCACGACTGATATTAAAACTTTTTTTTATATATCAAAGAGCGGGAGCATTTGTGTTACCGATCCATCTATCAACGTGCACAATAGTCAGAAAGGTCTTTCTTTTTCTTTTTTAGCTCACGCGTATACTTTACTGTGACAGCGCTGTTATCGCGCTCTTTGTTTCGCGTACTCTGTCTGCATATAACAGTGGCCAATGCCGCTGAATACAAAGTGTGATTTCAGCGCTTGTTCTTCGTACGCTCCCACGCGACTGTGTCCTGCTTGCGCTACCTTCCGTTCCAAGTATTACTCTGATGTTCGCCGCCGGCGCAGCTACATTGGCGGGGAAGAGAAAGAAAGTATAGACGACACAGAGCGGCTTTCCTCTTCAACGTGATCTTGGATCGTAGCGCGAAGTGACACGGACACAGACTAGAAGCACAGACAGGACGAGCGCTTCTAGTCTAGTCTGTGTCCTTCTAGTCTGTGTCCGTGTCACTTGGCACTACGATCCAAGATCATGTTACCGTACCAACTCGCCCAAATTTCTATCCTTTCGCTTTCCTCTTTCCCACGTCATTTCGCTACGAACATCTTTTTTTTTCTAATAACACAACCTAGCAGTCCCGAATTGTCACGACGGTTCTTTAACGGTCTCCACTCACATTTTTTTTCCTTCTTTTTTTTTTACTTACGCACACAGGACGCTCAGAAGGTTCTGTTCCAAAGCATCCAGGTGTTCGTGCCGGTCTTCGGCGACGACATGCTTCCTGTTCACATATTCACGGCGCTGAAGCGGGGACTGTTCAACAAGGACCTCAAGCTGCTCATCGGCGTAACGCCCGACGAAGGCACCAGCATACTCAGCTCGTGCGTCACACACCCCCGATCTCCTTCCCGGTCGCGTTCCACGCTGCGCCTTTTACTTTCTTTGATCGGAGAGCAAGATTCGCAGTCCCGACGAAGTCGACACGCCTCGCGTCTCTCTGCAAGAGTTGAAAAAAGAACGCTAGCGTTCATTTGGGCCGTCACGTAGCATCGCAGTTACCAGCGCAGCAACACACTTACCGTGCAAGTAACGCCAGCATGTTGCGCCGTCTATACTACGGTCGAATGTTATATACGTCACTTTTCACGTGTGAAGCATTGCCTTTTGTATAGAATGTCTAAACAAGCAATTGCCAAGGTTCGCCCCCGAATGTGCGTGGCGCCGGGTCTACGAGGCTGCTCTACAAAGCCACGGCAATTCCGCAGCTGGCTTCCGGTTCCTGACCGAGTCGGAAGTTCACTGACATTTCGGAACTCTCGTACGGTTTCCTTCTCCCCAATGCAACACGCACACAATAGGTCGTCGTCAGTTTAATCCCGTGGCCGCTTGACTTGATGATTTGCAATATGCTCGGAGCATGAAGAAATTACATTAAATTATGGGGTTTTACGTGCCAAAACCACTTCCTGATTATGAGGCACGCCGTAGTGGGGGACTCCGGAAATGTAGACCATCTGGGGTTCTTTAACGTGCACCTAAATATAAGTACGCGGGTGTTTTCGCCCCCATAGAAGCGCGGCCGCCGCGGCCGGGATTCGATCCCGCGACCTCGAGCTTAGCAGCCCAACACCATAGCCACTAAGCAACCACGGCGGGTCTCAGAGCATGAAGTCATCCGCCCCGTTCACAGTGTCCGGTGCCGCCTGCGTACCAGGCGTTGATCCGAGTAATGACCTTCTGATCCCGTATCTTCTCATTCCGTGTCTTTTGGTCGCGTTTCCTTCGTCGTTGAGCAGAAATTATTTTCCACGACGAAAGAAACGCGTAGAAATGTGACGAAAGAATTTTTTTTTTCCAACGACGCCAATCGGGACACCGCGCGTAGAACGTGGGTTGACGCCATGAAGCGGTGTGTCACCCGCCGTGGTTGCTCAGTGGCTATGGTGTTAGGCTGCTGAGCACGAGGTCGCGGGATCGAATCCCGGCCACGGCGGCCGCATTTCGATGGGGGCGAAATGCGAAAACACCCGTGTACTTAGATTTAGGTGCACGTTAAAGAAACCCAGGTGGTCGAAATTTCCGGAGTCCCCCACTACGGCGTGCCTCATGATCAGGAAGTGGTTTTGGCACGTAAAACCCCATAATGTAATGAAGTGGTGTGTGTCCCCCTTCACTCTGTTGTTTTGTTCTTGCGCCGCCGAACAGAATGCATCGTAGACCACACCAACATGTCCGTCAGGAACTCGTTCTGAATGATGCGTTGTCCTGTAGTTCGTGACGCGATCTGGCATGATCGCCATCACGCCCGTCCTCTTTCAGTCGTCTAAAAAAAAAAATGCGTTTCACCGATGTCGCTGCAGTCTAGGCTTGTTTGTTTTCATGACACGCTGCGCCTGAATATGCTAGCGTTCGTCGCACTCCTCCGTACTTTCCAACGCCTGTATTAACACATGGAGAGAGAGAGAGAGATAATTTAATTGAAAGAAGGCAGAGAGGTCGGCCTGAGCTAAGGTGCTCTAGCCTGCTACTCTGCACAGGGGGAGGGGGACATAAAGATGTGATGAGAGATGTTGACGACATAGCAATATCAACACAAAATTCTGGTCCTGTTTAAGGGGAAGCTGTCAATTCCTGGCGCAACTTTCCTATGGACGGTGACCGCGCTGCTTGCTTCCTCGAGAATAGTTCTGTATGTGTGACGCGGTTCTTGTCTTACGGTAACGTCGGGACGACTTTATCGTGCCATTGACATTTTGTTTGATTCACTGTGGTATCCGACCTTTTAATTCGATTTGATTGTTTCTTCGCGTTGTAACTTTTTATGCGCTTTGCTGCGAAACGAATTGTGTTAGCACGAGAAGCGACAAGTTACGATTTTTCACAGGTCATGCACTCGTTCTGCGTTACGTATGATGTGCATATATTTGCAGCATTATTTTAAATATTTAGCAGGCAGTGTGTTCTTTTCACCCTAAGTGTTTGTGAAAAGGTCCTGTTTATTTTTTCTACGTTTACTTTTTTTCCTTGTTTAGTGGTATTGTTACCTACGGTTTTTTTAATAGCGGGCCCCCTCGGAAGCCAAACTATTCCTTACACTGTCGCAGCCAGTAAACAACATCATCACCTACGCCCCAAGCGTGTGATCTTTCTCTCTTTGAAAAAAAAAAAAACCACCCGCGCAGGGCATTCCCGCAGTTCTTCCGGCGCGACAGCCATCGCCATGTGAGCAAGTCCGAGCTGTTCTCCACCTGCAACCGCACTTTCCTGCACAACTTCTCCAAGTCTCAGCTGCGCCGCATCTTCTGGAACTACATGGGCCTGCGGGGCCACAGCAGCTACCTCAGGCAGCGCACCATCCTGTCCTCCTGCATCGCCGACTACTTCATGATCTGTCCTTCGCACCACTACGCGCAGGCCCTCAGTCGAAAGGTGAATGACCTCTCAGCCTCAGTCGAAAGGTGAATGACCTCTCAGCCTCAGTCGAAAGGTGAATAACCTCGACAAGATCGGCAAGGAACGAGCCCTCGTGCTTGGTCGCCTCGTTGTCAAGTTGTTCATTTGCTTCGCGCTCCTCGTGACCTATTCATGACGCAATCATAACGCATCAACTAGCACAGTCTACTACACTTCTAAGCTTTGTGATTAACTCAACTAGCTTGTTTTTAAAGCGACGCTAGAGTGAAACACTTAATCAGTTCATATTAATAAAGTATTCTTGGAGAAGTTTACTTTAGTTGCAGTCATATGATGATTATTAACAGAGGAAGTGGCGGTCAAAGTTTCCTTTTCTTAGTTTCTCGCGCGCACCTTTTACAATTCGGGACGTCACTGTGACAGCGCGAATTGAAAGATGGTTCATCGCTTCTTATTTTCTTTATCTTTCCATTTGGAAGCATAAGCCGCAAGGCGCAAATAAATAAGGAACGTTAAATAATATCTTCCAGCTCTGCATCATGCAAGGTGAGCAGTGTCCTTGCACTTAGAGGTCCCTCCCAAGTCCTTGACTATGGGACCTCCTAGAGTTACATTCCTGTACGAAATTTTAAACGCATCAATGAACTGAAACTGAAACTGCAGCAGTGTCCTTGCAGATTTGTCGTCCATCACCCAATGGTCTTAGTTTTCAGGTAGGTCTGTCTTAAATTCGTAATTTTGATCTCCTGCATTCTGGAACACAGGACAACAATGGTAATGTTGTTGGCAATTCGGCCGCTGTGGACGAGTAAATGTTTCTGAAACTTTCACACGTTACCTCTTCGGATCTCTAGAACACAACGTAGTGCATTCCTTCTCTTTTTTTTACCGGTAAAAATATTTCACTCGGTCCGGGCAGACGGCTTCGAGATCCACGACGTCACGGCGCTCTGGTACGGCAATTTCAAGGTGGCGTCATCACCCGTCTCCTCGTTTCTGGGTCTGGAGGTTTTGCACGTTCTGTCCCGTGGTAGCGCTGCGTCCAGATTCCCCCCCCCCCACTCCCCCCGCAGTCTTCAAGCTGCCCTTTACGGCACCGCTGGGAAGGGCAACGGACAGACACGAAGCGAGCACAACACAGCATGCGCGCGCTGTCTCACCGAAATCCGTCACGCAGGACGCTGTCACGTCTAACGTCACTTCGTCGCCACCCGCAATGTCCTCCCGCCGCGCTAACCGTTATTAAACAGAATCCAACACCAACTGTAGATGTAGCCCGACTTCCGACGCTTCCGACAAGTTTCGTGGGGGCGCGTTCGTCGGCCAAGTCAGCTGCGCGGCGTCTCACGCCGAGACGGTGCCGTGCCGTCTCGCCGCGGATCACTAAAACTCCGCTTACAGACCGGTTCGCACCGTGCCTGGGACGAATTGTGGGAGATAGCAGGCTGGTATCTCCGGAACTCAGAACCGGGGTTGTTGGAGAAGTATGGGAGAGGTCTTTGCCCTGCAGTGGGCGTAACCAGGCTGATGATGATGATGATGATGATGATGATGATGATGATGATGATGATGATGATGATCTCCGGAACGAGTGAGCGAGGAAGAAAGAGCAGATGCGAGGCCGATGCCGCAACATCGTTGTCGTCGCCGATGGGTGTCGCGATTCGGTTGTCTGTCGTCGTGCCGTCTCGCTCGTGAGGCCGTCGTCGAGCGCACCGTAATCGTTGCGTCGTCGTTGCGTCGTCGTCACACTTGTCTCGCCGACTGCCGAAACACTTTGTGCCGCAGTCCTCGTCGAACGCTGTCATCGAAGTCGCCAGCATACTTCCCAAAGTATTGCGAGTGTACTCGACTGATTTTGTTTCCGCAGTCCGCGTTGTAGGTACTATAGCTTACTTGGTCAATCGTCTTCGATAATCACTGTACAAATTTTACGTGGTTATCGATTCGTTCATACATTCGCTTCTTTATCATGTCGTCAGGACGCAATGGGTGCTTTAGAGGGGTCGGGCACGTTGTTTACGAAACAATCACTCATTTCAAAGTTAAAAGTAAAAGTGTATTTGACACCGCATTCGCACAATGTACACAACGTAAGGGACACAGGCAAAAAAATAGGCTCATAAATTGGCTCGGCCCACCCCCTCCCCCATTCCGCATTCTTCCCAGGTCTGTGCCTCTAAGAAAGGGAAATATTCGCGCTCACATTGAAGACGAATGTCAATCACTGTACCGGCTGTTTCACGCAGCTAGAAACAAACTTCGAAAAAACAGCGATACATCTTTAGACGAATGAGACGCACCCGAAAAGTTGTAGGACGCGCTCGGTAACAGCCGATGACGTTGCTCCCAGGACGTTGTCTTTTACACGGTTCGTGTTTTTTCAGGCTCTGAACAAACACCTCGAAATATAAAAAAAAAACTACGACGTAACTGCGCTCATGCACTCCTGAATAGCAGTGCCCTGAATGGTGTTCTTAAACAACGAAGCCTGCAACATACCCGTCGAAAAAAGAAAGAGAAAAAAATAAGCCCGAGGTAGTGTGTTTGCCTTGGCGTTCGAATCCGTGTTCGTATCTCTTATCAATACTGATGTAGCTAGATGTGACGGTGGCAGTTCAAACCACACGCCACGGCCCACTTAACATGTATCGGCCTCGATACGTACTGCATGCACTGCTACGGCGGAAGCAGCGGCTATTGCGCTACCTATCGCATGCAGGGAAAAGCCAGACAGCTCAGCCTTAGCAATGTCCGACCAAGAAGTGGCGTGCAGAATGTAGCTACAAGGCAGCATATTGCAAGTCGCCCTTAAAATCTTAGGCGACAGATTGAAAGAAGATCATGGAATTTTCGGTTGTCCTGGCCCCGAGGGTCCTCTCGGAAAACCAACAGACGCACGCTCTAGTTCGAGGCTTTATTAAGCGAGCTAAAGATGCGAAAAGTGATCAAAAAGGACAATTTCCTGCTGCTCCGCGATATGCTGGAGCACCGGCGAAGAACCGACAACGGTAGGCCCCACCACACAAACTATGCTTAACGTAATGGAGGCGCAGAAATATGTGGAAGAATACAGACGCATACCGACCCACATTTAGGCAGGTACCATAAACTAAACCCAACCTCGTACAATCACTCTTGCCCGTGCTGCGGGTCCTGGCCTTCATTGTCTCACTTAACACGGGAGAGCGCCGACTTCATACTCTTAATTCACATCTGGTACTCTCCTTACTAAGGGAGCTCTGGGAGGCCATCCTCTCCCTTGCGGACCCCGAGGCCCAGAAGGGCCTCCTGGACCAAGCTGGGCGGGTCGCGGTGGCCCCATTGGAGTCCTGGAATAGAGACCCACACTGCACCGCTCCCTCCCCCACCCCTTCTTTCTTTTTTCTGACCAAATGTTTATTCCTCCTCCTCTTATCATTTAGGAACGTGACGTATCTACGTCAATATTTACAACGTAGTCGCTGGTGTAGACGCTGGACACCGTGGCCGATAACTGTCCTTATTTATTTCATTTTCGACATCGAAGAGCCGGCAAAAGATCGATGGTTCCTGCGTCGTCACGGACGTAAATAACCCCAGTATGGACTGCTTGCAGCACGGCCGCGTGGGCGCTGCGCCCTTTAAACACGTGACCTCACCGCCATTGAGTGCCTCGTCACTTTCCCAACCTTCGCGATTCTCTCTCTCTCTCTTCATCCCCATACCCCCTTCCCCCCGTGCAGGGTAGCAAAGCGGACGTGCGTCTGTTTAACCTCTCTGCCTTTCCTTTCTTCTATTTCTCTCTCTCTCTCTCTCTCTCTCTCTCCTTTCCCGATAGCGGACGACGGGCTGAGCAAATGCAGATAAGCGCAGTTTTTACTTTCTGTGCCAATTATTGTTCGCCAGTAATGCAACGTTTTCGGCTGAAGGCGTGTGCGGAACTTTAGTGCTGGTGCCGGTGAATTTCGGTCAACGTCGGTGCTGGTGCCAAACGGTCTTATTTTTGGCCGTTACGGCGGTGAGCGAATGCTCCAGGTCGACGCCTGTGCGTCCTTCGATTGCTGGTGCTTCTTTTTTTTCGTCTGTTATCTCGTGACAACAGATATCGCTTCACTATATACGTAAGTGCTGTGTAATCCATCGCTACACTGATTACGTCTATATGTGCGAGCCTTCTGTGCATTACGTTTGTTTTTAGTGGCATCAAAGTTAATCTTCCTGTTTATCACTGGCTCACGCAATCATCGGTTTTTTCTGGGCATGCAAGAGGCGCGTAAGCGGAGAAAACAGTGCGAGCTATGTGTGCAATAACGTCTGCTTACTTGACTGCAATGTTATTTTATTGGTTTATAGGTCACCGAATCAGTCATTCGGTAGAAGAAAAATAAAAAGGACATAAGTAAATGAAGATTCCCGCCCAGAGTGCATTGGTGTTTTACGTTTCAATGAAACTGGAGTCGGATAAGCTTATACTTCGTTGTGCTTCACCTGCTCGGAACAAAATTTGCATTGGCACGTCTCTGTTTTTTATTCATTCCTATACTCGTCACGGCATAGGAAAATATGTTTCACTCTCTCAGTTTATTATCGTGAGTGCGTGCACAGTCAACTGCGATAACCCGTACGCACGAGCCCTGAATAGCCGTTTCCCCTGTTTATAAAATGTGCATCACCGGGCGCAATAGCCTCGTTAAAAACAAAATTCTAGTACGATGACATCGAAAGTGTACGAGAGGATAGTCAATTGGGGCCTACGCTATTAAATAGTTTACACCCTTAAAAGCGAAAAAAGGGTGTAAAGATAAATATAAACCCCAATCCTTACACCCAAGATGGGTGTAAGGGTGCGAGTTATAGATTATTTACACCCTTTCTTAGTTTTGAGGGTGTAACTGTTTTTTTCAGTGATAGCTGATCGCTCACGCCTCGTGACTGTACATATCGCATTTACATCGAAGCTGCACATTCTATTTTTCCGAATATGAGCAGCCTAATCTGTACAAACACTCATTCATCTACGACAGACATTTCTAAAGGGCACTGTCTACACAACAACGAAAACCATTCCTCTTTTTGGTACACCATGGTACGCTGATATCGCGTAGAGTCGAAGCATACACTGTTCCAGTTGTTTGGAACCACACTTGGCTTCGCATGTGCAACATGTTATCCTGCCCAGTGAAGGGCTTGGAACAAGGCCATTCCGCTTTGGTGGCGATTCAGGCCCTCGGCTGCAGCCAGAAGGCCTTGTATGGCGTCGTGCGGCTTGGGAGCCGGCAGCGCCACTTGTATCGCGCTCCGCAAGATAACCTCTGTAAACGGTCTGTAGAGACAGACGTATTAAAAGAGAGAGGAAGTGAAGCATAGATAGGCAAAATTGTTGCTGTACAACGGGTGTAGTAAAGCGCGATTGGTTCAAGTGAACTAGGTGAACTAGGGGACCATATGTCGCCGCCCCATCGTAGGAGACCGTACGCATAACAAGCGACAAGGGCAAGCGCGGTGTCACTTGTCTCGTCCACCTTTACGCTGTGCACTTGCGTTTATGAATCACCAACGCGCTCACCAATCGGCCACCCTTCATAGCAGATGCCATCAGAAATAACCGCGATCAACCACCGCCCCAGATTGACACGCCTACTCGGACGCTCCAGCCGCGTTCCCCGAGTCTCTCGAGCACGGCGTCCGCGGTTATGGTTATGGTTATGGTTATGGTTATACGTAACTGGTTATGGCTGAAGAGCTCTGCGCGGGTGACTTCACCGCGTTACGTAATCCCCGGCCACGCTTCCATGTCCAGGGCGCCGACGTGTACTTCTACCTGTTCGCGTACCGCACCAAGAACTCGATCACCCCTCCCTGGATGGGCGTCGTGCACACGGCCGAGGTGTACTACCTGTTCGGCGAGCCGTTCTCCACCTCGTGGTACACGGACGAAGAGCGGGAGTTCAGCAGGACCATGGTCGACATCTGGGCCACGTTTGCCAGAACGGGGTACGTTGTGCGGTCCTTGCTTCCTCGCCGCCCCCCCCCCCCCCGGCTTGAGACGTGCGTGGCCTTCGAGATCGCAGCGGCATAGCTGCGATTTCGGAGGCGCCGCGAGCAGAGTTCTACTTTCACTCGTGAAGTCACCGACTAAAGGCGCAACAACCCTGGTGACTTCGTAAACCCGTAATGCCCCGACGTATTATACGCGTGCTACACGGTGAGTTAGATGTATCGCGGGCATCTGTACCACGTATGCCAGGACGGAGTACGCGCTTGGTGCTTCTCAAGCTTAAGATGTGCGTGGCCTCCTGTAGCTCGCAACGGTGACGGTGTGAACTCTGTGACGTCACTAAGGAAGACACCGCTAAAGGAAGTTAGGATGGATAGTTGGGCGTGTTGGTTAAGCATGATCTGAGGTGAAGGCGCTAAAATGACGGAGGACGAAAACTGTCACGCAAAGAACTGTCACGCAAAGAACTACTTTACCTGAACGCGAATGCGCCCTGAGAAACTGTGATAGCGCTCCAAGTATAAATCAGCGGCGTTTTTTCCTGATTAAACAATGTTGGAAGTGGCGCCCTGTGTGTATGTGTGTTTCTTCTTCGTCCTCCGTCATTTTAGCGCCTTCACCTCAGATCACGCTAAAGGAAAATCCTGGGCGACTTCTTAACCCAGCAATGCCTCAAGGATCGCGTATGCGACGCCGACTTTGATAATATCATTGACGCCTGGACGCTGTTCGCCGGAACGGTGTACCCGAAAACAGGGACGGCAGGGTGACGGCGCCGACGGTGACCGTGACGACGGTGCGGCGGTGACGGCACGGGGCACGTGGCCCCCTGCCGTCAGAGATGTGCGCAGACTCAGAGATCGGTACGGAGGCCGTGAGCTAGGCTGTCTCAATGATGAAGACACCGCTAAAGGACGAGCGAAGTTATGGCTGCAAGCAGACATTCTCCAGCGATCACTTTCCAGGGACCTGACACTTTTGTGAGATTTCGTGTCTTTGAACCGGACGCGTTGGACAGCGTTTGTCGCGCTGGCGCAAACGTAGCGAGCTTGGCAAAGCACGCGTCCAGTTCTGAGTCACACGAGATCTCGCTAGAGTGATGTTATCCTCCAGTGGCGATCGCTAGCGAATACCGCCCCAGCTCTTCGGCAAACGTAAATGCAAATTTCCAAGCGGGCAATGCACAAATAGGCCAAAATGCACAGAAAGATAAAGGTCAAGCGACTGTAGGAAGTGAAATTTTGATTTAGGCCGGAAATTGCTTTATACAAACAGTTGAAAATCGCAAATTCTCAGAAAACTAAACAATCAAGTTTACAACTTTGTCACTCAGGAATTAAAAAACCGTTATAAAATCCTGTAAACTGCATCTAATTGTGCACCTAAAGCGAACGACATTGATCTGTTATACACAGCTCTCAAGTATACCGCTGATATGTGAGCATGACTTTAGCAAAACCCTTGTGAACATTGTAACGAATTCATATAAGATGTAAATTGACGTATCAAATTTGTCCGATTTAGATGCTCTGACAGATACAGCTTACGGAACTGCGGTATCTATTCAGAGTTCGAGATTTGTAAACTTTCTGCTTCTACTTTTATTTTAACTTGCGAATTGTTAAAATGTTGCGGCCATTGTTAAAAATTCAAGGCCGAAATTAAAATTCTCCTTACTACAGTCACTAGATTTAAATTTTCTCTCATAAATACTTCAAATTTCATTCAAGTCGATGCAGAGGTTGCCTAGTAAAAGCATTTCTGCGCTTTACATGCATTGGAATACGCAGCACCAGAGTTGGCCCCCAGCTGAAGCTTCCTCTTAAGGTCCCATTAAGCCATTATTATCTTTGCATAAGTGTTTATACAGGCAGACAGGTCCAAGATTATTTCTATAAACAAGTGCTACGTTTCATTACTAGAATCAGATGGCGAAAGCGTACACCTAAGGAAACGAGTTCTTTTTTTTTGGCACTTAGGTCCTGCAATCGAATTTCCCACAACCTGTACAGCTCTATGAGTAAAAAACTTGCCAGCTACGGTACTTCATTGCGACAAGGTGCAAACAGGCAAGAGATACTGAGAGAACGTAAATCTGGATCCGTTTTAGAAGTTACCTGAAAAAGACGTCCAACTAAATTACAATCTTTAAACAAAATAAAACACTTTTCCAGTTTCAGAGATAATAGAGAGATAATATCTCTTATATAAAGCCACGTCTTAACTGGCAAACTGTCAGTGCAAAATTTGGCATACCTAGCTGTACCATCGCCTCCGACATCTCCGCCGCGGGGCGTTGCTCCCCACCAGAGATCCCGGAGTCCCACGCCTGCGCCTATGAGCTGCGTCGTCAAGCTCGCCAGATGTCGCCGCGGTGCTCTGCGTGAGTAGTGGCCCTGTGTAAGCTCACACAACGCGACGCTACGCTTGAGGCAACCAAGCAGAAAGGCTCTCGAGCACTAACAGAGCGTGAACTCGTGGCATATGCATTTATAACAATTGAGAGTTTTAGTTTAGGGGACGCAAGCAGCTTGCGCACGCAAGTACTGGGGGGGGGGCGGTACTGCGCATGCGCAGACGCATACGTCTAGGTCTGCGCATGCGCATTACCGGCGCCTCTAGTTCTTGCGTGCGCAAGCCGCTTGCGTGCCCTAAACTAAAACTTCCTAATGTTGTTTAGATGCGATGCGATCAAGCCTGGCGGCGATGGAAATATTTAAGAGTGTAGATAAGATACGCGAATTGCAAAAAAAAAGGAAGAAGAAAGCTATTTTTCCTTCGTTATACAGATGCTATACCCCGTTAGTGCGCCAATGACTCTCAGCGGCGCTCTTCGTGCGATTTCAGGCAGCCGCCGAAGAACCTGCACTGGCCCAAGTACCTGTGGAGCAGACCGCGCTACCTGCAGCTCAAGCCTCGCAAGTTCACGGCCGGCCGCGGGCCCCGCGTCGAGTGGTGCAGACTGTGGCTCAACCCCGACTATTGAAGACGCGGTCCTCGCGCAGCGTCTGCAGGTTGCATCGCTTTCGCCCGCGTGGAGCGACGAAATGACGTCACCACGAGCGGTTCAAGCGTCCGCCGATCTGCCGAAATCTCTAAACGGTCGCCCCTTCTGTCGCTTCAACTGCTCGCCGGGTAACAAAGGTGTCATTCAGCCTGCTGGCTTGGTGACAAGGATGCAACCTGAGGTGCTTCATATATTGCTCGACCTAGCTGCGCCGGTGTATCATCGGGAGCCGTTCTAACGTCTGGCAACAACGGTGCGACTTAGAACGCTTCAAGCGTCTGATACTACGTGCGGATCAAGCGTCCCGTCAACGTTGGCGCTACCTCGAGCGTTTCAAGAGCACGTGTCAGCACGGCAACGTGGGTGTCGTTGTGAACGTTGCAAGCAAGCGTCCGAAAACAGTGCGGCTACGCTGGACGCTTCGGGCGTCAGGCAATCTGGCAACTATGCCGCAGTGTTGGACGCGCCAAGCGTCCGCTATTATAGCAGCGCAGCGTCCCGCGACGGTGCAGTGCCACTTCGGGTGCGTTAAGCGCCCGACCAACGTTGGTTACTGCTTTGGCGGACGCTTCACGCGTCCGGTATCAATATTACCACGATCTACAAAAATTAGTTGCAAGCGTGAAAAGCAATGTTTAGTAGCGCATGCACCGATTTCGCCGCGGATGCACGCATTGCGCTATGCTAAAACGCATTGCTGGTTGCGTGCCTTCTGCACGCAGGGTTAATGGACACACGCGCAGTTTTCGTAAGCGTACCGTGGCGTACGCATTAAAGAAATTTCCACGCTTAAGGATGCTTGTTGTCTGCAACTCGCTCCCTTACACCGATGGAAAAGGGCATGTTTAGTCAACATTTACACCCACATGAAACGCCATTTTGTTAGATTTAGACACTTTCCCTCAATGACTGTCTTGCTGGCCTTCCTACATTTAACTTTTTACTGCCAGCTCTGATGCCTTTAGAACTGCCGTAATTGCTTCGACATCCGCCACTGGCACTGGTGTCTTTCGTAAGCATCCAAGGTGCGTTGTGTGAGGCCTATAAAAAAAGTAAGGCGATTGCACAGTGTTCCTCCTGGACTCTAACTACTACATCGTTTGTCAACCCTTACAAGTATTCACTAATAAATGCGGGATGATTCTCATCTAAATGCAAAAGCTCCGACGGCCATAAGGCGGGCATGACACGTATATTGAGCGCCTGCCGCGGGCTCAGGCCTAGGGCGGCATTTCAACTTAACACTTCGGAGTGCGAGGTACCGGTGTTCAGCTCGGACCCCGCACTTCAGCTTCGCGATCTGATTATTCCCTTAATACAGTTTATCTATCTGTCTGCGGACCGTCAACTGAGCTTTGGAGATTGCCGGAAGTCAAGGACTCACGGCCACTTCACGCCTACTGGCACAACAAATCAAGCAGTAATACAAACAACTCCAATATCTGACGAAAATAAACTTTTTCCACCTCCTGCTCCTCCGGTTCAACAGATCCAAAAAGAAA
Organism: Dermacentor variabilis; assembly: GCF_050947875.1. Classification (NCBI taxonomy): domain Eukaryota; kingdom Metazoa; phylum Arthropoda; class Arachnida; order Ixodida; family Ixodidae; genus Dermacentor; species Dermacentor variabilis. The sequence goes on along the minus strand of NC_134575.1, from coordinate 39,439,176 downwards.
ATTAAGTTGCCGGTTCATCCATTCTTCAGAGATGATTTGCGACTTTAATGCTATTAGCAGTCGATCCGGTGATCAGTGCGTAATTATTGATTTGTTTTTGCACAGCGATTAATTACGAAAGGTGGCATGTAATCATTGGCCCAAGTTGACGTCAGAGGTTTGCTGAAGAGGCGCATGTCCGGTGACACACATCTACTGACCAATGTTTTGATCAAAGTATTTCATTAAAGAATGTCACATGTACCGAGTGTCATATCCTCGGTGACCCAAATTGGCCCAACGGTTTGGTTTTGAACCCCGTTCCCTCGGCACAGCCGCCCGATGCTGTATGCCCATATCATTGTGGACCACCCAGCGAACCAAGTTGACGTCAAAGGTTCGCTCAAGAGAGGCGCATGTCCGGTGACACACATCTACTGACCAATGTTTTCATCAAAGAAGTTCAATAAAGAGTAGCACATGTACCAAGTTTCACATCCTCAATGACCCAAGTTGGTCCAACGGTTTGGCTTTGAACCCCGTTCCCTCGGCGCAGACGCCCGATGCTGTATGCCCATTTCATCGTGGAATACCCAGCGAACCAAGTTGACGTCAGAGGTTCGCTGAAGAGAGGCGCATGACCGGTAACACACATCTACTGACCAATGTTTTCATCAAATAAGTTCAATAAAGAGTAGCACATGTATCGAGTGTCACATCCTCAGTGACCCAAGTTGGCCCAACGGTCTGGTTTTGAACCCCGTTCCCTCGGCACAGCTGCGCGATGCTGTATGCCCATTTCATCGTGGACCGCCCAGCGAACCAAGTTGACGTCAGAGGTTCGCTTAAGAGAGGCGCATGTCCGGTGACACACATCTACTGACCAATGTTTTCATCAATGTAGTTCAATAAAGAATAGCACATGTACCGAGTGTCACATCCTCAGTGACCCAAGTTGGCCCAATGGTCTGGTTTTGAACCCCATTCCCTCGGCACAGCCGCCCGATGCTGTATGTCCATTTCATCGTGGACTACCCAGCGAACCAAGTTGAGGTCAGAGGTTCGCTGAAGAGAGGCGCATGTCCGCTGACATATATCTACTGACCAATGTTTTCATTAAAGAAGTTCATTAAAGAATAGCACATGGACCGAGTGCCACATCCTCAGTGACCCAAGTTGGTCCAACGGTTTGGTTTTGAACCCCTTTCCCTCGGCACAGCCACCCGATGCTGTATGCTCTATTCATCGTGGACTACCCAGCGAACCAAGTTGAGGTCAGAGGTTCACTGAAGAGAGGCGCATGTCCGGTGACACACATCTACTGACCAATGTTTTCATCAAAATAGTTCGTTGAAGAGTAGCGCATGCACCGAGTGTCACATCCTCAGCGAACCAAGTTGGTCCAACGGTTCGGTGTTGAACCCCGTTCCCTCGGCACAGCCACCCACACAGGCTCGAACGACCTCGCTGAGCGCTTACGAGCGCCCTCCAGTTGCGCGATCTTCATCGGTAGCTCCCGCTCGACGCCGACGAACAGACACTCGCATCTGCTCTCGCCCGCGTTCTTCGGGTGCAAAGTCACTGGCCCCATTCTCTGCTCTCGCGAGGCCACGTTTTAGTCGGTTATAGTCGCGTCTCTGCTGTCGCACGCCTCTCCTCGTGCTCGGCTTGTTCTTCGGCCGTGCGCACATTGCGTGTCGTGGTATTCCCACTTTTCCCATTTTTTTTGTTGAAGTTGAAACTGTTGCAACGATGTACACCCTTGCAATTTTTTAACACGCGAGCGTCGACGGTAAGGCCTGTCAGCAGCCTTGCAGCGGCGACGGACGGCGGGATTGGCAACTTCATGTGCGGTCGTGCGAGGCGAATTCTAGTTTGAATGCGTGCTGCTGCACTGTTCGCTTAAGGAGTGCCCCTCACCGCTGCAAGGCCACTGACACGTCGTGTGGTCGACGCTCGCGTGTTATTGTTAAAAAATTGCAAGGGTGTACCTCTTCAATGCACAATCCGGTCCTTACACACCATGGCGGCTATCGCGGCGCACGTCTTCCTATTTCGCCGCCGCAACTGCCGCGACTTTGCATTGAGGACAGACGACAATAGCGGACAGCAGACGCAGCTGGCAGCAACGGCGACCAGTGCGGGTGCCCTCCCTCTCTGCGCAGGTGCGGCGCGCGGTGAAATCCTGTGTCATTTCTTTTTTATGCGCCGTACTATCGTTCGTTATTGTTTTTTGTTCACTTTACGGATGTTGGCATGCCCAGAGAGTCCCCGCTACCAGACTATGCATGCGGCTCATTCATACAGGTCCGTCAGGTAAACAACTTGGCTGTAGAAAAAAAAAGAAAATTGTCGCGCCTCTCCTAACCGTGTAAAATAATTTACATCCTCTGTAGTGAATAAGGGTGCAAATTGGTCTGTAACTCACTTCCTTGCACCCAAAAATGAGTTTCCACCCTGGCATCGCTCAGCGGAATGGCACACCACCGGCGCCTCGTGAAGTCTTGCGGCGCAGGCGCAATCATACCGACAGGCGATAAACCCCAGGAATCGTCTGCTACGGTGAGTCGTCTGCCAATACTTCAAGAGACACCAGTGGTGGCGCTCCGGGGAGCGCTGCCGCGGAGTCTCGTGTTCCCGCTAACAGTGGCCACGCCTGTACGTCTGCTCTTACTATATTTTGTTCTGGCATTTGTGCTATAAGTATGGCCCACAAAGTTAATCTAAATTCCTATTTTAATTGCTGTATTGAATTAACACGTTTGATAATGCTCCTGTCTCAACAGTTGTCTTACAGCTAAATAATCTTGATCCCTCTTCCCCAGTGCAGAGTAGCAGGCTAGAGCGCACTAGCTCAGGTCGACCTCTCTGTCTTTCCTATCAATAAATTCTATTCTATTATCTTGATCCATGAATTTCTTATTCACTTGTCAAGTAGGCACTGACGGATTAGTTTGTTCAGCTTCTTTTTTGTAAGCTCCTCGTCTTCCTAGTTCTGCAGAATGCCTATTACAGGAAGACAATCTTCGAAAAAGTTGTAAGCCACTGGTGAAAGGTCTAGAGCATTTCCTTCTCTAGAGGAAACTGTTGCACATGGAAGGACAAAACCTTGCGGGAATACCGAAGAAGCGCGTGGCTCGCTAAGCGCCGACGTAAGCACCTTTGTGCGCATGCGCGGCAACGCGACTGGGCACCAAGGTAAATTTGCTCGTCCGCAACGAAATCTCCTCGTCCGCTTAGTTCTCGGTTATAACAACCGCGAGAACATCGAACATCACAGTCTATACAGAACAACAGAGAAGGAGGCGGTTCTTTTTTCTTTTTCTTTTTGGCGACAACATTTCGCCGCGTAACGTAAGATGCACCCGGCGCCGTAGCACCCGGCGCGAAGAAGACAGCGCTTGCTGTGCTTTTTTGCACTAACGCAGCGCTTCTCCAATTGGTTTCTGCACCTTGTGAAGCTCTGTGCGACTTGCAGTGTCTAACCAAGAACAGGCGAGCACAAAGTTCTCTAACTTAACCCCCTCGTCCGTGCAGCAAGAATTCAAACATGTTCAGCAAACGTTAATTATCCGCATTTTCTTCCATAAAGAGAACAGAAGTCGTCGAGATATAACGTAATGCAATTTCCTCCAACGGATTAGCTAGCACTCGCTCGACTCGGGAGCTGCTGTCGATAGGTTGCGTCAATGTGTTTACCCACTCTCCTCTGGAATCTTTTAATCCCATTCCCCATCCCTATAAAGAGTAGCATTCCAGCGGTTATATACGCGCCGGCAAAATTCTGTTTTTCTAATAAAGAGCCCCTCTCTGTCTCTCCTACACACGACAGGGAAGCGTACCGCGTACGGAATACTTTTCCTTTCGTCTTATAGCGGTTTCGATGAGGTTTGTGGCTATTCGCTACATAATGATACGTAACGACTGCACAAAAAAGTGTACTTATCCTTTCCTTCTCTTCGATGCGGAAAAAAGTAGCCCGGCTGTCCCTTCCCCCGTCCGACCACCGTAGGGCCGCGCGGAACGCCTTGTGGGCTTCTGTTTTTTTTTTTTTTTCATTCATCGCTGCACCACTGTCCAATACAGAAACAAAATGTTGCAGCGCACAGTAAAAGGGTTCCCTTGCGACACTAAACAACACACATTCATTCATTCGCAGTAAAAGGCAACGGCGTGAGCGTGTGGAGAGACGAAGGAAGCACAGGAAGCGCCAGGAGCAGACGTACAGAATGGCAGACGAAGCGTTAAGAGCGAAAGTGCCGCCTGTTGACGCAGCAGACGAAGCGGCCAAACAAAGATACAGGACGCCGAAATAGGAAATAGCCGAAAACACATTTCATTTCTACACATAATTACATCACTTTATTATTATGTAGGTTGAAAAGATAGAGCCACATGGTGCCAAAGTTACTACATTTTTTTTTATTTTGGCTTCCAGTGTCATTGCGACGCTGTGTTGCCAGTACCGAAATTAGCCCCACTGGTTTATATGAATGTATAGGCCTAAAAAACACGATGCCACTCTTCCAAGAAAGCCATGCCAGCTGTCGGAGAGTGTTGGCAGCAGTGAAGATGTGGGTGATAACTTATTGGCTTCCGGGTCAGGAAGGCAGCAGTGAAGATATGGATGATGACTTATAGGTTTCCGGTTCAGGAAGAAAAAATGTACATCTGAGTGAAGACCGAGCGGTCCTGCGTGAAGGTCGCCGGGTAGTTGTAAATCAGCGCGCCGAGCTCTTCCGCGGCCGATGCGAAGCTGTGGTTGTTCTTTCGTGCTGAGCATGCGTCAGTGAGAAAAAGAGAGCAAGTTTGAGAATAAAGCACCGAGGCAGTCTAAACTTGGTAAATTCTTAAATGCTAGAAAATCATGCTTGACTTCCCCTTGCCACACCTAATTGGGAAGGTAAATTGAGTACGTGTGCGTAACAGGGGGTCCTTTAGGATAAAAAAAAAGCAAGTATATAAGCTTGAAATTGTTCAGAGTTAGACGCTCTGTCCGCTTCATTCTCGAGAAATGTTTATGTATTCCGATTCGCCTTCTAGTCTTATGCTTGATAACTGTATTCCTAAATTGCAGACACAAGTACAAGGTAGCGAAACTTCAGTTTTTTTTTCTTTTCCTTTATTTATTTACTCATTGCAAACTCGCTCAGTAAAACTCCAAGAGAGAAAGAGTCAGGGAAACTGACAAATGAGAAGCAGGGACGTCAAACAGGACTTAGCCCGTTTGGCTACCCTACAATGGGGGAAAGGAAAAGGGAAGGGAAAGAATAAGGAACTCGACGATGCGCGCATACATCGATTCTATGCTCCATCCATGGACGTCGCCGCACATAACCCACAATTTGGGGCCTTATTCTGCACATGCCGACCAGTTGATGTTCTTGCTTTTTTTTTTTTTCACGCACGGTCTTCAAGTGGAATTCGTCTTCCCGGCTAACGTCTTCGCAGTAGATTCCGCAAGTGCAATTCGAACTCGTCGTTTCGCTTCACTAATCGAAGCTCGAATTGCGTACACCTGTGATTTTCGGCTGTCTTCTCGGCCATATGAATTGCACTCTGAATGCTTAATGCATTTTTTTGTTTTACTGTTTCTGTCGCGGTTGATTCAGTTGTCGCGCCCTGTGTTATTTTTTTTTCTATTAGAACACGATTCCCGTGTTACTTTATAAAAAAAAACTTTATTGCTGCGTGACGCTACACAAGTGCGGCTTTTGTATTTAAGTAAACCCACCTCTTTTAGACCACAGTATATTATAACTGAAACAATTAATTAATTAATTTTTCTCTCCATATTCACTGTGATCCATCCGCTGCCACCCGATGTACATGACCACGTGGTGCTGTTTGATGAGTCTCGTTCCAGATGCGTCCTGTAACCTCTCCTACCAATAACAAACCTCCTCGCCTCTCTCTCTCTCTCTCTCTCTCTCTCTCTCTCTCTCTCTCTCTCTCTCTCTCTCTCTCTCTCTCTCTCTCTCTCTCCCTGATGCGTATTAGAAGCCTGGACAAACGCCTGAAACACACACAAATAACACTGAGAGAGAGAGAGAGAAGGAAATAACGGGATCGGAGAGAACTTGACTTTCTTCTTTTGTTTACTTTAACAACCACGTGTATAATACAGACACCGGTGCCCGAGATTATAATTGCGCTCAATCGACATGCTGAAATATTGGGACAGTGTAAAAAAAAAAGAACGGTAAACGAAAACATAACTTCCCACAGGTGGGAGCCCCAAACCCACATATACCATACATTACGCGTACGATGCAGATACTTGTACTTTGGAAATAGAATCTGCGTAAAACGTTTCACTGAGACCCGGTTCCCCAAAGTGCACAAAAAAGCGTAAATGTATATTGAAGCCACGCAACGGGACGAGGGCAAAAACAAAAAAAGACAACAACCTATACGGGACACATCCCACCCCCCCCCCCCCCCCCTAGCACCGACTGCCTACTAAACTTCATTTGACTAATGACTTCGACTTATTCGACTTATGTTAGTTGGCAGTCAGCGCTAGTCCTGTTGCAGTTGCCTTCGCGGCCTCGTCGCACCCTGCTGCTACAATGTCCCTTCGAGATTAACCGACTCACTCATACTTAGGTCGTTGCTACACAAATAACACCTTTCGTCGGGCACAACTTACAAGTAGATCAACACCCTAAAGGCTAAAAGGAGGTATCGTGGCTCCTGGAACACAAGTCAAGCACTCGTCGTTTTCGTATGGGAGAAGTGCGCTGTAGAATAATTTCTGCCCTTAAAAGTGCATGAGGGCGTAAATCGGTCTATAACTCACACCCTTACACCATTTTTTGGGTGTAAGGACGTGAGCATGGGTGTAAGGACGCCGCTTACGTTATAATTTTTTGTGAGCGTAAGGGTGGGAGTTATAGATCGATTTATGTCATTTTAGCCTTAAAAGTGAATAATGTTTCAAATCGGTCTATAAATCGCGCTCTTACGCCCTTATCGGGTGCAAGGAAAGAGTGTGCGTTACACCCTTTCTTCCTTAGAAGTGAATAAGGGTGTACGTCGGCCTACAACTCACACCCTCACGCTCTCATTAAGTGAGCGAGTGATGATGAGTGAGTGATGAGTGGGTGATGATCAGTGAGTGAGTGAGTGGGTGATGATCAGTGAGTGAGTGAGTGAGTGAGTGGGTGAGTGAGTGAGTGAGTGAGTGAGTGAGTGAGTGAGTGAGTGAGTGAGTGAGTGAGTGAGTGAGTGAGTGAGTGAGTGAGTGAGTGAGTGAGTGAGTGAGTGAGTGAGTGAGTGAGTGATCGGCTTACGTCATTTTACCCTTTAGAGTGAATAAGGTTTCAAATCGGCCTATAAATCATTCTACCTTTATAAGGTGTAAGGGTGTGTGTTACATCCTTTCTTCCCCTTGCAAGTTAATGAGGGTGTAAATGGGTCTAAAACTCACACCCTTACATTCTCATTGAGCGTAAGGATGTTATATGGACCAATTGACGCACTTCATCACTTTCCTGAGCGCGTGTTAATTCGCCACTTACTAGAACTGAAGACTGTGCGCGCTGGTGGCAATCCTTTACTGACGGTTTCTTTTATTAAGCTAAAGTGTCCCGCACTAAAGAAAGGAAGCGCCTGGTACATGTCGACCTCTAATAAAAACCTTTTCCGTTGATGGCACCAGCGCTCGACCTCGCTTCTTCCGCCATCCTGAATTTCTTCGCGCTTTCCTGACATTCAGAGTCCCGCGTTCTAACTCTGACGTCGTCGACCTGCTGGAAGTTGTGCTCCGGCAGTACACGACGTACAATTTCATCATGTCACGTGCTGGTACCACGTGGCCTCGCCTACCCCCGCCCCCCTTCATCCACATAGTACAAATGCATTTAGTACGCGTATACCTTCCTCCAGGAAGAAGTTTCCCAGGTACTGCGAAGCTTTCACGGCGTGCTCGGTGTGGGGCAGATGAGAGTGACCTTTCCTGTCCGTCCACTCGAAGTTGTTCTTCTCGGGGTGGAACTGGACGCCGTAGAAAGGGTACGAGTGCGCTGCCACGAGACAATCAATCAATCAATCAATCAATCAATCAATCAATCAATCAATCAATCAATCAATCAATCAATCAATCAATCAATCAATCAATCAATCAATTATTTATTTATTTATTTATTCCTTCATTCAACCAGTCAATCAAATAAACACTACTGCCTCGTACGGGTACGCAACTACGTGTTTTCTAAATCACGGTGTGCGAATATTAAAAAAAATTAGCAATGCATCGAATTCGATTTGACTCGCATTATAATAATTGTTTTCGGATAAAGACTAGAACGCTATTTCATTCGAGCCTCAAATCCAATAGGCGCCTTTCGTGAATGCGAGTGTTTGTTTGATAGTTTTCGAACAGTTTAAATTTTCTTGCGGGCGCGATTATAAACGCAAGATTGGAGCAAGTTAAAGTGCGATAAATTTCATCTCGGTGGCCGTGGAAGAGCATTTTTTTTTTTTTAATCCGGAAGTTTGGCCAGCAGCACGAGCGAGTACACATATACAAATGCTGGCCAGTTTCGGCGATATACGTCAGTACATCTCAGAAAACATAAAGCGAGAAAATCACAGAGTGAAGCATGCTCTATATATTGGTCATGGAGTCCGGCAGAAACGATACCTACGCCATGTGCACAATGCCGATTTTAATGCAACAACTGCAGGTTTTTTCCATAGAGCGCATGTTATCACGGTGCATAAATTATAACACTATCGTTTGAGTGCTAGATTTAAATATGAAGTGAGATACAACGTACCTAACCCAGGTAAACTGGCACAATTAGAAAGAAATGATCACTATTATGCCATCAGACATGGAGAATATTGGAACGTTGTTGCGCCCCGATTGACCTCTGGCATAGAACGCCTATGTTATTCTTTGCCATCACTGTTAAACCATTATCGATCTACTCATTTTCATTTATTTATTTGTTCCACTGCTAAACTTATATCTATGTTTGCAGAAGAAAAAAACTGATTTAGTTATCCTGGCATTTATTTATTTATTTATTTATTTATTCGTTTGTTTGCTTGTTTCATTTTTTCCTAATCATTGTATTTTACTTTTGTTCTGCACTGAACAAGTGCTTACATTTATTTAGTGACTGTTCTCTATTGCTGACGCCCAAACGCCGCTCATTACGTGAGGCTGCGGACTCGTCAAGCCGCCTACTGGTAGCTTTGTTTCCTTTGTCTTCCATCTGTAATGTATACATCGTGGAAATAAAGATTCGGTTCGATTTTATTTGATTTGCCTTTTCTTATAAAGCTCGATTATAAGCTCTCCGAGGAATACCGGGTGTGCTAACAAAGTGATAGTTGTTTCTGAATGCTACTTTCGAGGTTTCGAGGTCCTGACGCTTAATGACGCGCAATATAACGTTAAATAAGCGCTTACATTATGAATACTAGAATACAAGCAACGTTATAATGACTAATTTAAAGGCGCAGCTCTCAGGCGCCCGTTCCTGCGTCGAGCATCGGCGTACCTCGGTGTAACCGAGGGAACGAGCACAGCGAAGGATGAACGAGCGAACGCGTGACGCGGCGGGGATGCAAGCCGGCGACAGCGAAGAGAGCGCGAGGAGGAAAGCTGAGGAGGAAGGTGCAGCGCAGAACCACGAGGCGGAAAGCGGAGGAGGAGGGTACGGCGAAAGCGCGAGGAGAAAAGCGTAGTGCCGCGCAAGACGCGCTGCTGTGCGGCGGCGATCGCTACCAGACGTGGAGCCAGATTGGCGCGCGTCGTCTGTTCGCCGATGACGCCATCGATGAGACACGCGGCGTGCGCGTTCGCCGATGCCATATGCGGGAACAAAGCGCTGCATGAGCGGAGGCTTGTCGGCGGCGGCTGCCGTGAATCGCGCCCACGAGGGACCCACGCGCTGCCTCTCTCGAGGCTGTCGCGCCGCACGTCGCACCATTTGCAACGTGCCGCACGAGACAGATTGTGAGCGCCAGCCAAGCTGTCGCGGAATGGAAACGCGTATAAAGCTGGGCTCAAATTTCGCATTAGGAAGTGAATTGGGGGTGAATTATTAGGGGCGAATTTTTAATTCGAAGGCTGTTCGAAAAGTGCTTCGCATTCGATTCGATTCGTTTCTGAAGCTATTCGACTCGTATTCGATGCGGTATTAAAATTTAGTTTTGGCACACCCCAACATTTTCGCAGAGGCGAGATCCCACAATCCTCTCAAGGCTTCTAGCAGGGATCCGTTTGTTTGTTTATGGAACTATCAAGAAAAGGAAGGACAAATAAGAATAAATACAAATGGCCCAATTACTTTTTCATTCAGCACAGAATAAATCATTAAAACATGTGCTGAGGAGTTATTCGCGAAAATGAGAGTTATTTTCGCAAGCTAAATAACTGAAATACAACGAGTTGCTGATACAGATGAAACGATGTGGACGATGCGATGTCACGAAATAACGTGTTTTAGTTTCGCTAAAACGCACGAAAACTAAATCAATGTATATTTAGTCGTTATGTGTGGTACCCATAGTGATGTGCTTTAGATGGTAGTAAATATGTGCGCTTTTGAAACGTTAGTTTGATTGAAACGCACTCAACAGCGATATGTAAACGTTTGCAAGTAACTAGTAAAACACTATAAATCCAAATTGTGAGTGGTTCAGTAATTAGTAACCCTACGTGACCGCGTCCATTTCTTTTCGTTCTTAAACAAAAGCTTGGAGTATTGTCTTTTGCGCCATATTTAAAGGTTTCAACATTGTAGGCAGGTTTCGCCGTAAATTGCTACGGAATGCGCGTTGTGAGAATACATGAAACTATAGCATAATGGCGACAGCATTTTTACCGATTATAAAGGAAAGTAACGTTTAAAAAAGAGGAATTGTCCTGTAAGTTTATGCACTGATTCCAGAACACGCGAATGCCCCGAATACATTGGGCGAAATGGATCTCTTCGCACATGTAAGAACCTTCGAGGCGAGAAGGACAAAGTTCGGACACGTTAACGTGCTAGCTCTCATCGCTATACTGGCTCAACAATCGTACTTGTATCTCTCGTGGACATGCCCTCCAGTAAATATTTTTGTAGGCCCAACTCTATGACGTATACATACCTTCCATGCTAGAGATGAACGTCACAGCATCCGGGCCCACGTTCGTCGACATCGGCCGAAAGAAACTGTCCAATCCGAAGGCGGTGAAGTTCTGCGAAAGCAACCAATGGGAAAAGATTTAGCAAGACGGACGGACGTTCCATTCTCTTCGTACAAACTAACGACAGTTAGTAACAGAATTCGGGCACCCCGTAGATGCACTGTCGCGATTGACAAAATCCCACGAGGCGTCTTCGGGAACACCAGGGACAAGTGGCGACACCTCGCGACTAAGTGAGCGACGACAAGGTAGTTGAAACAGTGTTGTATTTCGTCTTGACAAAAATAAACTAATAGAGAAATATTTTAGCAATAGTTACACCTCAGTACACGCATTAGCGGCAGCAGAAAAAACAGAATGCAGTTCATTACTTCAAAAAAAGAAAGAAATTCCAGAAAAGGCGTAGATAGCCTTGCACGGATTCACATCATGCACGCTCAGAACTCGAGCATTTCTGAGTTTTGCGGCAGTAGATAATCCGATCTACGATCGGGCCCTACGACACTCTGCTTAAGCGCACATAATCCTGTGCCCCTTCATTGTGAACAATACTCTCATGCGGGGACTGATACATAAAGTTTTTAATAATTTTTTGTCACTTTCGGGTGCATCTTCCGCTCCCTCAATTTCTTAATCGCTTGTACGCTATATGCCTAGCGCGACCTTGGTTGACCTTCCTGGCTCTGCATCTCATCTCTCTCTCTCTCTCTCTCTTATCGCCTATATACTCAACACGCGACTTTCCACGACTCTGTTTACATGTCCTTATCTGAACGAGAACGTCCGAACACACTGTTTCTTAGCGCTACGAATATCTTTGCGTATTTTTCCTTGACATATCTCTCTTGCATACTATATAGTTGTAGACTACTACGGTGTTCCTCGCGGATTGGCATAAATACCCTTACTCGAACTAAATGAATACTCTCTTTCTCGAAAAATGTACTTTCTAGATCGTTGAAAGCCGGGCTTTGACGGAATCCCGTATGGTCGGGAAGAGACGCGAGGAAAAAAGAAATAGGAACGCCGACCAACAAGATGAAGAAGACTTCCGTGTGGGAGTCGAAATGTCTCTTGGTTTTTTACCAGATATTTCTTTCCTTCATCGACGTTCTCTTTTTTTTTTTTTCATGAACAGTCGAGACCAATAGAGACCATTGAATCAGCAAGCAAAAATTTAATTTCTTCTAACGCAACAGCTTAACGTGAAATTGTCTTGATGCATGACGCTGTTCGCACAGGCGCACGTAGGCAGCACCACTTGATTTCCGCATTTTACGTCTAAGTTGCGAAGATGAAAACATTTCAGCAGCACCTCCTTGTCCCCAAACTTCCTTGGTCTGCACCAGTCATTTGGTCCCCGAATGATTGGTCCAGACGTAAGGGACCAATCGTTTGGACACCAATGAATGGTCCCCGATGATTGGTCATTTGGGAACCCATCGTTTAGTCCCCAAATGACTGCAGCCCCCAATCATTTTCTGCCGGTCGTATACCTCGGGTGTGAGACACTTTCCGTGGGAGTTGTACGTGATCGGCTGAGTCCTCAGCGCCTTCTCCAGAGTCCTGGGAAGCTCGTTGAACATCCGACTCCTACGGTAGCCTTGGCGGTTCCGAGCGTCGCGACAGGAGAGGGGTTTTGCAAGAGAACGAAAGATAGTGAGGAAGGGGGAGTTAGGTGCCGCGAGACACAACATGAACTCATTATAGAGTAGGGCGTTTTAGCCTCTTCTGTGAACGTGCCAGTGTTTTGCGGAATACCGCGCGGTAACCCGAGAAGACAAGGGCGGAAATCAAGGCGGTAGCGACACTTTGTGACACGAAGTTTAACCACTGAGTATTAATACTGCAGCGAGCTACCATATTCGACCTCACTGCTGGCGTACAGCGTTACTGGGAGCGACATATACGATTGTTAATGCGCACTCCTTTTGATGATTTTTTCCTTCGATGCGAATACTCGCGCGACGCAAAAAAGAAGTTTAACACATTGCGGTTAGACAAAGCGTCACAAGGTGTCACTGTCAGCTCTGAAAACCTGGGGTCGGAAAATTTGCTTATGGCAATTCGTCGTGAATTCATCGTGTTTTTCTTTTCTTCTTTAAGCTAGGTAGGACATTAGGCTGTACAATAGCCAGAGCTTGGTGGCACAAGCCACCGCGCCGTTCCAAAGGGGACGCTGATAACATCCATCCATCCAACCTTATGCTACTATCATCCACGGCTCCGGTCATCGCCGGCAAACGGTAAGAAGTTTGCGGACAAGCTAAAACGCATCGTGGGTATACGGAATACCAGCCGGCATACCGCGAGGAGGTTTACGTTGGCGGCCGGGCTGATGGCGCAATATTGTGCAGTACAGTGTAACCATAGAAGGCGCGGAGTTATTATTCCAGAGACCAGCAAGTTCTAGCTACCTGCTGACTTAAGAAGTCTCCTTTACCAGGCAGTTCGTTTATTTATTTTCCTTCGACAAGAATACCCCCGTAACAAGATCATTTCTAACACGCAGTAGTTGGAAACCCTGTCACGAGGTCTCGCTACCAGCGTAGACATATCCGTTCACGGCTGTGGTAGCCCGGCATATTGCAAACGGTAACCCAATTACGGACGAGCTAAAACTCCCTGTTGAAACCTAGCGTGGGCCAGGAAGCAGCCAATTTTAGCATCTCGCAACACGTTCAGTGTTTGTTCAATCAGACCATTTTCTGCCATCCACGTGTTAACCTGAGTGGCGCAAGGGCAGCTCAAGCCATCACGTGAAGTCATGTGTGAGTGACTTGAATGTAAGCGCTGCTGGAGTAGGTTAGTCGCAGTTTCGTGTGTGTGTGTGTGTGTGTGTGTGTGTGCGTGTGCGTGCGTGTGTGTGTGTGTGTGTGTGTGTGTGTGTGTGTGTGTGTGTGTGTGTGTGTGTGTGTGTGTGTGTGTGTGTGTGTGTGTGTGTGTGTGTGCGTGTGCGTGTGCGTGTGCGTGCGCGTGCGTGTTGAAAAGCCGTGTCACAAACTTTGGTTATACAGGGGATGTTGTCGGGCACCGTCTAGAGAGCGTCCTAGCGCGCGAGAATTTCTTTTCAAACTCGTTCGTTATTAGAGGAGATTGGAGAAACTGAAAAGGGTCGCGTTTCCGTGCTGCCGGAAGGCCAGCTACCTTCACTTTCAGCGTAGACGCTCTCGACTTCAACCGCAACCACAGTGCTTCCCTGCCTTCTGCCATGCCGGAGCCGAGAGTCCGCGTCACTTCTCTATCATCCTCGATCGCCTCCCCTTTATTTTTTTCTTCTCTTCCTCCGCTTGCTGCGCGACAGTGGCGGTATTCCGCTTTCTGCATTGGACGATTTGCCGAGGTCACGTGTCACAATCTGTGACATCGCAGGTGGTGCGGCTTAAACGTAGAGGCGCTCGAGCGTGCGAACTTTCGATTCACCCTGCCGCTGGAAACGATCGAGCGTCGTTCGAGAGGCAGGGCGCGCGGTCTTCCGCGTGAAATTCCAGCTCTTCTCGCACACGCGCGCAACCGCTTGAAACTTTGCAGACGCCATTGCCAACGCGTGGTCTATACACACGCTGCGCTTGTCTGTTCGCAATGCTCAAAGACCTGGCGAGAAAGATTAAAGGCAGCGTTAGTTAATTAGCCTTGCACTGCCGGCGAGGAAGAATCTAGCGCGAACGAAAAAAACAGGCAGACAACTCACGCGGGACCTCTATTGCTGAAAAAAAAAAGACTCGCACGGCAGCAGGAACGTGATGCACCGCCGTGACGTGAACGCTGCGGCTCGCGCCCCGCCGTAGAAATAGCGTTAGTTAAGAACGCACAAGAGTGCAAGAACAGCGATGTGGTAAAGGACCGATTTCGTCACGCTCACAGCGCGTGCGCAGCCGTCCTGCGGCGCCATGATGGAAATCGGTAACCCTCGCTGCCTTCACCCTCCACTTGAAATCGAAGCAACATCGAGGCACCATCGAGGCGATGTTGCCTCAACGTTGCGTCAGTGTTGCCTCGATGTTGCCCTGATTTGAGCGTTGCCGGTTCTAACCGCGGGCACAAGTTTTGCGCCCAATAAAGAGTTACGTTCACAGATCTCTTCACCATCGCCACGGCGCGAACGCCACAGTTATTAATGGGTCTCGGCAGCATATCGACGTTTCAACCTGCTACCGCTATGTGATTGATACAAAGCCCTCGGTAAATTTGCGCCAATCGCTCCACATCGCGCCGGATCGAAAAAGTGGGTCCCGCTCGAGGCCGGGTTTTAAAGAATAAGAAGTCTTGGCTCCGTTTACCGCGGGTGAAGTTGAGCGGCAGTGCCAGGTCTTTGCCCTGGCACGTTCGCAGGACGAGCTTGTCGATGGCCAGCCGGGAGAGCGCCTCGAAGCCCAGGCAGGTTCCCCATATAGGGAAGTGCGTGCCGTTCTTGTTCGCCTGGCGCGCGGTGTCCGAATGGCGAAGGCGACAAACCATCAGAATCAAAGCGAGAGAACAATATTAACGCTTCCGATCACGGCACAAAAAGAAAACAGACTGAATCGAAAGAGCAGTGCCGGTGAACCAACTAAACCGATAATTGAGGGAAATGCCGCGCGAGCCAGTTTCTCGTATTGTTACGAAAATGTTGCGCTAATTCGTTCAAAGCAAACCATGATTTTTCTTTTGTTTTCCCCCAGTGTTTCCATCGGCTAGAGATCGAAGTTTGACGGCGACGCATCTGAGTCAAGCAAATACCATGACGCACAAAAACGTCACAATAATCAATAACAATTACCTTAATCCACCTTCGTGCATTCTAATTCACCTTAATCCACCTTAATCTATCTTAATCTACCCTAGTCTACCTTAGTCCTCTTTTATACACCTTAATGCAATCATTAATCACTCATTAATTTGATAATCATTAATCACCTTTTATACACAGCTGGGCATGTTTTGGTTCGCTTCTGGCCTTCCCTGGGTCACGTGATCTTTTCTGTACCTCACAACGTGACCTTGAAACATAGAGATTTAAGGCTTTCGCCTTGAAAAGTTAAACGCGAAGTGGAGCACTGACGAAAAAGTGCAAGTAGTGCACTGACTTTCCGTCTTCTATAAAAGAGCCTTCTATAAAAGAGTCGGAGTCCTAAAGCGAGAAAAGAAATGACAACAAATTTCCCAAATTTTTATAACGAACACGCTGCACAGTAACAAAAACGGGATTCAAATTCATGAATTTCTTGCTCGATGTATATTTCTTACGTTAATACCAACTTGTCTTTGCCTCTAGAACAAAAAAGATCGGCGTATGTATTCGGTACACGAAAAGGGTGGCACCTTCCAGTACCAAAATTCCGTACGCTGTCTGGTCTAGAACTCTAATATTTAAAATGTGCTTTGTTTAGCTTTCTATATTTTAAAAATTCTATTTTGAATAAATTCTCTGTAGCAGATAGCACAATTCAACTCCTTGATCTAGGCTACCCAAACAGGCAGAAATATCTTACACGACAAACCGAACGCATATTTGATTAATTAGCTAAAGTTCGCTAATCCCACTTCGAACTAATTATTTTACGGCAGATAGCGTCAATTTAGGAGTTGAAGCCGGTCAGTTTTCTAGGTACGTCCATTCGGAAGGTATATCGAAAACAGCAGCACAAGTTTTGTCTGAAAGCAGCACCGTGAAAGTGTGAAATGCACCATTCTTTGTTTTTTCCTGTTTTAACGAAATAAACTTTAGCTTGGGCACTCCTATATATGTGTATACATGGACTGCGAAGCTTTCTTCCATATAAGCCCCTATGGGTTTCCTTTGTGTGCATATTATATATATATATATATATATATATATATATATATATATATATATATATATATATATATATATATATATGCGCCACTCATGTAATCAATCGTAAGCGCATTGACTGGCTCAGGCAGCACGAATAACCTTTCTAGCATGTATTGGTTGTTCCAGCCAGCTTCCTGAAGTATAGCCCAACTGCTTTTACGTACAGAACTCTGCAGCGACAACACTCGTCAGTACAGGTCTATTGCTTCTGCTGCGAGCAACAGACTTTCATATGCTCGTCCCCACAGTCTCCAAATAGCTTCCAACAGGTCTATACTCGTCTGAGAGCCTCCGTACTTAGTTTAAGCGAAGGCGGGAGGACGTTTACACAAGGTATCAGACCACAACTCCCCGTGTCAACAATTGGCCTAGAAAAAGACGTCTACGAAACGTGCGAGGCTTACGTTCTCGGAATGTCCGCAGTGTACTAGAAAACTCATGCAGGCCGTAACGCTTACCATCTAAAGTAGTTTATTATACGGTTCGCCTTCCCTTTTACCTTCTTTTCTTACTGTTAATTTTCCTTGAGATGGTCGTTCTTCTCGCTATATACAGGGTGTTTCAGCGAACACTTTCAACATATTTTAAGGCTGCCTGTGGCAGATAGCTCGATTCTAGTTTATGGGCCGGTCTACTCGAAGCGGAGGACACTACTTGCACAAAAAAATTGAAATGCGAAATCGACTAATTAACAAGAATTCACTGATCCACTGCTAGAATTTGCCAATTCTAGCAGCGGACTTCGCAAGGCAGATCCAGTTGGAGCGAATTCTCAGGACGACGCCAGCTTCGAGACATAAATTTCCCAACTTTCTGGAGAAATGCATTGGCGTTCCAGTTACTTGTGTGCTTCACTGCATGAAACGACGTTTTGTTAACAGATTAACTGGAACGCCAATGCATTTCTCCGCAAAGTTGGGAAATTTGTATCTCGAAACTGGTGTCATCTTGAAAATTCGTTCCAAGTGGATCCGCCTTGCGCAATCCGCGGCTATAATTTGTAAACTGCGATATGGGCCATTATCTAATTAGTTAAAAACTTAATTAGTGATTTCTTATAAATTAGTCGATTTTGGATCTCAATTTGTTTGTGCAAGCATTGTCCGCCGCTTCGAGTAGACCTGCTCGTGAACTAGAATTGTAATATCTGCCACACAGGCAACTTGTAAAGACTTTTGAAAGTGTTCGCTGAAACACCCTGCATAAGTCCCTATGTGACTGTTGAGCCTTGTTAAATTTAGTTTTTCCGTCACACGCGAGATGGCAGGCCTGCTCGTGAACTTCGTTCGCTTCCCGACGACAAATTATATTGAATACCTCAATGGCGAGATCGAACATTATCTTGGCGGCGTCCAAGTAGCCCGAGCTTTCCAGGTCAGCATCACCGCCCGGGAGGAGAACACTGCGACGGGGTCAACAATGTTCAACAGGTCAATAGCGGTCAACACTGTCAACAACGTTCAGTGCTGCATTTACTTCCAAAATAAACTTTTTTTTTCACTCTAATACGGATGCAGAAACAATAAGCTAATCTTGCATGCTTCCAAAACTATGGTATTAAGTTATATCCGGAAAACACACCATGTGCAATTTCCATACACCTTTCGGGATGCTCCACTGCCCAGAGCCTTTGAAATGAAATATCTTGGTGCGTATTTCTGCGAAACGCGAAGCATCTCTTCCCGCGTTAAATATGCGAAGAAAGGTGCCCTTCACGCTCTTGGTATTGTTTGTCGTACATCGCATGACCTGCACGACCCTGTGGCCTTTCTGAATTTGTATTCTGCTGTGTGCCTTCTACAACTAAAGTGTGCCTCTGTAGTTTGGGGCGAACGTGCAAATCCAATTCTGACCTCACTGAATGCGCTCAAAATAAATTAATATCTATCTTCAAGCACCGCTTTTGCCGTTCTGCTGACCACAGTCCAGCCCTCTCAAATATACATAAACTCACACCTCTAAAATCAATACTTATTAAGTCATGCCTTTTGTTCCCCATATAAGGTGTCCCACGGCATTATACATTGCCCAAAGCTTCTTAATCATATGCGTTTTTTTTTCGTACCGCAATAGTATACCAGGCAACATTCCCCGTTTTCTGCCCGGCCTCGTTGCATTAGCGCCTGTCAAATGGCTCGACTCCAGAGAACGTCCAATAAGTATGCTGCATGTATTGACATATTTCAGGATTCGTTTCCTGCGTTTTGTAAAAATGCAGACAATCATGTTGTATGACTAACTACCTTTTACGCCTGCCTCATCGTTTTTCTGATTCCCTGTTTGTTTCTCCATCTCGCATTCTTTTGTCTACCACATGCGTCTTCTTCGTGAATTCTTTGGGCACCAGTACGAAGGCTCCGTGGCTCTTCTCGGGCACTATAATACACATTTGATTTATTATTATTATTATTATTATTATTATTATTATTATTATTATTATTATTATTATTATTATTATTATTACTTCTACTACTACTTAAACCTCATGGTTGTTCCTGGGTACGGTGATTCATTGATTGATTTATTGATTTATCGATTGATTGATTGATTGATTGATTGATTGATTGATTGATTGATTGATTGATTGATTGATTGATTGATTGATTGATTGATTCGCTCGCACGTGCGAACTGCGAGAGTAGTCTTCTCTAGGCTTCAATAGCGTCGCCTGCTATGTATGAAACGGTGTATAAGCGACGATAAAAAGAAACCACGTCAACCGAGGCCAACGCGAAAGACAAAAGTGCGACGTACACGGTATGCGTATTTTTGTATGTGCACTGAAATTGGCCACAAGGGATAATGCAATGTTTCACGATTGCATGATATCTCTGCCTGCCTTATTTTCCTCGTTTTATTGTCAGACCTTGCATTTTATTCCAGACCCTCCATTTATTTTATTCGTGTCGAATTTTTTCATTCGTCTTCTTATTTTTTTTGATCGCATGTATGTCAACGTCGTCCTTTTTCGCGTCAACTTTGGTCGACCAGCCTTGTTTGTTTGTATCTTTTTGACAAAGATGCCAGGAGAGCGGATCCCGGAGATTGTCCGGTCAATGGTGCAATGTCGTTAATTCTCGACTATACCGGCGCTAATTGTGCCCGCGCAAGTTAATGTTTATAGGCTCCGCAACTAATTGTCGCTTCCTGACTCGGTGAGACCTACATTTCTTGATATCGGTTGCGACTCGCTACGACATTCCAAAAAATGACGAAATTGCCCCCACCCCTCCCCTTCTGTTAAGAGCTTGCGTACATAGATAGGTGCAGGTCCCAGCTACGCCTAACCCGCATGAAATCAGCAAGGGATGACCTCGTCTTCAAGATTCTGGCAGAACCAAGCTAACGTTGGTTGTCCAAATTATGCGAGATCTCATTGGCACGCCGCATTTATTCAACATTTATTCAACATTTATTCGACAATTATTCAACTTCCATGACAAACCCGTCGAGCGCAGCTTGGGGGCGCATCCGCTTGGTTTCGTCGCTTTTGCGGCTAAAACGCAGTGCGCGCGTCTCCGGAGGCCCTTCTATCTTTCCGCGCGACGAGAGCCGCGCGTGCGCGTCGATATCGTGACAGCACGGCGACGGCGACGGCGACGCGCCACGGCTCTACTGTCGCGCGCAATTCCGCGCCCCTCTAGAATGGATGGTGCAGAGAATGGGCAATCGCTTACCACGTGGTGCACAGGCCTCCGTGCGATTCCGCGCGTAGGGGCCAGACTTTCTCAAATGTTTTTTTTTTTTACGCAGTCACCATACCGAGGTCACATAACGAGACCGAAGCGGGGTAGCCGAAGTGATATACCCGTTGGCAACCTAAATAATTCAGCACAAGCTCCACACGCCAAGAAATTGACAGTCACTTAAATATCGTTAGTGATTTGAATGCGAAAGCATTAGGACTTGTCTAAGTTATCACCTTAAAACAAAACTCTGTATTAATCTACCTTTATCTACTTTGATCCATTGTAATCTGCCCTAATCTGACTTTGGGAGTGGGCAAGGTCCGACCCCGTGGCTGTTCACCGTGGGGATTTCTCAGTGCGAGCCGCAGCATGTCGTGCCCAGCGCCGGGAACGTGACGTCATCACTTGGTCACGTGGGTTTTGCTAACATCGGATGATAACAACGGACGCCGGATTTGCCGCTTCGTGTGGCATATATATATATATATATATATATATATATATATATATATATATATATATATATATATATATATATATATATATATATATATATATATATATATATATATATATATATATATATATATATATATATATAATGATCTCGTATTAAAACGCAGTGCGCCTACCGCTCACCTCTGAAAAGGAAGCGAGTAAGCCAGAGTCCCGCTCACAGCTTGACTTTGAACCACTGGTGCAAATGCTATAGGCTAATTTGAAGACGAAAGCTCGTTGTACCACGATAAAAAAACGTTACATTTGGCAGAACGCTGATCTGACTACGGGCCATAAGATTTGACATGTCGAACGTTTTGGGCACGTACCGATGCGGTAAAGCGAACTAAAGTTTCAAACTTTAAACATTCAGGTTTCAGGTTCAGGTTTCCGCCCGAGACGAATGACACAATGACAGATTCGTACGGAGGAAACAACCGTTTTAAACACGCAAGACCGCTTGACGCCACCGAAAGAAACGAACCTATTTGTCTGGCGCACTGAACCGAATGGTTCTTGATGTTCAGAAATACTTTATTCCAACAAAAGAGCATACGAACGTATGCAATAGGCATGACGGCACCCAAAAAAGAACAGCTTACGATCAGTTAAAAAAGTACTTTAAATAACCAGTTGATGCTCTAAGCTGTAGAGAGAGAAAGAGTGATTACAGAGAGGAGTAGTTTGTAAATGGAAGCTTATTTACTTTTGTACAAAAGCAAACATTTTGCCACATTTCTGAAATTCTCACACATGGCTGAGACTTTGCGATTGCATCTTGAAGCCGTCGCCTGTTTCTTCCAGGATAGTGAGTTCAGTCAGGTGGCAGCCTTGCACAGCACAACGTTTAATGAGATATAATTATAAGCGGACGTCACACACTTCGTATAAATCCATCGGAAGAAAATAAAAAGCACTGTCAGTTTCGCCCGAAGGCGAAGCATTGAAAGCTATAGCAAGGCAAGGTGGTAAGTTGCGCTTAAAGCGTCTCAGAACGCTAGCCTAGGGAGAAGCGTCACAACGCCGCTATAGGTGAGGAACCTCGATGGCGCACGAGATGAGACTGAATGGAAAACCTTTATAGTCAGCGTTACAGCCAGCGTTATAGACAATGTCCAAAGAAAGTATTGCACAAATTTAGCTTGACATTCACAAGTATACGCGGTATGCGCGCAGAATGCTAAAAGAGTCACTACAGGCAGCTTGCGGCCTGTGTACATTTCCAACAAGAGGGAATGTCCAAATCGAAGTCGTCGGACATTGAGACTCGTTGGGAAACGCCATCTTGGACATTCTGTCTCGCTGGACATTGTCTCACCGGAATCCAGCAACATTGTGCGCCCCCTTCCACCGCGCGGCGAGTATCGAATTTTGTGCGTGTGCCTGTGCGTGTGTGTGTGTGTGTGTGTGTGTGTGTGTGTGTGTGTGTGTGTGTGTGTGTGTGTGTGTGTGTGTGTGTGTGTGTGTGTGTGTGTGTGTGTGTGTGTGTGTGTGTGTGTGTGTGTGTGTGTGTGTGTGTGTGTGTGTGTGTGTGTGTGTGTGTTCCAGGAGAGAACTCCTGGAACAGGAGAGAACAGGAGAGAACTGCTCCAGGAGAGAACGTGTGACCAGAAAGCCGAGACCTTCAGAATAGCGCCTGAGGCTACAAAACTAGACAAATCCACGTACTGCCCATCCTTTCCATGGCAGCTAAACTTTCGCAGTGCCAGAATTCCCCCTAGCAATTGTTGTAGGAAACTCCATGGAACAGCCACTACAACTTGTTCAAAGAGGTGTGAAGTAACGGACAGCCTTTCTTTATTTTTCTACAACTTGTTCAGAGAAGTGTGAAAAAACGCACAGCCTTTTTTTTTTTTTGAATACGAGGTTTTTTTAGCTGACTTCAAGCAGGCTTAGAATGTATATGAATGTATAACCACTTCCAGAAAAAAAACTGCCCTTTCCATCCTCCATAGCATCGCAGCGAGTCGCAAGAGCTATCAAGATGCAGGTCTCAACGAGACAAGACGCGAGAATCAGTCGCTGAGTAAGCAAAATAATAGTACGGGCTAATTTGCGCAAATGCGTTCAAACATCAACTACATTGCCTTATACCCCTGTAAAGGGTGCACCGCCGCAGATATAACGCAACTGAGGCAAAGCCACCGTACGGCCCACTTTCGGGCGTGGAGGGGGTTCGCTAGGACTAAGCAGGACGCGTGCGAGGCACCGGTGTCTGGAAGGCGGCTTCGCCGGTGCTCAGAAGAAGTCGAGAGCTAGCCACGTATCAGGTAAAATCATTGGCACAGGCGTATTAAACACCAAGTCGAAAATAAAACACCATTGCACCGTACATTTCATTATATTTGGGATAGGCCCCACCTGGCCTCTTGGTTAAACAAAAACGAAGGGTCAACCCAGTGTCGACGCCAAAGAAGACGAGGTCGACGTAATTGGACACGAAATACGATACGAATAAGACATGAAATTAGTGAACGACGAACATGAAAAAAGAGGCAGACTTAATGGAGAGATATAGTCAGCATTTCTTCAACGAATCGTTTTAACCGCCATGTACGTCGACTTTGTCATCTTAAGCGTCGGCACTAGGTTCGCCCTCTCTTTTACTTTCTTGATGCATACGGTTACAGCAATTCCCAACCACAGTTAACCTACGAACGCCGCCATGATAGAGTACGCTAAACTATAACAGCAGTAACTAAGACCACAGTTAATCGGTCGAAACTACAAGTACACTTACCCGTTGACGGAGTAGAATAGTTTCTTGTAGTACTCTTTTGTTTGGTTGACACTGCAAGAGAGTCGTCCCAGCGTGCAAAGAAATGCGAAGAACATTAAAGTGTAACTTTATGTGCAAGCGAATCACATGATTACACATGATTACAGCAACAGATGATTGCAAACATATGATAACGGCAATTCCTTATGTTAACTATACTTCCTGTATTGTAAGGCCTTGAAGAAGACAAGTCCACTTGTCGAAACGTTGGCTCCGGCATTCACCTTGTTCACGTTTTGCTCATCGTCTTGAATTGCCATCTCCCGCATTCCCCGTCTTTTCTCTGTATTGTAAGGTAACATATGATGCGCGTGTAGATGAAAGAATAACCTCTTTCACAATCGCAACGTGCTGCTCATTTATATAAATTAAGTTCTCTATCCGCATTTGTGACTATGCATATTTTTTGGAGTTCTCCGTTTCTTGCTGCCTTCTAAATTGTTACAGTACACGTGCACTTGTAAATAACCTTTAAGTTATGGATGTTAAAATTAAAGCGGTGCGCTCGCAAGGCGTATGCCCTTGGAACAAATCTCCAGGACGACGCCCGTTTCGATATATCAATCTCTCAAAGTGTGCAACGAAATACGCGGGCGTTCCAGTTATTTTCTCGCTGCAGTGCGTAAAATGACAGATTGCTAAACAAAATAAAAGTAAGTGGAACAATAGTGCATTTCCAACGCGCGTTTGACGGCGCGTATCTGAAGACCGAAGCCATGTATACAATTTTTTCCAAGCGCATGCGCCCCCTACTCTCGCCGTCTATACTACATTGCAACATGTGCCTTAATGCAAATGATTAATATTTATTCGTTAATTAGACGGCTAATTACTTCCATTTCCCGTGCCAGTAATGTCCGCCGCTTCGATGGTACCTTTACGCCATTATGCAATTAGGCTATCGACCACAGGTGTTTTCTTTTTAACACCGTATGATCTAAAATTTTAAGAAACGCGTACATCCTAAACGCACGAAGGCGGTAAGTCACGGCCCACATCCATAACCGCTGCGAATCGCTGCATTCATAACGCAAATATCTTGCCGAAGACGCATCACTTTCCTAAGTCACAAAGCCAATTGTTGAAGCCGGAAGGATCGACGAAGTTATGGCTTAGACAAATACACGCGTTGACCAACCATAACCAGGCTGCTGGCTCAACCGGCATCCTCGTAGCTCGAGTAAACAATGTACAGCGCCAGACTTCTGTCCAGTATATATATATATATATATATATATATATATATATGTGTGTGTGTGTGTGTGTGTGTGTGTGTGTGTGTGTGTGTGTGTGTGTGTGTGTGTGTGTGTGTGTGTGTGTGTGTGTGTGTGTGTGTGTGTGTGTGTGTGTGTGTGTGTGTGTGTGTGTGTGTGTGTGTGTGTGTTTGTGTGTGTGTGTGTGTGTGTGTGTGTGTGTGTATTTGTAGGAAGCTCTAAGCTTTGCACAAGGCATTGCCGACGCAAAAAAATACAAAAAGAAAGACTCGAACGCTTACAAAATTGGCACCGCTCGACCTCCTGAAGCCTCGATGAACTTGACGTAAGATGCGGCGATGTAGGTGTTCGTCCCGTTTGTATTGAACGCACGGCTGTAGAGTTGCTGCGACACGATGCCTGCGCGGTGACGTACCTCGTGTAAGTCAATTCAATCGGCGGCGGAGACTCGAGTGGAGGGTACGGGTAACGGCGTAAACCGTCCGCAAACAGACCGCACAGCGCATATGACCACCGCGTTCCGCACAGCGTTGAACTAATAAGCTGGTTTTTTTTTTCTAGAAACGACTACAAATGACCTGCTCTCTGTGCGGGAGTGCTAACTAGGATAACATGCAAGCGCCAGCAGACAATGGGAAAAAGTTAGACGCGAGTGCCGCGATGGGTTATAACTTGAACGGTTATAGAGTATCGCGGTTGGCGCTGCCTCTGTCGACTTACTTGGTGAACAGACGAGCTTTTTATTATTATTTTTTTAGAGGCGTCACAGTTTGGCTAGGGCCGGCGCGGTGGCGCGGTGCGCAAATGTACGAATTTCCCACAGGAAAAAAAATTAAAACTTTTGAAGTTAACGCGTCGTGGCGTCTGCGTCTCCCTTTTGTCCTTGTGTGCTAGCGCTAGAATGTTACCCGAAGACAACAACCGTTGTCATTACCATCCGCGTGTTCTAATGTGCTTTCATATTTTTTTTTTTGTCTTGTGCGGAATACCTCCTTTTTTTACCTGCCGTATCTAGACCCCTGCCGTTCTTTCGGATAGTCTACGTGGCTAGTTGGACACTAGAGGCAACAAAATTTTTCAGACGGCAATCTCATTAATTACCTGAAGTGTGCTAATTATGTATCTCATTGCTGACCTGAGGGCGCGTGTTGTGATTCCGAAATTGAAGCCAATGAGCAGTGAAGTCGTATCTACAACTTCCGATCGAGGTTCCTGCGACATTTTGTTTTCGCTTTAGACAAGAAGTTTTGTGAGATGATATTTTTTTTTTTTGCGTGTGTGCAGAACTACCGTAGTGCTAGATAGGCAAGTTTTGCGTGACGGGAACACTTGAACGCGAGTGAGATTATAACGAAGCAACTACAACATTTTGATAAGGCGAGAAAGGATTTCGTTCCAGTCTATTCACTTCGTACCGTCTCTTGCGTCGTGTCGGAGGCTGATAACGCGCGATAGTGTCGGAGCGGCTGCGTGAAAGGCAATGACGGAGAGGAAAAAAATGATGCCAAATGAAAAGAACGTTAGGAATTGCTGCCGTAGTACGCTTCTCAGCAACCCTTCAAGTAACACTGGGATTAAGAGACGCAGGCCGTGGGAGGCTCCGGATTTAATTTTGACCATGTATACGATTCCCTCACGTGCACCTAAACGTAAGCAGACGAGCGTTTTTTTACATTCCACCCCCATCTGAAATGTGTTTATGGGTGTACATTAAACAGAGCACATGCCCGAACGTTAACCTTCTGGTAACAGGTCAAGGCCCTTGTAATAACAGCTGATTGGTATTATAAAAAAGTCACCGTCGAAAATATCCGGCAACAAAGAGTTTCTCTCTCGCTCTCTACATTTCACTAATTACTTTTCTTAATTAAAGCCTCTCTGGCGTTCTGTTGCTAAGCGTGAGGTCACGGATTCGATTATCGGACCGCGGCGTGCTCGCACATTTACTGAGACGCAATTTTTAAATATATATATATATATATATATATATATATATATATATATATATATATATATATATATATATATATATATATATATATATATATATATATATATATATACTACGGAATATCCACATGTTGCAATCTATGTGAAGCGAAGCTTGCGCGAAGCGGTTAAATGAAATGCTATAAATTTGCTCATTTCATTACCGCGTCTTTTGGCGTAAAGGAAACTGGCTCGCGTGGCAGTGTTCTGTCGCGCACGTGCTATATACGCAATGTGACCAAATCTCATCTCCGCTCGCATGTTCTTCATTTCTTCTTATTTTTTTAAATATCATGTTAAATGTCACACAGTCGTTATCATTACGCCTAAACGAGAGAACGCAGACCGCTGCTCGGCGCTCAGAAGCCTCACTATAACCGGCACGGCACACGGAGTCAGCGCCTACGAGACCGCCCCCCACGGCACCGTTAAGGGCGTCATCAGGGGTGTCCCGATGGCGGACACTATTCAAGAAATCAACGACTACCTTGCTCGAGAGTATAATCCCACTGCTATGCAAGCCAACCGCATCGGCAAGACGACGACGGTGTTAATCGCATTCGACGGCGACAAGGTCCCGAACTACATCGGATACGGCAACCTGCTGGTCGAGTGTTCGCTGTATCGCAAGCAGATCGATATGTGCTACCGGTGTGGTCGCCTCGGTCACCGGATGGACGTTTGTCCCAACCCCGAAGACAACATATGCCGTGGCTGCGGCATGAATAATCCCGAAGAAAGCCACGTTTGCAGTAACCCCAAGTGCCGCCTCTGCGGGGGCAACCACCTCACCGCGGACATGGAGTGTACAGCGAGATTCAAGACGCCATACGTCGTTCGTAAACGGCGTTGGGAATGCCAGCAACGAGAACAGGTGCAGCAGTAGCGGCAGCAGCCGAGGGGGTCAGCGTGGCAGCAGACAGCGTGGCAGGCGCCGGGCGGGCGCCGCATCCGCTCCCAGACAAGGCGAGGGAGAAGCACGGGCGGTACCAGGGGTGCGATCGGAGACATTTTGTTCGACACGCGTTCTGTTCGGTTTCTTCAACGTCACAAAAGTGGCAGTGTGCAAAATTTGTGACAACAGGGCGGAGAGAGCAGCCAATCAGGAAGCGCTGACACCTCCCCAGAAGTTTACTGCCGTCGTTTGTCGTCTGCTTGCAGACAGTATACTACAAAACGAAATGTTTCTCGCCTTCCAAATGAATAAAATCTTTATCTAAAAAAAATTAATTTTTTTTTCTCAAGCCCAAACACGTTTTCAAATTGTAGTACGTGTGACTACTGCAATTTATAACTATTAGTTTCTTTGCATCGTCCCTAGGTGGTGCCGCGCTGAGCGAGAAGAAAAAAGAAAAAGAAACAACGGGAAGAGTGGCGCTTTTGTCTTCGTCATTTTCTACTTCTTGGGCGGTAGATTTGCGCACGGAACCAACTTTTCGCGGCCTGACCCGTAGATTAAGTCGTGATCACTTCATCTTGGCAACGGTGAGATGCTCATTTTTCGCATCCAACGTCATGACTCTAACCGAGAGTTGGCTCCATTTGGCCTCCACTTTATCCATTCTTACTGTTAGACTGTTCCCTTGCGCAGACATTTGAGAAACTTGGCTAGCGATTTGCGTAAGCATGCTCATGACCGACTCCATTGTCGGAGGAACGGCGGCCTCGGCCTTCTCTTCCTCCATGGCAACAACTGCCGTTTCTGTCTGTGGAGCTTGCGTCACTGACTGTGTCAACGCCGGTCACGTGATCAGCGCCGGTGGCGTGATCAGCTTCGTCGCCTCTGGAGCAGCGCTGGTGGTGTCTCTCTTGGGTACTTTCCTTTTAACTGCACTGACGTCATCATCACTGTTCTTTGTTCTACTGAGCGTCTCGATACGCCCCATCATTGCTTTCATCTGATTGTTTTGGCTCTTGATTTGATTGTTCTGCCTCTCTATCATCTCCTTCAGTTCCAAACAGTGTCTAGACTCGTTGTCTTCGGAAGGGCGGGGGGAGCGGAGGGGAGGGAAATTGCGATTGTCAAGAGCGACGGGAGACCCCGCTGCCCAGCCCACCTGTTTCTCGGCGCCGTTGCTCCGCCGGGTCTTCGACTTGGACCTCGAACGAGATTCGCGCCTGCGAGCTCCAGCTGCAGATGGTGACCTGGGGCGCGATCGGATATATTTTGTTCGATACGCGTTCTGTTCGGTTGCTGCAACGTCACAAAGTGCCAGTATGCAAAATTTGTGACAGCGGGGCGGAGAGAGCAGCCAATCAGGAAGCGGTGACCTCCCCGGAAGTTTACTTCCGTCGTTTGTCGTCTGCTTGCAGACAGTATACTGCAAAACGAAATGTTTCTCGTCTTCCAAATTAATGAAATCTTTATCTAAAAAAAATTATTTTTTCTTCTCAAGCCCAAACACGTTTTCAAATAGTAGTACGTGTGACTACTGCAATTTATAACTATTGGTTTCTTTGCGTCGTTCCTAGGTTTCCTTGCGTCGTCCCTTGCGTCAGCCCTACCACACCCATACGGCAGTCAGTAAAACCAATAAGCTAGGTAATATATGCGCTGCCGTACAGAGGAAAAAGGAGCAGGTAAAAGGCAAAAAGAATAGATATTTGTCCAGTGAAGCACAATAAGAACAACAGTTTTACTGACTGTCGTATGGGTGTGGTTTATAATATTCCCCTTAGCTGTGGCCAATTCTACGTAGGGCAAACGGGACGGTGTATCGATCAGAGGCTAATGGAACATAAAAGGTCGTTAACCGGTGGATCGCCTCCTAATCTTTCCCTACATTGCCAAGATTGTAGCTGCACGCCAGAGTTAGATGGATGCGCGATATTGTACAGGCATAAGAATGAAGATACGCGTCTTATGGTAGAGGCATGGCATATCTATAATGGTGGAAGTGCATGCGTGAGTCAGCCTTCGATTACTTTACATAAGGCAGAGATTAAGCGCCTTAACAGTTATCTCTCACGTAGACCGGCACATGTAGCCGACTGACACGTGGTGATACCATTCCTGAGCTTGCGCTGATGAGTTTTGTGTCTTCTTTCTTTTTTCGCCTCAGTGCTCCTTTCAGGTGATAGTCAGCGGTCGTGTTGTACACTTCTCTACTCTTGTGTCCTGTCTTTACGCCTCACCTCTTTTTCGCATAATAAATACCTCAAGACCAAGAAGAGCGGTAACCCGACTCACGAGTATGAAGGAGATAGCAACGTCGAGATGGATGAAGCCTTCACCGAACTGGAGCTGGTTGCGGCCATCGATGAAAGTAATAAAGGCAGCGCACCGGGAATTGACGGCGTTACATACAAGATGCTAAAAAATATGAGCGACAAAAGCCGAGCTGAATTCCTAAACCTCGCCAACGCGTCCTGGGAGAAGGGTTCGTTACCAAAAGAATGGAAAGAAGCGGAGGTACATTTCATTCCCAAGCCGGGGAAACCACCCCACGTCGACAATCTGCGCACCCGTCTCCCTCACGTCGTGTGTGGGTGAGGTGGTCGAGCGTATTGTTTTCAAGAGACTACAGAGACATTTGGACGTCACTGATCAGATGCCACCGATCATGTACGGATTCTGGAGGCACCTGAGCACGCAAGACGTCTTGGTGCAACTACATGAGCTGGTTATCAAGCAAGCGAAGACTCCTACGCCAAGAGCTATCCTGGCGCTCGATCTCAAGGGGGCCTTCGATAACGTCACACACACGAAAATATTCTCCGTAACCTGCGCCAAACTGGGTGCGAAAAGCGAACATTCAAATATGTGCAGGATTTTTTAAGCAATAGAACGGCAACGATCAAAATTGGAAGGGAAAAGTCGAAACCGAGAGCCCAGGGAGACAGAGGGATCCCGCAAGGATCGGTTCTTTCGCCGCTTCTCTTCAACCTGACACTCCTCCCTCTCCCGGCTTTGCTTCAAGACATAGAGGGCATAGATCACGCTCTCTACGTAGACGATATCACTGTGTGGACGTCGAGGGCAGGTTCCGAGAGTTGTATGGAGGAGACCCCTCAGAGAGTGGCAAAGACCGTGCACGAGTTCGCTAAATCGTGCGGCCTCAGTTGCTCGCCACAGAAGTCAGAGTTACTCGTCATCAAGCGAAGAAGAAAGAAAGGAGACCAAGAGAACGTCCGCATCACCATCGACGGGACGATCATAATGCCAACCAAGCAAGCACGTATCCTGGGTGTCATCTTCCAGAACAATGGCCAGGCGGGGGCGTCGATCGACAAAATCAAGGTTTCAACGGAACAAATTTCGAACAAACATGATCAGAAGAGTCACAAACAGACAAAGGTGATTGAAGGATGACGATGCACTGACGCTCGTCCAGGCCTTCGTGATGTCGCGCATCGTTTACGCGGCGCCGTACCTCAAGTTACTCGAGAAAGACAGGGACCAGTTGAATGTCATTACACGCAAGGCAACCAAGATGGCGCTGGGCATGCCGAAGCATTCTTCGAACGACAAGCTTCTCGGCATGGCCAAGCACAACGTCTTTGAATACTTAATAGAAGCTCATCTGTCTAATCAAAGAGTTCGACTCAGTCAGACGTCGGCGGGGCGTCGCGTTCTTGCCAAGTTGGGCTGGCAAGAGGCAGAGCGGAAGGAAACGGGGCCGTTACCCAGGTTGTGGGCGCATAAAATCGACAGTAAGCCACTGCCTCGAAACATGAGGTCGGGTCGTAACGACGGCCGCAGAGCGGCTCGTATAGTGGCCTTGACGGGGACTTTAGGTCAAATAGTAGAAGAGGAAGAGGGGGTCACTCTCTTCACAGACGCTTCGTTACCCAAGTTTTCATCGAAAGCCACGCTGGCAGTGACGACGCGGGATGTGCTCGCAACCTGCGCCTCCATCAAGACGTCTTTTCCGGAGGTGGCAGAAGAGGCCGCGATAGCGATGGCACTCGCGCAGCCCAAGGTAGCAAGAATTCTCACCGAATCGCAAAAGGCGTATAACAGCTACAGAAAGGGGTGGGTGTCTCTTGCGGCACTAGATATTCTCAAGAGTAAACGCGACGTACCTGAAAGGAAAGTTGAGTTGATATGGACACCGGCTCACTCTGGGCTGGAGGGCAACGAACTTGCCCACCAGTTCGCCCGAGAGACGGAACACCGGGTAGAGGAAGGTGAGCAACAGTAGATAATTAGTTATAGGGACATTACGAACCATTACAAGACGGAGAGGCGCCGTTATCCCGATTCTCACAAATCGCTTAGCAGAGAACTTAGCAGTGATCTAGAAGCAGGATCCTTCCCTCACCCTTGCCTTCAAAGCAAGATGTACCCGGAAAGGTACGTGAAGGAATGTAATTTCTGCAAAACTCAGTTGGGCACACTCCAACACGTCATTGGAGTATGTGATTTCATCAAGGCAATCCCCCCACCTCTTACCTGCCCTACTACCCTAACCCATTCCTCATCCTCATCCACACTTACCGAGCGATGGGAGACCTTGCTAACCAGTACCGCCCTAGAAGACCAGCTCGTCCTGATGGGTCCCGTGAAGAGGGAACCACTTCCATCGACGGCGTCTAAGAATATGTCGAGCTCGGCTCAATAAAGTTCTTTCTCTCTCTCTCTCTCTCTTTCTCTTTTTAAATGCGCAGAGCCCCTCTACTGTGTTGTGTCGCAGTGTCATCCTCGACACGCGCCGATTATCTCAAGCAGCTATGTACTTGTTGGCAGATACTTGTCGGTAGATACTTGTAACAGCTATATACTTGTTGGTGGAAGTACTTGTTGGTACCGCCCGCTTCTTGGTCAATCGCCCCCGTTGTGAGTGCAGGCCATAGTATTAAAAAAATTATCATCATCACAATCAACACGCAGACACGCTTCTTGGCCGATCCGCCGTCGTTACATTACGTCAGTTGCGTTTCATCTGCGATATTATGGAAATAATCATCGTAATCAAGACGCGCGCGCACGCTTCTTGGTGTTAACCCCCCCCCCCCTCCCATATTGTGGGTATGTGCCGTGTTAGTTGCGTTTATGTGCAAACACCCGCTACGGTGACACGACTCCGTCGTTACACTCTACTAACTGTCATGGCGGACACCCTCACCGCGCAGCTACAAAAGTGAGGATACCCCGTTTTTTTTTTTTATTCCGTTGCACGTTATGCGAGTGGTTCGTCGCTGGTTAGCGGTTGGCCCCTCTCACTGGGGCGCACACTGACAACCTAACAACGTTGAGCAAAACGGGAACAAGGTGAAAGTGGGAGCCAACGTTCCGACAAGTGGACTTATCTTTCTTCAAGCCGACGTATGCTTTCCTCGGCACAGTGTTTATAGGTAGGGTTCCTCTAAAGGGAAGAGGAGGTAAGGCGCGTGGGTGAGGCAACGACCGAAAGTGTGTTAGCGGCGAGGATGTAGAATTGGCAACAGAGGGGTGCTGTGCACACGGCTGGTGACACGGCCGTGTGTCAACCGGCGTGTCAACGACCGAGTGTATAGCACCCCCTCTAATTACCTGCTTCGCTGGAGGTCGCTAGAGGCGCACGGCCATGTCTTGATTTGATTGATTGTCTTGATTGATAGAAGAAAGGCTTCGATTTTGAATCAGCATACCATCCGATACTTGACTGCACCCCACAAAGAAGACGCACCATTTGATGTGGTCTTTCTTTTTTTTTTTTTCTAATTGGACTACATAGATTATGCAAGACATGCACGTTGTACCGAAACCCTGAGCCCATTGTTTCGTCGGCATTACAGCATTCTCAAATGATTGGTCACTCGTCGGACATGAACGACCTAACAGAGTTTCAACCGGTCTGATACCACCTCTTCATAAGTTACCTTTCGTCGCCATTCTTTAAGTTCTGAACTACTTGTGGTCTTTCTTTGGTGCGTGCATGTGCACATCGTGATTTATAATTCCTTTCTGTGCCATAAATACGAGATGTGGTTCGCTACACAAATTACACATGATGTACCAAATAACGCGTACGAAATTAGGAATGTGTGGGCCTAATGGTTACTGCATCGGGCTGCTTCGCTGGGCGACGAAGTTTGAATCCCGCCGGCGAGCTTTCTTTGTTATTATTATTTCATTTCCTAAGAGGGAGGACGGATCTACTTGGCGTGAACACGACCAACAGAACAACAAACAACCGACCCACCCAGGCGAAATCATGGGATGGTGTAGGCAAGGGCTGCTTCGCTCAAAATGTCTCGTTTTATCTGATTTGAGTTCGCGTTAAAACAACCCCAGGCAATCGAAATTAAGTTTGGACCCTCCGCTGCGGCACCCTTCATAAGCGGCTGGGAATATAGCGGTTAAATATTAATTTTAGGGGGGGGGGGGGGGGCTATATTCGTAAAACTGAAGCCAGTCACGGTGGAAAACACAAATATTGACACGTGTACTTATCTTTATCGGGCGACCACGTTTCGCCGCCTAACAAATGTTATCGCACAGCGCGGGACGCGCCCGCATGTATCCGAAGTTTCTGGAAAGTTATCGATGCTTCTATCCGCTGTCTGTTGTCGCCGAACCTTGTGTTATCTGATTTCATCGCCTGACGCGAATGGTGTAGAACTTTGCGGAAGGCACGCGGGTCCCAACGATTAGTCTGGAACGTTCGACGACTGCTGTACAAAAGCCGACGCGCTTGACCCGCCGACCAGATTTTCGACGATCGCCGACTGTGTTCGCCGCTGTCGCCATTCTTTGAGTGTAGCCTGTTTTTGAGGGCACAAGTTCGCCCAATAAAACGCTAGTTTCGTCTTTCGCAGTTGGGCTGCTTTCTTCACCGTCACTACCACGTGACAATATTGGCTAGAAATACAGCGGCTGTAGCGTTGCGAGAGATTCACGTATGAAAATACGCGCCCATAATACGCTGCTGCTTAATTTAACATTCTACCGAGGTTCGTTTCCTCGCCAGTTCTCTGCTAACGTAATAAAGAGAATGTACTAGCACTCTGCCCCAATATGAAAGTGAACGTGTAGCCTGTATTCAAGAGGTAATTCCTACAAGTGTCTAATACGGAACGTCATTCATGGCTTCTTACTATATCGGTTGGCCCAGCTAACGGGTGTCAAGCAGTTCAGCGAAGAAAACAATTTAGAAAACATGATGCAAGGTATGATCTTAAGACCCAGGCTGTTCGGTCGTCAGACCTCTGACGACCGAACAGCGTAGGTAGCAAATTTTCAGAAAACTAAACTATCAAGTTTACAACTCGGTAATTCAGCAACGAAAAACTATGTCAATTCTGTCAATTGCGTCTAATAGCAAACATAAAGCGCACAAATTTTATGTATCATACATGGCTCTCAAACACACCACTAATATGGCATCGGAGTTGGGCCCGAGCATGGAGGAAGGAAAGCATAGGAGAGCACGGACGTACTGAAGAAAGTGTGGCGGAAGCCACGTGCTGGTTTTCGCAAAGGACCACTGGGACTGGTACCCCAACCATCGACGTTGCCATAGCAACCTCGCTCCTGAATTTCTCGCTGCTGCTCTAGGCCTCTGAAAAGCGAGGCAGGTTTTTTCGGGCCGCGTCATTCTCGTAGCAGATTCTGTTCGCGAGACAACCTGACTTTGGAGCGTGGTGTGTAAGCTTGAAGGTTGTGTTTAGGGTCTATGAGTGTGAGTGTCAGACAGTAACAATGACACTCAAGTTGTTGCTGTTGTTGTTGTTGTCTCAAAACACGGCTCGTAAAAGCAATCGAGGCACGGGTCTTCGTCGTCTTCTTCAACGCGCCACGGAAAAGCACGGGAGCGCGTCTGCTTCACTAAAACTGTTACAGAAGTTTCGTAGGCTCTGTTCTTACGCGCGTCGACAGCACACACTACTGGCGGCTCGTAGCGATGTAAGTTCAACGCTCCCGTCTATCTGCTTCGACGAGCTGATTGGAGGCCTAACGGGAGATGGCACACAAACATGGCTGCATTTCGGGCTTTCAAAACGTGATGTCAAGGCCTCTCCTATTTTGTTTCTTTCCTCCATGCGCCGTCTTCTTTATATATATATATATATATATATATATATATATATATATACATTGTTGAACAGCCTGTCTAACGATAGTTGGGAGGATACGCTCTACCTCGCAATGAGCGGCGGAAAAGCAAAATTTATTCTGGGAATGGGATTTCAGCGAAAACAGCTGCATAACTCCGAACAACCCGCCAAGACAGTTCACTTTTTAACAAAGCCACATGTTCCCACCTGGGCGCGCTGCTTTAACTATATTCAGCGCAACAAACAAACCAACGCGACAGTTGCAACCGTACGCACTATCTTCAGTCATGTTTGCGAGTCGCTCGAGCTCTCAAATGATATCCGCAGTTGTACGTAGACTACCGTAGAAAATAAAATGAAGCGAGACATAAGTGGCACACATACGCACCTATGATGGGTCTGTCCGTCGCCGCAGCGCAGACGACAGAAGCCGCCAAGCAGACGGTCAACGATACGCACCACATGGCAATAGACGAGACACTGACGTCTGCTATCGTTCAGAGAGGACAAGCCCGTTGTGCCAGATTAGCGCTTCCTCTAGTTATATGCCTGCGACGTCTCCTCCTATATCACTGGACGCGCCCTAGCAGGCACCGCGGTCTAACGCTCGCAACCGTACCGCTGGAGTCACGTGACTCCCGTCGGCGCAGCTCCCTGCAGACAGGCCGGGTGAGTCATAGTTTCAGTATTCCGCCGCTTCAGCGCTGGCGGCCGGCACAGGAGGCCGCAGTCCAGTGAGGCCTGTTGACTGAAAACTGTTAAAACACTGGGCACGACAACTGGCTTCAGCAGCCGCACGGTAAGTCTTTCCTGAAGTCCGCAGTGTGGATGTGCTAACTGCACACTACAAAGCACCATAGGGTAACTTTGTGACACTTAATCCTTACTCAGAATCGCCTTAGCCAGTGGTCACGCAAACTGCTGTCGGGAGGTATCTCGTTGAAAGACACATCCGGGCATTTCTTTTTTTTTTCTCTGACTAAACGAGCATTGCAACATGCTCCCATGGCGCATTGTTGAGCAATACGCACGGCTGTATAGCAGCGTTAACGAAGAAAGAGCATGAACTTCGTGTGCTTACGCATAAATCACAACGTTCGGTCGTCGTCTGCTCGAGTTTTACCGGCGGCGCAGCGACCGGTGTGTCGCAAGCGTCCACCGCAAGGGGCGCTGTTGGCCATACAAGTGGCAAGGAGGAAAATGGAAAGGAAAGGGCAGGCGGTTGTTGGTTCGCCTTGCAGCCATCTATTTATAGGAAGGGCTGGCCAGATAAGGCCTCTCCGCGAAGACCTTGTTATTTGAGATGCCGTTGGCGCATATCTCGCTTCCATTGTGCTTATAAGGGTTATCACCTCCACCTGAACCTTCTTGAAACCGGCCCTGTGCTAATCGCCTGAGTGGCGTTGCCTTTGCGTACCACGCGTCCGCATGGTATTTCTGAAGCGGCTTCGATGAATAGGCTGTTTGCCATTCGCTGACAGTGCCGATTTAAGGTTGACTAAAAGGTTTTACATTACGTACACGGAAGAGCGCGCTGAAAACTAGCTTCCCAAGGTGTTCTTTTGACGAGGGACGTTTGTTTCTGAAAGTCGAGAGTTCTTTACGTTCCACTGTGCCGCTGAAACCTCGGCGCACTAGCACTGAGGGGCTTCAGTTTAGATGCGATTTTTAAGCCGCAAGTGAGGTGCATCGTGACAAGCATGAATCGTACGGGACACGGCGCAGATTCAGATATATATATATCTATATAATAAATATATATATATATATATATATATATATATATATAACGACAATTCTATATAACGACAATGTCTGCGCTCGGATGCCAACCTCGGTACCTACAGCAGGGCGCGACAAATGCTGACGGCTTCTGAGAACAAACAAGGCGGTGTTGCAGCGCCGTGTTCAACTTTTCACGTAACAAAGTTGACCTATCGAAAGTAGGGGTGAACAAATATTAGAAATTTCACATTTCCTTTCAAATTCAAATTATTTATTTCTGCCTTGTACAGATACAGACAGCGGAGGCGCAGAAAAAGCTGCCAGAAACAGCTTGACAAAGCCGCAGCCCACTTTCACTTGGCAGCGGCTTCACAGCAAGGCTTTTAAAACAAAGGTAATGGTAGTCTAGTAACAGTTATACAGTAATGAACAAGTACAATAGAAAACATAATAAAATTATACAATATTTAGACAATATTCACCATAAAGAAAAACAGAACCGACATGGTAACATTGCACGCAAATCAGTTTGACGCACTGAAGAGATCAAAATGATTATATACATAAGCATTTGAGAGAGAAGGAAACGTGAATTGTAGGCGTTCTCTGCAAAAATTTATTCGACGGGTCGGCACTGCCCAATTCTCCGCATACCTTGTCTTGCGCGTTGCTGCTCGGGTACGCAAATCAGCAAGGTGACGTATGTGATTTACGTTTCTCCGCGTTTCCAGTTTATACCGGACACTCAAGCGGTATTTGTACAAGTTGTGGATCTTCAGCACACTACTATATATTTCATTTTGATGTATGAAATTATTTTGTGCCTTTGCACAAGTGTTTGCAAAGATTTTGTGACATCTGTATTATATGCAATTATGTTGTGCACTAAAAGTGTTGCGTTGCGTGAATTACATTTCATGCCTACATTTTTGCAAAGCGTTTCAAATGATTATTTTTGCAATGTGCCTGCTGCTATTTAATGGGTCCTTGGGCAATCTCAACATGTCTGCGACATCTTTTCGCCCAAGAGCCTCCGACTCGGTGTTGGAAATAAACTTGACTTGACTTGACTTGACTACTCTGCAGAAAGAGATCCACGCTCGGTGAGCCCCAGGGGACAATGTGAACATGACGAAGGAACTTCTGCAAAATGTGGATGCGCTGAAGACAGCTAATTGTGGCTGTGCCCCACACTAAACAACAGTAGTTTAAATAGGAGTAAAAAAGGGAATTACAGAGGAGTAATTTTGCTGGCCTTGGAAGAACGTATCTGAGCCGACCTAGGACCCCAGTTATTTGGGCCAGTTCCGTTGTGACACGGTCCACGCGATGTTCCCAAGACGTACAGGAGGAAAAAACTACTCCGAGGCGTTTAAATTGCTCAGCCACATCTATACGTCGTGAATTTAGCTTAATCTCGAGGGAGGAGGGAACTGGTTTATTTTTAGGGCGGAATATGACAGCTTGTGCTTTCATTTATACAAATGAACTTGGATGGGGACCATTTCTGTAACTCGTTCATAATGTCATTGCATTCCCGAATAAGAAGATCGAAATCATTTCCAGCAAGAAAGATGTTAGTATCATCAGCGTAGGTAATAAATTTAGCAGTGGAGTTAATGTTGGAGATATCATTAAGGTACATATTAAATAGTAAGGGTCCCAATACACTGCCCTGTGGAACGCCAGAAATAACAGATTGTAGTTCAGATTACATATTGTCTATGCATACAGCCTGTTGTCTATGTGATAAATATGATTTAAGAAGCATTTAAGCCTGTCCCCGAAAACCATAACACTCTAAGTTATTTAGGAGTATAGTGTGGTTCACTAAGTTGAATGCCTTAGAGAAGTTCATGAAGACTCCAATAACAGGAGGAGGAAAGAACTTTATTGGGTCCTGAGGAACCCCTTCCCACCCACTCTTGGTTTAGTGGTCGGCAGGGGTCGCGGGCCGCACCCACGTTGGGACGGGAAGCCCGTGAGCCTCCGCCCTTTCGTGAGCCCTCTGGACGGCCCGGAGCTGGGTCTGGTGGTCGTCGCTTCGCAGGGCGTCCATCCAGTCTTCTTCTTTGCGGAACACGGTGCCGCTTAACGCGGAGCATTGCCAAAGCATGTGCGATAGCGAGCAGTACGATTCGCCGCAATCCGGACATTGCGGCTCTACGTCCGATGAATAAAGGCTCATTCTGCCTCTCGAGGGGAACGACCTTGTTTGCAACATTCTGAATATAGATGACTGTGGTCTAGTAAGTTTAGCGTGGGGGAGCGGGAAGGTCCTCCTCGACAGCTGATAATGCGTGGTTATTTCGTTGAAGGTGAGCAGCGGGTCTCGGTGCTCCCCTCCCTCCCCGCCACCTCGCTCGCCACGATCGCCGCGGTGCGTGAGTCCTCGCGCGCGTCCGTGTGCCAGCTCGTTGGCGTTGGGAAAGTCGGGGTGCACGTAGGCCCCCATGTGGGCTGGGAACCATTTGAGGATGTGATGACCCGCGGCTCCCGCACTGCCGAGGATGGCCGCCGCTTTCCGCGATATCGAGCCCGAGGCGAATGCTCTGGCGGCCGATCGCGAATCTGTGTATACGTAAGGGCGTTCGGGGTCCCTCATTGCCATGGCTATTGCCACCTGCTCGGCCACCTCGGACGTTACCCCCTTGACCGATGCTGCGTTGATGATCGTGCCATCCCAGCGTATCGAGACGGCCGCGTACCGGTCGCTGCGCCCGTACTGGGCCGCGTCTACAAATGCCGCTAGTCCCGGACAGCTGGCGGTTGATTTCAGCAGTGCTCGGGCCCTCGCCCTTCGGCGCCCCTCGTTGAATTGCGGGTGGACGTTTCTCGGAAGCGGTTCTACCTTGAAAGTGCCCCTGACCGCCGCGCTGAGCGCGACGCTGCGTGCGGTGCACTCTGCCTCGGCATTTATTCCTGCTTCTTCTAGGATGCGTCTGCCGGCCCTGGTGGTCGACAGCCGCACGACCTGTGCCTTGGTCTGTGCTTCGATTATTTCTGCTAGCGAATTGTGGACCCCTAGCCGATCGAGCCGCTCCGTGCTTGTACTGATCGGAAGACCTAGCACCCTCTTGATAACAAAGGCTTTCTTTTCAAACTGTGTTAGTATGTATTCCTTTTGTTCGAGTAGTGCTAACTCGGCACATTTATTTTTACAAAACCCAAACTGATTCTGTGACAGAAGATCATGCTTATTAATAAAATTAGACAACCTAGCATACAGAGAGAGAGAGAGGGGGAACAAGGATAGGAAAGGCAGGGAGGTCAACCAGAAGAGCATCCGGTTTGCTACCCGTACACTGAGGTGGGGGAAGGGGAATAGAAAGAGGAAAAAGGGGGAGAGTAAGCCCCCCCCCATAGTATACAGAACTTTCTCAAAAGCTTTTGAGAAGATAGGGAGTGTAGATACTGGTCTATAATTTCCTAAATCACTGCGGTCTCCTTTCTTATACAGAACGGCTACTTTGGTTATTTGCACTTTATTAGAAAATGTGCTGGTAGCTAAGCAGAAGTTAAATATATCTGCGATAACAGGCGCAGTCACTCCTACAACACGATTCACAGACCTTACTTGAATGCCGTCAGTGTCATAGCTACGGCCGTTATTAAGGTTTTGTATTACTGATATAACTTCTTCTGTTGTAACCAGGTTCAGGAATATCGTGTCATTATTGTAAGAATTGATGTATTTTTTAGAATCATGTGGCCGGTTGTTATGAGCTAGGGTTGTAAAAAAGTTGTTAAAGGCATCTGCTTGCTCTTCTCCAGATATGTCTTTATTCCCTAGCTTTAGCGTACTTGGGGCAGCTTGTCGTTGTTCACGTCTCAGTAGGAAATACGAATCGAATATTTTCCTTATTCGAAGCGTACCCGATTCAGGAAAAGCATATTCCGAAATTCCCGAATATTGGAGGAGATCCTAATAACGGTGGAAAAGGCGAATTTTCGGACAGACTGCGAATAAGAGAGCAGGTAACAAATTATATGCTTGCCCCACGTTCTCCTAAGAACACTTTATCACTGAGAACTTCGCATGGTCCACTCAGGTATCCGCTCAAACGCCTGCTCTGTTTCAGTCTATCTGCATCACGCCCGTGAGACACGATCAGTTTCGGTTTCCTATTTACCAAGCTTTTCTATAACCAAGTTTTCTATTTACCAAGTTTCCTATTACACACGCGAAGTCACTTGGACAAACACCATGCAAGACTTGGGAAGCGATCACTACATTATTTCCATAGAAACAGAAGACGGCCCGCAGGAACACAAGGCCGGTCGTCAAATGAAGGTCACCAACTGGAATTAGCTACGCAAACGTCGTGACAAGCAACAGGTGGAAGACATCAAAGACATAGACTAATGGACCGACCAACTGCGGTGGGATATCGAGCGCGTGACGCAAACGATCTCGTCGACAGCTGGGCTCGAGACAATAGACTCACGGTTGCTGCAGATGTGAGAAGCCAGAACCCACCTACAGCACCGATGGAAACAACCGAGACACAATAGGAGACTACGTAAACGGATAGCACAGCTCAACAAATAAATAGAAGAGCACGCGCTTAACCTGCAACAACAACAATGGAAAGAAAAATGCGGGGAGATGGACGGTCAAATACCATGCCTTGCACGTGGCAATTACTGCGGTACCTGATCGATCCCACCAACACCAAGACCACACGCATGCAAGGTGTATACAAAATCATACACGCTTACGGGGGAACGGAGCAACAATTCCTACGGGATGTGGAACGCCTTTACATATCCCAAACGCCACCGCAAATATATCCGGACTAATCGGGAGAAAGCAACGCCACCCTAGACGCGGAATTCTCCGTTGCCGAAATCCAGGCGGCCCTCGTGAAACTCAACACCAAGTCGGCCCCTGGCCCCGATCGAATATCCAATGAGGCACTACGCAATCTCGATTACGGATCGATCGAGAAACTCACAAAATACAATAACGAGTGTTGGGCGCACGGCAAGCTACCCCAGCAGTGGAAAGAAGCAAAGATCATACTGATACCGAAAGCCGGCAAGAAACTGCAGCTGGAGAACCTGCGCCTCATCTCCCTCACGTCTTGCGTGGTCATGTTGCTGGAGCCCCACGCGTTCCTCAATAGACTCACGGATTACCTTGAGGACAAAGAATTATTTCCACACAGCATGATTGGGCTCGGGGGACATCTCTCCACGCAAGACGCCCTTCTGCAACTAAAACATCAAATTATAGACAATCCGACGCGCTCAACGAGAGCCATCCTCCGGCTGGACCTGAAGAAGGCCTTCGATAACGTTCGCCACGATGCCATATTGCGACAAATAGACAAGCTAAATCTCAAACGTACGACTACGTACGAGACTTCCTCACGGGAAGAACCGCTCGCATGCGAGTGGGACAACTAGAGCCAGATGAAATCAACATCGGGAGCTCGGGCACACAGCAGGGCTCGGTGATCTCACCGATGCTCCACGACCTCGTCCTGCTGGGGTTATCCGACCGACTGCCTCAAATCGAAGGACTGCATCACACGCTATACGCGGATGATATTACGATGTAGACGACAACGGGAAGTGAAGGAACGATCGAGCAGAGTTTACAGCAGGCCATCCAATGCGTGGAAAACTACCTCGTGGGCACGGGACTCGCTTGCTCGGCCGAAAAATACGAACTGCTGCTATATAGACCGGTCAGAAAGGGGCGCCCACCTAAAGGCTACAACCCCCCGGAAAAGGAAGAGATCCAATTAACCGAACCAAACGGCCTACCCATCCCGATGGTAGATAAGATCCGGGTATTAGGAATGATGATCGAACACAAGGGGAGCAATGGCGAGGCACTTGGCAAGGTAACGTTGCAAAGGCAGCCAGCACGATGCAGCTCATTCGACGCACCACCAACAAACACGCGGGCATGCGCGAAGGCAGCGCCGTACCGCTCACACAAGCCTTCGTCATTTCTCAAATAAAGTACACGGCAGCGTTTCACAACTGGACGGTAGCGGAAAGAAACAAGCTCAACGCCCTCGTACGCAAGGCGTACAAATGTGCGTTGTGACTTGCGCCCGGACTCAGCACCACCAAGCTCTAAGAACTAGGCTTACACAATACGCTCGAAGAACTCGTGGAGGCGCAACAATTGTCCCAACTCTAGCGCCTATACAAGACCCGCCCGGGCAGACGCGTGCTCAAAAAGGTCGGCATCACATACCACACGCAACACGGCATCAAAGTAGAAATTCCAAGAACCATACATGGGCAGCCATACCTACCCCCATTGCCTCGCAATATGAGCCCCAACACCACACGGGGTGACGTAAAGCCAGGGCGCAACACATGAACCAAAGTTAATCCAACAACAAGGAGGCGGTCTTCACCGACGCAGCCCGTTATCGAGACAGGAAGAGTTTCGTGGCGGCAGTTGCTAGCCACCGAGGCAACCACCTCACTAGCGTTACCGTGAACACGGCACATGCCGAAGCGGCAGAGGAACGGCCATAGCACTGGCCCTCACACAAACCAAAGCGACATACGGGATCTTCGATTCGCAAACGGCAATTCGCAATTTTGCAAATGGGCGCATCTCGCAAGAGGCGTATCACATACTCCAGCGACATCCCATACACCAGGGAGAGGCCGACTTCGATAACCGAAGGCACTTGCTATGGATCCCGGCACATACTGGATTGAGCAC
Organism: Dermacentor variabilis; assembly: GCF_050947875.1. NCBI lineage: Eukaryota > Metazoa > Arthropoda > Arachnida > Ixodida > Ixodidae > Dermacentor > Dermacentor variabilis. The sequence goes on along the minus strand of NC_134575.1, from coordinate 39,394,651 downwards.
CCCCAACGAAGCGGCCCACCACGTTGCTCGAGGCCTCACTCACCGAGCGTCATCGGAGGAAGAGCCCCTGCGGGGTACTGCAAACGTCTGGGCTGGGGAGGATCGTATGACCAAGTTCCACGACATTCCGACACACTACCAGTTACAAAGACGCGTATGCCCATTCCCTCACGCTAGGTTAGACAGGACGCAAGCAGTACACTTCAGACAATTACAAACGGATTCTTACAGAAACCCCAGACTCATTGCACGCCATGTATCCAGACATGTACACTACAAACAGACGTACATCATGTGGCGAGGTTGCCACGCTAAATCACATGTTATGGGAGCGTCGGGACTTAACAAACAAGTTGGGCAGTGCCGACCCCTCCGTCTCTTCCACCGCCAGCCTCCGCTCGCGCTGGAAGACCGCACTGCTCAGCTCGAACCTGACAGCACAACTCTGGGCCGTCCAGCGAGCCGAGGAAGCCGCTTCGAGACAAGGTCTCGGAACCGCATCCGCGGCGGGTCCCCAGACCCACTAAAAAGACGCTGGACTCAAATCTTATTGATTTGAAAAAATAACGCTTACGCTTGCTTTGCGGAGTGCGACATTGACGAAGTGGCCAGCCTGGTCATGTTTCGTGATCCACGCTTTAAGGCCACAGTTCATCAGGCATCTGGTCAAATGACCTGGCTGAAAGACCCATTGACAAGGGAGCTCCAGGCAGCTGACGTGTAACCCAGTGGAAACACCGCTGTGCCAGCATCGACTTCATGTCCCCTGGTGGCATCCAGTGTATGGAACGCTTTTGACGATCTAGTGATGAACGAGGAGAAGACACACTTGGCATCTGCCCCTGAAAAGGAAGTCACAGACTACGCGGAAAGGCCTCATCTGGAAAGGAGCAAGGATCCTTGTGAGTGGTGCCAGTCCGTTGGCCACTTCGAGAACGCGCTTTTAAGCACCTCACTCCCTAACCCTAAATCCCTAACCTCCAACGAAATGACTTCAACACCGGAACATCGGTAAGAGTGAGTACCGCTCAATACAGAGTGACAAAGTGAGTAGCGCCGCTTCCTGGTATAGTAAGTTTCTCGCATAATGTCTACACGCGTCTACCCCCAATTCATGCGCCCAAGCTTACCCCCACTCTATCGCCAATGTATCGAGAATGACTGGGTGGGCGCAAACTCGAATCACTGCGCCGAAGCGTGGGTGACGACGACTGAACCGACAGCAAACGACTGTTCAAAGCTGAACCAGGGTGCGGAAAGTCCCTATACCATGAGTAAAACTTCAAGCAGGGTGAGGAGACTCCCTATACCTCATTGAAAAGTATCTGTATAGCGCAACAAAACAAGGACACAAGAAGAAACAAAGACGAAGACAAGCGCTGACTATCAACGAAAATTTTACTTCCGAGATCGGTCATACTTATACCTCCAAATAACCACGTGCACACTATGATAGCAACCATGCGGATGCAAATCGCGGAGCAGTACCCGCTGAAGTGTGCCGTGTTTACATAGCACTTTTTTTTTCTGTCGCATTTATCTTGGAAGCTTCTATTCATTTTTTGAAGCTTTGCGGCCAAGCCATTACAATGAAAAAATATTTATAGCAAACCGTCGTTCACTACCAATATTCGGAGATAACATCTTACATTTCGTCATTTCGTGGAAGTAGATGCTTTGAAATTCATAACTTCTGGTTAAGTTTAGGGCTACGGTTCAACTAGTCCACAGATATATTGGAGGGGTAGTATAAAGAAAATAATTTCCTGGCACCATCAATCGTTAATTTCGTTCGCGTGTTGTCAAGTGAATCAACTAAAGCTGGCCAATTTATCGGTAAGCCAAAACTCAAAACAAGTTGAACGTTTTTGTTTTTATTCACACATTTCGTACTGGAAAAAGACTGACCCCCAGGCAGTGCGAAAGTGTCAATCTGCAGTAGCAATTTTCATTCCCAACTGCCGTTTGTGCATAGTGAGCGAACATTTGTTCCAGAAGATCCAAACCAATGCGAAAATTGACAATTACGGGCTGGTCACACGGAACTTGACTGTCACGTATGTCATGACGGCCACACATCTTGTGGCTTACAGAAAGAAGGTAGAGTACATGTATTTCATTCACAGTACGAGAAGTAAGGACCCACAGAATTTTAAACTAGCCACATGCATCAGTATGAACAGGCAGTAGCCTATAATTGCTCTCATTATTTGAAGTACGCGCCGAATGAGGGAGCATACTTCTATAGCGCTTACAAGTGCAATATGATCTGCCTGTCGCCATAATTTGCATCATGTTCCCATATACAGAAAAGCACGGAGTATTAGGACACTATCTTCACACAACAGCAATGCAAGTGACCAACCGGTCAAAAAAAGAAAGCTTAATAGCACTCTTCATCGCAAGGGGGATTGCCAGTTCGTACTTAATTAGTATTAGTCTGTACTTGTATTACTGGTATTATTAAATATATTTTGCCGGCAAAACAAGTAACATTGCGCCTCGTCTGTAATACAAGTGCTCAAAAACTTGCACACACCGAAGCTGAGCCTAAAGCAAAATAACTTCAGAGTCAGTTAAGTTCAGTTCAGTTAAGCAAGGCCATCCCTTCAGAGTCATTGTTTCGGAAGTGGGCACTTGGCAGAAGTGCCTAGAGTCCTACCATCTGGAAGGTCTGAGGCAGCTTCCCATAAATGAGCCATTTTTAGTACGCAACTCAACAGAGGTAGACCAGTTCCTAAAGGTGTCGAGCATTAAAAGAGCACAGGCATTCTCGGTAGACATCAAGGACCTATATTATTCCCTCCCTCAAGATGACCTCTTCGCCGTTGTGCAGGAAGGCATAGAAAAGATAGGTGAAGTCCGGTTCCAGAATGCGGTTGGCACCAGCGTCGCCAATTTTCTGGACCTGCTGCAAGTTTACCTAAGATCTGCCGTCGTCCTGCATAACGAAGAGTACTATGTGCAAAAGAACGGGATATGCATAGGCTCTCGTATTGCGCCCATAGTGAGTGAACTATTGTTGGCGCACTATGATAGTCTCCTCCAGGAGCAACTCAGCACAATTCCTGCTAAGAAGGTGTTTCGCTACGTTGACGATTTTCTGGTGATCCTTTCTGCCCACCCTAATGAAGCCACAACCCTGGTCGACCAAGTGTTTGAAAAATTCAGGAACATCTATCGAGGTTTGACGTTCACAAGAGAATTGCCGGAAAAAGGCCAAATCCGCTTCCTTGACCTTGCACCACACCTCCAGGAAGGGCACACGTGTTGGATGTATGCTCCGCGTTCCAAAAAACAACTCCTCCCCTACACATCCAACCATTCTAAAGTGGTGAAGCGTTCCATCGCCCTAGGGGCCCTTAGAAATGCGGTCGTTCGCTCTTGCCACCACTCGATCTGCAGCAGCCTCTCCAATCAAGTCCAGCGCCTTAAAGCAAGTGGCTATCCTGCACAACTGCTGTCATCCTTGGCGGAAGTTTTATTGCAAGAGGCTCGCTCCCCCAAGAAACAGCGCGAAGCGGGTGATGACTTAACCAAGACTGTTGCGATCCCGTATATACATGGTGTGTCCCATCGCATCAAGAAAGCCGCAGGCTGGGCCGGTGTAAAGGTCGTGTTTACTGCGCCTAACAAGTTGGGAAGGATGTGCAAAAAGGTCAACGAAAGCCGGAGAACACTGTGCAATAAGCAACATGTCGCCAAGCCTGTAGATTGCAGTACCAATGTAGTGCATTCCATTCCCACGTCTTGCGACAGCACTTACATAGGGCAAACAGGACGTTTTATCAGTGAACGTTTGCGTGAGCATGCGCACTGTGCCAATATTAAGACTGGCAGTAATCTGGCTGTTCATTGTGCAAAGTGTGGCTGTTTACCACTCCTTGACGACACACGTGTGTTGAAAAGGTACAGCAGTCAGATGGCCAGAGAAACCTTTGAGGCGTTTTAAATGTGTCAGTTAGTTCCCCCTCCATAGCACATTGTGATAAAGAACTTAAGTTCCTTAGAAGTTAATCAGTTTGGCCTGCGTCCACCATCTTATGGTCACTTTTATATTGCTTAATGTTATTGACGCATGCGCAGCAGGAATTGACCGACGATGACTCGCCTTCTCCTTCTTCTTTCACTCTCTTTATGCCCGTTGCGAATTGTATATATTTGCGCAGGCTCCAATAAAGGTGTCGTTAGCAATCAGCGCTCGTCCTGTGTCCTCCCTTGTCCGTATTTTTTGGCGCTGTTTTAAATATGAATGATCCGTACCAACTAGCTCGCACCCAAACCCTTCTGAAGGTAACGGTGCAATAAAAGCAAACTCGCACTCAAGTCCTTCGGTACAAGTACTAACCGACAGCTTTTGGGCTGCCGTCATGACGAGTGGGTCGAGCGACACTGCTCCTATGTCAGCCCATTCAGGCTTGCACAAAACTGGTTTACTCGTGCAAAATGAATACCTGCTCAGAAAATAAAGTGAAATACTTGTGCTTACCTGCTGTCATTAGGAAACCTGAAAAGCTTCGCAGAACTGGAATTCCCGGTGTTTGAAACGCCACAGAGCCGCGCAACACATGTGATCCCCCGATTTAGCCCTCTTCGTCTAATGCTTGGTTGACCTGCTGGTCTGCTGCGTCTTGCGTTCGTCGCACGCCTGATCACGCTTCTCTGTCTTATCTTTCCCATCTTCATACTTGAGAGGTCAACCGAAGCAGATGACCAAGCGCGATCCGACTTGTGACATCGCTGAGCGAGTGGCAAGGGTGAGCGGAGATAAGCTGGACGGACGCACGAAAACAACTGCTTCCCACGGTTCGTACGATATAAAATCCACAAAAATAAAAATAAAGAATAAGTTAGGATCTCAGGCAACCGCTTGGAGCGCACATGTTCCTTGAAACCGAAACTATAGCACTCGCCTTCCGTGGATTGGCTGAACGTTTAGCGACGCGGTCCACAGAGTAAGCGAGTGACCAGCGATCATACTTCTTCTCTATATGCTACTTCAAAGTACAGGACATCTACGTACCCAGCCCCTTGCGCGCAGCAAGAACAAATATATCGCAACCCAGCACACCCGCAAGCGGCTGTACAGGAAATAAGCAAGAAGATAGTGGCCGCGCCGAGGAACCTTATACTGAGTCGGAAACTGGAAAAACAGCTGATTCAAAGTGCTTGCCAAATAAAGAAAGAAGAGAAAAACACACTGATACTGATTCAATTCATAATCGGAAAGCTTGGACAGTTTGGAACATATATTTAGCGCCACTTTTAGTACAAGCTCTGTATACGCTGCTCGCGCCGTTTGGACAAGGCGTAACGAGCTCCGAAAGAGATCACATGTCCTCTGAAGCTGTGGCCGACACTTCGTGTCGTTCACCTAGTCACCACCTACGATATCCTCAGAGAGATTTGCCGATTTGCTGAAAGATTTGCAGCCCGCGGGATTGCCGAAAAAAAAAAGGTCTGAGCGGAGTACTGGAGCACCGGAGGCATAAACGACAGCTGCAACGATAGTAGTGACATCGCTCGGTGGTTTCTTAAGCCATAAGCAGTCAGAAAGGTTACTGTGCTTCCTTTCGTCCTATAGTGAAATAGAAAGACCCACTACGCATTCATAATCATGGGACTCCCAACATTTTTACGCTACCCACTAAGTTATTTACAGCATGTCATTGCAATTACAGTTCTTTGCGCTGTCGGCAAACCAGAAGTCGCAACATCGTGCCTCCAGTGCTGCTGTTGACTTCTACGTCTCTGTCAGTCCTTAAACGGCAATACAACAAGCGCCAACACATTAAGCCAACATGATGGTACAAATCGCATAGGCTAAAATCTTTATTCACGGAACCAATGCCGCATCTTTGCATGCGCCATCGTCGTTACTCGGCACCTCAAGGTCTGGGTGCACGCCCGAGGTCACGTGACGTGACTTTGCGCGGAATCAACGGGACGACCGCCCTGGCGATGACGTCATCTTCCAGAAGTGGACACAAGGCCGTTGCTTCGCCCAGGCGACGCTAGAGGGCCACGCTCTTCCCCGCATCGGTGGCGATGCGGCTGGTAATTTCAATGGAAGAGGTACATCTGCGTGAAGTGCGACACTTCTTGGGTGAACGAAGGCGGGTAGTTGTATATCAGGGCCTTGCGTTCCTCTTGCGCGTCCTGGAAGCGATGGCCGTTCAAACGGGCTGCAAAATTGAGAGATCGCGGTGACGACATTTCGCGCTGCGAGCTTCAGTTCAACGCATTTGAAATGCGGCTGCTAGGCAGCGGCGGCTGAACCGATGATGGAGACTTTACGGGTTGTCCTCTCGATCCCGAGGCATAGAAAGCCACCTGGCCGTATTCAGCGCACGGCGACCATCTTAACCTCTGTTCCGATCCTGGCTGAGTTAGTGTCTCATTGATTGAATTATTCATTCATTCATTCATTCATTCATTCATTCATTCATTCATTCATTCATTCATTCATTGAGCTTCGGTTTGGCGCATCAGGAATATAGCTGATAAGCAGGGGTGAGTATTATTAGAGAGTCTTACGGTGAAGTCCCCAAATCCCAGCGTAGACAGTCACCACATTGAGCCCTGTCTCAATCCTGATTGGCTGATTTATTTATTTATTTATTTATTTATTTATTTATTTATTTATTTATTTATTTATTTATTTTAAGACGGAATGTGGCTCCAGATTAATTGTGGCTACGCACGGTTCACTAACATGCACTCAAACCCCTATTCAGAAGCAGTTCTGCAGTCCATCCCCATCACAATGCTGCCAACTTGACAGCGAGTCGAACCCGCAACTTCCCATTCGGCGTCACGCCACCGCCACTCACTGAGACACCGCGGCGTGTGCCATCTGATTGCGCCGTTCGTCACCATCTCTGACGAACCAGCTCGCCCGACAAAAATCAGTCGTGCCTCCACGCTTCGAGTCAGCGAGGAGGAGGCGCATCGCAGTCGCACCTTGCTCCACGAAGAAGTTGGCCAGGTACTGCGAGAACAGTGCGGTGTCCTTGTTGTGGTACAGGTGGCGCCGCCCGGGACTGCTGGTGCCCCACTCGAACACCGCCATCTCCGGATGGAACTGGACGGCGAACACCGGGGCCGAGATGGCTGCGAGCATAGAGTTTCTCACTATTACCTAGAGGGAAATCTGGCGCTGCTGCGCTGTGGTATGCATGGGAATGCCGGTATATTGTGACTTCGGATTGACATCGTTCTCGGAGAGACAGGACACCTTGAAGACGCGCCTGGCAAGTACCGTTCCGTCTGTCATAATGATTCATTTTCTACTAAAACAGCGCGTAAAAAGCTATTTTAGCTTTATTATTACGCGAAAACATGTTTTGTTTAACTATGAAAACTTGCTATTGCGTGTACGGCTATATGTTACGTAAAAAATATCAGCGGGCCGCTAAAGTTGGAGGACAGACGACAAGGTTCGCGCTCGCTCTGAAATAGTTGGTCCTCTGTTCTTGCTTTTCTCCGCTTGATCATGCATTGTGGGTGAGTAAAGATGTAATATGCATGAATGGAAACATTCCATTAGGATTTTACTTTGAGAGCGCGTTATTTATGTAGCCATATCCACGTTTTAGACGAAGCCTCTAAAAACATCAGCCAACACGAGCCTCGCAGACACATATACCGTCATTCCCATGACGGCACGGTGCCCCCTTAAGAAACTCCCATAGACGGTGGCGCCAGATTTCCCTCTAGGTATTATAGTGAGAAACTCTATGGCTGCGAGTATGGCGCGAGCTGAAGCATAAGGACTCCTTTGAAGTCGTTGTTTTTTTAAGCACGATATAGCAAGCTATAGACTTCACGTTTGCCTTGATATGTGAAGCCGCTTTTGCGTGTCATACGCGCCTCCGAGATTCCTGGTCACGCAATTTTTTTTTTTTTTGCTTCCGGGTGGAAAGTTACGCGTAGTGTCTGCAGGTGAGACACACCGCCTGACTGCACCAACACGTCAACGATGGCACTCGGTAACGCATGATAATAATACACACATGGCGCACGCATGCACGTGTGTGCGTGCGTGTTTTGTGTGCGTGTGCACGCGCCTGTTTGTAACGCTCCTCTATCGGGTGCACTACACCTACGCCCCCTAGTATGACATACCAACAAGCCTAAAATGCAATCCCAGTTCCCTGAAGAAGTGGACCGTACTACGATACGTTCATTTCAGGGATCGCCAGCCGCTTGTGCGCAGGCGCGAGTAAGAGCGGGCGCGAGAAAGAAAATCTGGGGGCTCCTTGAGTATAGTGCCTAGGCACAACGGAGGAGGTTTCTTGGCGCGCGTTGTTGGCGTTTGTCCCTAGGCGTGCAGGCATTGAGGAGTGGGGTCGAGCCTGCGCTCGGACGCTGGCTGCCGGCGCGGTGAAATAGGGGAATCAGCGGACACTGACGCCCCATTTGGCGACCGCTGTTTCAGACAGACTGTCTCGCACCTGTGGCGCTCGTGCTAAGGTTAGTCGTGCAGGACCATAGCTTTCTCGCGCCTTACGGCGATGTACCTTGGAAGAAGTGACACCACAGATGTTTCCGTGAGAGCAGTAGAGACTGTATTTCAGGCCGGGCCGCATATGTTGAAAATCTAGAAGTCAGAGCGCCTTAGCAACCGCGTTTGAACGCAAGTGGCTGAAAGGCCGCCGGTGACGCGAGACGCCCCTGCAACCGCTATGAGAATACGTCGCGATACCCTAACGCCTCTTACGTTAACCTAAACAAACGAGGCCGAGACGAAAAGACAATAATCCTCACGGCGTAACCGCTGCGTGAATACGCCGCGCCACCTTAACGCCTTTTACACTAACCTAACCTAACGTTAACCTGACCTAACGTAACCGAGACGCATACACAAAAATCCGCACGGCTTAACCGCTGTGAGAATACGCCGCGCCGCCCTAACGCATTTTACGCTAACGTAAGCTTATATAAGGTAACCTAAGCTAACCTAACCTAACGGGGGTGAGACGCAAAGCCAATAATCCTCCCTGCGTGACATCGGGCAGTGGCGTTAAACCGCGGTTGCTAAGGCGCTGTGCGTTTATTTCAGTCAAAGGGGACAACTCAAGAATGCCCTGAAATGTCACGGACAGCAGCATACGAAAAGCCTAGCAAGAGAGAAGATACTGCACCAGGAGAGTAGGCCGTGCCTCTACTACGGCCCCTACTGCTCCCCTGGAAAAATCTGTGATGTTTTTTGAAGGTAAAGCACCGTAAGAAGCAAGAAATCTTTAATCCGGCATGACTGACTTAGCACCAGCGCCGCAGGCGCGACAAAGTATGTCCGACGTACCTTGAGACACAGCGATCACCAAATGGTGGGGCGTCCGTGCCCACTGCCTCACCGCGCCGGCAGCCAGCGTCGGAACGTAAACAAACTCGACCCCATTCTGCATTACCGGGATGTCTATAGGCGACAAACGCATACAACACGCGATAAGAAACCTCCTCCGTAGTGCCTAGGCATAGTCATATATTCAAGCGCCAAAAGCCCCCAGATTTTCTCTCTCGCACCCACTGTTACTCGCGCTTGCGCACAAAAGGCTGGCGATCCCTCAAATGAACGTCTCGTGACCGTATTGTGTAGGGTCCCTACAGGTGGTCACTGCGCCGTCAACCACAATACCTTACCTCGGTAGTTCACCCACCTTCCAAGCTCGAGACGAATTTCACGCCTCGTAGGTCGCTGTTCGTAGACAAAATTTTGAAGAACCTGTCCAGCTTGGAGGCCTTGAAGGCCTGTATTGCAAATAAATAAAGAAAGAAAGGAATGTACCGCTTGGAGGCCTTGAAGGTCTATATTGCAAATACATAAAGAAATGTCCAGCTTGGGGGCCTTGAAGGCCTGGATTGCAAATGCATAAATAAAGGAATAAAAGTAAGAAAGAAAGAAAGAACGTCGCAACGAGTATTTTCTTTTCTTTCGCCGCACATTCTCGTGCTCGCAATGGCGACTGAAAATATGCTATATGTTCGGGCGCGCGTTCACAGATGCTGCAACGAGTACGAACCTTCAACGTGAGGCACCAGTAGTGGGCGTTGTAAGTCACCGGCTTGGAGCTGAGTACTTTCTCCAGGCGCTGCGGAAGACTGCGGAACAGCCGGGCACTGCGGAAATCTTCGGTTTCCGGTAGGGACACAAACCGAGAATAAAGAAAGAAACCACAGATTCGTGCGTCAGATACATCGATCAGCGAAAGTCCGAGTGTCTGGTAATGCTAGGGGGCAAACATTTGTGTCAGGAATTATGTCTCGCAGGGCGCCCACCGTGCCAACAGCCGTAACACTCCCGCGGTGTAGTATCCCTGCAAACCACCGTCCCCGAGCATGTGATGGAGGGAGGCGCTGAACAACTTCCCAAGGCACTTGTAAGCTGTGTGTGCGTGTGTGTGTGTGCGTGTGTGTGTGTACGTGTGCGTGCGTGCGTGCGTGCGCGCGCGCGCGTGTGTGTGTGTGTGTGTGTGTGTGTGTGTGTGTGTGTGTGTGTGTGTGTGTGTGTGTGTGTGTGTGTGTGTGTGTGTGTGTGTGTGTGTTTGTGTGTGTGTGTGTGTGCTTATGCGTACTTTTATGAGTGCGCCGCTCTCCCTGAGCACTTGTGCTCGAGCGTGTGTGTGTGTTAATGCGCGTGTCCTCAGAGTACGTGCGTGTGCCATGATATCTTCCTGCTTTCTCCGTTGAGCGAGACTGCTTGAGCAATCGGCGCCCATGGTGTACGTACCCCTGGTGAAGTTGAGCGGCATGCCGACGCCCTGGGCCTGGCACTTCGTGAGCACCTGTTCGCCGCCCACAGCGACTCGCGCCAGAAGCTCAAAGCCGAGACAGGTTCCCCACAGGGGGAAGTTCGTCCCGTTCCGGTACGCCTGGGGGAGCACGGTGTGATTGATTGATTGATTGATTGATTGATTGATTGATTGATTGATTGATTGATTGATTGATTGATTGATTGATTGATTGATTGATTGATTGATTGATTGCAACTGGCGCGAGAAGCTTGCGCTGTGGTGTGAGGGAGGCCCGAACTAGACCATTTTGCCATGGAAGGAGGACGGGTTGAGTGAGTGAGTGAGTGAGGGAGTGAGCAAGTGGGTGAGTGAGTGAGTAAGTGAGTGTGTGAGTGAGTGAGTGAGTGAGTGAGTGAGTGAGTGAGTGAGTGAGTGAGTGAGTGAGTGAGTGAGTGAGTGAGTGAGTGAGTGAGTGAGTGAGTGAGTGAGTGAGTGAGTGAGTGAGTGATCGGAAGATCTAACTTACCTCCATCGCCAGATCATAGAGAATGGTGCCAGCTCTGCCGTAGCTTGAGTTTAGGGCGTCCACGTCGCCGCCGGGAAGCAAAATGCTGTGGATTAGGATAAAAATGTGACGTCGAAAAGCAAGCACCACCAAATCGCGAGTTTAAGAGCACAACGCCTTGCGCGTGCTGCGCTCGCTATTTACACGTTCAAACGTTAACACGAAATCATAGATGAACATTGCCTGTATTATCCAGCGAAGCCTAACAGTACAAAAAAAGTATTGTCGCAGAAAACATCTAAGATTATTGACAAGGAAACTGATAGCGTTTCTCGTGAAACGTTTTTTTTTTTTCGGGGTTTTTCCGCGCATCTCCGCTGCCATCGGTGAATCTCAAATATTTACAGGCACACTAGCACACAGATGAAATGGCAATCTCGCTGCCAACCACAATGCCGAATGATACCACGACGCAGTACGTCTCGTAATCACTGCGCCTCAGTTGAAACTCCGTAGCAACTTCCACTATCCCTACAACGTCCTGGGGACGTATTCCACGGCGACCGCTTACGGCGATAGCATCGCCTCTCGGCCGTCAGGCGCGCGCCTATTGGTCGGTCGATCAAAAAATTGGACGAGCTGATTGGCTGGTTGAGCACTACGTCACGCGAAGGCGAACAGTATCACCGAAGTGATCGCCGCAGAATACGTCCCCCTGGCTGCATCATGGTTGGAATAAGCTGCCCCATCTAGCTGCCACGCTCGACGTGAAGTAGTCTCTTGCGACATGGGACACTATTTCTTTAATATGTTAATAATATTTGGGGTTTTACGTGCCAAAACCACTTTTTGATTATGAGGCACGCCGTAGTGGAGGACTCCGGAAATTTTGACCACCTGGGGTTCTTTAACGTGCACCTAAATCTAAGCACACGGGTGTTTTCGCATTTCGCCCCCATCGAAATGCGGCCGCCGTGGCCGGGATTCGATCCCGCGACCTCGTGCTCAGCAGCCCAACACCATAGCCACTGAGCAACCACGGCGGGTTTCTTTAATATGTTGAAGGCTAGTTACTACTCAGTCGCGTTGGCACATCCTTTCGTGGGCATAGGCCAAGAGTGGGCACATACATACCCTATCACACACGCACTGACGATTGGACACGTGCCCATGGATCCGAGCTGTCTGCTGGGCCAGATAGCAGCGCCAGCAGCAAGTGCTCTATGCGGGAAACATACCTAGTGGACCCGTGTTGTCCGCTCGGCGGGACAGCATTCAGCACATACTTATAGCGGCCCGAGCTAGTAGACAACTTAGGTCCCTGGGTATGTGACGCTTTTTTATTTTTTTTTTATTATTTCATTTATTTAGATCGTCCAACCGCATAATGTGACCGAAGTAGAAAAAAAAAGCTATCACAGGGCTCGACGTGGTATGAGGTAAATAAATGCGACGAGCATACAGACTACGTCGGGTTTCAAACGGATAAACAGTGTCTTGAAAGCTGAGTGTTTGTGATTCATAATTGTATAACTTCAAATTGTATTGTATTACTTGTATTAATTTGTGATGTGTGGTGCGCGACGTGGTGCGGGGCTCGGGACGGTCGAGAGCAGACGACGCGGAGTGCACGCGCGCCGAGCTGGAAGGAGGAAAAACGACGACGCCGAAGAGCGCCCGGCACGTGAACGCGCGGCGCAGGAAAAACAACAAAAGAAAAAGCAACCAATGAGAAAAGACCACGGGTCGTCGGGCAGCCAATCAGTAAATGCCAAATCGGCCAGACCACGACAAAAAGCGTGGTGCGCTGGCAGAACGGGGGCGACACGCAAGAGGACACGCAGGGAGACGCCGGGGAGACGCCAGGATCGTCCCAGGAAACGACGCCAGGAGGAGGTAACCACCGGAGCGGGCGTTGAAGACGGGCCGTCGGGTTCCGGACCCGAGCCCACCAGGACTTCACCCGCCCGGGGCCTCCTGCCAACCTGTTCCTGTGCGTCGCCCGTCTACCTGAGCGTGCCGTCGGCTCCTCAAGGCCGGTGAGCTTTTGCGCCAGTGGGCAGGACGGGAACAGTCGGGCTTCGGGCCCGAGTTCTACGCCAGCTGCCCGGCCAGAACGCCACCCCCGTCTGCCGTGCCGCCTGCTGCCCGAGGCCGGCGTTCGAGCTTCCGTGCCCGTGGGCGAGAGGGGAGCAGTCGGGCTACGGGCCCGAGCTCTCTGCCCGGCCAGAACGCCGCCGCCGTCCACTCCTGCCACAAAGCCGTCAGCGTTACCTCGCCTCGCCAGAGCTGGCGCGCTCCCGGCGCCCGGTCGGTCAGCCTACGCCGCAACCTTTGGTGAGACCGGCGCCACCCCTCCTGCCAGCTTGTCGCCGCGTTGCCGTGTCGAGACTGCGACGCGTCCCCGCCCTTGTGGGCACGCCCAGACTCGCGCCCTCGTTAACCTCGTTAAAGCACTAAGTGTGTTCTTGTTTTCTTGAGTGTGTAATTTAAGCATGTTTTCTGTTTCTTTTTATTTGCTTTATGCTTCTTTTGTGTGTGATTAAAAGTCTTTGTGTGTGTGTCCAAACCAACGGCTTCGTCCTCAATTGGGTTCTCGGAGGCTCCGCCTAAGAGAACCGCTAAAACATTGAGTACCCGAACCTTTGCCCCCATAAGTGGGTCATCACATAATTGTATTGCAATTGTAATTGTATTAATTGCATAACTTCAAATTGCATAACATAATTTGTATAACGACGTCTGAATATGGAATGAGTTTTATCTTTTTGTATGCGTGGATTTCAGTGAGTGCTGATCATAACTCATATATATTATATAATTTGCTGGCTGATACGTGAAGTAGCCAGTGCGGGGCCCTACGGCCTTGTCAAGCTGCAATGCGACAGCTTTTTCTGTAGGCCTCCGGCGTCGTGTTTTTTCGGATGCAAATAAAGTTATTATTATTATTATTATTATTACAAACGGAATAACGTAACGTCAACAGGTTCTCTGGTGACGTCGGTAGGGAAACAGAGCCGAATAGGCCAGGGAGCGTCCTCGGCATCTAGGGTCCGCTATCCGGGATTTGGAGCTCTGTACCACGAAGAGAAATGTACGTATGTATGTAATGAACTCAATTCTGGGAGTTTTACGTGCCAAAACCGGCATTTGGTTATGGGGCACGCCGTGCTTGGGGTCTCCGAATTAATTTTGACCACCAGGGGATCTCTAACGTGCCCCCAATGCGCGGGACAGGGGCGTTTTTGCATTTCGCGCCCCATCGAAATGCGGCCGCGGCGGCCGGGGTTCGATCCCGCGATCTCTTGCTTTGCAGCTCAATACCACAACCACTAAGCCACCGTATGTATGTATGTATGTATGTATGTATGTATGTATGTATGTATGTATGTATGTATGTATGTATGTATGTATGTATGTATGTATGTATGTATGTATGTATGTATGTATGTATGTATGTATGTATGTATGTATGTATGTATGTATGTATGTATGCATGCATGCATGCATGCATGCATGTATGCATGTATGTATGTATGTATGTATGTATGTATGTATGCATGTATGTATGTATGTTGAGTTGAGTTGAGTTGGGTTTAGTGGCACATAAGCAGCTTAGGCTATCATGCGCCAAACACTAGGTATAGATTCTTTTTTAAAAATTGGGACACCTCAGTGAGTCCTTGTCTGGACAAGAGCCCGGAGAGTCCCAACAATTTAACTAAAGACCTCGGCCTTCTTCTCAGGGATGAGAAGGTGGATGAGGTGTTCTGTAGTATGTAGTTAAGCACTCTGCGAAGTTTTAAAGTTTTATGAGAACTCCTGCTTCTTTTAATAATCTAAAAACACATGATATATCAATAAGCGCTTCTTCTCCTAAAATCAAAGCTGGGTGAAAAGGGATGTGTTCTTTGTAAAATATGGTAAAAAAACGTCTTCCTCAGTGGTTCAAGTTTTCTGCATGAAAATAGGATATGGTTTACTGTTAGTTCATCTCCACATAGTTCACATTGGGGTTTGTCTTGCTTTGTTAGAATGAAGTTGTGTGTTAGGTGTGTGTGTCCTATGCGAAGACGGCACAGAATCACTTCTTTGAAACGTTCCTGGTGTGTGCAAGATTTCCATTCCCCTAACACGGGTTTCAACAGGTGTAATTTGTTGTTTACTTCATTGTTCCAAGCAGACTGCCATTTCTTTCTTAGTTTATAATGTATTAACTTCATGCAGTCGTTAGGAGGTATCTTTACTTTTGTGATTTCTTTGTGATTTCTATGTATGTGCATGTATGTATGTATGTATGTATGTATGTATGTATGTATGTATGTATGTATGTATGTGTGTGTGTGTGTGTGTGTGTATGTATGTATGTATGTATGTATGTATGTATGTATGTATGTATGTATGTATGTATGTATGTATGTATGTATGTATGTATGTATGTATGTATGTATGTATGTATGTATGTATGTATGTATGTATATAACACTTCTGCCTTGCGTTTTTCCACCTTCATGCATTACCCCTCTAGGAAACCCTTCAAGGTAAAATAAATAAATGATGATGAGGATCATGATTATAAAGATGTACACATCATAAGTCATGGGAGCTAAAACTAGTGACGTCACGAAACGCTGCGGAAGATAAATGAAAGCGGGAAGAAGGCTCAAATCGCCGCCATATTGGAAGTCGCGAATACAGGGCGACCGTCCACTCCCTCTGCAATTGTTTTGCACGCGTAGATACAAAACCCAGTCCGGAGAGCGTTTGACAGCGCCATTCAGGGCCCTGGCGGCAGACTCGGAACGTTCATTTGAAACCCAACGCTCCGCAGCGCGTGGGGTCACGTTATTTCCCCACATTTAGTTATCAAGGTTGCTCGACACATTTATATACTCACCCATTCACGGAATTGAAGATCTTGACGTAGTAGCTCCGTTCACGCTCTACGCTGAAACGATCGGAAAAAACATTGTGGCGAGGGGGTATGCACATTAGAAGAAACATTATGACACATCAACGGCTTTTGAAGACGGAAAGGCGGGCGTAGTTGTGAGCGGACATTTCGCTTGTAACACAGCGTCTGGTCCTTCAGCACAAGTTTATGAGCATCAGTCGCAGCATTGGCGGTAAGAATACAGGAGGTCTCCAGCATGAAGCTTCGTAAAGTCTTAATAAGTTGTCCAAGGCAATTAGGATGCAAGACGTCGCGCGCGTGATTCATTTCGCTTGCAAAGAGTGTGCACGTGTTTGTATATATGTACTTTTTGTGTGTATGTAGAGCTTAGCGTTATAGATTTCAATAAAAAGAACGTACGCCAATGTTTCCTTCATTCCTCCTCCCCCCCATTTTTTAGTAATTTGGTTAAAGCCAAGCAAGCACGAAATACTTGCAATATATACTTCGAATTTGTATGCTTTACAACTCGCGATAAACATCAGCTTGAGCGTGATAAATCATAGCTTGAAAGAGCGTAGGTTAGGGCGTGTTGGTATTCCACAACTGAGGTTTTTTTTTTTAGCGCACGAAAAGGGACGAGAGACAGTGGCAAGACGCGGACACAGCGCTAACTTCCAACAATTGTTTTATTCCACGAAGCGGTACACAAGTGTACCGTTTTCGTGCGCTAAAAAACCTCAGTTACGAAATCATAGCTATCATTGCGAATAAAACCGCTAGACACAGGACGGAGAGAGACGGCAGCACAGGGCAGTTATTGTCGGTTGTTGTCGACTCCCTCCGTCCCGTGTGTGCAGCAGTGTTATTCACAATGTCTCACCAACCGGCCTACAACTTTAACATAGCTACAACGGCGCACTGAGCTCTCTCGAACGCGAAAATTCCTTCTCGGATGGACAAACGTACGTGGGGAACTAAAGCCCCTTAAACTTCGTAAAGTAGTGCCACGCTTTGAAGAATGCCGCCTCCTCCTCGCGCGCTCTGGCCGAGGCCGACGCCGCGTCGCTATTGGCCTAATAGCATCACGTGGGCCCGCGCGCCGTGCATCAGCGCCATTTTTGCTCCAGAAGCGTCTACGGAGTGGCGAGGAGTGCATGTTGGCGCCGTTGCTACGCTCGAGCAGTGTAGGCGGCGCCACGGTCGAGGAGGGAGCGTGAAAGAGAGGAGAAACGAGGAGGAGGGAAGGCGGAGGAGGAGAGCGTCACTACTTTACGAAGTTTAAGGGGCTCTATGGGGAACAAACATTACGAAACAAGAAAAAAGAACATTTCAACAGGAAGAGACACAGTTGGATTTCATTCACAAAATTCCTAATCAACGTTGTATACGTGTGGCGAGGAGACACAAGGCAACTCTCTTTTACTTTATCATTAACAGTAAATGCCTCCTTATCAGCAGCCGCTACAGAAGAGGGCGTTCACGCCGCTATCGAATGTGATGCGATGCAGCTATTCGAGGCGTGCATGCAAAGTTCAATTGCTGCAACACGGCTACGATGACACGTCGTGTCGCTTTGCTTGTCAACGTTTTGTCTGAATTCGCGTGGCGCGTTGTTTGCCAGATGCGTGTTCCATCGTTGCTCAACGCCCTCAGTCAAAGATAGCCAGTTGCAACCGCCAGGTAACTGCTCACTTCAGCTGCCTCTGTGCGGCTGTGCCGGCCAACGTGCTTAGTTATTAGCGTCCGCGACCAGTGCAACCAGCAGCGCTCAACACCCACGAAGCTTTCCTCCGTCTGCGAAGAAAACGGTGTCCCGTGAATGGGCGCGAGTTTGGACACTTGTACGGCGGAACGTCTTGCTGCGTCGCTTTCCGCACAAAAAGGGCTCGAAACGCCCGCGTATAGTCGAATTTCGGGCCATTTGAACATACAGCTCCAGTGACAGAGGCCACAAACAAAACTGATTTCGAGCCTTTGACAGCAAAATGGCGTCACATCATTGTTGCTGTTGTTGTTGATCCGCCAAAAGTGTTCCCTCGTCCCATAGATGGCGCTAAGCCCGACGAACCGCCCGATGAGGCGCCATGTTTTGAACGTGTGGGCTTCTATGGAAGCTTCGCTACCAGACGTATTTACCTCGCATGCGTGCAGGAACGCCGCGCGCGAGGCTAAATTTAGCTTGTGTGCTGTGAATATATATATATATATATATATATATATATATATATATATATATATATATATATATATACGTGTCGACGTGTCTTCCAGGTCCTTTCACTAGGATGTGTCAGCGACATACATATTCATTTTACTAGCGACAAACGTTCCGCAAAGTGAGTTCAAGTAAAAAAGCCTTTAACCGCTTCGCCGCCGAGGAGACTACGTAACATTATACGTTACATAGCCGACCAATGGCTTTGTCGATGTTCTTACAATATGGGAGCCACTCTGGCGCCAGCTTGCTCGACGAATTTCACGTACGACGCGGCGATGTACGTCTGGTTCCGCACTCCGCATGCCTCATAGTTGCACACTTCTTGGGCCAGAATCCCTGCAACAAGATTCGCGCCAAACGAGACAGATTAAGCGCCCACCTTAGGTTAAAAACAAAAAGAAAAAATGTGGGGATTTTTCCACATGCCGAAACTACCATCTGACCATGAGGCACACCCGTATGCAGTAAGGAGCTCCGGATTAATTTTGACCGCGCCTACAGGCTTATTTAACGTGCACGAGCTAGTTAGTGCACGAGCTAGCAGGTTACACGAGCGCTTTTTTCTTTCTTCGTTTCACCCCAATCGAAATGCGGCTTCCTATGCTGGGATCGAACCCGTAACCTCGATCTCAGTAGCGCAGCGCTATATAGTTACGAAGCCATACCACGGCGGGTTAGGTTAAAAATAGTCACGTATAACAGAGGGTCTATAGCCTGCGCGTGAACGCATTAGAGTCTACGGAATGCCGGAAGGCCCCAAGGTCCCAGACGCGCCCAGCAACGCTTGTCGCACCGTCTTGTGTCGCTGACATCAACTAGAGGGCACAGAATAATAACTGCAGAGGAAAACGTCCCAAAGGCTAGGAAAGAAAAGACTTTCCAAAGTCGCGGCGTAGGAGTTCAAGATAAAACAAAGCGATGTTGCGGCACTTGCCTATCTGGAGACCGTGTCCTTAAACTTCCTTTAAGGCCTGATTAGGGGACTCATCGTGATTGGTCTGCGCACGCACTCACCAATTACTGGCCGGGAAGTCGCCAGGACGCCCGCCACGAGAGCCGCCAGAACTGCGGAAGCCAGAACGAGCGACCGCTGGAGGGGCATGACGATCTCGATGTTCTTACGGGCCTGTTGCGCACGGCTGAAAAAAAAACGGAAAGCAATTTGCCTGCTTAGCTTCGAGACAGTCGTCTCGAAGCTAACACAAAGCATCGGTACAGCGACCCCCCCAAAAAAAATTCACCCACGATTACGATACTCCCTAATGCGAAACTTGAGCACAGCTCTATGCGTGTGTTCACCATATATTGGCTGGCGCTGACAATATGTCTTGTGCGACACGTTGCAAACGGAGCCAAGTGTGGCGCGACTGCCTCGCTAATCGGGAGGACCGCGAGAGGCAGCGCGTGGGCGAAGCGTGGGGCGCGATTCGCAGCACCCGCCGCAGAGCGGACCTCCCAGACGACGGCGCGCTAACTCTGGCGCCATCTCGTAGCCACCGTCGCCGCCCAGCCCGTCTTGCGCGGCATCGCGCTTTCCTTCTCACGCCTTCGCCATACCCTCCTCCTGCGCTTTCCTCCTCGCGCTCTCTTCGCCATCGCGAACTTTCATCTCCCGCTGAGCTCGGCGTTCGCTCTCATCCTTCGCTGTGCTCGTTCGCTCGGTGATGAGGGACAATGCTGACGCTCCCCACAGGAACGGGTGGCCAAGAGCTGCGCTCTAGAAACTAATTAAATTGCGGGGTTTAATGGCTCTAGCCGGCGCAGTTTGTGTTACTAAGGACGCCGGAGTGTGTGGGGCTCCAAATTATTTTTTTACCGCCTATGCTATAATTCAACGAGCACCCAAATATAGGTGCACGAGCGCGTTCTTGAGTTACTTCGTGATATAAATGCCACCACCGGTACTCGAACCCGAGGAACCATGTTCTTAGTCATCGCAATGGGTATCATGGGTGATGCGTTGTATTAAACTAGCGGATTCAACTGGGCTTGCTGCCTCGGGCATCACAGTCATTACTGCGCAGTGCGTAACATGCTTAACCCCGCCCCTTACAGCACGATTTTTAATGCGTTAGCATTAGGAGTGTCGAAGCGGCAAAAAAGTGTATGTGTGAGGTGTGGGGGAAACCGGCCACGTGGTAGAGGTAGAGAGCGGACGGGAGAGCTTAGAAGAACGTGAATGATATATATATATATATATATATATATATATATATATATATATATATATATATATATATATAAAATTAGCGGCCGCAGCATCGGCGTCGCACGAGTTACGTAGACGCTCACGTCCACACGTGGCACGAGCGGCTGGCACGCTCCGGCAGGGGTAGCGTTCCGAAGGAGATTATTAAATAAAGTGCTACAGCGCGTTCGGCAGTGAATTACTCGCCGTTTACCTGGCTATCAGACATTTTCGCCGTTTCCTAGAAGGCCATGCACTCACTGTCTTGACTGACCACAAGCACCTTGTGCAGGCAACGAATCCTTCGGCGTCCTGTTACTCGCCCCGCGAGATTCGACACGTTTCCTGCATCTCCCGAGTTTACAACAACGTTCCGCCACATCAAGGGCACCGACAACGTTCCAGCCGACTTTTCTGAGTCGTGTCAATGCCGTTTCCACGTTGACGTCGGAATCTTTCACCATCGAGGCCGACTTACTCGCCAGTCAACAGCGTGACGACACTAAACTTCGTACACTCCGGGATTCGTCAACGTCCCTGAAATTGGAGGACGTCGTTGTGACCCCAGATGGCACACCCGTCGTCTGCGACACTTCTAACGACACACCTAGACCACACATTCCTGCATCCCTTCTCAGACGCCTATTCGAAACCGCGCACAACCTGTCGCATCCTGGCATATGCGCGACACAGAAGCTTCTTTCCAGTCGCTTCGTTTGACCTCGCCTAAACGCGCAAGTTCGCGATTGGGTTCGCTATACTGTTTGTCGTGTCAACGCTCTTAAGATCCAGCGTCACCCCATTCCGCCTGCCAAGCCTTTTCTTCCACCGGATGCTCGTTTTGACACCGTACACTTGGACCTCGTCGGCCCTCTCCCACCTTCTAAAGGTTACTGCTACATACTGACATGCATCGACCGCTACACACGGTGGCCAGAAGCTACACCTATATCTGACATCTGAGCGCCCACTGTTGCAGCAGCCTTCTGTAAAAAAATGGCAGGTTGCAATTTCACATATTAAGCTAAAGCTGTCGCGTAGTGATACACCATGCAGTTGCTGATGCTTTTTGTGAACATGCACAAAGACGTTTTCGATTGCAGAAACGCTTGTGAAAAAAAAAATCAGGATAGTTAAAGGAACTTCAAGCATACATATATATATATATATATATATATATATATATATATATATATATATATATATATATATATATATATATATATATATATATATATATATATAGGACTCATTGGACCAGGCAAGGATTAAAGACAAATCGCCATGCTGGAGCTTGGAGCTGCCGTTCTCCGGATAAAGGAACGCCAGTCCAATCATGGAGCCCATTTGCAAAACATGGGAGACTTTGGAAATAGAGAAAGTCAAAGCTCGCGACTTACGTCAAGGACGAGTGAGAAGGCGGGAAAGCGACCGAGATGTCGAAGCGACGTTCTCGGAAGTTTATCGGCGACCCTCCGCGTGGACGCGATCCGAAGTCACACGGGATCCGTCGCCCTCGCCGCTCGGATCCTATCGGCCGTCAACGGCTGCAATCGGAGCAGACGATAAGACACCGACAGCGCTCGAGTGGCAGACAACGTGGCAAATAACCGATCAAAAACAAAAACAGATCGATATACAGCTTTTCGGTTGTCCGCGGACGTTGTCCCCCTGTATACTTTTCTTTTTGTTCGTCAGCATTGTCTACGAAATGCGCATGTAAACATCATATAAGTCTACATGTAAGGCGATGAGCAAAACGAGAGCAAGGTGAAAGCAGGTGCCAAGGTTTCGACAAGTGGAGTTGTCTTTCTTCAAAGAAAAAGTCCACTTGTCGAAATGTTGCCCCCTGATTTTTATCTTGTTCTCGTTTTGCGCATCGTCTTGAATTTCCGTCTCCCGCATTGCTCGTGTTTTCCCTGGAAGTCTGCATTTGGACATTTAATGGCATGCGTGTCAAATTTTACCGAGAGGTTCCGTAAGCCATGCCAATAATTTCGCATCCTTTCCGACAATTATCCGGAATCTATGGATTCCATATGAATTATCTGTCATTTCCGCAAGAATAGTAACGAAAACATATATGAAATTATCGGAGCGCACGTGGAACGTTTCATTACGGATATATTTAGGCGTAATATAAGTCTACATTATAAATTTAATGAGATGTGCGCAAAGTGTCTGCGTAGACGTTCCACACGTTTATAAATACTCAAACGTACCTGCTCCATGAACACCTCGAGAGAGGCCTTCGACGTGAGCCCGAGAAAACGCTGCCGACTGTCCAGAAGAGTACACACACTCGCCCCCAGAAGTTTACGGACCACGGGATCTCAGAACAAAACGTTCAGTCTCCGAGCAGCCCATAACACTAGTCAGTAAACACCGAACACCACAATGTTTTTCACATATACGAGTATATAGAGGCTGTAAATGCGAATAGTTAAGGCTCCTTTGTGAGGCTGGGCAGATATTCAGCTTTTTCGTTTCTTCTTTTTTCTCAGGTCTCGTGCTCCATAAAATTTTGTAGTTGTTTGGACGTGTGTTTGCCAGGAAGAAACAGCCGTTCTACATGGGAATCTAGTCGTCACCATCGCTATAGGTATACACTGTCACTCTTCTCATGGCGGTATACTGAGGAAAGAACATTCATGGTGTTAAACTCGTGTTCCGTAAAATTTTTTGGTTGACTGTACGCCTGTTTGCCAGGAAGAAAAACCAGCTCTACATGCTCATTTAGTCCTCACCATCGCTATAGGTATACACTCGTCACTCTTCTCATGGCGGTATACCGAGGAACGAACATTCATGGCGTTAAATTCGTGTTCCGTAAATTTTTTTGGTTGACTGTACGCCTGTTTGCCAGGAAGAAACACCAGCTCTACATGCCCATTTAGTCGTCACGATCGCTATAGGTATACACTCGCCACTCTTCTGATGGCGGTATACCGAGGAAAGAACATTCATGGCGTTAAATTCGTGTTCCGTAAAATTTTTGGTTGACTGTACGCCTGTTTGCCAGAAAGAAACACCAGCTCTACATGCTCATTTAGTCGTCACCATCGCTATAGGTATACACTCGTCACTCTTCTCATGGCGGCATACCGAGGAAAGAACATTCATGGCGTTAAATTCGTGTTCCGTAAAAATTTTTGGTTGACTGTACGCCTGTTTGCCAGGAACAAACACCAGCTCTACATGCTCATTTAGTCGTCATCATCGCTATAGGTATACACTCGTCACTCTTTTCATGGCAGTATAGCGAGGAAAGGACATTCACGGTGTTAAGTTTGTCGCAAAGTATATGCGAAATCGTTCGTGCCATTTAGACATTTTCTTGTGTGTGCAGCCAAGGCCGGTCCAGATAACTTGTTCGAGCATAAAACCAGTCAATTACTGCGCAACATATCCACAGAGTGCCAAATCGATTTTTTTTTACTCCTGAATATATAGGCTATAGTAGTTTGTTCACATTTTATAACTGCAATGCAGCTTTGAGGTGCTTTGATGGCACGAGCACACTGAGAGAAATAAAAACGGTGGAGCAGGCTCGACCGTGTTGTCAGTACTAAGCAACTGCGTTTTACTCCAATTTGCTTAAAGTTGACTTGGCCCCTTTCAGAAAGCAAATAAGAAAGCTCCGCGTATGTCGTTCCGCTGTGTGGTGCAGTTCCCGCAGCACACGGTCCTCGCACTCCACAAATCTTGAATGGGGAGCACAATAATTCTTTTTCTCATTCCCTGGGTGTTGAAACTTATACACGGCGTACCATATAGTAACTGCCCTCAAACGGCGCCTGCATAGTCAGCCTGGTGATCGCGGGCAACGTATCTACCCCGCACACTTTTGCCGAAGAGTGTACACACGATAGCCGAGAAGCCTGTGGCACGCAAACCGCTATCTCTGCCGTTATAGCTTCTACCGTGCCGTCAAGATGCTGGCAACCCTCGAGTTGAGAAATCGTCCGAGAGTGTGTAACCACGCAATTTCGGGAACGGAAGACGGGAATCAAAATGCTGGGTCACGCCGACGGTCACTGCACCGAATACGGCACTCTCCCGTAAGACGGCCGGCCTTTGCCAGCGTCTTCAACGCTCCAGAGTGCGTGTTCATTAAATGCGTGCGCTGCGCTTCCCTATCTTGTGTCGCGCATGCCCTTTCATGTTTAATCGCCGCTCCCAACCCCTCTCTCTAGCGAATGGTAGCGAACCGCGGGCGTTTCCACCTGATGATTCTCTCTACTTGGGTCGTTTTTCTTTCTCTCTATCTCTTCTTCGATTCATAGACAGCGGCATCCGGACCACTGTGTGTCCTACTGACTGGATAACTGCGAACGTCTCGCAGCGAAAACAGGTAAGCTTCCGCATGAACTGTCAATGACAGAAATAGATATAAACTTTCAAAAAAGAAACTACGATTTCTGCCTTCGGATAAACAAAAGGATAAACAAAACGACACCAAGGACGCTCAAATATTTTTTTTAAACCTCCTTGGGGAGAAACAGAACCAAGAACAATAACGTCCACAGCAGCGCCGCTTGTACTGGGGGGGGGGGGGGGGGGGGGGGGTGTAATATAGTTTAAAAGAGCATTGAATGCTGGAGACGCCGAGCTCAAGTGGGGACAAAGAAACGAAAATTTCGACCGCCGTGTTTTACTCAGATTCTGGCGTCATGTTGTTGGAAGCAACAAACTGACATGTAGTGACTATAGGATATTATTTTTTTTTCGACGAAGATACTAATAAAACATGAATCTAACACCCGTTATGGTTCAACAAATTTTCCCGAGATGTCGCCATGATGTTGCTGCCAGCAGTACTGTATATACGAGGTCTGTTAGAAAAGCATCCGACCTTATTATTATTTTTTTTTTGCGAACAACTGATGGATATGAAACAAGCGTGCTTGCATCAGCCGACCTTGAACCTTCGTGCGCATGCGCGAATTCTTTCCCGCCTGCCGACAGCGTCAGTCGCTGGGTCGCAGCGTTTGAGTGAGGCAGTGCGCAGTGCTCTCGTCGGTTTTTTATTGCAAGGAAAATGGCGGAGCGACTGGAGCAGCGCTACTGCATCAAATTTTGCCAGAAACTGGGCGACAGCCAAGTGAAAACAATTCGGAAGATTCAGACGGCTTTCGGTGAAGATGCTGTGAGCAGCACACAGATTAAGGAGTGGTACGACCGGTTTAAAGACAGCCGCACATCGGTGGAGAGCGAGCCACGCTCCGGTCGGCCATCAACAAGCCGAAATGACCAGGTCATTGCCGAAGTGAATGCTGTGGTGATGCGGGACCGTCGTGTGACTATCCGAGAAATTGCTGAAGAGGTGGGCATCAGCACTTTTTCTGCACATTCGATTATAACGAAAGATTTGGCCATGAAGAGAGTTGCGGCGAAATTCGTGCCGAAGCTGCTCACGGTCGAGCAAAAGCAACTTCGCGTTGAAGTCTCACAGGACGTGCTGGATTCCACAAGCAGTGACCCCGACTTCATGAACACCATAATCACTGGTGACGCGTCTTGGGTGTACGGGTACGACCCGTAAACCAAATCCCAGTCTTTAGAGTGAAAGGATTGCACTTCACCAAGACCAAAGAAGGCCCGCCAAGTGCGCGGCAACGTCAAAGTGATGCTGACGACTGCTTTCTTTGACTCCCGCGGTGTGGTAAACCACGAGTACACACCACAGGGTCAAACAATCACCAAATAGTACTACAGGGATGTCCTCCGTCCCCTACTTGATGCTGCGCGGTGCAAGAGACCGGAGTTGCGGTCAGCAGGAAACTGGCGCATCCATCACGACAATGCTCCTGCACATTCCTCGCACTTAAACCAGACTCCTGTAGTTCAACAGGCTCCTTACTCTCCTGATATGGCCCCCTGCGACTTCTGGCTGTTTCCCAAAATCAAGAGGGCCATTGAAAGGAGTGTGATTCCTGACAACAGAGGACATTATGGCCGCAACGACAGCTGAGCTAAGCTCTATTCCGAAAGAGGCCTTCTCGGAATGCTTCCAACAGTGGCAGCACCTCTGGGAGAAGTGTGTGGAGTCCCAAGGAGGCTACTTTGGGACTACTCACCAAGGAGGGTGAGTAGGTTTCCAACGCTCCAGTTACGCCAGTTTCTTTTTCTTCGGCCAAAGGTCAGATACTTTTCTAACAGACCTCGCATATACCCTAGAACCTGATCACATCGCCGCACATTGGCTCCGCCGCAACACGAAAATCGTTGCGGAACTCTCCCGTGCAGCTTCGCCGCAAAGTCACTTTTTTGTCGCGTGTTTCATTAGAAAGTAGATTCCTGTTAGCTAAAGAGGTCGCGTGCCATATGAAAATTCGACGAAGTAACTATTCCCGAAAACCTTGCTCGAAAAATTAGTTCGTAAAGATTAGGTTAGTTTCCGGGGAAAACTGTTGGCACATGGACGGTTTTCTATATACCCATTACTGCGACATAACGACGATAACGGCGAGTTGCATTATATGTCGTAAGATTGCCATCACAGCATAATACAGTGTCGCTCACAGCGACGGCGGCCGACTTGGCTGTGTGTGCGTAGAACGCAACGACTTCGAGCAAGGTGCGGACCGACGCGTGGGTTCCCACTCGTCGTTGTCGGGAAATGGGGAAGGTTTACAGCGCCTGTGTGCCGACCTCGAGGAACCTAACAAAGCCACCTTCGCGGACCGATTTTCTCTTCCGCATGCGGAGAAGCTGCCGCAAAGCTTGATGGGGGCTTTGATAGACTTGGAAGTCATTGGCGTCCACGTATAACCAGGTCGAGATGAGAGAGTCTGCCGTGGCCCGTGAGTTCATCACTTTCATAACTATGGAGGGGGTTCGTTTTGGTATGCAAACCAGTCTGTTTTGGTCTGGAATCCGCACCAGCGACTTTTGAAAAATGAATGGAGAACCTTAGGTTAGGGGATGCAAGTGGCACCCGGACAAGCTTTGTGGGAGGCAAACCACCGGGTTTACAAAAGAACCCGCAGTGGGCACAATGAAGTTGCGTCCTCGAACGCTTGGGTGCAGCCCCCTTGAGTCACCTGGCCTAAAGTTCTCCTTAATTTTCCCGACGGCTGCGGACGTTTCTTCCGGCGCTTGAGTCGTCTCACCTAAAGCTCTCCATGAATTTTCCATACGGTTTCAGACGTTTTTTCCGGCTTGTTTATCAAGCTTTCTCTGTCTTTACTGGCCTAAATTTCCAAGCGATAACCTTTTTTTTTCTATCTGTACACATGAAGGCATAATGAGGCTGTGTATAGTGACTGCGAACTGTTTCTCTTATATAACGCAATATTTTGTCGAACGTCTTCATGATGCTGCCGTGTTGCCTGTATATATACAGCGATCGAACGTCAAATACAGTTCTTATCCACGCGTGCGCAAAGCTTCGAGAACGCAACTTTCGCTCGCGACGTACCTGCTCGCAAGGCCGCGACGTGTCGCGGCGGCTAGACCACAGGCGCGCACGAGTCGACGCTTCCTCGATGTGCGCGGTCCATGGGTCGACCCGGGCCCACGCCAAATGGGCCACCCTTTCGCGTCGCCAAGCTCGACGGTGCATATCCTACGAACACCGTCCGTACCACCACGCTCGCCTCTGCCCACGCAGATCGATCCATCGGAATTTTGGCATGGCAGCCGCCATGTTGCTTGCCCGGTTTCTCCTTAAGCCCGTGGCGCTTACCCACTACGCTCTTTAAAAAAAAGCGTTTTCACCCTTTGCGAGTGCACAGAAGGCGCTGAGCATTTCTTGCAGGCGTAGTCATATATCGTGTCGGATGATACACACCTCGCGTAGAACAGCGTCCCGTGTTGAAACGTGTTTGTCTGTAGCTTTGCCCGTGCATCGTGGCTTCTTCCCTCTTCGATTTGGGGTGCGGTGGAGGATAAGACCTTCTACTCACGAGTCTGTGTAATGTGCCACGAGTTCGGTGTATCCTCTGGGGTACGCCTCGAAACGAGTCGAGCGTCTCAAGGCAGTGGCATGCCGGCGATAAATTCATAAGGGCATTTCATTCGCTTGTCGATGCATGCATCCGCGGCTTAATGGTTGCAATGTCAGGTTTCTGTGCTAGAGTTCCTGTGTTCGAATCCTGCCGTCATCTTAACTCGAAGCCCATGCCAGACTTCATTTAAGTGTTCGAATCCTGCCGTCATCATAACTCGAAGCCCATGCCCGACTTCATTTAAGTGACGCCTGTCGTGAACGCACCGAAGAAAACGCAATGAGCGTCTTGGGCGCGTTCGCAGCGGGCGTCGTTTATATCGAGTCTTCAAGTTAAGAAGCATTTACGAATACGGGGTTTAGTAGAAGGTTAGCTTAGCGACGCAACGCCAGAGCAACTGCATGGGCTACCACATCGGGTGGTGACACGCCGGACACATTAAATGTACAACTTTTGTTCTCTTCGTCAGCGTATACACGTGCGTGTACGGCGTTGGTTACTCGCCATTGCTGTTCCGCTGTCGCGGCGCGCTCGTAACGATTTGTGGGCCCATTTTTTTTTTCGGCGATGAACTGCCGCATTTGGCCCTCAGCCACTGCGTCTGAGCTGCGATACTGTGTTTGTCTGTCCGGCCCGTACTGCGTGTTCGGTCACCCGCTCCGTTGGCCGCAGACATTTCAGTTTTGTTGCTGCCCAGCGCGTTAAGCGTATCACGAAAGCCATTCGATGTCACTCCCATGAAACGAGGTGGTCGCTGCGGTGCGTTAACCTAACCCAACCTAATAATAATAATATTTGGGGTTTTACGTGCCAAAACCACTTTCTGATTATGAGGCACGCCGTAGTGGAGGACTCCGGAAATTTTGACCACCTGGGGTTCTTTAACGTGCACCTAAATCTAAGCACACGGGTGTTTTCGCATTTCGCCCCCATCGAAATGCGGCCGCCGTGGCCGGGATTCGATCCCGCGACCTCGTGCTCAGCAGCCCAACACCATAGCCACTGAGCAACCACGGCGGGTAACCCAACCTAATGCATGCGCTGCTTTAGCAGCATTGACTCAATGTGCGGTCTGGAACGTCTAATGGGAGGGTGGACAAAATTACAAACGAAGTTACGTAATCTTGTGCGACTGCGCTGATCTTCGGAAGATAATTTTAACGCGATAGCGTTAAGGAGCTCGTGTCGCAGAAAAGCCGGTGTCGTCGGCGTCGGCGTCGGTGTCGGCGTCGGCGTCCGCGGCGTTGGCCGTGAGCGATAAATCACGGCAGGCACTTCATAAATAAAAAGCAACTTCCAAGATGGGCTGGGTGGGAATCGAACCAGGGTCTCCGGAGTGTGAGACGGAGACGTTACCACTGAGCCACGAGTTCGATGCTTCAAAGCGGTACAAAAGCGCCTCTAGTGAACGCGGTGTTACCTTAGAAGGCTCAGGCGTGCGTCGCTTCCTGAGGCGCGCATTTCGTTGTCGCGCCGAACGCTGCGTTGCTTGACGCTCACCGCGTCCGATGCGGGGCGCGTTGTCGCTGCGCCGTAGCCCAATACCCCTTGGCGGGTCGACGGGAACGCTGTCGCGTTCCACTCTTGAAGGCGAAGCTTAAGCGTCCTCCAATTTTTAATTAGACTTGACCGCTTGCATCGTTGCACAGCTCGCCCCTGCACGTTAGTCGGCTCGGCGAAACCCTTTGTTTCTTTGCTGCTGGCATAGGTCGCGAGCACATTTCCCAGGCGATGTTCGTCCAACGACGAGAATTGGCGCTGTGAGAACAGGTGACAGCCTTTGCTAAGATCACCGTTTTCAATATACATTCTTCTGTAAGCGCGTCATCCGCATTTAAACGTATAAAATAAGAAAGTTGAGAAGTTCAGGCTGGCTCTAGTACTTGATCTAATAAGTAGTTGGAGCCTAATCACGTTAGGAAAAAAAGAAAACGGGGGATAGGTTGGATGTACGAAGACGCAACAAAATGTCCGCAGGTGTTCCTGCGTGTTCTTTTTTTTTTTATGACAATATTTATTTTTATTTTTACGCCGATAAAGCAATGTTTTTCAAGTGGTCTCCGGTATATAGTAATAGTCATAGAAATAGTCATACGCTAACCTAAACAAACAGTATTGTTGCATTAGAAAGTGGTAATGAGAACTATTTGCAATAGTGTAAAGCATGCTTGACGATTGTGAAACAAGGCAGAGCGCGGTGCAACTAATGTTCGAGATAAACCGCTTGTCACTCTAAAAATTGGATCTTTATGGTCGTGAAAAGATTTATATTTGCAACGCCGAGTGACTAGAATTATGAGCGAAATTTTAAAATTTGTTTTGAACTACAATGCCACTTAGCAGGCGCGAAATTTTCTGAATGAGTCCTGCGGTCGTGCTTCGTTTCAAAAACCACGTAGACTCGCATTTACGCGCTCGGCACTATGTTTTACGACAGGGTCACGATATCTTGTCCCTTCCTGCGAGGGCTGTGGTTTTATGTAATTTTCTTTATTTATGTAAAAGAAAATGATATTTTAGGAAGTAACGCGCCAGAACCATTACGTGATTATGGGGCACGTCGTAATGGAGGGCTCATTCTGACCACCTGTGGTTCTACAACGTGCGCTCAACTTCAAGTGTACGCGAGCGGTTTGTCTTTTTCCCCCGTTTCGCCCGCTATCAGAATGCCGCCGGGGCCGAACCAGCGACCTCGAGATTAGCAGCGCGACGCCATAACCGTAGACGTGAGCACGAAATGACAACCGGCAAAGCAGATTGGTTGGAGGTGATACTAGCCACAATCTCAAAATGGGTGCAGCGCATGTTCGTGACGTCACGCTCCACGTCACCGTACCACACCACGCCCTACTGCGCACTGGTTCATATGGACGCTGCCTAGCTAGGAGAAGAAAACTGACAGAAGGCGGCACGACAGGCAGCGAAAGATGCGAGGGACACCGAGTGCATGCGCTGCCCAGCTACAAGAAAAGAAAACAGAGCGCCTGAAGGAGGCGCCAC
Source organism: Dermacentor variabilis (assembly GCF_050947875.1). NCBI lineage: Eukaryota > Metazoa > Arthropoda > Arachnida > Ixodida > Ixodidae > Dermacentor > Dermacentor variabilis. The sequence continues at coordinate 39,363,155 of NC_134575.1, read as the reverse complement.
GCAGAGTGGCGCCATCTCTCGAGGCCACGCGAAACCCGCGCCGCGGAACTCACGGACCGCTGGCGTTCAAAAGAGCACAGGCAACCCTGTCTCAGCGTCGAAAGATGGCAACGAAATCTATGTGGTGCACTGTGCCTGCCGTTTGAGCGTCGCTATTGGAAATGACGAATAAAACTTCAGCGTGCTACAAGTTACAGTTTCAGTGAGATTGTGAACAAACATTAGGAAGAACTCGGAATCAATATTTTTTGTGACTCGTTTGGGCAGTAACTAGCGTACGTAATACGGTCCTGTACAAAGGGCCGAGGGCCGGAGATCGCGTTCTTTTTTTTTTAAGTTTTGACTGGTTGCCCGGAAGATCTCGAGGCAGCATGTCGTCATAACCATTGTGCACTCTGTATACATTGAACATCATTTGATATGTGTAACAATTAGTCAATGGCACCAGTGTTTGCTGCAGTGCGCGTCCATACGCGTTTCTTCTTTTTTTGGGGGAGGGGGATGTAACTTTCCCCCTTATCAGGCCGCGCGCGCATTCCTTCCAAAACGTTTCGCGACTATTCTCTACGGAAGGACGCATGCACTGTGAAAAAAAAAATGCGTATTGTAGAAAGTTAATAAAACAGCTTAATTGTTTTCGGCATCACTTGAAAAGGAGCACAAATTCCATTCAGTTGTACTCCTTTGTGCCACCAGCATGGACTGATATGTGAACAACGACACTGCTTTCGCCGTGCAATTGCTCAGTAGCTAACTTAGCAGCACCGAGGGCTTTTCCGGAGTTTGAATTAAAGGCCAACCGCAACGAAATTTCCGACCGCGTAAGAAAAAAAGCTCAGTTTCAGATAATTTAGGCATGCAGTAGCCTCTGTGCAAGATCTTACGCTTGAAACACACGTCAATGGGTCACAAAGACCTCGCAAAAATCGTTTCGTACCGAAACTGAAAACAAACAAAAAAAAAACCAGAAGAAACGCCGCCATTATCGCCCGGCGGAAGTGACGTACAGTGAAGGATGTGGAGAACCAGCGCCCGTGCCGTCTGCTTCTCCAGATGGCTCCTCGAGATGAGGCTATGGCTTTACTCTTATTCCGTTCCGGTGTATCGGCGAACAGGTCCCGCACGTCTGCTAGCCACAGAGTTAGCATACTTTGTTAGCTGTTTCGCGTGCCCCGTGACAACGCCGTTGCGCGTCCACGATTTTCTCTTAATTCGAAGCATTCTCCGAGTCCAGCTGGTTTTCTCTGTCGGGTTGTCCAAGTTCAACAGCAGGGCCTCGACGCGTTCTGTCTCCGCTCGGGGAAGAGTGCATTGAGACGTGGCCAAGCTAAAGTTGCGGTATAGTCGGGCTTAATGCGAACGCGATCTATGCCTGGTGGTGGTAGAAACATTTATTGTCAATGATGTTCTTACTCATTGAGCAGATATGTACTTGGCTTAAACCTGTATATGTATTTTTGTGTATTGGACCAGCCACTAGCCACATAGGCTATTGGTCCAGCTATTTCTGTACGCATTCCTCGAATTGTTCAAATAAAGCTCACTTTTTGATTGATTGATTGATTTGAATGGTGGGGGCGAAGCCCCGTACATGGCCCTTGGGTGCTCCCTTACTGCGAGGAGGCGCCCTTACAAAGCGGAGGAGAGCCCTTGGAACGCAATCCTCGTAGCACTGGAGATGACCCGGCGCTGGTCTTCAGCGGAAGTGCAGGTCAGGAGTGTCTCCCTGTGAGACTCCGCCACGGCAGGTGACGGGGGGATGAGGGAAGGTGGGGCATACGTGAGGAGGGTGTGTGGGGAGTCTCCCGGTTTGGCCGCAAAGTTTGCACGTTGAGGGGAACGATCTACGCGTGGCACAGTTACGCTGCATCGGCGAAAATTTCACGCTCTGGTGGCGGCTGGCGCGGGAATCGTCCTATTCCACGCCGGAGCAGAGTGCATCGTGCGCTAACGTGGCTGGCCAACAGAATGCTGTGTTTGGGTTCATCGAAGCGAGAGCGTTGCGTTTGCGCCTTCGGCAAAGAAGTGTTCACTGGCCGCGCACTTGGGCCGCTAGCGCCGCGACAACTGATCGTCGCGCTGCTGCTGGTCACGTCAAAGCGCAGGGCAAGATTTTTAGCGATCTTGGCGTCTACGGCCATGGCGTATCCGACTTCACCGGCCGCTGCCTGGCACGCTGGAAGCGCCGGACTTGACCGATCTAGGGAGCCTGCATGCAAGCAAAAGCACTGTTTCCATCCATGTACGCCGTAAAGAATCGACCGCCCTAGGCCGATCGAAAGCGCCCTCGATTTTAAAGTAGCGACACTCTCCTCCCTGCGGCGCTTTCCTCCTCAATTCTCCTCGCCCGCCAGTTGCGCACGCTGCGCACGGCACGCTATTTCTCCTTGGCTCCCGCGGACGGGCCGCAGTAGCCGATGGAGGCGCATTATTTTGGACTAGCTGCGCGCCCCAGTGGTGCAAAAAGTTACGAAAACTGGTAATAATGGCATCGACAATGCTTTACTTTGTGCACCTGATCTAGTATTGCTTGTGGCACACCCCTCTGCGTTTGACTTTTTTTTTTGCTTGCCTGTGCACCGCAATTACATTCGGCGTGCCTTCCTACAATGAATTAGCCAAAAGTTCTTTCGGCCAGTGCTGTGCAAGCCATCACGCTTTCCTTGTCGCATCATAAAAACTGCGTAACAATCTTCAGGCTTCTTGCTGCAGCCACATGCGCTACAGCAGGGCATAGCGCTAGCACAACACCGCAGTAACTAACGACGCGCAACGTTCGCTGCACCGAGCCAGCCGCGAGCCGAGAAAAACGGCGCCAACAAAAAACACTTGCAAAACGCAAGATGCGGTTCCCGATCCTTTCTGGGAGTGCCAAAGGATTTCGTTTGTCAATTTCGACGCGTCCGATGCAGAACTTACCCTTGAACGTTACCTCTGGTTTCCGTGTGCCGTCGCGGCACATCGTAGTTGTAGCGAACCCGATAAAAGCGTTCGCCAAGCAGATCTTGACGGGCAAGTGACGCTGCCGTTAGAACGTAGCTTGTGGGAGCTGCGTGAACGGCAGTTTACATGCCTAGAGCGCGTTGGCTGTTTCGCGTCGAACTTGCCTCCGCGGTCCACGCTTTCGCTCTGAAAGCTACAACGGGAAAGCCGTGTTGGGCCTTCCTCTACTCAGCGTTGTGTACCACAGAGCAAGAAATATTTAGGAGTGGAAACTCCGCTGTTTGCGGCGACCAGAAAAGGTCACAAGCCCGCGGAGCCTTTATCGTGCTGGCGGCCTGGAAAGAAATAACCACCGTTGAGAGCGCGGCGGAGCAATGCCTCCTTTGGCCGCAACCGCCTGCCCGGGCGCTGCATTTTTTTTTTTTTGCTGCGGCTTCTACGACGCGCCGCATGGCGCCGCCACTGCATACGGCCCCGTCGGCGCATACAATTGTGACCTTATCTGGTCGCCCGCGCTGACGGGAGTTTCACCTCCTAAATGTATTACTCCGTGTGTACTACACAGCCACGGCTCAAAGCACGAGCGCAGCAGGGAGAACGCACGCCAGTCTGCTCGCAAATAAGCGAGCAATGCGCCTGACTGGATGCATAGGCGGAACAAGATCAACACTTTCAGTATCTTTTTCGGCATTTACATATACTTGGCCCAAGTTTCGTTGAAGTTGTGCCTTTAAGCTAATGGCGAATACATGCGAAGCAGGAAACCAACGCACTGCAGTTTTAGAATTGTGCACTTTGAATTTATGGTGGAAGCACATAGGTGCCTTACAAAATATCAGTGAAGGTTGCAGGTCAAACCTGCACAACCCAGCATAAAAGCAGCTCCCATACGAGCATGTACAGGAAGTTCCAAAGCAAAGTCTGAAGTTGCTTGACCTTGTCTAGCGTTTCATGTAGCCTCCAATGGCAGCGACTAGCCACTTTTCAGTCGCACAAATGTACCACAGCATAATGCTCTTGACATTTATGCAGCCCTCCAAAGAAATACTGCCGACAGGCACCATAGTGGAACTACATACCGCCCCAATAAGATGCCTTTGAAGTCCAATGGTAACAGAGCCCACCATGCTCTGAATAATTCGCCCAAAATAACGCACAGACGAGTCTTTTACTAGCATTTATTTTTCTCCAATAACTGTTCCAACTTTTAACAGAAGCTCCAGATCTTGACTTTAGAGCCCCCACAAGGACGCTGGTAGCTGTGATGGTAAGCTCCAGCAGCCTCATTCGCACTTATCACGAGCCGTCGAACCTGGCAGGTCCCCCAAAAAACGGTCGAACATGAGTGGCAGGTTGAGATAAATAACGGCGATGCACCCTTGTTTTTGACAAGACTTCTCAGGGGAAATATTTGGAACAAAATAACGCTCATCCTCCAGGCCTCCGCAATACCACTTGCACAGACAAACACTCAAGACAATGAGATGTAAAAAAAAAAAAAACAATAGGGCCTTAGGAAACCCAGGAAAGAAAAAGGACTTGTTCCCGAGACATCAGCTTTGAAATGCAAGATGAGTGTCAATAACTTAAAAAAAAAAACTTTTCATCAACAAGTAAAACAAGTTGCAGAGGGAATGCAGAGTACACAAAAACAAACATAGCCTCCTTTCTTTTCAAATATCACAATGAAACAAGAAACGAAACAAATTTCAGAGAACACATAGAAGGCATAGGCTGCAGTATGAAACAGGAACACTAATATCCCTGTCAAGCGGGCAAGTTAAGTTCACTCTCCTGAATCTAAATGTTGCAAGCTGAGTGTACTCGCAGAAGAGTGCACTCCGGTCGGAGTGCATTCACGGAACGCACTTTGCTATGCATTACAAAACGTAATGCAAAGAAAAGGGACACAGAAGTCAATTCTAGCTGTTAATTCCAACAGCTTTTAACAAAATAATCAGAGCACAACTCGCTGATATTCTGCTCTAGCAGGATCAAATGCCGCCTTGTCGCACGCCACGATCTTGTTCTGGATTGGCTAGGCATTCGTCTTGGCCGGCCTTGACTTGCAACACTCTTATAAAAATACTCCAGTTTTTGGTTGAGCAAATATGGATTAGGATTGTTTTTTAATTTATGATACAACTAAAGCAATCGCTTTTTAGAAGTTCTTTTTATTTTTAATCTACATGTTCGGAAAACATGGCTTTAGTCTGTCGCCATATTCTTTTTTTAGTGCATCTATTTTCCCGTTTGGCATCGCATAGCCCAAAACGTCCCTCAAGGTACCGAAGTGCCCTCCCCTTAAGTGCTCTTAATTTGGCCGCTTCACAGGGTTACAAGTCACTGAAAGCAGGTGCAACGAAAAAAAAAAATACAAGTTTAACACCGGTAACAGTTAATGTCCCCAGCCCTCAAATCCCTCCCACGCCCTAGAAAGGTTGACGTGTGTGGCTGGGATGCATCATCTTGGTGCAGGTGGAAAACACAGTTGAAAATGAGAAATAACCTAGCAATTTGTTGACGCCCTAAGGTGTGGGGCCAGAGAGGGCCATGTCCTAGACAGAGTAGTAGCTGTTCTGTTGTTGGCCGTAGCCATTCATCTGGTTGTCTCGAGAGCCCAGAGAAACGCTGTTGGCGCCGCTGGCAAAATGTGTGTGTGTGTTGCTGGAGCCGCCGCCAGAGTTTCTCCACGAGCTGCCGCCGCCACCTGAACGCCAGCGGCCTGGAATGAAGAACGGAACAGAAGTTACCTCCACGAGCTGCCGCCGCCACCTGTACGCCAGCGGCCTGGAATGAAAAATGGAAGAAGTCACCACACCGTAAATGCAGTTCTAGCGAAAATGAACACTAAAAGGAAACATGAAAGATTGGCAAGACTGGCAGAGCACTCGAAACTCCGGGCCACGTTATCAATACATTCCGTTATCCATTATTTTCGAGTTTCCTCACAGGCACCCATGCAGTCATCGGCCAATTCGTGTCAAAGGGGGAATGCAAAGGGATAACGAAATTGATAAGAGAACACAGCCCCTAATTTACAATTACTTGGCAGAAAGAACACCAAGGGCAAAACTTTTATTCTGCGCCAAAGCTGTCAAGCCCATGAATATCCGTGCACTGTCACACATTCTTGCTAATTCGGGTCTGCGCATAGTATGCGTTAAAGGAAGCCCACAAAACACACAAAAGAGTGCCGCACAACTAGTCGCATCACGCCTTCTCCAAGTCCTTTCAAGTTTAGGGAAAGCTTTAACGTAGCACATATAGAGCACAGAAAGATGTATTTCTAACATTTGAGAACTTAATACCAACTACTTATATAATTACGTAAAATAAAAAAAGAAACAGCCAGACTTGCTCCAAGCGACGGCAAACACAGTCTTGGTTCTGTTTAGCTACGTAGGACGCCCTGCATATTTCTCACAACAATTTAGGCACAGTGAAATTTCACTGCAGGTGGCCTTTAGGTAAGACTGGCGGCATGCTCCGAGACTAGAGGGGGCTCGCCACTGTGAAATCACTGATCCTTCCCGGAAGCCTCCCCATCGAGTTGGGTGATGGACAATGGAGGAGCTCTACTGGTTTTCTATTCTGGCTGGCTGACGGTAAAAGTGTAGCTTGCGCTGGAGAGATCGAGACACTCACTTCCACGGCCGCCCCATCCTCCTCCGGAGCGGGGGTTGTTGGCGATCTCGTAGAGCTTGGGGTTCACGACCTGGTTGGCCTCCTGCAGGACCGAGATGAGCTCCTTCGCCTGCCGGCTGTTGTTGGGTGTGAAGAAGGTGTAGGCGGTGCCAGTCTTGTTGGAACGCGCCGTCCGGCCAATCCGGTGGATGTAGTCCTCCGAGCAGTTGGGGTAGTCGTAGTTGATCACAAACCGCACGTCGTCGACATCTGTGAGCCAGACCCACCACCCAAGCGGATTAGAGAAAAGTAACCAACGCTGATCTTCGAATGTTGGCAGGCAGCGAGCGAGCTCTCCTTACTATTTGCGAGATCATAACGAGAGTTCGGAGAGTCCCGTTTTATATCACGAAAGATGTACATGGAACCCCTACTACCCTGCAATTGTAATTTTCGATGCGACTGGCGCAAGGTTGCAAGTTAGTTGTATGGTTTCATGCCCATGTTCTTATGCAGTATGTGCAGCTCGGTGGTTAAACTGCCAGCATTCTGCAAACAACCATGCAGTTCCAAATGCATGCTGCATAACATGATGAACAAGATCAATATAAGATCAATGCACTGTAGACTAGTACTGCTCACTTTCACCACTCCCATGCGTATCATAGCATTCCCTCTGTAACCTGCTGCCTGGTTCAACCGCAGCTGAAAGTTCAGAGCCGTGCGGCTAGCGCACCGTTTCGTCTGCTCTCACACGCGCGAGAAGTGTGCTGCGACTAGTCCGTCCATGCGCCTGTCACACACGGGCACAGTGTAACCCATCGTGAGAATAGACCTTAGGGTGCATGCAACTGTTAAGGATTAGGTGACACTTTTTTTAAAACTAATCAAGCACTTGCACTTTGCAATCTCACAGCAAGAATGCAGTTAATGAAAGGATGGATAACCTGCAGCTGGCGTAAGCTCATCTAGGCAGTTAAACGATACAGCACAAATTTAACTACTATTCACTAAACAAGGCACTTGAAAACAAGGTTAAGTGTGCAGGAAAGACATGACCTCTGAAGTTTACAAGAATTCTTTTTTGTGTAACGGCAAGGGTGCTACGCACTTACGCGCAGCTGGCAGTGTGCGTTGTCAAGTATTACTTTACGCTATTTACGCTGTGCTCTAGCCACTCATTACATTTTACTAGCGCAAACTAGACGCCCAAATTTCCCAATTCAATCGTTCACTACGGCTGTTTGAGAAATGCTGGTGCAAACACGATGACCGCTACGCATTAAAAAGCCATCCAAATTTTAGCTGCCACAAATGACAAATCCCGCGTGAGTACGACGACGACGGCATGCAAGTGCAACTACTAAAGCCTGCGGTGTGCCCCAGAACCTCGAGATGCAGCCACCTTTGAAAAAAAAAAAAATTAAAAAATGCAGGATGCGCATGCCTGCATGCAAAGCAAGCAGAGTCCCCTCGCCATTAAGCATAGCGCAGGATGCCTTGCCAAATACAAATAAAACTCCCGAGACATCAAAAGGCCAAGAAGCATCCTTGCAACTGAAATCCTCCACTAGACCAAACTCCCGTGAGTGCAGAGCCAATACCCTGAGAAAACTAAAACGTATAATGCTCCATTAACTTCCAATACTTGTGCCCTTCCTACAGGGGCCTAAAGTGCTACATCAGAGCTAACGAGCAGGCAAGGATTTGCATGCTCCAAGCACGCACGGTCTACCCTCGCCCTAGACCTGGCTAGTCACCTGAACCAGTGCCGAGCGAGAAACGAAAGCTAGGCAGCGTGCGGCCCCACAAAACAAGGGGTACGGGAAATAAGAGGATGTAGAGATAAGACGCAAAAGAAGTATGTATGCAAGAAAGAAAAGTGTTTGCGCACTAAAATTTACCTGCAGGCGCCTTGCGAGAGAGACAGGGCCATGCCGTGGCCTTCAAGAGTCGTCGGCCAGGGGGGGTGGATTGGCAGCGTGTGCGTGCGCACACTTCGGAAGACAGGACGCCGCCACAGCAAGGAGGGCGCCCTTCTCCGCACACGGCCACCCGTCAGCGGCCATTACACTTTTTTCGTTTGCGCCGCCTTCCGTAAGAAAGCCAGCGGCAGCTGAGGCCGTCCCCTGGTGCCGCACCACTCACTCTGCCACGGCGGCCTCCGCGCTTTTGTTTTGCTGTTGTGCCGTGCACCTTAAAAGCCAATCGTGTCAAATCCTCACTCGTTCCTTTCTGCCTCGCTTCAAGGGTGGCCCCCGAAGCACACCCGCAATCCAGCTCCCGGCCAATTCATTTCCCAGTCCCAAAACTTCCTCCGTCACTACAGTGATAGTAATTTTTTTGAAGTTAATAGTCCAGCTGCAGTCAATCGTATCAATCCATGTTGAATTTGGAAAAGTGCGCTGCTGCTCCATCTCCGGCCAATCGGAGCAACTCGAGCCAAATTTGAAAAGTGCTGCAGCTACTTAGGGCATAGAGATTCATCCAGCTGCATACGAGGCCCGCGCCTCGTGCGAGCTACGCTCCCCGTCCGAGAGAAATCATTTGCGCCCGCCGGGCCTTCAATGGAAGCCACCGTCCTTTTTTAAGCGTTTTCATGTGGCTCAGGGAGGCCCGCCCAGTGCAAAGCGAGGCACTGCGTATGGACAACCTGGGGCCCACACAAGTGCCTCTGGAAAAAAAGGAAAAGCCAGGACACGTCAGTCAGCGTCTGGTCTCCCAAAGCCCGTCCCCGCAGACCCAAACACATCCATCCCCTCCAAAGCGCAGAGGACACGTGCACCTGCCACATCTGGAGCACCCATTAAGTCGAGCCCCCCCCCCCCCCGCCCCCCCCCCCCTCCTGCCCCGTGCAGCTGCATGAAATGCGAACGGGTGCACAGAGGCATAGTTTGACTTGTTCTGAAAGGGCAAAAGCATTGCCCCAGTAAGAACTGTTGGCCAATGGAATGCAGGCACCGCACAGGCACCGGTCGCGAAACTGCTGCCTCAGCCGGTAACAGGAGGTTAGAGGCTGCAATAGCCATCCTCTACATCAACTCATGTAGTGAGCTTCAATTCAACGGGCAAAGTCCACGTTACTTGCTGCTTTGAGATGCCCCCTAGACAGCTTCTGTTAGCCACGACTAGGCAAAAATATTAGACAAACCTGTGTGTTGCCTTTCACATTTCAAGCAACTGCACACGAGGTTACATACGGTAGTGAAACATAGCCGATAGCCTGTTGCACAAGTTACCTCAGGGCTAATAATAACACAGATGAATGCCTGCTTTCACTGAATATTAGTCTATTATCAAGCACAAAGTGAAAACACTAACTTTAGAATCGAAAAAGTCTACGGCAAATGGCCTGTGCGCATTTAACATGCCCGCCCAAATTTCAGCACAATTAGACAAATGTAGAGTACCCTACCTATCCTGAACAATGGAAAAGTACCCACACACACACTTAGGTACACCTAAGATGCCAAATTGTGAGTAGCAGCCATAACGCAACAGTTCCAGTAGGTTTAAATCATAGTCCCACCTGCTTAAGTCCTAAAAGAGACATTTTAATAAAAGCTCACACCAACAATCGCCTCAAGCAAGTACATTGAAAGAGCATACCCTAAATATAGAAAAACATATCTGCTCATCCCCATAACCTGGTCGCACGAAGCGCCCACTTCAGAGTAGCAGCAGCCGGCGTTTTCCCCAAGTAACTGAACAGTGCCATCCCACAGCCCATCTTGCATTAACTAGACTGGAGGTAGGCTTAACTCACCGAGACCGCGTGCAGCCACGTCAGTTGCAACCAGGATGGGGGCCCTTCCAGACCGGAACTCTGCAAGTTTCCATTACAACACATCAACTTTTCCGACAGGCTAAAATGCAAAGCAGCGTGAAGCCACAGACGAGGAGCGAAACCCACCATTGAGCACCCAGTCACGCTCCTGCTGAGTCTTGTCGCCATGAATGCAGATGGCTGGCCAGCTGTGTAGTAAAGAGACGGCACCGGTAAGCAACCACTTCGAATACACTAACGGACGGGTACACAATCTCGCATTAAATCGGACAAGCGTGGAATTATTGATTACCGAGACACCATGGCACAAGATCATGACTGCCAAGAAAACCTCAACCGTCGAGTAAAAGCAGACTCAAAATTCCAAGCAAGGCTCTGCAAAGCAGCAGCAGTTCTCACCCGTAGCGGCGCATCTTCCTGGTCAGGTCGTCAACTTTCCGCTTTGTTTCAGCAAACACAATGGTCTGTGAAGAAAAGGCCAGTGTCACTCCAGCGCAATTTACATGTACCCAAAAGTCTATTTGATCTGCCTGCACTTCCTTAACTAGTGCTGAGGAGTTCTGCACCTCATTCCTTTCAAGCCCTCAACATGGCAGTATCGGCCAGTTTTCAGAGCCTTTCCCTGCCTAAATGGAAGGTTAGCAGTGCAGGTGATGTCAAATGTTAACTCTTTATAGACGAGTTAACTCTTTATAGCACGCAACTCACTTTCTTTTGAAACCACTATCAGAGGAGACAGTGGTATCACACACGTATACCGTAAAGCAAATGAAAAGTACACCTATGGTTCGCCCTAGGACTAGAGCCGTCTGCACAACTTTCAACTCGTAGATCGCTTGGGATGAAGCTCACTTAACACTTTTCTGCTTGGCGTTTACCCTGTGTTGCTAAAATATTTTTTGCAAAATTTTCATTTCATTGATTACTCACGAAGTGCTTCGCACATTCAGATAGAAGATGAACCTTTTCCAGGTATTTTAAGGTCTGGTTCCTAGAAGGTTAATGTAAGGAAAATAAAGTATATACACGAATTTGATACGATACGAAACTTCGTTTTCACGAAGTTTTCAGTACTAGTTCGCGAAGTGTGAGGCAGATCAGAGGGCTTGATGAAGGGCAACCATATGCAAGAAAAAAAAAAAAAAAAAGACTGCTAAACTGCAGAGTGGACACCCACCTTGTTCTCTTTCTCATTGAGAATTTCCTGGTGCAGTTTCATGAGCCTGGAACAACAAATTTGTGCCATGTTAGCACGTAACACAGCCATCACTTGAAGACACCCCCGTGATGCGCTTAGGGCCAAGATTTTGACGGAGAGTGGGCAAACGCTGCCCTTAACGCTTAAATGTCCCAGGGCCCCCTACAACTGAAGGCATTTGACAAAGTGGCCCCAGTGAGCGAGAGGCCTGGTGTGTCTGTAACGAGGCTTTGACAGCTCTGCCACTAGGAAGACGTGACAGGCCAACATGACCTCGTAGTAAACTGCAGTGTCTCAGCACCTGCTGGTTCCATGTGCCATTTCCCGCAAGCTACTTGAATGAAGGCACTTGCGCTAACAGCCGGCGTGTAAACCACAAAGTGAAGTAACAGCGGCCGCCACGCAAGAACACACAAAAAACGGCAAACTTATTGCCTGCCACACAGACACGGCAACACCCTAGCTTGATTAGGCACCACTACAAACCTACCGACCTGGCATAACTAAAGCTCCCCGATGGCCCAAAAGTGACATCTACCTGCAGCCTGTGCAAACGCATCGAGAGAGTGTCACCTGCTTCTTAGCACTGGCACAGGACTATGCAAAGCTAGGTGATGTGCCCTCTTTGTGCTGCAGCCTGGTCCGTGACTCACCCTCCCGAATTCTTCAGACAATTACCACATACAGCCCCCCACCCCCATACTATTCACAAAAGTATCTATTTTCAAAGTTTGACTCCATTAATCGGAATGAACTAGCTCAACAGCTCAACTACAGCAGCCTCGATAAGACCCATCGGCAATGACAAGGTGAAGTTTTGCAGCCACAAACTTCCAGCATTTTCTCACAGCCAATAGAGTGGACAAGTGCTTTCCTGGGTGCTGCCGTTCTACACTTTCAAAGAGTCGAGGCACTTCAATGAGCACACGCTCACGCAAGCAGCAGAAGCCCTACTAAAGGACGTGCACAGAGCTAGGACAAGGAAAGAAAAAAGCGGGGTACGCACTTGTCCTCTTTCTCGGTCTCCTGGCAGACGTCGATGATCTGCAGGATGCGGTGGTTGGCGCACAGCTGCAGCGCACCGATGTTGATCTGGATGTAATCCTTGAGGAAGTCTTCGGCCAAGGAGCGAACCTCCTTGGGCCAGGTGGCGCTCCACATGAGGGTCTGGCAGTCCGGACGGATCTGCTCGATGATCTTGCGGATCTGAGGCTCGAACCCCATGTCCAGCATGCGGTCAGCCTCGTCCAGAACCAGATACGTGCACCGCCGCAGGTTCACCTTGCCCGCCTCCAGGAAGTCGATGAGGCGGCCAGGCGTGGCGATGCAGATCTCGACACCTGCAGGCCGAACAGAACACTGCTTCTCAAACTGAACTAGCACAAGGAACACCTGCGCCGATATTGTTTGACAGCCACGGCATCTTACACGGTAATGCTTTCTTTGCACCAACCCTAAAGGCTAACAAAGTTTATGGACAACCTGCATGTTGGTAAGAAGCGGGTTGTGGCAACAAAGTTAAATACTGGAAGAGAAGAATGCACTCTGGTTAATTTGCTATTCCGTTATCTAAAGCAACATTTGATCGTTCCAAGACAACTGCCACTGATGAGGATGCAAAGTTGGTGGTTGATGACTAAAGGTACAGCACTGGAACATGCTACATATAAGAGTAGACAAAGTGCTGTGTGTGTAGAGCTGTCACTATTTTGTTCCTGCACTGTACCTATAGTCATGGCACTAAATGCAGCTGCAGCCTGGCAAAATTAGTAATTGTGGTTTACCAATTCCCTAGTTCTAAAGCCACAACGAGAGGGCGAGTTACACAAGGTGCAAAAAATGCCTAAAGACCAATCGGTTGGTTTCATTCGCATTACTACTTTCACCTACCCTTACATAGGCGTCTAAAAAAAAAAAAAAAATGCCTCAAAATTTCCACAGCAACTTCTGGCTGCAACACGACCCACACAACCACTCACCTCTTTCAATATCCCTAAGCTGGGGACCCTTCGGCGCACCACCGAAGACGCAGGTGCTGCGCACTCGAGAGAACTTTCCGAAGTCTGAGGCAACCTGCTGGATCTGCTGGGCGAGCTCACGTGTTGGTGCAAGAACCAAAGCCTGCGTACATCAAAATAAGTGTCACCAGATGTCAGAATTGACAATACTGCTTTGTGGCAGCCAAACTACAGGCTGCGAGCGGTTCGTGCTCACAGAGACACTGCAAAGCAGAGAGAACGCAACCGGCTAACAAGCTTAAACATCGCTAGAAAAACACCTGCAGTGTGGCACTCCGGATTAGCAACTTTTAACCACCTAGAACTTCGCATGTTTATATCCACAGGATGTCCCAGCTAACGTTACCCAAGTTCTAAAAATAAACATAAAAAGTAGGGTGCAATGAGTTTATTAAACCTACACGGTGTTTGTCATCTGTCCTCATCCACCCCCAAGATAATTTTTCTGTACAAATTACTTTCTCAACTGAATAATAAAAAAAAACATTAAGCAGCTTGGTTAATGTTAGCTAGGACACCCTACCCTATAAGAGGACTGATGACAGTACACCATATAGGTTTCATAACCACATACTCTACCAGTTCATGTTTGCAGGGATCGACTGCTAGCTGAGTCACCCGGTATATCTAAGTACACAAGCATGTCCACATTCTCGAACTAAATTGCAACTTCCATAGATGAGACTCAAACCCACAGCCTGACCTGTAGCACAGCACCATGGCCATCAACCCACTCTGCTGCCCCACAATTCCCTCTACTACAGCACAGCAGCAACATTAGCCGTGCTGACCATCTTCCAGCCTTCAGACATGCTAGGCTATCAAGTTCACACGTGTCATGAATCAGCCAGGTTATGCAAAGGCTGGCAATCGGCCGCCACCAGCTAACCATTCCAGTTGTTCGTGCCCATTTACAACACTGGCATCCGATACTTTGCTGCCAGGGTCAGCGCCAGGATACGTTTCACTGTCGCGAGGCAGCCTACAGAGGCACGTGTCCCACCCAAAGGCAGCTGAAGTCTCCCAGCTGCTCAAGGTGGGCTCACCTCTTGGTTTCCATAAGCCCCAGCGAGCCAGAAAAAAAAAAAAAGGCTATGAAAGGTCAAAACACTTAACTACACAGGGTTCACACAACACACTTGTTGAGAGTGACGCATGTGCGTGCAACCTGTGACCAAAAAGTTGAAACGTTCAGTTACGCAGTGACTTGGCTGGTGCTCACAACTGGTCATTTATTCGCTTCTACCACATATTGATCACAGACATGCAATTTACTGGAACAGAAAGTGAATACCCAGTTTTCCCACTACCGTGTTATCTCTGACAAGTCCGACACCGCAAGCTATCACCAACAAAGGTAAACTGCTGCATCTGCAATAACTTGCACACGGTCAAATGCCTCCGATTTTGCGGGCATCTGATGCGGCATAACAAGGCACAGGCTGGCAAGCACAGCTAGTGTGAATTCCTAAATTTTCCTTTTAACATGAGCTACATACCCAATGTTTAGTATAATGGCTTACTAGCCCATTTTTTTACAATCGACAATGTAACTGCAATGTTCCAAAATTATTAGCCCGACTTGCTACTATTATATGCACGGGCATATCATTATTCGCTGTTTGATTCAATGTTCGAAGCGAAGTATTCATATTTGATTCGTATTTGAACATTTTGATATTTGCACACCCCTATTATTGAGCGGATTTGTCACCAGCAATTTGCTTGCTTCCTTAAACTTGTGCACTTCAGGCCACTACTGATATAAAATTTAAGAAAACTTATGCTCTACAAACAGTGCTGTTTCCACTAAGCTGCATAATGGGGTGAACCATGGCAATGTCAGGATCTGATAACAAGCTATACACTGCAAGCCAAATTTCAGCAGCTGCAGCACACTGCAAAAAGCTACGCTCTACGACACCGCTCACACACTTAGCGGACTAATCCAGCGCCCTGGAGGCTGAGCCGAGGAAAAGACCCCAGCCGAGACAAAGCGCACTCACAATGGGGCCGTCCCCACGCTGCAGGTATGGCTGGTGGTTGATGTGCACGATGGCAGGAAGGATGTAGCCAAGCGTCTTGCCCGAACCCGTCTGGGCGATGCCCACAAAGTCCTTGCCGCTGAGAGCGATGGGCCACCCCTGGGCTTGGATGCAGGTCGGCGTGGTGTAGTTTTGTGCGTGGATGGCCTTGAGGATGTAGTCGGGGAAGTTGCCCTCCTCGAAGTGCAGGATGGGCTTGAACACCTCCCGGCCCTTCACTGTGATCTCATTGGCCTGCCGATATGCGTCCACTTCCGCGGGTGACCGGTTCGCTGTGTTCGGGTGCTCTTGGTAGAAGTTCTTCTGGAACGGCTGCAGCTGGATGCGGTCCCAGTCCGGCTTGCGCAGGTTGCCGCCAGGCTGGCTGTTGCGGTAGCTGCCCGAGCCGCCACGCCTGTCGCCGCCGCCTCCCCAGCTGCTGCCGAAGTCCCTGCTGCTGGTGCGCATGAAAAATGACGAATAAGCCTTCTACCCCAAGCTGCCTACGTAATTGCCAACATGTGAAGATAAACTTTGAAGGGGCAGAGATTAGCAGCAAACTGCTTCAAGATAACAGCTATTTCTTTGAGCAACACTGCTGTTTCAGACTCGTGCTCGAAGCACCTGCTTTGAGTACAAGCATCTAAAGTAACAAATTAAGAGGCCAATATAATTGCCAACTGCCATTAAGCTCGCTGACCAAGCTGACAGCCCTGGTACAACCTTTACTTTGCCCAGATATTGGGGTCACATGTCGAGACAGTTCAATAACCTTATCCAAGAATGAATAAATTAATGTGCTTTTAGTATTAAGAGGAAGCTTTAGCGCGAGCCAAACTCCAACGTGGCCTACTCAAATACATGTAAAACGTAAAAAGGTTTTTCTGAGATAAACTCTGGACAGATTTTAATGAAATTTGTTGCATTTTAAGAGACAGTTAAATTCTAGTGACAGTTGGAAGCAGAATTTCAATTTAAGGCCCCATTTTGCATGAATTTTCAAAAATATGAAGGTCTGAAAAATAAACGCATGAAGTCTACAAATTAACAGCTCTGCTTCAACAGATGTTACAGTTCTGTAAACTGCATCCATTAGATCATTGAATGTTGACAAATTTGACATGTCATTTCATATCCTATGTGAATTTGTTACGCTGTGTGCAAGGGTTCCGCAAAAGCTGTATGTCCATATTAGATTTTTTTAGATTCATATATATGGTGTATCAATTTTGTCTGCTTGAGATTTACTATTAGATGCAAATCACAGAATTGTGGTATCATTTTTCATCGCCGAGTTGCAGAGTTCTAAACTTGATATATCGTTTCATTATCTAAAAATTTATTTTTGCCAATTCTTATTAAAAATTGATGCCCGAATTCGAAAATTCAAAACCAACAGTCACTAAATTTTAAGATTATTTTAAATGCAACAAACCTCACCAAACTTGGTGCAGTGGTTACTGACCAATAAATTCTCCTTTGCTCTACTGTTGGCTCTGGGCACAAGCAGCGATTGCTAGACTTGTAGAGTACGACGAGTCAAAGCGGGATTACCCAATATATTCACAATGACGAGTGGCTTCGCCTGCATGAGCTGAGCATGCTGCTCATGTTTGCACACGATCATCCTCCCAATGCTACTCCTTACGAATTACACTATGCACATTACGGAGTTTGCTCCGGCCGTAAATGGCTGGGTACACGATGATGCAGCACCACCTAGGGAATGGCAATTCTCTCATTGGTGAAACCTTTTTTTTAAGCATGTGTCAGTATGGAGCTTAATGTTGGTGCAAGGTTAGATTAGGTTAAAAACAAGTTCGGGTTAATTCAGTTGGACCGAAATATTACTGAAGCTCCCAGATTGGGTTATATTTGCCTAAACCGGAATGAATTCCCGGCAAGTGTACGTTTCAATTGGCGAACTACTGTATGGCCGAAACGACAAGCCTTACATGATCACCGCACCGAACCTTTGCCTCGTGCGCCCAGCAATTTCCGGCAGCGGTGCAACTCCGCAGTGTACATAGCATCAACCATTTTTTACAACGTAGTTTTTCGAGAAGACTGTCACCCTAACGAGAACATATGCTTACGTAATTGCTCGTAATACGATTACGGCCGTCGATTCCCGGAGCGCGAGATGTCCCGTTCATTATTTTCTGGCCTTTGGCGACACTTCAAAGCGCCGTCGCCTGCGTAAGTCTTGCGAGGTCAGACGCAAACGAAAATAAAA
This sequence comes from Dermacentor variabilis, assembly GCF_050947875.1. Lineage (NCBI taxonomy): Eukaryota > Metazoa > Arthropoda > Arachnida > Ixodida > Ixodidae > Dermacentor > Dermacentor variabilis. The sequence goes on along the minus strand of NC_134575.1, from coordinate 39,345,322 downwards.
ATAGAAAGCTACGCGGAAGCGGCGCTAATGTGGCCGCTCGGTTTCCGAGCCGCTTCACATGCCTACACGACCTCGTTCGCAACAAACGGCTCACTGACCTCCGGCGGTCCCGTTCATTCAGCGCCGAGCTCAACCCGGAACGCGGCGACAACGACCTATTTTATTGCTTTTTTTTTTCTGACGCCCATATTGGCGGCGCCGGCGAAACGCATGACGAGCCACTTATGCCGCGCAATGCGTCGACGCGTGGCATCTACCAACGTCACGCGCCGAGAAAAAAAAAAAGCCGGAGCGGCCGACGAGACAAAAAGACACAAGCAGGAAAATGCAAACAGTAAGAGCAGGGGGAAAAAACCCAGCGACTGCGCGGCGCGGCCGTAGCTCTTCGTCAAAACGCCGAGCCAGCTAAGCGGCGGTCACGATTTGTGCACGTGATTCAGTCATTCAATGCAGTGTTTCTCCGGTCTGCCGCCAGGGCTTTCTTTTTTCTTGTGTTTGCAACACTTATGCTCTCGTACGTCATCAAGAGAAGCTAGCCCAAGACGCAGCTGCGAAGAGTTACGCCATCAATCCGCACACATTGGCCGAGGCCGACGACAAAATGAAGAAAGCGTGATCAAATTGCGGGCTGAAATAGCACTTGACTTTTTTTTACTTTTTATTTTCAACGAGCACAACGATGCGTCTGCAATTCGAGCGCACGAGATTTGGCACCGGACGCCGTGAGGTGATATTTTCACCCTTCCGAAATGAAAAACCAGCAATAACTAATATTATTGAAAAAATTAGTAACCATGCCTACTCGCAGTTCTGAAATACGCGCATTGTTGCACCGTGCCGATGCCATGGCAACAGGGTTTTTTTTGTCAGGGATGGATCGATATGCCACCGGCATGTCCCGATACGCTCTCATAAAAAGCGCCGGCCGGCGTTTTCGCCACATATTGACAAAAGACGCGAAGAACACGCTAGCAACGGGCGAAACGCAACGGACAAAATTTTAGAGGGTGGCTACCGCAGGGCCGGTAGCGCAAAATGGCCAGGGCTAGTTGGCGAAAGGCCACGTTGCGACTTTCGCGTAGGCCTAACACTTTCCGGCGCCCCGAACACTGCCCAAACTCCGGCATTTAAAATAAAACGGACTCGTAAACGACGTTCGCTTGCTACGACCACTCCTACTCGGCCAACAGAGGCCGTGGCCCAGCTTTGTCGACGCGTAAATCGCCTCGTGTGACCAAGAGACGACGTCAGGCCTAAAGCCGGACATGGTGGGAAGGCCAGAATGAATGAACCCGGTTTCATGGTCATCAGCAAAAACGCCATTTCTCAACGAAAATAAAGCGATGCGAACCGAAAAATGAATGAAACTCTCGGCAACTTACCCTCTGCCACCACGTCCGTTCATTTTGGAAATGATTGGAGTTGATTTGCTTGAATTTTTTACAGTTTCAATCGGACCCGATGCTGTTCACTGCTAGACGACGGCTCGTGATGTGCGGAGAGACACGATCAGTGAAGGCGGCGTGTAGTCCGTGGACTTCCCGTGACTCGAACACAAAGGCGGTCTTGGAAATAAGTTAATCCGCGGCTCAATTTTACAAGATACCCACAGAGAGTGAGAAAAACGTCGTTAGTGACGGCAAATTTCACATTTATGAGAGTAACTGTTGATACTTAGTTTAATCAGTTCACTTTGTGTGGATCTACTTTACGGCGCGTAGGTAAGCGCAACGGCGACAGGTCATCATTTGTGGAAGGACAAAAGGGAGAGAGAGTAAGGCGGAGGAGAAAGCCGTGCATGCGTGATGGCGTGTCTGGGATTCTCTTTCATCTTTATCATCTTTTTTTTTCCTCTCTCACGCAGGTGCATTGCGTCACGTCTGGTAAGATTCCATGTAGGCGTAGAGTAGGCGAGAATGGCGGCTGCTCAGTAAAGCCCAGTGATTGGTGACGCTTTTCGCGCTCGCATCTTCCTGCATATTCTGGAAAGCTCGCGCTCCTGCTGAACACGTGGTTGTATGACGTGTCTTGAAGCGTAGTGGTCACCGTCGGCTGCCATGCGTAAGCAGCTGCTTGCCGAAGCACTCCGATAAGATTAATATCCAGCCGTTCAAGGGCACGCTTTTTCGAGGTCGCGGTTTACCTTACCGCGCCTTATAATTACGTTTCGCGAACGGTAATTTTCAGTTTAGAAAGGAGACGCGGGTTCTCCATCTTTTCCCTTTATAGCTAGAACCAAAGGCGTCGTTTTAGAGGGCTCTTGAACGTTGCGGTTTAGGTCGCGAGCTTATCGGACGCGCTTTCGACGCTTCAACGTCGCTGAAGGTGAAATTAATCGTCGGCTAATTTCCTGGTTCAGTTTTCTCGCGCGGCGGTGGCGCGTAGGCCTATTCCGATTCTGTGTAAAGGGCTGCTGTTATAAATGACGGTACTTTATTTACACTGTGCGAACAACAGTATGGAGTGCGTTTTGGTACTCCTGTTGTTCACATAAAATGCCTCGCAGATTTCGAACTCTCGTCTAGTACAGTAGTGGTTCCTTTGCAGCGAGTCTCGGTACAAGGTTAGAGCAGGCTGTTTGCCGATTCGGGCATGCAGTGCGGCATTTCGCCATCGTTAATGTACATGTACGCATCTCGGGCAGCGGGATTGACGTTCACCCTAAGCTTAGCAATTGCAGAATTTGAAGGCCATCCCCGTTGTTTAACCATAACCTTGGCATGTTCGGACGACAATCGTACGCTTGCAGAACAGGTCAACGAATTTCAGTTCTTCAGTGACGTTTGTCAAGTTTACAAATCGTGGGCTCCATACATGCGATGACTCTCTAAGGAACGTCAGACATGGTAACATTAGTACACTTGGAAAGCACCGATCCAGCCGCTTGAAAATTGTATCTCATGTAGCACATATTGAAAAAAAAAAAGAGGTGAACCCGTTACATTACAACATATACTGACACGGTGAACAAGCTCCCAACCTCTCCTCCAATTGATTTTACTAAAACACTGGATACATTATTCGAAGTATGTGTGCCAATTGTGGCCATCTTGTCCCTGCAAACTTAATCTCATCTGCCCACCTAACTTTCTGCTGCCCCCTGCTACGCTTCCTTTCTCTTGGAATCCAGACCGTAATTAACCCTTAATGACCACTGGTTATCTTCCCTCCTCATCACAGGTCCTGCCCATGCCATTTCTTTTTCTTGATTTCAACTAAGATGTCATTAACTCGCGTTTGTTCCCTCACCCAATCTGCCCTTTCCTTATCCCTTAACGTTACACCCATCATTCTTCTTTCCATAGCTCGTTGCAACGTCCTCAATTTAAGACCCCTTTTTGTAAGCCTCCAAGTTTCTGCCCTGTAGGCGAGTACTATGCAATATAGGGGTGGGCAAATATTCGAATACCCAACGCGAATAAGTAGTCTCATTCGCATTGGTATTCGAAAAGCAACTGCTCAGTATACTTTTTTAATATGTTAAACTAGTCAAATATTCCGCAACAACAGACTGTTCAAGTGTTGTTACTGCTTTCCATCTGCTTATATACACATCTCAAATTATAAGCGACGATAGCTGTCACAACAAAATGGGTAATGCAGCTCCAGAAGAGATATTTGGCAAGCGTAGTCTTTTAAGTGTTTCGGCAGTCTAGCGATGTAGTAGTGTTATCTTCCACGCTGCAACCAGCAATGTTTTGCTTCCAACATGCGTTACAACATACTTTTACATGTGTTTACTACAGACAAGTCCTTCAGCATTTTTTTCCTCAACTGCCAAGTCAACCACATTTAGCAATTTTGGAAAGCTAGTCGCACAGAAGCCATCAATTCTTGGCAAGCTTGTTTGCAACCAGGTGTCAAACATCTCCAGAGGCTATTCATGCAGTTATGCAATGTGCAGTTTTCTGTTGAAAACTGATCTCTTGTCCTAGACAGCTGTCTTTGCACAAGTCTGTACAGGCATGGTATCCAATCATAGCAAAATAAATGTTCCTGTTGTAAATACACGCAGCTGCATTTGATACCTACTATTCATATTAGATTGGTATCAAAGGAAACGCGATATTCACCCACCTCTTCAAAATCACAATGACTGCGCTCGTCTGGTCCCTCTCTCTTGCCATGTCGTGCAGTTTGAACCGTTTTTGTTGCACATACAGCGTAAACAAACCAGACAACAAAAAAAAAGAGTTGTTCGCACATTTTTTTTCTTCGTTTTTATTTCTCCACAACTCTTTCTAAACGTGACAAAATATGAGCCTCAGTTCTTCCACGGTGAGAAGAGGGTGTGAGCCAGTGCAAATTTCCCTCGGTAGAGAAGCAACAACTTGGTGGCGCAGCTTTGGTACACAATCGCTTTTTATATACAAGGTATGTACAAGAACTCCCACCATGTCGTCCTTCCCGCCAGCTTGTGTGTTTGTAGGCGATGGTTATCGAGCCATGGATGATAACTATCTCCATGCATCCCGTTTCCCCCCCCTCCCCACAACTTGAGGCATCCAAGTTACTATAGGAACAGGTTACGTTTACACAAGCACACAGTTTTATATTATTTTGTGCACCTAAGAGAAGGAAAAAAAAAAAGCAGCAAACACCTACAACAATGCAAAGACGAAAAAAAAAAAAGTCCATGCGCAAAAAACTAAAGCACAGCGGGTCCGTAAACTTTGAAGAACTACTGAGACTCAGCAACGCCACCTTTACAAAAAAAATGTGCGGTAAATACATGTTCTTTGAGAATAAAGAAAAAAAAAAGCAAGCTTGGAGTGACTGACACTCACCACCAAGAAAGGAAAAAAGAAGAAAGAGTGGAAACCGTATATAACGACTTCGAGTCTACACGACCAGAAACTGCACGCACAACACAGATATTTTAGGATATTTTTTTCCTGTAACACGACCGATGCCCACCGCAATTTCATGGAGAATGGTGCCAGACACTGAGGGGTCGTCCCGACTCGGAATGGCGTACCTCCGGTGAAACTAGGCAGACCGGTTGTCTTTTCTTTCTTGCTTCGACATCGAGGCTAATTATGGACAGAAAGAGTGGTTATACATGAAGGGTGCTGCCGGCGGTGTAAATCACAGGCAGAAATGCTCTCGGACTACACAACGTGAAACAGTTACGAAAATGAAGAGTGTGGACGGCTAAAAAAAATACAGTAAGGCTTCAATATAGAGGTCACGACTGTAACCGTCACGACTGTGACCGTCACGACTGCGACCGTCACGACTATGCACGGTCACGAGCACACACACCGGTTCATCAAGAATGCGAAACATGGGGAGAGGCAATCAGTAAGCTGGAAGAAAATTCAGTCCCCCAGCAAAGAAAAAAAAATTGGCAAGGAATAAAGTTGAGGCCACCGAGGAAGCAAAAATAAAACGCGCAATGTGTTCAGCATCCACTAGAGGGCAGTTTAGGTTGCTGCAAACCCCCCAAACAACCATCCACACCGTTGGAGCCAGACTTCTTGGGCGACAAGAGGTTTTTTTGTCACACGACACTAGTGATGATTTGGTCTTTCTCTCAACCCAACCCATGAAGAGTGTTTAGAGTAGGCAATCGATGCAGCATGTTGATGAACTCACCAGAGAAAGCATGTACGCCTACTTTCAATGGAGAGAAAGCGACGAAAACTCTATATTCCAAGGAAAAGAAACTCAAGGTCACAAAACATTGCCCGCTGTGCACTCTGTACAAACACACCGGTCAGACCGGGACGATGGCGCCATAGTTGAAGGGCCACGCTTTTTGGTGGCCTGAGCTCTGGTTGCGCCTACAATGTACCGACATATGCGAAGATCTGCGCCAATGATGCTGATGACCACTAAAGTGGCACTGGCGCCCTCCTGTGAACTGATGATGAAATTACTGCGGGTCAAAAAGAAGTGTGGCAGCTCGATGCCGCACAATGACGGGCTGTGAATGCCCTACCTCGAGAAGAGTTCTTTGCAGCATTGCATCACTTTTGCAAAAACAAAAGCAAAGCCAGAGTTTTCAGCTACAAAAGTCCCACGAACAGCGCCAATTTGCGCCGGCAGGTAACCACTTAGTCGAGCCTGCTTGAATCTGTGCACGGGCTGGCTCCTACACTTGCCTCCCACACGCCCTCTCACAGTTTGTTCCCCCCCCCCCAAATGCCGGAAGAATATGAAAAATGTCGCTGCACAGCGAAGACTGTACCACCCCCTCCCCTCCCCCGATGACGTTGTAGCAGAAGGGCGTGATGAAGTCGTGTCTGCATTAAAAAACGCCCACTGTGCCCGCCTCACCATTACAGCCAAGAAATCGTTTGGCTCGCGTGAGGCAAAGGGGGCAGAATGGAGGAGCGCTTTTACTAGACTGGATGATAAAAATGCCTAAATATGTCGGTCATGCACGCGACACACAAAGCCTCCGTCTACCCGTTCGAGCAGGAAGCAGGGGAGTTAAAATAAAATGCTTAAAATCTCTGCTCTTGCACTAGTAAGTCCTCCCAGAGTTTGCGGAAGATCTGTCGTCAGCTTCGCTGCTGAAAACGAACACCGTGATGTTGGACAAGCTCGTGCGACCACAACTTGCCTGAAAGCCCTCACTGATGGAACAATACAATTCAACCGAAAGCGTGACACTGGAGCTTTCTCTGATGCGTGTCCTGAAGAGCGCACACTTTGGTCACGGCACTCGCGAGACTATGGTGATTGCGTTATCTACAGACTTAGGTGAGCCCGTGAGGCGCTGTGCTGCCGTAGCCCACACAGAAATGCAGCGGAACAGTGCTGCCATTTGGTTCAGGACTTGAGAAATTGAAAACCTTGGAAAAATCTACAAAGCCTATTTTCGATATCACAGTCTTATCTGGAATAAACATCCAGAGCATAAAAAAAGAAAGAACGAAAATTCACGTCCCAAGCCCTTTCCAAGCTTGAGAAACCTACGATGATGATGCCATCGCCTTTGGACTGCAGCCTCCCCGACTTCTGACTGGAGCTTGAGTGCCCCGGTAAAATTCAGTCGAGCCGACGGTTGAAAGCGTGGACCCCAGAGGGAGCCTCCCCCGTCTTAGCTTCCGAAATGCGCAGCTCTTGGCCCACGACTCGTCCTCAAACGGTGCGGTCAAATGTAGAGCTGAGCCAGTGGCTGAACAAGCCAACTTGCGTCTTGGCTCAACCCGACGTCCGCAGCTGCTTGGAACACATACTGGTGTTGAGACACACAAGGTGAAGATGTATCCAAAGCTGCAGTCAAAGCCGAGCACCACAGAACATGTGCACAGTATGCCTGGCTTTGCGGCATCCTTGTGCAATGCAACCGACTTCCGAGCGAAGCAGGTTTCCGAAAGGAACATGCAACTAAACATGCATCAACGCTTGCTTTCTTGAATGGCCGCTCGCAACTGGCGACCAAAATGCACTCAAAAGGCATGATGGGTGAGGGGCCGGCAACCCCCACATGTGGTGGCAACAAGAGCTAAGTGCAACGCCCCCATTCCTTTTTTTCCCTTGGAGAACAACAAAGCAGCATCATCATCCTAGAAATGACTTTCTTCTAGGACAGGCACAAAACACTATCGATACAAAACTTGCACTTCATTTCAAAGAACACCTTTGTAGCAACAAACAAACCCCCAGTGACGTTCATAAACAAGTTTAAGTTGGCAGTACATGCATAATGTTGATACTACTGCCTTTTGTTTTGTGTGTGTGTGTTCAAAGTGGAAAAGCCTAGCCTCTCCAAACACACGCCAAAGGCCTCCGTGCGAACCTGAGGCAGTTGAAAGAGAGAGCAAGTAGTGTCGTCTCGCTCTCCCGACACCACATAAGAGCGGAGTGTGCTACCGCCGCAGGCTCCTTCAAGAGCCGACGCCGGATTGCCACGCAGATGAGCACAAAGCGTGGGACGGAGCTCCATGTGATTAGCGCAGCGCTTCTTTTCATAATCTTTGTACATTTCGAGCTTGCTTTATACTTTTTTTTTCTGGTTGTCGTCCATTTGCACGTGTCGCCTAAATTTACTGGACCCCTGAGCTTTACGACAGACATCTCACAGTTCAGCAAAGGAACATCTTGGAACGACGAAAATCTCCTTCAAAGGTGGCAGCATGACAACTCGCCAACAACAAAAGTTTCCAAGCGGCCACCATGACACACCAGACACGAGAAAAAAAAAAAAGACAGAGGGAAAAAACTGGTGGGTGAAAAATTCGAAAGGAACGAACGCTCACAGGAAAAATCGCACCTGCCTCGGTAGAAGGCGGTGGCAGCGACGATGACCGGAAAAAAATGCTGCCATGAGGAGCAGCCAGGAGGATGCCAAAACAACCACGAGAAAGAAATGCAGCACTAAAAATTACCAACAAAAGTTTTTTTTTTTGTTGCTTTCCTCACATTCTCTGCATGCGTCTTGTCAGAAACAAGATTTCTTCGTACAAGCCATTACCTTTGCAGAGCTAGTTTGTCAGCAGAGTAAATCGCTGTTCAAGTCGCAGCGAATGTGAAAGCTGCGGTGACACCTGTTCATGCGCATGCAACATCGGCCGTAAATCTGTCGAACAGATTCCTCTCGCATGCCAGGTCCCGAGTGATTGCTAGAAGAATTCGGAGTTCAGGCCTTTTATGAAAACAGACTTCCAAAGCCTCTCTTATCTGACTGCCGTGAAACCTCATGCAAATGACTTTAGAGGTAAAAATGTGGGAACAAAATGCGTTGCTGCTAGCAGGGAGGGACAAAAAACAACACAAGAAACCTGGCGACCGCGCACACGAAAACCAGCACAAAAGTACATCCGAACGCGAACATTGGGCCCTTAATTTCTCATTCACTTTTCCTTAAGCACTAGCTTCGTGTCACGATCATCGAGGATGATGTGAATCTACCCTGCAGAACGGTTGCGTTCGCCCCTCTTCTGATAAATTACACACAGTCACAAGTTTCTAGAGATTCCCAACATCACCACACTGCATGTAATGAAAACAAGAAAAAGTTGCACATTGGTTGCGCCACTTGGCCGTGAAAACATGTTTGCTGTGACAAGGCCCGCAACATCGCGGCTTGCGGAGCCCATGCCCATTTACGATTGTGTTGGCCACAACATCAACAGTCACAAACACATTTTTAGCTGTGACAAAGCATGGAACGTCACAATTTGCAGAGCCAATGTTGACGGAAGAGTGTAAGTCACACCACCAGACCATCAAAATGCGTCGCCTGTGATGCATCACAGCTTGTAACACAGATGTTGACGTACCAGTCTCTGCGAGTCACAACATCCTGTCAGGATGTGTCGGTTCCAACAAGGCATGCTTGCAGAGCCCAAAAGACTGCCACCGGTCCTTGTCGCTCATGCCGCCAGAGCAATTAAAATTATTTCTGCTGTGACAAAGCATGCAGTGCCGGACTGAAGAGCCAACGTTAAACATGGCCATCAGTGATTGGTCTCCTAGGATCAAAAAAAAAAAGTTTCGCCAGCACTGCACTTCTACTCAGAACATGGCCAAACATCATTGCTGCAACCACTTTGAGATAAAGGGTGGAGAACAACGGGAACATCAAAGGGAGGAACATTGTGTAAAGAAAAAAAAAAAAGCACAGGTCAGCATTAACAGTCATCAAGACAAAGAGCAGGTAAAGAACAAAAAAAAAAAAAAGAAAGAAAAGAAAAGCTAGAGAGAGAGCAAAACGCCCTTGTTTTCTTCCCCCGCGAGCGAGAACCTAGTGTGGGGGGCCAGCATTAAGCCGGCACCTGGTAGTACAGGCTGGGTGGGACGTACGCCGCATTCTGCGCGTACTGTCCGTAGCCGCCGGCGTACACGGAACCCTGCTGGTGATGCTGGGGCGGCATGTAGCAGTGCTGTGGGGCCATGCCGTGATGCGGACCCATGCCCTGGGCTCGGAATCCTGTGGCTGCTCCATACTGAGTCGGGTGGTGCATCATGGCGGCGCCGTTGGGGGGAGACGGGCGCGGCTGAGGCGCCTGGGGCTGCTGCTGCTGCTGCTGCTGCTGCTGTTGGGGTTGCTGTTGCTGCTGCTGTGGCTGCTGGGCCGGCTTGTAGCCACTGGCGGCTAGTCCGGAAGTCTGGTTACCAGCGCTGCCTGCCAGGCCGCCGGACATTGGCTTTGGCTGGTTGTTGTAGCCATTCGGGCCGCTGCGCTGGTAGGCAGGCTGACTGCTGTTGTTTTGCATCTGCGGGAAGTAGTTGCACGGAGGTGAACAAGCATGACGGCAACAGGAGATGAAATACTCCTAAATCCCGAAATAACTGAGCTCTCCACTAAGTAGGAGTAAAACCCCCACTCGGGGGTTATTTCATGTACACTACAAAACTACACCTCGATATGCTGAGCTGAAGATCACAGCGTCTGCCATAGGGTTAAATTGCCATTCAAACCTGTTGCTTGTTCAGCAATGCAGGAAACGTGCAGCTGTCCTTTCAGCAGGTGCTAGATATGCACTCTAGAGACCAGCCTATGTAACGCAGGACCATAATAAAGGTTTAAGAACAGGCTTCCTCCGCTACCTAAGCTATGTGCTACGCACTGCCACTCCCGACACCTGAGAAACGCACAGTACGCTCATTCTCTCCCAGAAGCCTTCTCACCAACAAAACAGGGATGACTAGACATATCGCATTTATTCTACTTCGCGATTAGATACAGCAGCTGAAGCTGATTAGACATTCGCAAAAGTTAAGGGTGCCAAAAGGGTGCAGGATGTGCGGTTTGAAAGCAGTGTGGTCGTAGCAAGTTGACAGCGGTTAGGAACAGACACCAAAGTGGGAGGGCGGGAGGGGAAGAGGCCATGAAAGCTTTGCCTTAAGAGACGGCCTCGAAGCCCAACGTACCTGTGGTCGGTTGTTGAAACCGTTCTGCATGGGCCGTCCGCCACCAAACCCATTCTGCTGTCCAGCACCTCGGTATCCGCCTCCACCTCCGGGCCCACTGCGGACCTGGGCAGACCCACCCATGCCTCCGCCGTAGCCGCGGTTGTTTCCATAGCCACCGCCATTGCGCTGCTTGTTGTCATTGTTGTCATTCTGGAGGCTCGCCAATGGCTGTCCTGGCGCTCGGAAGCGACGGACTGCAAATAGAAAAAAAAAAGTCCCAGGTGTCCTTAGCTATCGCCTAATGTTGAATTCCAATGGCGGAGTCGGTGCAGCCGACGGACTCCGCGAGTGAGCACTCGACTCTGGCGCAGAGCGACGCCTCCAAATCCGCGAGTGGAACACAACCTGCGCTGCCGGAGCAAGGCGGAAACGGAACTTGTATCACCGAGTTACCCAGGATACCTTGCGTGTTGTCACTTCCTTCTGCTGTTTGCTCCCACCGCCGCCGCACCGGTCACTTGTCTCTTCCGCCGTTCACCTGTTTTTTTTTTTTTTTTCAAGTGCGGAATGGATATCTCGCCAAGCGTGCAGCAGCTTTTGCTTCCTCGCGAGTCGTGACCGGTGGCGCCTCCCAGCAGACAAACGTGGTCAAGGAAATACGTCATGCAGAGTTCCGGTGCACTCCGTCGATTTTGGCGGAGCATCTTTTTCTGCTCCACGGAGTGACTCCACTCCAACTCTCTCATTGGAACACCTTACTCCCGCTCTCACTCCGTCATTGGAACAAACTTGCTCCGAAACGAGCAGAAAAACTTGCTCCGACTCTGCCATTGGAATTCAACATTAGAGACGCGAAGGCGAAAGCCTTGTAAAGCCTACTGTAATTCACCTTAACCAACCTTAATCCCCTAATTTACCTTACCTTAATCTTCATTCATCCAGTTTAATCAACCTTAAAGCACCTTAATTTACCTTAATCCACCCTAATCCTCCTTGAAAGCCTTGTAAAGCCTACTGTAATTCACCTTAACCAACCTTAATCCCCTAATTTACCTTACCTTAAAGCACCTTAATTTACCTTAATCCACCCTAATCCTCCTTAACACAGTGTAATCAACCTGAATCCACCCTAACACACCTTAATCCAATCACTAATCAATCATTAACTTTGCTAACCTTTAATCATCTCTTATACACGACTGGAAATGCTTTGGTTCGCTTCTGGTCTTCCTTGGGTCAGGTGATATTTTCTCCACTTCACAACGCGACCTTAAAGTGGAGATCTTAAGGCTTTCGCCCTAAAAACAAACTTCGATTGGCATTTTATGGGAGAGTGTTACCTACAGGTAACACACCAGAAAACATCTCTTTCCTTGCAGAGTTTTGGTTTTGAGTGAGACATTTTAGCTAAATGTCTTTGGCCAACATTGAATGACAGGCAGCAAGTGTCATTTGCCGGATTAGAGCAGGAACTAAGAAGGTGGAAGAAAAAGCTCGGTGTGTACCTCGCTTTCTTTTGAGTGCATGGTCACGGGACACTGACCAATGCAAGATGCCCTGTTGCTGTGGTATCATGCACGTAACGCAGAGAAAATGCAATGCACAGCTCTGTTTCTTGTCCGACCAGAACTGCCTGTGGAAGTTCCACACGATGGAATGGGTGGCTTAGGAGTGAAGCTTGCTTCCAGTGCTCTGCCTGATGTTGCCAGTCTATTGCGAAAATAGTTCCCACAAATTGTTCTTTTTTTTTCGTTGAATGTTCCTTATTCTCTGTTCATTTTTCACATTGCAATGAAAAATGAATTCTTCCTAGGAGAATGCGGAACAGAAAACCACAAGGATATGTCCACGAGGAATGCAGAACAGCAAACCAGAAAGATAGGTCAGGTTTAACACTAGGTGGTCTATTCTATCTTATTGTGCTGTTGTAGATAGAGTGCTAACCAGTCTTATCTTTCTTTTTTTTTTATATTCCCCAGCTTGAACTGACCCAGGTGAGAATCTGGGAGTTCTTTCAGCAGTGTTCTTGCTTTGCCTCCGCAGCTCTCCCTTCACCGCCACAGAAAGTTGCCCACGAGTATAGGTAACTGCAAGAAACTATGCTCGTTCCATTCCGATATGATTGTGCCAACTCCTGTGGCAGCTGAACAATGGAAGAGGCTCCATTTTACTCTTTGAGCCTCAACACCAGAACACCTGCCTTCTCTAGGTTAAAAGCCAAACAAAGGTGGATGTACAAAATTGATCTATGCATTTTTTCTACTCACGAAATAAAAAGCACTGATTAATTGATTCATCTCAACAAAAAAATGAAGGCTTGAAGTGATCAGCAGTTGTCGTACGAGGTATGTCGCTGGAGTTGACGTTTCGACAAGTGCGCTTGTTTTCATTGGGGCTCCGACAAAGTGCCCTTGCTGAAACAGTGGCTCAAGCGGCATTCCTCGTTCGCCCTCTCCATTAAACCTCTCAAGGGTCTAACCGACGAAAACAAAAGTGGGGGGGGGGAATAAAAAAAAAGAAACCTACTGTTGCGGCCGCCGCTGAAGGCGCCGCTTCGGGCCAGGTTGGCCATCTCGTACAGCTTGGGGTTGACCGCCTGGTTGGCTTCCTTGAGCACGGCTATCAGCTCCTTGGCCTGCTTCATGTTGTTGGGCGTGAAGAAAGTGTACGCCGTGCCCGTCTTGTTGGAGCGTGCCGTCCGGCCGATGCGGTGGATGTAGTCCTCCGAGCAGTGCGGGTAGTCGTAGTTGATGACGAACCGGATGTCGTCCACGTCTGTGGGTGCACTTCGCAGTTAGCCGCGCTGCCACCATGAGCAAATCTCCCTCGCGAGATCCTGTCCCTTGCAAATCTTTTCAATGTATTGTTGAGGTAGTTAAGGCTGGTACCCTAACAAGCTACTACAAGAAGCACTCAGTTTTCCTTGTGCTATGCAAAGACTGCCAGGTAAGCAACTAAAACATCTTGGCACATTCATTAGCAACATAGAACCTTGCAAGAGCATGCATGCTTAATAAACAATGCAAGGTATGCAAAAGCTAGTCTTCAGGAAAAGGATTCACAAGCATCTGCCAAATTCTGGGTCATTTTGTCATCCAATGTACAAATTCCTCTCTCAATAGTGGTTGGAACTATAAGGAGCTAATGGGCACTTTAATGTTTCCTTTATTTACCATGATGCTCAATAAGGACAACTAATTTATAATCTTGATGAGCCAGCTAACTAGCAAGCAGGAATAAAAATAGATTGGATACATCCTGCTTGAAATATATATCTTTACAAAAGCACATACGTTCAAGTATTGTCAGGTGCTTGAAGACTAGTCTTCAGAACGTAGAGAGTCTTCAAGTTTCCACAAGTATCTACTTTCTGCCATACTTTTAGTCATTTTATCTTATGACACACACTGCTCACCTTGTTCCTCTTGTTAAAGTAGTTTAGCACCTTAACCTCCGATATCATTACCATCCGACAAGGACAAGCGCCAGCATAACCTAGTGCTCAAGTCAGATGATAATGAACTCAAGAAATTATGGAACTAAAACCACCATTAACAAGGTAAGCACGTTTATCAGTGTGTGTCATAAGTAAAAACGGCTTAAGGTTTGACAGACGTGAAACATGTTAATGAAGACTTTTCTTGAAGTTTAATCTTCAGAAGTTGAGTAGCACGAAGTCTTTACTTGAAGACTAGTCTTCAGAAAAAGTATCCGCAAAGGTGTTGCCATGTTTGCCAAAACTTTTTGCCATTTTGTCCCATGACACAGACAAACATGTTCCTCTTGGTAATAGTGGTTAATTGCAATAACTTCAGACTTTATATCTGACAGGGAAAAGCTAACTACACAAACATTATGCTTCCATTTCCATTGCGTTCCAATGTAGACTGATAACTAAAAAGTAGTATAAACAATCTTGAAGAGTGAGCAGAGAAGACTAGGAAGACTTAAGGCATCTTGTGCTGGCAAAAAAAAAAGTATGACTAATAAATACTGCCATGAGCCAAAAGACTAGTCTTCAGTAAAGGACTACTGAATGTTCAGAAAAGTCTTCACAAAGGTGTTTTCACATATGCCAAAGTTTTAACCATTTTGTCCTATGACACACACTGCTGTACAAGTTTCTTTTGTAACAGTGATCTAGTACCCTAACTTCCAACTTATAAGTGATGGCTAGCTACACAAACACGACCTTAGGTTCCTCTCGGTCTATGGAGACAACCAGCCAATAAACAAAAGCTTGAAGATGGCTAGTAACGAGGGGTAGAAGGAACCTTTGATGACTTTCGCATGCAATAGAGCATGTGCACTTAATAAATACTACCAGGTAACCAACGACTAATCTTCAGAAGGCGACTGATCTTCAGAAAAAGTCTTCACAAAGGAGTTTTCATGTGTGCCAAACCTTGGGACCATTTTGTCCTAGGACACACATGCCGCTCAAACCATTCAGCCAACAGCGCTCAGTCCAGACAGCTTCCTCGGCTCCGAGCCCAGACTTGCGCAAGGGCAAACATGAGTCAGCCGTGGGGTGGTGGGACAACTTGTCAAAAGCCACGCGCGCCATATATCCAGGCGTAGTTCCTTCGTCCCACCGGCAAACGCCACAGCTCCCCACATTGGCCGCTGCGTCGTCCCGCGCAAAAGACTCCCAACGCCACCTATACTCCAGCAGTAGTGCAGACCGGACATGTGTTAAGACATGTAGCACGACAGAGGTTTGAAGCAAGTTTCTAGTGGACAGTGCTTCGTTTTCACTGTGAATGCGAGACATACACATGTAGCAATGAAAAACCAAACCCAGACACTTGTCTGGGAGGTTCCGCAAGGTGTTTTTATATAGAGAAAAAAGATAAGAAAATTAAAAGGGGGAGGAAGGAGAGAGAGAGAACAAAACAGTAAGACTAGTTATCGAAGCAGGGTTCATAGCAGTATGTTTCTTTGTCACCAACATCTTGCACGTTACACACGCAGTGCTTTACCAATTAGGCTACTGCAGTGGCCACCTTCTTGTCCACTTACACAGCTGAAGTGCAGGCTAACAATGGCTAATACGTTAGCTTGAACACAGAATATTGTCTTCAACAATGGGAACAGTTTTTCTTTTTCTATAGGCGATGTTCACATCGTAATCCAGAGCAACGGCTCCCTCAGAGAAGCGTCAATCTTTAAGGCAGTGCTTTTGTGTGCTGCCATAGTTTGATCATTACTGCCCACAACTGTGAACCTGTGCACAAGAATGTCCACAAAGATACGAAACGAACTGGATTGGCTTGAAATTTGAGTTACATCAACTTTGTGACCACATGTTCAAACAAAATTAAGTCACTTAAATGATGCTTTTCGGGTGTCGAACAGATTGAAAACAGTTACTGAAGGCGATTTTGATCGTTTGAATGACTGCTACGAACCCTGAATGTTACAAAAAGAAAACAAAAAAGAAGAAAAGAAAATCATTCAATAATATGAAAATACCATGCATTGTCAAAACTTCTTACAACTGGCCAAGCATATCTCAAAGACCAAAAGAACCTTCTCAGTCAGCTTAATTCACCAGATTAAAGCTCAAAATGTTGTTTCATTGCACGTTTAAATTTTGTTCCCACAACACTTCACTAGTGACATCATGACATCACAGATGTCATGGCATTTTATTACGGTAAAAAATGTGCCACTGTTGATCTCTTGTTTATTTTCTAATGCAATGCAATCCTGCCTCCTAGCCATACAAACTGCCCAACTAACCCCAAGCAGGATGTTGCTGAAATCCCGCCTTTGCAAGAGGTCCCTGGCGTGAAAGTTGCAGGGCCTTTCGTTTTCGCATTCTAACTCGACCTAATCAGCTAGCTTTTCCCAGAAAACCAGCTCAAGCTTGCTACTTCTCTTGCAGTGTCCCCCTGACTTCCCTGCATCATTTACTCTGTGTGGCCACATGTTTGAATGGGTCCCTGAACAACTAGCACGTGCGCATGGATTGGCATGGCTTAGACTCCACAGCTCGGCACACACGCTGCCAAATAAAAGGTGTTGGGCAGGACACGAATGACTACTCAATCACCATCCCCAACATAAGGATGAGGAACCAAACCTTACCATGCAGGAACCAAACCTTACCATGCAGGACGACATGACTGCATCGCGAGAAACGCAGCTGATAAGACGTGTGCTTACCAAGTCCGCGGGCTGCCACATCGGTAGCTACCAAGATCGGAGAGCGGCCCGAACGAAACTCTGCACAAACATGAGAAATGGTTTGTGAGGTTAACATCCTGAAGCAACACGTAGGCTGTGAGCTTGGGCTTCGGGAATTTTCCAGAACAAACTTGCTCGAAGTAAGCACCCCTCTGGTGTACTTTGGCGATCGGAATACTTGCAACAGTAGGGTCGGAGACCGATGAACAGATGCTTTTCACGGACAGGATTTTTTTTTCCTTTCGTGAAACTTAACGCCACACTCATGAAGGGACAGCAGGCAGGTGTCCATTATGTCTTACCGTATTTACTCACATAATCACACTTTCTTGTCAAAAAAATTGACGCAAATTCAGGGGTGCGAACGTTACATGGGTTAAATTTGCCGCAAAAGAAGAAAAAAAACTTTTTTTCATCCCACATTTGCTGCGAGATGACGAGAGGTCAACAAGCAGGTGGCTGCCGCTGAACAGAGCAGGACACCAAAACAAAAATGGCGGCCGGTGGAGCAAGCGAAACACGCCGAACGCCATTTTTTTCCTTCTCGGGAGTACATTACGCGCATTGAAACAGTTTCTTCCGTATCAGTAATGAATAATATCGTAAATATAGGCAAGTTTGTGACGATAACGTAGCCAAGTCCACTTTGAGGGGACAGAAATAGAGGTGGGCGCACATAGCTGCCAGCGACAGAAACACATGGCAGGCATGCTGCAGAAACTGCGGCCATCTGTCTTCACTACTATCCTAACACGGCACGTTTCCACTAAGGGCGGGCGAATATGTTAGCTGTGTTACAAGCGTCGGTGTATGAATATGGTACACTGCTAACGTATAAATGTAAACGTGGCCACTATCGTTATCGCTTGCGATTTGTTGCGTGCCCATGAGTGCAGACGAGAATTGAAAGGCGCCCGTTTTGTTGTTGTTCTTGACCAAAACCATTATGAAGCCTATAAATAATAAGGCCAAGGTAAGTTTTGTTGTAGCTTTTTTTTTTTTCCATGGAAGTGTGGAAAGTGATGAAAGGAATGAAATGGATCATCTGCTTAAGAATGTTTGGCGCGTGCAGACCACTTGGTGTGTCTTCAAGATTCGATCGTGTGGCATTCGACAGATGGTAAGCGCCATAATGGCACACGACATATCGCTGCGACAAGTTCGGGGTACGATCACCACACGGGAAAGAAAAAAAAAATTTAATTTTGATGCCAAAATTCAAGGGCACGACCATTACGCGAGTGCGATCATTATGCGAGTAAATATGGTATAGTTGAAGAAACCGAATGCTATACAACTTCAAATGAAATATGAATCTAACAGCAAAGACCATCTGATTCAAATTCAAAATATGAGAATTTGTTGGGCACTCACCACCAAATGGCGCGTGTAGCAAAGGTGTTATGTAATAACAGCCTTTTAATAACGTAATTATGTAATTATTATGTAATAATGCAATACCTCCCAATTGGGGGTCTTTAATATGATGTGTTACCCGCTGCACCGTGCCCACAATTGTTTTGCTCACGAGATAACAATGGCACAAACAGCATCCATGGACTGCAAGAACCACAGACTAATACGCATATGCGAAAACGAGACCGTGCATATACCACGCATATTGCACTTAGTTTTCACACAAATATGTGCTCCCAGAGTGACGTGTGGTTCAATTGCGATATAAAAATACTGCAATACAAGATTTCTCCACCAGCTTACTGTGGGATGAGCATGGTTCAACATGCACTGCACAATTCAAGTCATGGCCAGCCCTTTAAACTGCTTTACAACACGCAACTGACTTGCTGTCACACCAGCCACTGACGTTTTCACACCTTCCTCAAAATCAAGAATGCTTTCCTCCGGCCTCAAGTAACAAGACTGTCCCAGGAAGCTTTGCTTGTAAACGGTGGGGGAGGGGAAGGAAGAAAGACTATCACGGACTACTCACCGTTGAGCACCCAGTCCCGTTCCGACTGAGACTTGTCCCCGTGAATGCATATAGATGGTAACCTTTGAAGCAAAGAAAACAACAACTGTAGCCCGTCGAATGCGTGGCACAGTTCAAGGAAGCAGTTTTCAGACATAAGTTTTGTTTGTAACAGTTAAAAAAAAGAAATGACAGAAACAACAGCCAGCAGTTCTTACATCTGACATTACACTCTGCCTTCGCCCTTTTACACCAAACAGGTGGCAACAAACAATTTTAACGCCTTAAAAAGTGCGGGGAGGGAGTAACGCCATGCTTACCCGCTTCT
Source organism: Dermacentor variabilis (assembly GCF_050947875.1). Lineage (NCBI taxonomy): Eukaryota > Metazoa > Arthropoda > Arachnida > Ixodida > Ixodidae > Dermacentor > Dermacentor variabilis. Next base: position 39,326,060 of record NC_134575.1, on the reverse strand, counting down.
CCTCATCCTGCGTGTCAGCTCGTCAACTTTTTTCTTGGTTTCGGCGAAGATCAGAGTCTGCGCAGCAAAAACAGAAAAAAAAAGTCCTCAAAGCCCCCTTCTGCACAACCGGCCGCACCGCTTCTCGCAACACTGCAAGTGAAACCGGCAGAGCAGGTCACTGACCTTGTTGTCTTGTTCGCTGATGATTTCCTTGTGCAGTTCCAACAACCTGCAGCATGCAAAAAGCAGAGAAACACCAGCAGTTGAGTAATAGGCCGTGCTAGAAGCACAGAGGTGTTGAAGTTTAGAAAAGGCTACTGGCAGAAGTATGGCCGAACCCCACTATAACAAAGCCGCATCCAGTACAAAAAGAATCAGTAAAATCTAGCATCATACATCATACACACATCATACATCATAGCTGCATCATACTGCCCAAAGCAAATTTCTTTTCTCTTTTGGGGGGGAGCGATGTAGGGTGACTGGCGGATCAAGGCAACCCGCTCTACCGGCCTGAAAACAGCCACAGCAAGGTTCTACAGGCGCGGAGCTTCCTCACGAGCCCTTCCAGGGATTCAGAAGAGCTTCACTTTGGCCTAGTTGGCATAAACCGCCCGTGCTGTTTGTGTTCTCTCCCTCTGTCCCCGTCTTATTTGCGGTCAATATGATAGACTTCCAGGGATTGTTCCGTGGCTCGATTGTTATCATCCCGCTGCGGCGCAAAAAGTGGTTTGCAACTTCGAAACTTAGCACGATGTAAGCTAATGGACTTACTTGCTCCAGGACTTTTGGAACTATTCGTATCAGGAATGATCACATCACTGAGATTATGCTACTGTAGTGTGCGGTCGATGTGAATTTAGCCTTCAAGTGTGGCTTTTTGGCAGTGCGTGTCTGCACTGCCGTGAAGCCACACCTTCGCCATTTTAAGGTGCTGTGCACACAATTGTGTACCACCAAGATAGTATATCAACAGTCAAGGCATTAATGAAAGTAAGGATATTTAAAATGTGTCACATGCATCTTGAAAAACTTCTCACTGATGATAGCGCTGCAAGTTTGATTAAAAAGCGCAACATGTTTTAATAAAACGAGTGGGAAGGTAGACAGTCAAGTAAATGTTTTTGCTCGGGGCCAGTATGCCGTTGTATGCAACGGCTGCACTTTCATTGTTTTTCAAGCCTGCTGGACATAACACACTTGATGTTATCATATTTGATGTTCCTGTATCAAGTTTTTGCATGGACTTCACATTCTCTAAACTTGACAACACTCCCTAAAGCATTGAAAATTCTTAATCTATTCTGCCACTGTTTGGTTTTACCATATAGTGCACACGGTGCCCGAGAACCATAACTCTGATCACAACGTGCTGCGCTCGACGGCAGTAATGCCGCGGAAGCTGAAGATTACTAGTGCTGCTGAAGAGGCGGGGAACAGAGCTGGCAAAGATGCAACGTAGATAAGTCTTGCATCCGCAAATGGAGACTGCTTTGACAAAGATTTGAGGGTTGCTGTAAGCAGTTATTCCCGCAGGTTACATGCAAGAAAACACGGCATCTTTTCTCAATAGGCATGCAACCCCAGAAGGGCACAGTGCTTCTACCAGCATGTCTGAACAACTAGCTCAAGGAAAAGTCGTTCTAAAACAGGCTGCCCTACTTCATAATCAGAAGCGCTGCAGCCCACTTCAAACCATTCGTGGCATTGCATTTAAGAACTTTGTATGTTGACACAGATGCCTTGATAGAGAGCCTCGTGCCGGTGGGACATGAGTGACTACCAAGTACCGGCCCGACTCACTTGTTTTCCTTATCGGACTCTTGGCAGACGTCGACGATTTGCACGATGCGGTGATTGGCGCAGAGCTGCAGTGCCCCAATGTTCACCTGCACAGAATTTTTTTTTTTTTTTTTAACCATGCCACTAGTTCAGAAGCAGCTACAGCAGATAACATAGGCAGCCTCGTGACATGCTTTGCAAGAAGTGTTAACTGTGAGGTGCTGCCCACTGAAACTTGACCTCTGAAACTATAAACCTTAAATGTGAAACAGACGACACAAGCAGACGATGAGCAGAAGTTGCTTGTATTGCCGTCTGTGTCAGAAGTACAGCTTACGAAAAGCGCACTGTGCCTATCAGCAGCTGCAACATCACAAGGTGCAACAATTTATAATGCGTACCATTTAGTATAAACTGAAATGCAAACAGGCAATAGTGACCACAGGTCGTGTTTAATCACAGTTTTGCTGCCTGGTGCAATCCTCCATGTTTGTTCAACTTCAAGCCCAAATTAAGGCAAGGATACAAATTGCACGGATCTGTCAAAATGGACCTTTAAATTTTTCAATGAAGGCCGAGGGGCCCCACGTTTTGAACATTACAGTGCTGCTCCGTTTCAGCTCACCTGGATGTAGTCCTTGAGGAAGTCCTCGGCCAGGGAGCGAACCTCCTTGGGCCAGGTGGCACTCCACATTAGCGTCTGGCAGTCCGGACGGATCTGTTCCACAATCTTGCGGATCTGCGGCTCAAATCCCATGTCCAGCATGCGGTCGGCTTCGTCCAGCACCAGGTAAGTGCAGCGACGAAGGTTCACCTTGCCCGCCTCCAGGAAGTCGATCAGGCGGCCCGGTGTGGCAATGCAGATCTCGACACCTGAAAGCGGCATGCAGCTCTCTAGAAGCTGCAAAAGACTGACAGCTGCACTTTGCAGGAAGACTATACAGGGCCCCTTCCGATTAATGGTCCACAATATAAGTCCCCCATGGACGGAAGCATCGCCCGAGTCGGTGCTTCCAGCCCATGGGTGCTGCATATTGCAGCACCTCGAGCAGTCCTAGACAAGCCAGAATGACAAGGTAACGCTCTTGAACTTACACAGGTAGTACAGCTTTTGCGGAAAAGGTTCAAGGATATTTAAGGACATTCGGGACCTCGCGAAAGAGTTTCGAAAAGCATTTACGACCAAACATGAATGCATTGCGTACGTAAAGAAAAGGCATTGTCTTAACCATGCATGCTCCGGACGCTATTGGGTTCCTGCATTTCATGTACATTACTATGTTGACATATGTTACACGAGGAGCTTGGTACATGTCATGTTTGCTTATGCTATGAAAAAGCGTTGTCTAACATGGCGGCACTAATGGCTCCCGCTTCAGCATGAATTCTTGTGATGGCTACGCTCTCACAATCACTGATCGCCAGTAACTGTTGAAATGAACTTTGGCTTCCTCTAAACTTATCTGAAACGTTAGTTATGAGCACACAGTGCATTCGCTTTCCGAGATTTCAGTGCCCATGGGTCTAACAAGACGCCCTGGCATAGAAACGGCGGGATGGCCACTAATGAATTGTCTTGGCTTGGATACTTTTGACACGAGACACTAGACAGTGCCAAATACTCTACGTCTTCCTTACGTTTGCATTCCCGTACGTTAAACTGAAGCTCTTGAAGAGACGTGCACTGTAGCATCCGGCAAAGGTGCTTGCATTTAGCATAAGCAAGGCAACAAAGGCTTTTCTAAAGCTGTCCAATTTTCAAAGACTAAAGCACCACAGTGCTCAACAGCTCTAAAAAGATTTCTTTTTTTTTAAATGAGAGTCTAGATCCGGCTAGATTAAGGATCACACTAAGTGGCAACATCCCTGTCACCCAGCCTTGGAACACACGTCAGACATGCTAGTCATCAAACAAAATGCGGCAGCTCCTCACCACGCTCCAAGTCCCGCAACTGCGCGCCCTTGGGGGCCCCGCCAAAGACGCACGTGTTGCGGATCCGGGACGCCTTGCCGAAGTCCGACGCCACCTGCTGGATCTGTTGGGCCAACTCGCGTGTTGGCGCCAACACTAGAGCCTGCACAGCAGATAAATCTCAAGATTAGAAGATTAGACTAGTGTGTTTCCAAGATGAGAGCCAGCTAAAGCATGCGTTCATTCTACATCATTCTGATGTGCGCTGAAATTGAGCTTCACGTGAACATGAAGTAAGTAAAAGAAGTGGCCGCGCAGCCATTCAGGCATAATACAGGAGTGCTGGCTGGCTTCGGTTTGGCATTTGGCGACAGTCACAGCGTAACCTCGGATTTCTCTCTCCAGCTCTGCAAGCTTTCTTCGGCTCAGTTTCACCTCTCGTTTTCACATAGCCTGGCCATTACCTACAAAAGCTACTAGAGGGTGCTCTGGCACTGCCATCATTAGAGACACCATGAGAATGATGGGCATCAGCAAGACTTTCGTTTCATCTTTGTGCACGCATCTTCAGGTGCACTCATCAAATTATTTATTGCGTTTGAGCTTCCTAAATTACAAAGCACTAGTGCACTGCTAAACGCGCGAAGCTGTAGTGGCGCTGCCGTCTGCACCTCGGCTCCTGCCCAAAGACAAAGGCTGACGACATGAGTGGGTGGCTCAGGCCGAGGCTCGAAGGCCGAGCCGACATGTCCATCCTCGCTGTCTGCAGATGGCTCACGCAACAGCAGCAACAGTGCGATGGCACTGCTGCTGTTGGCAATTGCGAAACACGAGTGGTCATCTCATACGGTGGCAACTCCAAAACAACTCACACTGGTCCGTCTCCCCGCTGGAGGTAGGGCTGGTGAGTGATGTGAACTATTGCTGGCAAGATGTACTGCATAAAGAAAAAAAAAAGAGCGTATGAAATTTTTTTGTTTCCTAAAATTGCAGCAAAGCAATCCAGTACAAGAAAGCCAACGGGAAATTCAGCACTGACAGCAAGAATGACGATTTGCAGTAAAAGCATTTCTTATTACCGACACAAGGATTCGGTGTCCCACTTTTCTCCTTTTCTAGGTAGTTTACGACCCCACAGTTACAGTATGAAATTTCAATTCCTCGAGAGCACCACAAATTATTTCAGCACCTTTTGCACGACCAGTCTGGAACATGTCAGGAGCACGGCTTTGGACATGAAAAAGGAGACTATCACGTCACCGATGTGGGGGTTCCACTCTTGGTGCGGCTAGGCCTGAAGGCAAGCTCCAGATCTACCCCCACGCATTCGCTTTGTGGTACTCCCTAACCCGTAGCGCGGGAATCACGGCTATGTCGGGTTCAAATGAATAAGGCAACCAGTGGCGTCAACTGTAATAACGTTTATTATTGCGAAGCAATACTACTTTAGGTCGCACTTCAGCCCGTTCCGTGGCGAGGCGGTGGTAGGCACCATTGACCTTTAGCGTGACCTCGCTGCGTGACGTCACACCAGCTGCGTAAAAACGGGGCCCCATTTCACGCCGTTGCGAGGTGGTAGCCACCAACGGCGGCCTAACTCCCGCTCCTCTCACCAGGGGCGCTACGGTCGGTGTGACGTCACACCAGCTGTGTAAAAACAGGGCCCCATCTCACACCGTCGCGAGGCGAGGCGGCAGCCACCAACGGCAGCCTAACTCCCGCTCCTCTCATCAGGGGCGCTACGGTCACTATTGCTTCGCAATCACCAGGCTTAACCAAGCTAAGCCACGGCCGTTTTTTGCTACCAGCAATAAAGAACACGCGCAGAGGGACGTCCTCTCTATTATAGTAATAAATAGGCTTGCCTCATTGCCTGGGTGGGTCAGGCAAACGAGGTCACTCACAGGTTGCGGCAGGTGATCTTGCCCTGGCGGCGGCGCAGGTGTCCAAGAGAGAGAGTCTCCCTCGGTGGCGCGCTTTTATGCCTTTTTACCTTTTGCGAGGGGAGGTACTTGCCCGCTGGATATGTTTCCTTTCCCGCAAGCCTAGTGGGGGGGGGGGGGAGGGGTACGCGCGACACGAGAGCAACGGAGAAAGGGAGGGCGCATAGTGCCTCTCTCCCTTGTCTGCGCCGGCTCACAGCGTCCGCCACGTGGGAACAGGACGACGCGAGTACGCGAGAGGAAATGGGAGCAGGTGCTCCCCACATCCTCCTTCGCTTAAGAAGGCCCTCGGACGCAAAACACTTGAGATGCTAGTTTATTTGTCAAGAATGGCCCAGATGCCCCTCTCCATTGCCATTTCGGTCTTCTGGGGCTTCTCCGTCGTGTCCAGGGTTGTGGCCGCCGCCTCCGATGCTGCCTTCCCGCCGTCGTTTTCGGCCACTGCCGCAGCATCCTCGTTCATTCTGGCAGTCGTCGTCTTCGCGGCTGGTTGCTCCGCTGCTGGCTGATTTGCCCTCCCAGCAGCGGTGCCTGGGTGGCCTGTCGCCACATGGAGCAGCCACTCCGCGAACTCGGTCTCCGGGGCCGCTCAGGCCAGCATGGCCTGGACCGCTCCACTGGGTGGCTGTTGCTGCGGCGATGGCGTTCTTTGTCTCTTCATCCGGAGCCGGTGCAGGGCCCCTCGGTCGTGGCTTTTGTGTATTCGCACCGCGCCACATTTGCACAGTCTTGTACCCGCCGGCAGGGGCAGGCAGGCGCCCTCCGCCCTCCGGTCGGCATCTTGTATTGTCCGGCCCTGGAAGAGCCGGAACAGCCGTTCCGGAGGCGTTCCAATCCGGGCCCTCTCCTGCCGGCGCCAGGGTCGGTCCGATACATATACGGCTGGTGGATCGACGCCATCCTGATAAGTCCAGGTAGCCATGTCCCGGGTGCTGCGGCCTGGTTGCCTAGGGTTCTTAGCGCCACGTTCCCTTGGTGACCCTGACTGGGCCTCGGATGGAGAGGTCAGGCGGCGAGGTGATGGGTCCATGAGGAAATGGGACCCTAACTGGGCCTCGGATGGAGAGGTCAGGCGGCGAGGTGATGGGTCCATGAGGAAATGGGACCCTAACTGGGCCTCGGATGGAGAGGTCAGGCGGCGAGGTGATGGGTCCATGAGGAAATGGGACCCTAACTGGGCCTCGGATGGAGAGGTCAGGCGGCGAGGTGATGGGTCCATGAGGAAATGGTAGCGTCGTCCCTCATGGGCCGGCCCTGAGGCCGTCCAGGATGAGGCCTCGTGACTCTCCTGGTGGGTCGAGGGCTCTCGAGGGGACAGCTCAAACGGGGGGTGTCCCTCCGGCGAGACAACTCGGCGGCGCTTAGAGTGGCCGTCGTGGTCCATCTGCGCGGTGGAAGTCGGCACAGATAAGGTTAACACTCGCATTGTGCGTAACGCCTTGTACTCCGCCAGAAACGTCAAACGGGGCTGGCAGTGCCGGAGGGTCTCCTCCTGTTATGCAAGTTGTAACGCGGTGGCGGGCTCATCGTTCGGTTCTGGCTGCTCTCTCTCACCGACTGTGGTTGAGGGAGGGTCTGGTTTTCATCTCACTGCTCATCAAGCGACACGTAGCGTTTCAGGTCGCATACATGTACACCGGCCCGCCGATCGGCTTTCCTTTCATGTTCTCGAGCCGGTAAACTAACGAGGAAACGTCTCTCGCACTTGATACGGCCTGGTCTACTTCGGTGCCAGCGAGGCAGTGAACTGTTTGCTAGAATCGCTGAGAACATGCTGGCGTCGAAGCACCAGATCGGCCACTTCATAGCAGACATTCCGATGCGAGCGGTCGTACTGCGCCTTCTGTTAAGCCCTAGCAGTGCAAAGATTACGGTGTGCTTTCTGTAAAGCTTCCGTCATCTTGGCACGTAGGTGCGTCGCATATTCAGCTTGTGCTGCCGGCGCGACTAACATTACGCTGCGATCCGCGAAAACTCTATCCATCAGATTCGGCAGCTCTCTCCCCAGGTTGAGAGAAGAAGGCGCATACCCAGTCAAGCGGTTCACTGTCGATCGCAATGCAAACCCGATCTCTTGGAAGGTAGGTATCCCAGTCCTTATGTCTTTCAGAGAACACGACAAGCATGTGCTTAATGTTGCGATTGACCCGTTCAGTGGGGTTCGACTGAGCATGGTAAGCTGTTTTTTTTGTGCTTAATGCCAAGTGCAGCGCACGAGTCAACAAAAACCTTCGCAGTGAAGTAGGACGCATTGTCCATTATCAACTGCTCCGGGAGGCCAAACCTGGTGAAAACCTCAATCAACTTATTCATGATCCCTCGTGCTGTCAGTTTTCGCAAGGGGAAAAGTTCGACTCATTTACTGAAGTGATCTGCGACTACCAGGAAGAATTTGTTCCTACTCAGTGTGGTGGGATACGGTCCCATGACGTCACAAGCCGCAATTTGCCAGGGAGTCTGGCTGTCGATAGGCTGCATGAAGCCAGGCGGTCGTCCGCCTCGGTGCTTCACATTTTGGCACACATGACATGAGCGGGCGTAGCGCATCACGTCCCATTTCATGCCTAGCCAGGCAGCGAGGCGACACAACTTAACGTTAGTCTTGGGGTCGTTCGCGTGCCCAGCAATACACGAGTCGTGAAAGTAGCGTAGCAGTGCTCCTCACAATGCATGCAGTATCACCACCTTAAACTCCTCACTTGTGTTGTGCTCGGTGGGAATATACCTCAGCAGGACGCCGTCGGAATTCAGCAGATAAGAATCCAGAGCGCTCACAGCATTAGCAACTGTTCCCAAGCACTTAGCACAGGCATCAATACTAGCTGCCTCCATGTGTGCGGCAGCTGCGCCACTTTGCTCCCGGAGCTCGTCGAGCCCTTTTCCACAAAACGGGTCCTTCTGCTCAGCCTCGAACAGCTCCTCTCCGCTAAAGACAATTTCTGCAGGACCGACAACATCTACGTGCTTCACGCTCTCGCCCAGGATAGATGGTTGTTCTCCGTCCCTTACTCAGGCTACGACTTTGGTTTCTTCCTCGCCTTGGACTGGTGCTCGCGAAAGTGTGTATGCTGTGGCATTGCTTTTTCTTTTGAGGTAGCGCACGGTGAAGTCATAACGCTGCAGAAGCAGTGCCCAACGTGCCAGGCTGCCACTCTGCTTGCTCAAGCGCCTCAACCACGTGAGAACCATGTGGTCAGTTTCAATTTTAAATGCCACTCCATTCACATAATAGTCGAACATTCGCGGAGAGCAAACTATCGCGAGGCACTCCTTCTCTGTCACCGAGTAGTTCCTTTCTGCCGGCGTCAACGAGTGACTCGCGAACACAACCGGTCGGAGAGTGCCTCCGTGCTCCTGAAGCTAAATTGCACCTAAGCCTAGGTCGCTTGCATCTGTTTGAATCACAAACTCCCTATTCAAATCGGGCAGCTGCAATTTGGCCGTGTCAGCGAGCACCTTCACGAGGCCACGCAGTGCCGCCTCCTGCTCTTGACCCCAAGTCCACCGTTCGTCTTTCCTCACGTGCTTCCTCAAAGGCGCTTGCACCGCCGCACTGTCTGGAATGATTTGGTGATAAAAGTTCACCAATCCCAGAAAGTGCCTCAGGTTGCCAATATCTTTCGGCGACAGGTACTTCAGTATAGCCTCGAGCTTATCCTCACTTGGCAGGATGCGGCAGTTGTCCAGCATGAATCCCAACAGTGCTATTCTGCTCGCAGCTATCTGAGCTTTGTTTGGGTTCAGCGTGATACCTTCGGACCTCAGCCTGTCTAGGACGTCTCTCAAGTGGCGCAAGTGCTCCTTAAATGTTTTCGGATAAACCACTATGTCGTCCAGATATGCGAGAGCCTGTTGCCACTCTGCGTCTCCGAGCACTCTGTTCATCAACCTTTGACAAGTAGCGGCAGGTTCGACCAAACCAAAAGACATTCTCTTAAACTGAAAGAGCCCCCGGTGACAAGTGAAAGCCGTTTCCTCTTTGTCACGCTTGTCCATTTCAACATGAAAGTATCCACGACTAGCATCGAGCGTCGTAAAGTACTTTGCACCGCCTAGGTTACACACTAAAGAGGAAATGGAGGGTAGAGGATACGCATCCTTCTTCGTAACCTCATTCAGCCGGCGGTAGTCTACACAAAGCTGATAAGTATCGTTCTTCTTCGGGACTAGAACTACCGGGAAGCCCCATGGGCTGTTCGACCTTTCCACAGTGCCTGTGTCGATGAGTTTGTCTAAGGCGCTGCCAAGTGCTTGCCGCTTAGTCAAGCTAATCGGCCGAGGATTACATTTCCGTGGTGCAGTGACACCCGTGTCTATTCTGTGCCTGACCAGCGTAGTGCAGCCCAGACGGTCCATGAAAATCGCGTAGTTTTCGTTTTCGACAGTCGTGCCCTTTTTCTCTCCGGAATGTTGACCACATGACAAAAGTGGGTGCGCCACCCCTTGCAGAACCGTGGCGCACTGTTCTGCCACCGTCTCTCTCTCCTCGCCTTCGCTGATTATTGTTCGCTCGCTTGGCTGTGGCCGGGTGTGGCCTGCTCCCGCCGCACCCGGAAACTGGCATGTCTCCGGTGCCACGGGTGCTTTTGTGAAAAGCTTTAAGGCACCCGTTCCATTCTCTCGGCAACCTCCATTGCCGATGTCTATTACAATGCCCGACTTGACGAGAAAGTCTCGACCCGAAATAACAGGCACTGACAGACCGAAGAGATGTATAAGGCGTTGTTGCCTGACGCGTTTCTCTCAATGGATCACTAACCTAGCTGTACCGCTCGATTGTGCTGTGCCAGAAGCAAGTCGGAAGGTGGTGTCATTATCCCTCAAGCGGATATTGTTCTCGTGGAGATGATGCAAAACCTCGTCACCAAATAAAGAAGCGCTTGCTCCAGTATCCAATAATGCAGTGAATTTCTTTCTGGCTATCGTTAGCTGGATGAATGGCGCCTGTGAGTTCGCCACGCCCCCTATGCAACAAGCCAAACGCGCAAGTAACCTGATACCACCGGTTGTGTTCGACACCACCACACGGGACCCAAGGTGGATCTCCGGCGGCCTCGCCCGCTTCCTGAGCCACGCACTCGGCCTCGACCCGGCGTGTGGCCGCAATCACGGGCAACGTGCCCTGGTCGGCCACACTGGTAGCAACGGCCGCCGAAGCATCGGTGGTCTAGGCCCCGGTCACACCACTGCAGCCCACCGTAGCTTCCTTGCACTGCATTCGGCGTGTGCCACTCCTCCGGTCTCGCATCGGCCTCACGTTCCTGTCGCGGCGCGCTGAGTGTGGCATTAGTCTGTGCTGTTCTCAGCGCGTAGGCGTACGGGTGCAAGACGCGGTCTGATTATTCCTAACTACGCTGGATGTGCTCCTCAGCGAACGATGCCGACGCGTCGGCTCTAGACAAGTGTGTGAAGTGATCACGCTGCCGTTCCACGCGCAGTGAGGCTTGAGTGACAGCACCGCGGGTGGAGGCGGACGGTATGCTCATGCCGCAAGGATGTCCCCCTGGAAGTGCTTCGCCTCGGCGGCGAGTTTGTCTAAGTCTCTAAACCTACATCTCTCTGAAGTAGGCCGCGAAAGTGGGGTGCGCCTGCCGTGCGACTCGCTCAACTTTCTCTGCATCGGTGGCGGGAGGGTTCGAGAGACGATAAAGTTCGTCAATCGCTCGAACGTATTCCAGCAGGGACTCGTCCGGATGCTGGGTACAAAGCTCCAGCTCCCTCCTAAAATGCCGCTCGTAGTTGGCCGGAAGAAATTCCTAGCGGAAGTTCGCGCAGAACACTTCTACTGTGCGGCATCGGTGTCCGGTCAGTCAGAACCATCGAGCCGCCTGCTCAGTCAGTGAAACCGGGATCACGCGCTCGACTAGTTCGGCGTCTGAAAGCCTGGTTGCTCGCTGGTAATACAGCAGATGGTCGAGGTACTCTCTTGCACTCGTGCGATCGTGGTACCCACTGTAGGTAGGCATGCCTGCCTTAATCCGTGGTCTCTCGCTCTGCGACGAGGCCTGCATTGTGCCTTGCAGGACACTGACTAAGCTCTGCATGATTTGCAAATGCGTTCTGCAACATTGCCTCGCTTGACGGCAAACTCTTGCCCAAAGGGCCGGGTGCTTCCGCCGCCCGGGTCGGGCTATTTAGAGGCATGTGTGCCTCCTGTGTCCGCGTTGCGAAGTGGCAAGGGGCCCAACGTGGTATGCCTCGTATCAGGGTTAACCTCCGCCCACGTGGCTTTGCACAACCCTGACTGTTCCGCATGAAACACTCAAAACCAAAGCTACCGGTTTGTTCAGCGGCTGCCGCCGCATTAGGAATAGGTTGCTGACTTTGCGTCGCTACATCTGACAACATGAACAAATCTGAGAGGTCAGACAAACCAGCCGCCATTGTTCGCTGAAACGTGGGTAGTCCTAGTGCCAACACACACCAGAAGACTCTTCGTGTTGCCAAATTCGATCCACGTTGGTAGCGCCAAATGTGGGGGTTCCACTCTTGGCTGGCGCAACCAAGACCAGCCGTCTTTTTAATTTTTTTTTTCCCGCTCCGCTGGTTGCCGGGGCGGCAGTAGTTTGTGCTCCCGAGTGCTGTTCGCCTGCATGCCGCGACCACGCCATGGCCGGAGCGAGCGGAGACACTCGCCTTAAAAAGAAAACTCGTCAAGCGTACGGCAAGAAACGAAAGTGTGCATGGAACGCGCAGCGAAAGCAAGCAGACGACATCGTGCTGCCAAGATCGCCTGATGCGACCGAGGCAGTTCATTCCGACGACGGTACGCTGCCGCAACCACCTGTTGTAGCCGTAGCAGTGCCACCGGTGCTGCTCTCTCCTGGTCCTAGCTGCAGCACCTTCTTGGGTAATCCCATCATCAGACTATCTGGCACTTCCAGCAACATTCAAGACCGCCTCGGCACGGTATTATTTACCGCGGAGGAGACAGCTGAGCGCGTCAGAAATGCAGCGGACTTGAAGAAGTCCTTGACACCACAGTGCCAAGTTCAAGCTACTGGACGTTCAGCTGGATAGTGACGGCAAAGAAAACGGCACGGAATTCTCTATTATTGATATGGCTGTGATTAACTCATTTTTTGGGCTTGTCTACCCAGAGTGCGGCACGAAAAGCATGACCTTTTCAAAGGGGAAAAAAAAAAAGGACTATGGGTTGTGTTCAAAGCTTGCGCTCTCGCGCAACGACTGCGGCTTCCTTGAGGAACGTTTTTCGTCCTCAAGAGTATCCGGTGATAGTGACAACAAGATAAGGCCTTTTGAAGTAAATTTGCATGCCATGAAAGCTATCAGCAGTATTGGTAAAGGGGCAACAGCTCTATTGGACTTTTTTGCAGCCATGAATGTTTCACATCGAGGCCTTCACCACAAGACCTACCAAAGCCACATGAAGACTATGCAGAAAGCCTGCAGTGCGACTGCCGCGGAATGCGAAGCTGCTAGTGTCGCTCGTGTCATAGACTTGTATACAGAGTTGGGCAACGCACCCGGGAACGTTGACACTATCTACAATGGCAGCTGGTTGACCCGCGGGCACAGTTCGCATAGTGTGTGTCGGCTGTATAATTGAAATGTATACAGGCTTAATAACAGACCACGTTGTGTTGCCTAACTTTTGCCTGGGGTGCACCTTGGGACCTAAAGAAGACGACAAAGGACACGCTGCCTGGCTGATCGAGCATTCACTTGTGTGCCAAAAAAATGTTGATTGTAGGGGTGGCCAGATGGAAGTAGAAGCAGCCCTGCAATTATTCCAGCGGTCACTCGAGATGCATAAGCTTAGGTATGCTACAATGCTTTCAGATGGCGACAGCAGAACCTACCACGCCCTCACTGAATATGCAGTCTACGGCTAGATCAAGGTTAAAAAAAAAAAAAAGACTGCATAAACCATGTGCATAACGAATGTTTGCCGGCTTACATACCCTCATTGGCAAAAAAAAAAAAAAAAGAAAAGAAAAAAAAAAGCTCAAGGTGGGTGGGTCCCTTGGTGGTAAGGGTAGGCTGACTCAAGAAGTCAAGAAGATCACCTCCTACTATGGTTATGCCTTGTGCAGTCACAAGCACGATGTGCCAGGCATGCTAAAGGCTGTGCTGGCCACACTGAAGCACCTGTCGTCCACTGGCCAAACACCCAGGCATGACCTCTGCCCCGAGTCCCGAGAAAAGTTTATTTCAGTTCGATCTTTTTGTGCACTGTATTCGGCCTTACAGATGTTTTTTCTGGGTTGTTTTTGACCAGAAATGACAAGGGTGCTATCATTTCATTCGTATTGAAATGATCTGGGAAGTGATGCTATATTTATTACTCTTGCACCGTCATGAAAATTACATTCAGGTATAGTACTCGCTGCTAATTAGAAAAAGATGTTCATAATGAGTGCAAAATTCTTTTCTTGTCCGTAAAATGCTTCCAAATGAATCAAAATAGCATCACCCCCTACAGTAGGTATTTAGCAATGGTGTCATGCATTTAGTTTTTGATTTAGCAAGACGGAATCATCAAAAAGCCCTGTAACGAGTTTGAAATTAATTTGACTTCAGATCTCAATATCTTTTTTAACTGCTACAGCTATCAAAAATCTAATTACAGATTTGAAATCAGCACGAAAACTCACCTCAGACAGTGGAGTCTATTAAAGATTCACCCGAAAATGAGAAAAACGTTTTTAGGACATGTCCCCCCTTAATATGAGACGTTTCACACCAATTGTGGTGCGAATGATTAGCTGTACTTAACGTGTCTACAAAATTTGTCCGAACCGTTTTAGGGGCCCTTTAATGCGAGTGAATGCAGTATGTTACGTGCTGCCACGTCCACTTCAACCTCTTTCTGCTATCACCTGCACGTAGCAGGTACTGCGTTCGGAGCAGTGATCCTCCACTTTTGAGGCTACAACCACAGAGTTTCTTACAATATACTATAGGGAACTCTGGCGCGGCAATCGGTCGGCCACTATGGGTACTGACGGGGAAGAACAACGATTTGTGTGATCTTCATGCTTGTGGATTCAGACATTCTTGTGGCTTAGTACATCAGGCGTCATAAGCCTTCATTGTCGTAAATTTCAGAGCAATCTATATTCGTCGTAGAAAGATGCTGCGAACCCACACAATCGCTAATAACTGCAACGACCAAGCTTGTCGAGGTGGCCAAATCAAAACGCGCATTGCGTCTCAAGGTACTGGCATGCCCGCGGTAACTTCGTAAGGGCGTTTCACATCGCTTGTCGATGCATGCATCCGCGGCATAATGGTTTCATTATCAGGCTTTTGCGCTAGAGGTCCTGTGTTCAAATTCTGTCGGGAACAATTTTAATAATGTTTATTTAATTATTTATCACACAGTAAATTGTCAAAAATCACAATTTTGCAGAGTCACGAAGCCGTTTGACACCATAAAGACGAAGTTTAGGCGGCAAATGCATGTACTTCCCATAATTCCCATGCTAACACAGTCGAACCCGACTACATCGAACCCGTTTACATCGAATTATTCTATATATCGAACATTTTCTAGACACTGTAGATTTACAATGAGTATATATAGCAAAAACTACGCTTACATCGAACAAAACTAGCAGCGACTCCCAATATATCGAACGTCAAGCGGCGGAAAAGTGCCCCCAGAAGTTGGCTTTCCCTCGCAGGGACGGGATAACCCAGCGGCATGGCTCTATCCACGCGCTCTCCGTTCCGTGAGCGTGCCGTCTTGGACGAGCCGTCGACAACCCCCTGCAAAAAATGATCCTGGCCCGCCCGCAGCGCTTGCTCAGACAGCCAATCAGAGGCTCTTGTGCCTTCGTTGTGCAAGATAGTGGAAGTTCGAGTTCTCTCGCTGCTTCTCTGGTTCATTGTGTGTGCGCCTTGTGGGCCTTTTCCCGCGGTGTTGCCATGATGAAGCGGCAGAATTTGCCTTTCGCCATGAAGCTCAAAATCATAAATCGGCTCGAACACGGTGAGAAGTCGGATGTCACCGCAGCGTGAAAGATTCCGAGGAGCACTCTCAGCACGATCTTGAAGAATGAAGGGGAGATTACGGCTAAATGGCCCAACTCGCAACCTGGTGCCCGTGGCGTCCGACGCATACGCACGGCCGTGTACGAGTCGTTCGTCTGAAATTGCTTCAGCCGTCCCGGCTTCAGCGTGCTCGGTGATGACTAAATTCTGGTGAATGTGACGCAGCCGTTGCAAGTGTTGCCGAAGTTTGAAATAAGCCGTCAGAATTTCTGGAAGCTGTTGACGAATCAACCGTGGACAAGTTTGTGTGCAAATGATGGTGTCGCAACCACGGGAGAGCCCGAAAACAAAGACTACAATGTCGACATTGTACCGAGCACAAGTGAAAGCGGGCACAATGAGGAAAGCAACGACGGCCCTTTGCCCACTTCCTCCGAAGTGATTGGCGCGCTCGCACTAGTCCGGTGCTTCTGTGCGAATGCGGGAAGGTTGCGGCCTCAGCTGCTCTGACTCCTTAGACAATGTGGGGAAATGCATGCGTTGCAGGCAGCGAAATTGCCCAAGCAGACAAAAAATGCAAGATTATTTGATGCAAAACTAGGCTAGTTACATCAATAAAGCAATGTTATAAATGGTATGTGCTTTTATGACACCCAGTTATTTAGCAGGCTCATATCGAATTATGCTCTATATCGAACTGATGGGCGTTTTTTGCGAGTTCGATACAGCCGGGTTTGTGTGTACAACGGATCCCATTACAGCTCCCGTAGACACAACGCCAGAGTTCCCTCTGGTAATTATTGTACGAAGCTCTATGGCTACAACCCCACGGCCATAGTTACGCTTAACTAATGCAGGTCGTTTACTTGACGCCACGCAGCTTTGAGCTTGTTACCAACACGGAGTTCAACTTTTGCCTGAAAAGAAACCCGCTTACGGCCAGGGTCTTTCCCGAGCCTGTCTGTGCAATGCCGACCATGTCACGGCCGCTCAGCGCAATGGGCCACCCCTGGGACTGGATGGCCGTTGGGGTCTTGTAGTTCTGGGCCTCGATCATCCGCATGCAGTAGTCTGCAAAAAAGACCGACACAGCTGAAGAACATGGCACAAACGAGGCGGCGCTTTCTACTCGCATGCTAGACAAGACCGTTGCAAGGAAGGCAACGAAAAAATTGTAATAAAAAGTTGTGCTAGCAGTGTTTTTCGATTAAGGGGGGAACCTGCGCTTGAGAACTTTTTTTTTTAAATTCTAGATCGATTTCGATGAAACTGGCAGAGTTTACGTGTTTCAATGTGCTAGTTTTATATATAGCGCCCAGTTTTCTTGCAGAGTAAATACCTTCCAGAAATTGAAGATATACATGATCAAAATTGTGGTTTTTGAGAAGACAAAAAACATTTCACAACTGATATATTGAAAGAATGTCCGAAAAAAAAAAAAAAAATGAGACGGCACCAAAAGCCATCAGTAGGCACTAGGCATAATTCATGGCCGTTTGGCCGTTGCCGCTCGACAACACAGCATGCACTACGAGTACATTCACTTCAAAAGGATTACACGTTTTCGGGCCCTCAATTCCCCGCGAGCTCCATCCCGGCGCAACTTCACCCCAGATCTCGCATACCACAGTCAGTTTAGTAGCAAGACCATAATCCTGATCGCTCTGCACCAGATACGCAGAACCATCGCAAGCATTGCACGAGAAAATGCTGAAGAGATTGTGCCCCATTAATAGGAAGGAGTTTTCGAACAGCAGTCATCTTCCAATTATATACTGAAATTTCGCACATAGCAGGCAACACTACAAAGACTAGCAATGTCACCGACTGCTTATGTTTGCGACCAGAAAGTAGCGAGATGTAGGTGTGCACCACGTCTTATTTCATGACGTCGCAAAATATGCTCCACTTGCTACATGGAAGGTGTCGCAGATCTGAACCTACTTACCAATGAGCGGGCGCATCACACACGCTCGCGACGAAAGCATGGTAAGTGCCCCACCCTAGAAGCAACATTACGTCCGGAAGTTCTTTCTTCCTTCTTTTCTTCTTTATTGTAACATAAAATATACAAATAGAACGTTTTGTCAGCCCACCAAAACAATGGTGCTTTCGAGCGGGATAGCACAGTGCGTTGGCCTGAATGATGCAGTCCTGTGTGTCCTGATAAAGCACCATATCAGGTATAGTTACACTGAACAAAGCCGTTGACGACCAAACATCAACCATGCTGCAAAATGCCCGTAATGAGACTTTTACAACTGCACCACTAGTGTACTTTCTGCAGAACTGCCTGCTATGCATAACCGACGTATAAACGATTAATATCAATGAGCTCAGCCATCGTCAAGTCAAGGTAAGCAACCACTGATCTACTAACGGTGCGCACAGTTACTGCATTTCCTCACC
This sequence comes from Dermacentor variabilis, assembly GCF_050947875.1. Taxonomy (NCBI): domain Eukaryota; kingdom Metazoa; phylum Arthropoda; class Arachnida; order Ixodida; family Ixodidae; genus Dermacentor; species Dermacentor variabilis. The sequence continues at coordinate 39,308,072 of NC_134575.1, read as the reverse complement.
TGGAAAGCAGCCCTCTTGGAAGGTCAGGATGGGTCGCGGAGGGTCACGGCCCCGCAGGGTCATCTCGTATTGCCGCCGGTGTTGTTCAATCTCGTCCTGCGAGGGACAGAAAAAAGCAAATGTCTAACAACGACAAAAGAACGGTGCAATTCAGGACTGACAAAGAGCCAACTGCACTGTACTCAACATGGCTACTATAAGGTTAGCATGAAACTCTCCAGTTCGCAATGGCTACTAGATGACATGGGGGCGAGGTTCATTGTTTCTTCAAACAGCTTCTCGCCACAGAAATTTTTATGCGCAAACGTAACTGGCCAGCTCGCGAAATCGGTGGTGTCTGTCTAAAGCCGCGAAGCAAGCGAATGAGGAAGGTGCCTAGAGGTGCAGAGAATCGCATGCTGCGGAAAGTTTGAAGGAGCGCGCGGCCAAAAAACGCCACCCCAAGGAATGCGTAGGCAACGTTGAGTGATGCCAGGATGGAGAAATGGGGCGAAGCGTCGCGGAGGAGGGAGGTAGGCAGAGGCACGCTGGGTTGACCTCCTCTGGCAGTTGGTACATGTTTTCATCGAGATGCATACGTGTCGGGTTCGTCTCGATATAACATCGTCGTTGCGCGCCATGTGTGCGAGTGAAAGCGTGCGACTGTGAGCGGATGATGGCGGCTCAATCTCGCATGTGCAAGGGGAGGAAGCGTGCCATATTCCGTCACGCCCATGGCACCTGGGGAGGCGAGGGGAGGAGGACATTGCAATTCGGTCATGTGGGCCGTGCACTGTGCTCTCACTGCTCAGTTTGCGCTGAAGCGATAGAACGAAGGACACTTCGCTCGCTGCTGCAGCCACGATTCCTCATGCCACCATTTTGAAAGCGAGGGTCCGTGGTCATGTAGTGTGAAGTGTTAATGTTTGCCTGTGCATGCCGACACCATCCTAGGTAATTTAGATAGTAAGCAAATGTTTACAATGGGGAGATCTACTGCAGCGGCTGCTGCGTATGGCACCGCCGTGCGAGCCCTGTCTTGAATATGACCTGCGATGCGGGCAGTGTGGGCGCACTGAGGGCCTGTACACTCTTAAACAAAATTACACCTTTTGGGTCGCATCTTGCCACACAACAATAACTGTCATCTGTCTTGCTTGCGTTTCCTTTCTTGGAAAACGCTGCGCTCGCCACTTTCCTGTCGAGAATGCTCTGTCATGCTGATAATGCGCATGCCATTCACGACTTGGAAGTACCGGGCTCGCAGCCTTAAAGAAAGGAAACGCGGACAAGACGGATGACAATTATGGTTCTGTGGCAAGATGCGACCCAAAGGGTGTAATTTTGTTTAAGAGTGTAATGTCGAGCGCGCTACAGCACCCATACACGCTTGCACTTCACCCACGTTCTAGAAGTGAAACGTCACTAACTTTTTTAGAAGCGTCATTCAGTGCAATCGAAAGATGCTCAAAAGAACTTGGAAATGTGGGCAGGTAAGTGCTGGTTCACGATTACAGGCAGGCAGCGCTAGAACATTTAGAAAGGAAGCAATTTGTACAAGAAATGATGATCAGGAAAAAAAAAATTTAGAAGTAGGAGAGATGGTGCTGGTTCAGTACTTATACTATGTGAATTCTCACTTCGTTCCCTTCGTTTGCTCGGCCAGCAACCATGGGTCAAGAGATGACGCTGTCTTACACTTGGGAATCGAAAAGCGTGCTTTGAGTCAAGGACAGTTCTTGAATACTGGGGCTAGGCCATAAACCTCATGAGACAGGCTTCAAAGAAGAGTCTTGCAACGCTTGTGTCATCGGCACACCCAAAGCTAAACACTGTCAAAAGAAATTCTGACCGTCGACACGCACCTCAGAGCGGTTGGCAGTGTTGGGGTGCTCCTGGTAGAAGTTCTTCTGGAAAGGCTGAAGCTGGATTCTTTCCCAGTCTGGCTTGCGCAGGTTTCCGCCAGGCTGCTTGCCCTGGAGAAGCCGGAGACACAACCAAATCAGTTTGATTTGTTTGACTAATTTGCCAACTGATTTCATTCATTGACTTAATGAGCAATTGACTGTTTCATTGACTCACCATCTAATTCACCAAACAATTTTCCCCATGTCAAAGAAAGGCTATGAGATGTGCTATAGTGGAAGGCCCTGAACAAATATTAACCACCTAAGGTTCCTTAAAGTGCACCCAAATTTACAAGTACACGAGAGTTTTTGCACACGAGTGTTTTGCAGAAACAGAACACCATGGCCACTGAGCTACTGTGACAAGTAAACAGAAAGTCTCATTTCTATGGGACTTCACAAAGTTGTCTGAAGTTTCATGCATACACAGGGCCTTGAGGGTAACCATGTAAGCTTGTTGGTCAGTCGTCTTCCGATTTGTTGCAGCAACGGCATGATGACAATGACGTGGAAGGTACACGAGACAACACATACGGTATGGCTACGAAAACTGCAAATAAATTTGTCGTGGGAAGTTAGCACCTGTGCAGCATTGTGTCACATGACTTCCACGTCCTTGCCATTGCAGCTGCGCCACAACCAATTCGAGCACAAGGCCTTGAAAGTTGACAAATTTGGTGCATTTGTGGCTGCACGACAATTTCTTTCCCCTCTGGCAGATTTCGACGTGAGGTACCTGAACGCTAGATCCGAGGATTCGGATGTCCACCTTAAGAGGACAAGCAGAGTTCGCTGTCACTGGGCCAACGGCACATTGAAGAAAGAGCACTGACCTTGAGACTGTTGTTGACGAAGCTGCTGCCGCCGTTGCGGCCGTCCCCGTAGTTGTTCCCTCCCATCATGGGGCGCCCCATGCCACCACCACCACCGGGCTGGGGTCGGCCTCCACCCCTCCATTGCTGCTGACCCCCCTGCTGACCCCCAAAGTCCCTGCAGGGGAGAAAGGAAGGCAGCAGAGCTTCAGGGAAAGTTCGGCAAATCGCACAAATCATAAAATCCCACTACAGCCAATGCGCGTGTGAAGGACGAGTTCTTTTGTTACGTTACAAGCACACAAGCCAAACAGATAAGACAGCCAAGGCATTGGGAAAATTCAGTTTTTTTTTTTAATTTTCCATTACTGAAATGTAGAAGTAACCAGGAAATGAAAGTGGACCGAAATACAGCTTGCCGCAGGTGGGATCCAAAGCCACATTTTTTTTGCATTATGTGGTCAGTTCTCTAACAATCTAGCTACAACGGAACCTATCCTTCCCACCAATTTCTTGGGTATGTGTACGTGCACATGATCCGACCCTGGGAATGTATAACCAGTGCCGCTCCTGGCTGCTGTGTTAAATGAACATCCTTTCAACTGCAGGCATTACATAGTATATGTGAATGACCAGGTTGTTTACAATGGACAGCCCTGAAGCAGAACTGCGAGTTCGGCTAGTTGGTGAACCAGCAATTCTCGAGGCACTGGTTTAGCCCAGCAAGCATTAACGTATATGGGGTCTTGAGCCGTCTGGGAAAACAAAACGTGTGTGTATCGTTAACCGGTTCGTGCCTTTTCCTTTCTCACGAAACTCCTTTTTAGCTACTTCTGCTCACTTTGCGGGTCCTTTTGTGTCGACTAGGTAACTTGGGTCACTGAGTATGTACGTATTCTGTCAATGTGCTATAATGGGTAGGACAATCGTGCACATTGCACTTAGTTTCATGGCATCTGATTAACCACTTTATGAAAGCTTCGCTTCACATAGATTCCAACGTGCTTGTTGGATCCGAGTAATTTTCACATGCGTCATACCTCTCTGTGCCCCATATGCCCTTCATCAACATTCTTCCCTCAACAAGCATCGTGCACTGCATTTGTCCTTGTGATGCAGATAGCTAACAGCTACAGGTGACGAAGCTGTGCTCATATTTGTCACGTTTCTCAATCTCGCACGCGATAGGGAGGAAAGCGGGGAGGCAGCACGGGAGGGAAGAAGTTGACAGGCGACTTCTAAAAGAGGCCGTCTAAAAAGTCCGAGTCGTAGAAGGGGCAGAGCAGAACCAACAAAAGAACAAGGCGCGAGCCCATGAGCCAGCCCGTCCTCGACGGATCTTTACAATCCTTTTCAGTCAAAATTCTTGCAGGAGTCCATGGTTTTTATGAACAACGTCTCGGACAAAGAATCACGAGCACCAAAAGAAATTTTCTTCGATACCCTTGCGCCGGCAGTCCGTAATTACACGGTTATGCTGACTTGGTGATTGATAGTAACCGAATAATATCTACTATTTTGTGAATGTCTTCGAGCTGCATCATGCTTAAATTAGGACCCTGTATAGCATTTTTGGTGCCCGCTAACCGAGGCATGTTACACCTGCCACACCAGCCCAAAATAAAGCGGGAATAATTTGCAGCTGTCCTTCATGCAATGACGATTGCAAATTTAGCAACCTGAACAGTAAGCCAATTGGAATGTATTGAACTTGCAACTAATTATGACAAAGGTATGATTCATGTTCAGTGAACTGGCTGGAGCAGCAGAACTTCATGCTACTATGTAAGTGTGCATGCGTTGCATGCATGTTCACGTGTGTACAATTGCGGACAAATAAAATGTGAAGGCTAAACAGGATGTTTTAGCTTTTGCTTTCACTACTTTCAAGACAGAGGTGAAGCATTATCTTGGCTTGTACACATGTTTTGACACCTGCACTACAATTGTGGTGCCAAAATCACTCTCTCTCGTGCTGTTACACATAAGGCGATGTATGTATGTATGTATGTATGTATGTATGTATGTATGTATGTATGTATGTATGTATGTACGTACGTATGTATGTATGCTGTGCACATCTCGAAATGAGTGACATCTTTCGCCTGTGGCAGAGAACAATGTTCCAGTCATTGAGCTGAACTGCAAACAAAGAGGCGAATTTGCCCCCGAAATCAAACGCATAACTCGCTGATTAACGAAACACCGCTAATCAACATTTCATAATTCATTACTTTACGGCCCATACTGTAATTTACATATAGCAGCCAGTTATTACCAAGCCGGTTAGCTTAATCGACTCTCAGGTCACACGGCTTGCATCAGGGCATGCTCTTCAGTCATTTGAAAAGGGAACAATGAAAGAAACATCGAACTTTAAAAAAAGAAAGACAGAAGAAAACTTCGCATTTGAAGCAGCGGGGAAGAACGCTACCGTGTGAAAAGCCCCCGGCAAAGCGACGAATTAACGTAGGGGGGGGAGGGGGCGCTTCGCTTTCCTCGCTTCCGGGCTTGCGCAATGGCCGCAGCGCGCATGCGCAGACGTCTCCGCCGGCCTGCCGCAGTTGCCTAGCGAGCGATCGCGCCCCGGCGGCGTCCCCAGACAGGCGCAACGGGAAAAAACAAAAACCTAAAACGCCCACAAACAACACCAACACAGCGCACGCGGACAAAGAGGGGGATAGACACGGGAGTCGCCGGAACAAGACACGCGGTCGTGCTTGTACGTATCGATCTCTCCCAGGCACGACAGAGAGGGTTCGGGGCGACCTTGATCCCCTCCTTACTGCATGCCCCCCCTCCCTCCCCCCCCCCCAAAGAAATACTCCCATCACGCGCACTGCCTCGCGATTCATCTAACCGCCGAAAAGAGACTTCTGCATTCCTAATTATAAGCACTGCAACGGGCGCTGGTAGTTACACGAGTGCAAACAACGTCGCACCAACAAAACTCAAGCTGCAGACCGGGCCCGCACTGCAGAAAAACGAGTCGTCGATGAAGGCTCCTGAAGATTCGGGAAAGTTCGCTCGACTTCGAAGGGTCACGATACGCGAATCCTAGCCGGTTCGGGCGAAAACATTGACGGAAGATTGATTTTACAAGTTGCGTTGGGTCGCAGGAGGTTAGAAATGTTATGCATGAGCGTAAAAAGAAGTATCAATAGAAGACGAATCGCGATCGGCCTACTTGGAAGCATGGGAGCGTTTGTCAGGTGCCAACAAAATCGTTTTACTAGTGTTTTTTTTCGTGTAATAAAACAGTTATAAACGGGTGAAATACACGAGTCTTTGGTTAAGACACCTCAACCAGCGCTAATTTTGCCTACCTGTATTTACTTCACGTCTTGGGCCTTTATTTTTACTGACCACTGCCGGCTCAAAGCAGAATGATAGGCTGAAACGTTTACCTTAGTCGAGCTTAAGCAACGACAGAATTACCAGGCGCGCTCGACGGTACTAAATACGCTCATGATTAGCACGGGGCGCAAAACATCCCAAGTTATGATGCGATGTAATGCAAAACGTGGACGAAAGTTCTCACCAATTGAGCTACGAGCATATGCTGAGCTACGCAGCACGAGAGAAAAAAAAAATATGACGCTCGTATCCATCACTGCCTTGCAAGGAAAACTTTCCGCAAAGCGCTGTTTATAAGAGCACGACAATACAGTGTGGCAACTGAGGGTGTCCTTCTTACAAAGGAACTTTGAAGAAAGAAAACAACTGTCGCGACGCTGTTTTTCTCGCGTGAACAGCTGTTGAGACAAAGCGCATCCTTTCTAAGCGCAGGCAGCAGCAAACTATAAAACGAAACCGACCGGAGGTCCCGGCGAAGCACGTCAATACTGAAAATAAGTAGCCGGTACACTTGCAACCCAAACAATGCGCGAACAACAAAACGGCATACACGAAAGACACAGCAAGAAAACTGGCTTTTTTTTTTCTCCCCAACCTTGCTAACTGCAGCCGGCTTTACGGCAAATGTTACGGTACAGCTGATGGTCGCCTCTTTCCGTCATTTTGTTACAACGTTCATTCAATAGACACATCGAATGTTGCACTTCGCGCACGCCATGTCCACCCACTAGGCATGAGAATGCATCACCCCCGGCACATCTGCCGCACTTTTGTGCAAGTATTCGCATCGAGGAGTGAATTATCGAGCTACCGCAAGCGTTCGGCGCACACCGCGGCCGAGGCCTCGCTAGGCAGCAATGGCTTCGGGAAGCGGAAAGGCTTGGCCCCCCCCGCCACCTCTGCGGCATCGGCGAGCTGGGAGCGATAAGAAACCGATAGAAATCGCCGGTGCGAAGACGCACGGCGCGTACTTACGATCTGGGTCCCCTGTAGGCCATCTTTCACGGCGAGAATATGGACGATTTGCGCGAATCGCCGACGCCAATTAAACGAGCGCTCGAAACTACTACCTCTACTTTGGCAAGCCGACACGTAGGATGGAGGCGCACTGTTTCAGTGAAGGCGCTCGAGTTCTCGAGAATAGGTTTTTGCCGAGGTGCAAGTGCCGTGCTCTGAGGGCCGAACGAAACGTTCGACCGAAATGCGGCTACTTGCAGCTCGTTTGAGACGAATTGTCAGCGTGCGTCGCGAACACAGCCGGTGTTTCTTTGCCGACGCGGAATGTTATCAGACAGCCTGAGCGCACCCGCCCATTCGCGCAAATCAATATTCCTCGCTCTCGCGGGCGGCGCGGCTAGCGCAGCGGAAGCTGGCGCGCAAGAACACGATCCGCTGAATTTTGGCTCAGCCGCAGTTACCGCACGCTTGAGCCTTTGTTTTGTGATTTAAGTCTTTCGTTGACAGGAGTCAACGGCAGATACGGCGCTGAAAATCACGCCGCTCATTTATATATTGCGACGCCTTTGCCAAAATGCGCACAAATGGCGCAATTATTATTTTTTGGGGAAATGTAAGGAACGAGCGCGCACCGTATAATGCGAAACTGCGGAGAGAGTGAGGTTGACCGTACTGTTTCAGCAAGACGCACTGTATGGTGAACTCGGTCCTTTTTTTTTTTCTCTAAAAAAATTACCCCTTGGCGGTTTGTGGAAGCCGACAAATCCGACGAGGGACGCGTTAGGGACGCCGATCTTCAGGTCGTGGGAAGCCCGCGAAGGTACGTAGCCCCGTGGCATTTCATTTCAAGAACGAATCGCGCGTTGGTATCGACGCCGCTAGAGCGCTCGGGGACACGACATCGTGTCCTAACGGCGTTGCCGCTCACACCCGTTGCCGGCTCAGGCTTAGAACGACCGCTCTTTATCTTGCAATAACCGTCGATCCGCGACCTAACAGTGACCGCGGCGGCCGCCCGTGTCCCAGGCACATTCCGAGCCTCGTTAACGGGTTCGTCTTCGCTCCGTAACGTGGCGCCGGAGGCCTTGGGGAAGCGCGCTTTTGAAGAAAAGAAACATGGAGGGGAGTCTTGCACGCACCGCGCATACACGAACGCGCAAGGTGGCGGACCACAAGGCGCGCTGACTCTCAACGGCTCGGTGCGCTCATGTTTTTCGGGACGTTGATCGCTTTGTAGTGCCGAAGCCGGTGACTTTTTTTGCTTTTCTTTTCAATTTTCCTCTTTCCCCCCTTTGCCTCGTCTTGTTTGAAATCCAGGCTGACGTCATGGCGGACGAGGACTGCCGGCGCGAACCGCCGAGCGAGCGACGCGTAGAGACGGACGCCGACTCGGACACCAACATCGACGCCTCGCCGGCCGGCGACGCGGCCCCGGAGAGCGACTCTCAGGGTTCCGAAAAGCCCGCGGCGGCCGAGAAGGAGCCCGTGGTCGTCGTCAAAGTGCCGTACAACGAGCACAGTGACGTCAGCGCGAGAACAGAAGTGAGTCTTTTTTTCTCGCTGGTTTTCCGCGGGGCGCCGTTTTTCTCGAAATGCTGCCGGCCCACGTGAAGGCGTTGCTTGCGACGACCTTGTTTATTTCCCTTTTTTTTTTTCTTTTTCGCTCACGCTGGCGATGGCTGGCGTCACGTTTGGGACGCTTTTTTAGAAGGAGCGTCCTACCACGCACGCCTCTTTCGCCTTTCTGGTTTTCTTTCTTCTTTTTTTCGAAGTTGGGCGATTACCTGCAAACGGTTAAGTCGGGTATTAACTTTGCACGTGGGAGTTGGGATACAGCGAAGGCCGTCACAAGCGCGTAGGGAAAAAGGAAGCCGTTACCAGTATTGTGCAGTGCCAGAATTTGGACCAAGCAACATGATTCCTGCTACGTTAGCTGTTGCTTGTTTAACTTTGGTCGCACAAAGCGTGTACTCGCCAATATTGAAGCGAAGTTCCAATAAATGGCAGTGTTTCACATGTTTAAAATTCAGGTTTTCTGCAGATACGATGTGCACCATATATGTTCCGTGGAACATGCCAGTCATGGTCTGCTGTTGTGCAGCAGCTAGTTGTAGGAATCGGTTTCTAGCTCGGTGGTTGCCAACTGCTGTTTGCTCATAGGCATCAAGTGAAGAGGCGACGAAGGCCAGATGTTAGGAATGGCAACGAAATGGGTCACTGCAGGTATTGGTTTTGCGACGACCGTGCTTCCATGCAGCACGCTGACAAGGTTCTCGCTGTGGCTGTTTTGCGGATTTGGCCCTGTGCTGCTCAGCACGGGGTTGTGGGTTCACCTCACTAGCCTTGGCAGAATGCAGAAAAATGCTTGCTAGCCATACCATAGGGTGCATGATAAAGGCACAATAAACAATAAAAAGAAATATAGTCTGAGCTGGATCTGTAAATTGGGCTTCTGCAAAATTTTGTGCTGTATAGAAGGACTAGCTTCAAATAGTGCGCCATCGCCACTCAAAATTTTGTGTTTGAAATATGAGTGGATGAGTCGCCAAAAGCTTGCAAAAAAAGAAGCTGAAAAGGATGCCACCATTACCACTCACTGGAAGTGATGCACGAATCGGAGCGTTGAGAACGAAACTCGTTTATAAATAACGACTTTAGTCAAAGTTAAATTTCGTTGCAGCTGGCATTTTAATCCAGTGTCTTGTCCATCCGTCGACAGAAGCATTGCAAGCTTAAATAATGCCATCAGAGATTTGCCTAATGCATTATTGGAGAGCACTACTGCAGGAACGCTTACTATACACATAGAAGCCACAACAACAGAGGAAGCCTCTCTTTTTCCTTTTATTTTTTCTCACATGTTGAGGAGTGAATGAAGATTCTTGCAGTACATTTCGTGACTACACTTTACAATTACGAGTGTGTAGCCAAAATTTCTGCAGTGGCATGGTGAGGGGCCCTTTAAAATACTGTCATGCTAATATTTGAAAACGTTAGCTTTCCTTCGCTTGTTACACAGTTCTGCACCGTTGGCGTCGCCATCCGCAGCCCCTTTAACCGTTAATGCTACTAGTATCACCACAGCCGTGAACCACCTGCTTAATGTGACCAGCCTGGTAGGTAGTGGGTGCTAAGGAGGGCACTCACCCCACCGGTGTGGCGTTGTGACCCAGGTTGACCAGAGGGGGTATTCTGTAAGAGTCCACCTAGTGGACTGTCCACTTCGGCTGCTGCTGATTGGATGCAGCTGTACGAGAGAGGAGGAGACGAGCGTCCCTAGCCAATCATCAGCGGCCAAAATGGGCAGTTCACTAGGTCAACTCTTACAGAATACCCCCCCACCCCCGGTCGCTCAAAAGTGAAGGTGGGGTTGCTTAAGGGCTCTTGGGTGAGAGGAGTGAAAACCGCTACTGGAAACAAATAATGGGGCTTTTGTTACACCGTTTATAAAACGAGCTAGCTAGGTGAACAACAACTAATGGAACATGCTGACGGGCGCTAACGGACCTAGGAAGTCTGACTCGCCACAACGGGACACCAAGCGAATATCTTCGCCCCATGCCTAAGTCGTTCATGGGTGCTGTCACAGCAGCAGGCGGCAGCGCAGTCAGCGTGAAGGTCACGGAAAACCAAGGCCAACTCCACTCATGCTGCATGCACTTGAAACATTTGCGACAAACCACTGAAGTAGTGCGTCGTCCACGTGGTGGGATGTTGAACTCTGCTAGCAAAGATACCGGGCAGCTACTCAGATTCTAAGCTCATGTGAACAGATGCTGCTTTCTTGAGTCGAATGAGCTACTTAAATTTGTGCGAGGTTAGCTAAAATGAGGGAAGCAGTGTGCGACGCCATGGTCCAGCAGGTTGTGTCCCTCCGTGTGAGGTTCAACTCCAAAAAGTCTTAGGCCTAGCCTTAAGCCTAACAATTGGCATCCGAACAACACCCGAAATGGGCACAAAACAGGCAGTCGCAAGGAAACTTCAGTTCTCTGAAGTAGCCCTACCCCGCTAGTTCTGTGGAGCAGCTGAGCGAACGGCATAGCCCACCGTCCCTGATGTCGGAGCGCCTGGTGCCAGGCTGCAATACAAGACAGCCTGCAGTGGCACTCACGGCGCATGGCCGTGCAGCTCCCAGAGCCCCGGCTTCCAGAGCCAACGCGATAGAAGAAGCTATTTACAGAAAAATTTGGACCAATCAGTATTCACTCGCTCCAGGCATGCCGATGTTCCATGGGCTTGGGGACTTGCCCTCCCAGGAAGCAGACCACATGGCTCGCACTGATGAATCTTCCTCCAAAGCGCTTGCAGAAAGGCTTAGCATGTTGGAAAGTTCAAGCGCGCCGCAGCAACCATTGCCTTACTCTCAAGAAAATGTGCTTCAGACACTAGCGATCAAAATGCATGCTAGGCCTACTCTTCAGTTCAGACTTGGGCCATGCAGGGCTGTCCTCCGATGTTCCAGGAGCTACACGTTGGGCTGCCTGATGCGGTCTCAAACGTGCTCTTGGGACAAAGGAACGACAGCACAGTAGTGGAAACAAACAAAATGGCAGTTACTGTGCCTTCTGTGGGCGCTGACAAATCGACGAAGTTTAAAGGGACACTAAAACGAAACAATAAATCAGTTTAGACTAACAAAGCATTGTTTGAGAACCCTGCAGGCAGTCATTTAAAAAAAATAGTTTATTAGATGAGAAAATGAAGGTCCAAGTATCAGTATTTGAATTTCGCGCCGAAACCCCAGCGCCGGTACGTCAGCGTGACGTCAGGGTTTCCAGAGTACGTTTTCGCATTTGGGCCGCGTTCGCTGAATGAAGGCTCCCGAAACTTGCCATGTTTAATATTTGGTTCCTTTAGAACACAATGTAGTCAATCTGTACCGCTATATGTAATTACAGTTAAACCTCGTTAAACCGTAGTTGGCCGGAGCTCGGGAAAGGTACGTACTAAACGGTAGTACTGTTTAACCGAATAGCATGAGATCGCCCACTTACCTGTCGAAAACGGAACTCAGAGAGAGTGCGATGAAAGAGGAAAAAACATGCAGTATTTATTCACTTCGCGCGACAAAAGCGTTATTTTCGTTTGATGCCGCGGCGGCCTAGCACGCCGACGACAGCAGCCTCAAACTTACTGAAGCTGCGTGCCAGCTTTTCAGCCAGCCCCCTCTTCTCGGCAAACACTCGCATGGCAGATTCCTCGTTAGCGTTACGTATTCACCGTGCACGTGCGCAGTAGTGCTGCAGAAGTCCCGGGGGCGCCTTTTTCATTACGGGTGCTGGAGTTTGGAATAATTTTCATTTGGAATAGAGTTACGTTATCGCGCCCCTATTGTCGTCGCGACGATTGCATTCATGAGGCTGACGCAACGCGCAGCTTATGCCACTGTCGGGCCTGAATCGCCCGTGCTATCGCTTTCCGTGTCGTCCTCGTCACTGTCACTAGTCGACACTTCGGCAACAACAGAGGCAACGATGGCGAAAAGTTGAACCTCGTAGCCGACATATCTTCGCGGTCGCAGCAGCGCTGCCCGAGCAACTTCTTCGCATTCCAAATGCCACACACTGTAGTCAACAGCAGATCCCTGTTGCGTCTCAGCGCCTACTTCTTCGTGTCACGTTCGATAGCATGAACGATGTCTAATTTTTCTTCTATGCTGAGCACCCGGCGTCTTTTTTATCCAAGCTTCGGAACGACACGAGTCCTCGCTTGCACGACGCCATAACGCTCTCTGGCACCGCGTTGAAATGATGTTGATGTGGCTTCACGCGCAAACGCACAGGGCGCTTAAAGGCCGTTGTTCCAATCTCTGAGGCATGTTGTTCTGCCGGGCCGCCCGATGGAGACGGCGCAGCGCCGTGTTTGCGTGACGAAAAGTTCAAACGCTACGTTTTAACCGATGCGTACGCAGTAAGCTGGTACGGTTTATGCGGATACGAAACACATTATGTTCAATGGCCGCTGAGTCGGGGATTTGACTTCACTACTTTTAAAACGAAACTACTGTTTAAGCGGGTACGGTTTAACGAGGTTTTACTGTAGTAGGCCCTAGAAGATGCCATCAAAATCCAAGACGTCACAGCCCTCAGGTACGGGAACTCAAGTAGGCGTCGCCACCCGTATTTCGTTCTTGCGCTTTTTCTGGCTTACCAAACGTCTTATCGTTGTAAGAGTGGTGTTTTTGGTGTTGTAGAATGGTAATTTACTGATGCAGAAGAAATCATTCTTCACTTTAGTGTCCCTTTAACGCGCTCTGATGGGATATCGAGCAAATATGTCCTCCTCATGCTGGGCACCAACACCCAGGTCGCTTGCGGGTGCTGTTGGGGCTTCTTTAAGAAAAACTTTGAATAGAGTGTTTTCGTTTTACAAAGGGTTACGGTGTTTCATTTGTCCTTGTCTAGCATTGTTCTGTTCACTGCGCACATTCTGGGGACACTTCATAATGTTGGTGTAGCACGTCTCTGTTTCAGTACTCACCACATAGGGCTATGTGGATAAGTATACTCACCACATAGACATCTAAGCTTTTGCTCGGGGCCTCCTATCTAAATACATAGGAAAGGAGAGATCTTTCTTCTTGGCAACTGCTGCACCCAATTTGACGAGGTTTATTGCATTTAAAAGAAAACATAATCTCGTGGCTGTGGCAAGTGGATTTATTATTTAGCCTATCTATGCTTTATAACAATTGCCTTAAAATTGCGAAATTGAGAATAATGAAACTATGAAGCTTACAATGCTAACTCGGCTATGAGAAGCTGTATAAAATTTATGGGAACTGCATTTGGTGATACATCTAAAGCAGGCAAAATTCATATGTTCCACAGTTCTCTCAAAAGTGTTACTAATTTGGGAATAGGCCCTTTGCAAAAGCCTTTTAAGCATACTAACAAACCCATGCAAGCTGTAAATGAATACACCAAATTTGTCATCTTTAGATGCACTAACGGATACAGTTTACAGAACTGTGATATATTTTTTTTTTTGGTCCAAGTTACTGGTTTTGCAGTCTTTAAAAAAATGACCCCCATGTTACAGTTCTGTTTCCTACAGTCTCAAGACCTTCTCTCTCAAGTGCAACAAATTTAATTAAAAGTGCTCCAGGTGTTACCTCGAAAAAGCAATTCTGTGTACTAACTGTATTTGAATGATGTCGTAATAGTTGGACCCGAGCTAAAGCTTCCTCTTAAAGGGAACAGTGCCTTAATTATTGAGAAATTGAGGTAAATGCAGGGCAGGATTAGAGACTACCCCCGGGGCATTCAAGTACTTGGCCGATGATGAAAGCGCTCCTCAGTTAAATTCTGTCACTAGTACTCAACCACTCGTTGCACACATCCTTGTATTGTAAGACAAACTAAAACGCTACTTGTCCAGTTGTATCTCACTTTTAGAAAAAACAACCTATTGAAATAACCCTGACAACGCCGCGGGCGGTCGAAAGGTTTCGTTTTTGCTCGACTCCGCGCCACCCACGCTTTCGCGTTTCAGTAGTTATCACGTAGTGCTGCGCTGGTTTTGCTGGCTTGCGAAACTCGCACAAACTGCAAGTATCTGAGAATTCAACTTCCATGTGACGTCGCGGGATGCCCGAACAGTCTACGCCACTTGACCAAAGAGCAGCCGCTGCGGCGAATTTGTCACTCTGTCTTGGCTCGGTGCCGCCATCTGTCGGGCGCTGCTTTACTCACCTACGGCAGCAAAGAGGGGTGATGATGTATGCAACGCCACCACTCCCCCAGTTGGGTGGCGGGAGATTTTAATTGCGATAAAGGTATTCGGACCCTTCAAATGCAATTTTCTCGTAAACTTTGTCTTTTCTTGGCATGAAACAAGGGTTTCGAAGTTTCTGGAATGGTATTTAAACACTCCACGTCTACTTAGTATTTGCCTTTGTGTTCCTTTAACCCCTTTGCTTCTGCCTATTTGCTGCATTGTAAGAAATTTGCTCTGAAATCTGCTAGAGACATCGCATTTACAAAATGTCTGATATATTTTGTTCATAAAAGAACTATAAAGTGAGCACATAAGTGAAAACATGCAGGTACACGGAGATCACTTCTGAATTTTTAGCACTCGAAGCACCTCTTGTACTTTTGAACTTGGCTCTCGAAAACGGAGCACAGCATCGAATGGTTCTGCAATACAGTTTTTGGTGGTGTGTGCTGAAAGCAATGAGCCCACCTTGAAGCCTCTATGCTTTTTTTTTTTTTTTTCTCTCAAACCTCGGAGTACGGGTTGCAGGAAGCGTTCCATTGTTTTACGAACTGCTGCCGAAAGTAGACAGATGTGCCCATATAGTGTGCCATATTCTAAGCAATTAGAAGATAGCCTGCAATGTGCTGCCATCTATGAAAAATAGCCAGAAACAGTCGTTCTGTGAGCGGCCGACGGATCTCTCATCCCTCCGACTTTGGCCTTGGCCGTTGCAGCCAGTTGATCACCACTGTGGAAACGAAGCAGTTAAGGTCCTTTCCAATTCACGAAGCTAGCAAAAGAGAGCGCTTTGCAACGACAGCATGAAAGTCCAGAACGTCGTCCTCCAAATGTTTTGTGGCTTAGCAGAAGGCTTGGAAACTCTGCAAAATATAGTCTGCTCACAGAAAAACGTAGTCGCGCTTTCTTACATGCTTAGTGTAGGCTACATTGTGTTTTTTCTTAGGTTCACACAAAGTGTTGAAATACAGCTGTAATACGCATTTTTCTTTGCCTTTTCTTGCCGACGCGAGGTGGTGTCGCATTCTAGAGTCTTTCAGACGGTTCCAGGTGGGTTGCATTACCTGGGCTCGAAGCTATCATCTTGGCTGTCAACGTAGGCAGTATTCAATGCCGGCCTGAATTGGAACATGCCTAACATTGGCAGATGTATTCACCAAGCACCGTAATTGCTGAATCAAGCATGCTGAAAAGTGCACTTTGCTTTTTTATCTCCCCAGGAGCAAATTGAGGAATTCCAGACCAAGCACAAGATCAAGATAGAGGGCGAGGGTGTCGCCAAGCCGATTTTCAAGCTTGAAGAAGCTGGTCTTCCAGGTGAGTTGGCTCATTGCATTGTACTGTTTGCTGCGAGTCGAGCCGAGCCAAGCTAGTTGGGACCTGTGCTTCTGGTGATTTGCTTGCTAAGCCTTTCTTCGTCTACCTTTGTGTGCATTAAAAAAAAAGAAACTTCATTGCTGAAGACAGAATTTTGTTTTTAAACTATTGGACTTGACTTTGCTTCAGTCAGTCTCAGTTTATTGCAGTTTCACCATCCCTTCTTGTTGCAAATAATCCTTTTATACTCATTTGGAAAACACAAAGCAATAAGAAACCATGGAAAAATTGGGGACCAAAGGTGCTCGTCTGCGCCTGACGAGTCCCTGTCCTCAATATTTTGCACACTTCAGCGGCAACGGTAACATAATAACCATTGTGCGACAAAATTTAAAAGTCAATGGAATGTAAATTTTTATGCACTCACTAGCAAAGTCAACTTGAATGTATCGACAACGGATACGTAAACAACAAACAGAAAATGCATCTACCGAGAGATAAACAGAATTCTTCAAGACATTGTGTATTTGACATTCTGTAAGCAATCGGGCAAGAAACGCCCACTAACTGTATGTTGCATGAACTTAGACACAGGAAAAATAGAGCCTGGCATCAGAAAAAAAAAAATTGGAGAACATCCTAAGCTCGTGCTACAAGTTGTGAATGCGAGAGCAGCAATGTCCAATTGAAAGCCACCGAGCAGTCCTTCGAGTTCTGAACTCCTCACAGGTGGCAAGCAAACGCTTTGAAATGCTTCGCATGTTTTGATTTGGCCTTACCAAGGCGCAGTTTGAACGCAGGCGAGAGCTCGCGCAATCAAAGAACATGCGGATAACGCGGGCTTGCGAGGGTGACATGGCATTGCAGCGACGCCCTCTCCCCTCATGCATTACCATGGCAGCAGGTGTTCCCTTTCTCGTGCCCTGCTCCGTTGTAGCCCGAGCCAGCAAGCGCAAGGCAGCGTCACGAGGCGTGCCTAGTGATGTGGCGTCGCAGCCAATGGGAAGTTTCGCTGCTACAGATGCCCCCAGCTTTTTCGCTCAGCGGGACATTAGCCGCTTTTGCATCAAAATAAAGGTGTGAAGCTTTGTATCAACGCAAGCTACGATAAAAAAGAAAATAGAGGATTAGTCCATTAACAGATCTCTATAAAGTAGCTTTCTGAAATGTCTCGGGGGAACCTCGCTTGCGGAATTTCAGTTTCAGGGTTTCTGTTATCATACAAGAAACTACGGATCAAGTCATTGTAGTTTTTCTTTACTAAGGCCCGGGAGGCTTTGCATTTTCTAAATGGTAATTTTTTTCGATTACTTCAATAAAATTGCAGCGAACTCTGATAGTTGACTTCGGTGTTTCCATTTGTCTTTCGGTAGGTGGCACTGATATCAGATACAGGAGCAGGAAGACAATGGCACAAAAGTAAATGGGCTGGGAATCACGTTTACGCAGTGCTTAATGTGGCAGCTACGTTGTTCTAAGCCAGTTTCTGGGTGACCAGTTACCAGGAAGCCTTAGCTCGGGCCAGACTCCGATGCCACCTATTCAAGTATACATGTAAAACGCACAAACGCTTTGCTTAGGTTACTACTTGGCTGGTATTAATAAAATTTGTTGTGTTTTATTGAGAACGTTAAACTGGTGATTATTGGAAGTGGAATTTTCTTTAAGGCCTGAATATTTTAAACGGAGTTCTAAATAATTGGTATGCCTGAAAAAAAGATAGAAGTGCCAAGTTTATAAATTTGTAGCTCTGCAACAAAAACGGATATCACAGTACTGTAAACTGCATTCGTTAGAGCATCCAAAACTAACAAATTTGATATATCATTGTTTACCTTATGTGAATTTGTTAGAATGCTTACAAGGGTTTTGCAATAGTCCTCGCATTTTTGGTGTCAATTTCAGATATTTATGTAAAATGCATCAATTCTTTTCCACTTCGAATGTGCTATTAGATGCCATTTACAGAATTGTGATATTGTTTTTTATTGAAATGTTGCAGAGTTGGAAACGTAATAGTTTCATTTCCTGAAAATTTGTGATATTCAAAAGCTTTTGAAAAAACATGACATTCTAAATCAAATTCACTACCAGCACTAGATTTTGACTTTTTCTTTTAAATGCAACAAAGCTCATCAAATTTGATGCCGTGGTTGCCGAGAGAAACGATTCCTGCTTTCCTATGTATTAAATTTTAGCCCCCAAGCTAACGCTTCCTCTTAACCCTTTGAGGCTCGATTTTTTTCGCCATATGCGACCAGGGTCGATCTTTCTTTTATTGCAGATTCCAATTCTTCTTGGGGGGACCTATTTCAAAAAAAATTTACCGTAATTTTTCTAGGGTGACCGTAAAGTGAGAAAAAATCTTCTGCGTTGGTATATATGCACTCTTCATTCATGAATAACAACAATAAAAAAAGGAAATAAACTTATCAGAATTAAAAATTTTATGCATTTTTATGCACATAGTTCAAGGCTTTGAAAATCCACACACAAGAATATTTCGCAAGCCTCAAATGTTCGTGCTCTTACACTAATACGTACGTCCATAGCGTAATCGAACTGCGTAGGTGAGTGCACTGAAGAAAACTGTTTAGTTGTGTGCCCATCAAAAAAAGCAACACGTGTGACAAACTTCCGCTAATCTTCATCTTATCGCCAACCAGTTAGGGCAATTAGTTTTCGCCAGTCTTAAAAAAAAAAGAAACTGAAACGCATGCACAGCCGCATCCTTCCTATACGCACGCCTGTGAGCACTAAACGAGCAATAAACAAACGGTCGCCCTTTGAGCGATTAGATTGAGCGAGAGATAGCCATCAGTTTCGCAAGCGGAAAAAAACCGAAACCGCTTGCAAAACAATATCCATATGGCCGCCCGCCGGCGCGCGCGCCAATGCGCGAGCGGTAGTATGTAGATGCGCGGGAGCAAACTAGCGCTAAAACAAGCCATGCAACGAAAATAGAGAGAGGTAGGCGCGCAAAAAAAATTCCCTGTATCCCCACATAGTGGCAGCACATGACAGAAAAGAAAAAGTTAGGAAATTGGCGCGCTTTTTAAACGTATATTTACGTCATTGACTGCCAAAAAGTTAAGGGAATCTGTCACATTGGTGCCAAACATGAATGAATCCACTGAATCATTTTAAATTGACAGATCATCGTCCTAAAAACTATTTTCGCAAGCAGCCTGCCGACCGTTCTGATGTGTGACTGTTTCAGATGAGTTCATAAGCAAAATCAAGGATGTTCTTGGAAGCTCATTACCTGCGCTGGCCTCGTATGGCCTGCCAGCGCTGCTTGGTGGACGAGACTTCATTGGACTGGGTGATGCCTCCATGTCCGAGAAGGTTATTTCTGTGAGTTCATTTGCATTTCTCTGAAATTGTACGTCTGACTTGCCTTTATTAATCTCTAAAACATGCCCTTTGCTCGGAGTTGGTGATCAAGCTGTTGCTCGAGTTTTATCAGACACGTGGATCGAAGCGAAGCTGTCGTAGTTTTCAGTGGCTTTGACTCGGAACTTGAATGAGCCTGCTCTTGAATGCAAATTGATCCCAGGGTTCCTTTTGTAATTCTTGTAGTATCTTCTGATGTGTCGTGGGGTTCTTGCCCGTGCTCTTGGGACAAAGGAACGATAACACAGTAGTGCAAACAATCACAAGGGCAAGGGCTTTCATAGATTAATGCCTGCTAGCCGAGTTGCTATCCACAAAATGTGCCGATGGGCGCGCAACAAATTGCGGAAGTCCGACTCACTGCAACCGGATAACGGGTGAACATGTTAATGCTGGACACCAACGTCTGGTCGTTCATGCATACGGTCACGCGAACGGTGCCACGTTTGAGCGATCGTATTCGTCCATTCCGGAGTAGGCCTGACGATACGGTCTCGCAAAAGCATGGATCGGCACACGCGAAGAAGGTCCGCACCGCTTGCCGACCCCGAGCCAAAGAGAGAGAACCTTCTCCTTTCTGCGCCCAAGTAACCCCGTTGTTAGGTGGCATTAGCAGAGCCACGCTCCCGCCATCTCTCGCAATGCGCTTCGACCACACCGACAGCTCCTGGCACCAAGCCACGTGGCGAAGTCGGATTACAGGAGACTGCGGCTATGCGGGAAAGCAACATATCAGGGGACGCGTGAGGGTTGCGCATCCCCACAGTGTGCCCAAACTTTAGTAAATCTTGGGACTCGTATTATGCTGCAGTCGGCATCACGTCCCGACACGTTTGTGACGAAAGATGTCACTAATAAAATGGGTGTCGGCTGCTGTGACTAGAGTGGTCATATTGGGAATATATTAATGCGCATTGAAACACAACTAAGGCCTCATTAGGATGTGATCGTTATTATCAAGTAATAACTGAAAGTAATTTTGTGGAACATTTCATGTTGCAGTGCAGTATGCGCAATAGGATGTCGTATGCTGCGCAGGTGATGCGAATACTTGAGGCATTACCTTTACGTTCAGAAATTTGTACACTCGGCATTGTCAATCGAGAAAGTTTATCAAGACACATGAGAATTAGGAAGCCCAAGATTAGCTATTTCTTTTTCTATTTGTATTTTTTGTATGCATGACGGATCCGAACTGCTATTGATAACGGCAGTTATCAATAGCAGTTTGAAAGCCCATTGACTGCTCCGCAGCACAGTACGTTATTAGAAAGTCTTGTCAAGCTCTGTAGAGCTTTCACTTTCTGGCCTTCTGTCCTTTGAACTGATTGGTTGATTGATTGATTTGATTGAATGAATGACCCTAGAGGCTATGTCACGCCATGTTTAACAGGAATTTAAACAAAACTCCGTAAGCTGTTTGGCTTATCTTAGAGTCTTGTTGAAAAAGTTGGTTCTGTGGTAAGGCTTCACAGTTCCCACTGTATGAACTCTTTTGGGCTTTTTTTTTTTTTTTTTTTTGTCATGACACAGAAAGTGTCAAGGACTCGTTTGTCATGTGGCATTCGTTTGCCTCTCTCTCCTCTCTCGCAGTTTCTTCCATCAGTCGTGATGCATTGCCAGCGAAACATGAAGAGCGAGTCGAAAGGCCCTGTCGTAAGTGCTCACTTTTCCTTGGGTTTGAAATTCAGTCGCTTCAATAACAGCACGGTCTTTGAGTGCCTCTTGTTAAATGCTCTGTTCTACGGGGTGTTCTTCCAGGCACTTCTGCTGGCATCCAGCTGCCGGCAGGTACGCGACATCTACAAGTACTTCCGGGACACTGGCCGGTCGCTGGACCTGGAGAGTCTCGAAATCTCGGAGGAGACCTCCAATGACCGCGAGGACTTCCAGTCAGGCAAGTCCTGCTCGTGACTTGTGAAACTATTTCAGCCGGAAGCTTTGGGCTTCTGTTTATACTGACAGGCTTGCCTAGTCATTTACCAGTGACCCTTTTTCACTGGCTAAATGCACTGTTGCGGAGTTGTCGCTTGGCACAAGGTGTGCGACATTTTACATAGGAATAAAGTTTGTAAACCGGGATAAGGTGCCTCAGAAAGGCTGGCCAACGTTTCCGATAGGAGGACCTATCTTCGTCATCCTTGGCGTGTTAGTTTTAAAGGGTTAGTGCAGTGACGTCACATGCGGGTGTTGTCGCTGGTGGATGGTTTTAAAGGGAGAGACTTCAGAGGAAACGAGCACTGTCGTCCGTCTGTGAGCTTCGTTCTCAAGAGCGGGAGAGTGGGAATGCGGTGAGAAAAGAAAAGAAAGAAAAGCAAAGAAAAAAGAGGGGGAAGCCAGGGCGCCACCAAGACAGAAAAAAGGGGGGGGGGAGCAAGAACAAGAGAAAAACAAAATTTTAAGAAAGATGGGGGCTTAGGAGCGTGTTGGGGATGCAAGAGGTTAGGAAGCATTCAGGGGTATCGTCGGCGGCATGTTTTGTAGCATTAGAAGAGCCGGTCAGGCGGTCAGTGCGCGGGTAACACAAAAGACAAAAAAAAATGAGTTGGAAGAGTGACTTGAGTAGTATAGCAGCAGCAGTCACTATGCCTTTTTCGGCGCCTCATCCCAGAGTATCGCCATTTCTGGATGCCGCCGTAACGATGCCTATGTTGAGCGACTGGGGCAATGCCCCTTGAAAGACCATGCCGCCGCCTTTCAGTCACCCCATACATTGCACAGCAGACTCCTCGTTGCCATCTTAATTATTTCAACATTACTCAACGTATTGCTGCTATGCTACTCAAGTCACTCTTTCAACTCATTTTTTTGTGTGTGTGTGTGTTACTCTCGCACTGACCGCCTGACCGGCTCTTCTAATGCCACAAGAACATGCCGCCAACGATGCCCCTGAATGCTTCCTAACCTCTCGCATCCCCAACAAGCTCCAAAGCCCCCGTCTTTCTTAAAATTTTGTTTTTCTCTTTCTTGTTCATGCTCCCCCCCTTTCTTTTCTCTCTTGGTGCAACCCTGGCTTCCCCCCATTTTTTTTCCCCTTTTTTCCTTATTTCTCTGCTTTTCTTACTTTTCTTTTCTCCCCGCGTTCCCACTCTCCCGCTCTTGTCCCCTCGTCTTGGGAACGAAGCTCACAGACGTGTGACGACAGCGCTCATTTCCTCTGAAGTCTCTCCCTTTAAAACCAGCCGCCAGTGACAACACCTGCACGTGACGTCACTGCACTAACCCTTTAAAACCAACATACCGAGGATGACGAGGCTGCCTTTGACGAAGATAGGTCCTCCTATCGAAACGTTGGCCAGCCTTTCCGAGGCACCTTATCCCTGTTTACAAACTTTATACCACAGTGTGCTATTCCATCTGTCAGCCCCTTTCTTCTTTTTGGATTACGTAGGAATGTATGATGAGTCGTGCATTAGTAGCCATCACCCTCGACTCGTAATGCAGATTTTAGGTTGCGACTACCCTGCTTGCCACTGTCGTTTGTGCTTTGAGTGCTTGCTTTGCTGGGCACAAGTTCGCTCGGTAAAGAGCTAAGTTTTTTAAATATCGCTTTTGGCAGTTACATTTTTTACTGTCGCTACAGCTTGACTATATTGTCAGTGCTGACAAAGAAGACATTTAAGCTTCACTATAAGGTGGCCTTTGCAAGCGAACTGCCATCTCGCCACTCAAGTAATCTGCAAATATTTTGTAAATATGTGTTAGGCTTCTTCTCTTTTCCTCCTAACAACAGTGCACGGTAACCTGTGTATTTCAAACACTAGGACACCTCTGCTGTAAAGAATGTTGATATATTCATTCCGTTGTTGATTTCTCTTCATTATTATTTTTCCCTTGTTGAGAAGTGCATTGTTGCATTTGTTTATGACGCCATTTCCATATGTGGTTGCTGCGCAGAGTTCCACGTGGCCATCTCCACGGTGACCACCATGCAGAAAGTGCACACGTCGGGGCACTTTGACTTTGGGACCATCTCTGTCGCCATCCTGTACGGCATTGACGAGCTCGTTGACAGCAACCATGTGGATGCGATCAACACGATCCTGAAAGATGTTCACGTGAGTTACGAAGCCAAATGAAGCGCGGGAAAGCTTAGGGGAAATGAAGTGTCTGGGTACCGAAATTTGAAATGAAGTGAATATCGATTAGTGTGTCATTCAGTCGATTACTCAAAAACATTTAATAGTCGTACAAACCTAAACCTGACATAAAGGGGGAGGCTACCCTGGAGATGGAACTTTTTTATTTTTTAAGATATCCGGATGAAACTTCAGGGTACGTTCACACCACCAAACTATGAGAAACTGCAAAGTTTCATGAAGTTGTGTTTATTAGTTCCAGAGTTATTGAGGTCTAACTAGGTGGTTCAAGTATATGCCTGAGGAAGAGCCTGGAGAAATGCCAGGACATCATAGGGAGCTGAAATTTGCTGTGATGATCCCTTGATAGATATCCCATGGGGCTACAGAGCCCTTTCCTTTAATCCCCCCCCCCCCCCCCAGTTTTAAGACAACTTTGAATTTGATGTAGCCAGTAATGACCACATTCATCAAAAATTAATTGTTTGTCATAAATGTATTGCACAGCCTTCAGAAAGAGAAGCCTGTTACCCCCTGGCAAAGTCACTCAGGAAAAGAATAAAGAAAACGGCACACAAATCTGAAGAGCGGTTCTCGAGATATCGCCTTCCCCAGCACCACTACTAGCGAAAAAATCCATTCCGAGAAAACGGACCTCAAAGTTGAGCACGTGTTCTTTTTATTAAAAAGCTCCTGCGGAGCTTCTAATTAGCTCTTGCGACTCCAGTCACACTCAGTGTGTCCGATTTTCGACTGGCGACAGCCGACAGCACAGTTCCGCCGCTGCCAGCATCTACGCAGTTGGCACTCAGAAGAACTTCACTTTGGCCTAGTTGGTATTTACTGCATATCATATTGACCGCAAATAAGGCGGGGACAGAGGGAGAGAACACATCAACAGCACCGCCCGTGCTGTTGATGTGTTCTCTCCCTCTGTCCCCGTCTTATTTGCGGTCAATATGATATGCTGTTGGCACTCGCTGCAAAAGATCAGAAGTTCGATGCTCGTATAAGTCGCATATCGCGCTTCGGCGCACTGAACATCTGCACTGTCTTGGGCTTCGCTGCAGGCATCGCGTGCAGCTAAAAAACTAGCGAAAAAAGAAAACTGAGAAAATAATGTAAAAGATAGCGCAAGGCTATGAGCAGCTCACAAGCAGGCGTCTGTTGAGGCGGACGGAGTAAGGGGCAACAACGAGGCGAGCACGGCGGGCGCGGCATCAAAGGGAGCAGCCGCCGCCACCCACGCAGCAGCCAATGGCAGGCGCGCTTTAGCCCGCGAGATTCGAATGCGCTGCTCCGGCCAATCAGCGCTCTGCATCGCATCACGGGAAAACGCCAATAGCACCTCAACCGTGCCGACGATGCCATTTTGCAAGGCAGCAAAGCAGGGACAAAGAATTCATGGTCAAAACGACACCAAGATGGCACGGGCAAGCCGCATGGGCTGGGAATGGCGTGCGCGCGCGCAAAGTTTGACTTCATTGTGGCATTTGCGCCTGTCTTGTGGGCCGCGGTGGCCTCAAAAGTAGCTTTTTTTTTTTTTGTACTTTGCGATTGAATTAGGTGCTGATAATTACAGAACGGGTACCGTAAAAACCGGACTATAGGTCGGACCGGAATATAGGTCGATCCCCCAACTAACAAAGTCTCAAAATGAAAAAAAAAAAAAAATCTTTTTCAATGGCAAAAGTACCGAAAGACACCCTTACCTTGAAACAAATGCGACTCATGCACAACAGTGACAGTGTTTATTTAAATGCGGCTCGCATGTGCACCCGGCCAACTTTTAACAGTATCGCGCGACCATCGACCCGCGTGCTTGTCAGCACCTTATTAACGGCGCTGAGCGGCGAAACAAACGAGATGCGCGCGTACGCGTGCTTACTTTCGCTATTTCGCCCCTCCGTGCCGTGATGATAAGGTGCTGACAAACACGCGGGTCGATGGTTGCGCAATACTGTTAAAAATTGGCCGGGTGTACAGTACGCAGAAGGGCACGAAGTGCACAAGCGCTACTCCGAATTAGAGCAACACCTTTGATCAGAGTGGTCCGAACTAGAGTCGGATGACGAGTGCTTCTCGTTGCCCAGTCCAGAGGCGCACACAATCTCTACCGCTTTCAAACGGATGCATTCGGCTGTCACAACCCGCCGTGGTTGCTCAGTGGCTATGGTGTTGGGCTGCTGAGCACGAGGTCGCGGGATCGAATCCCGGCCACGGCGGCCGCATTTCGATGGGGGCGAAATGCGAAAACACCCGTGTGCTTAGATTTAGGTGCACGTTAAAGAACCCCAGGTGGTCAAAATTTCCGGAGTCCTCCACTACGGCGTGCCTCATAATCAGAAAGTGGTTTTGGCACGTAAAACCCCAAATATTATTATTATTCGGCTGTCACAGGCAGCGATCTTACACGCAGCTCCCGGACGAACTCTGCAACCTTGTCTTCCAGTTCTGCGGTCTGCTGTGTTCCGCCCACGTAATGACGTTTTCTGTTGGTTATTGTAAGTTGTAATACGCTGCTTCTGTCTCCGCCAGTACCGAATGCTCTTTTCGGATACTCCAAATTCGCGCTGTGCCGCGAGGTTGCTGTGGGCTTCCGCGCACTCAATCGCCTTTTTCTTGAAGGCGACGGTGACTTGTCGTTGGCCTCCGTTCATTTTGAAACAAAATGTGAAAAAGCAGCCTTTAACCAATATAACTTTGTGACAATGTAAGCGCAAATTGGCAGTGCCACAATGTC
The DNA here is from genome assembly GCF_050947875.1 of Dermacentor variabilis. Taxonomy (NCBI): domain Eukaryota; kingdom Metazoa; phylum Arthropoda; class Arachnida; order Ixodida; family Ixodidae; genus Dermacentor; species Dermacentor variabilis. The sequence continues at coordinate 39,281,806 of NC_134575.1, read as the reverse complement.
GCCACGACGCGCTGAGGGCGAAGGCGCTTATTTACTTCATCCGCCCATTGTTGCAAGACTTCTGTAGTTTTTCCGCCAATGTCCGGTATATAAGACGAGGGTCGACTTTTCGCAATGGTTTTTTGAAATAAAGTTCGACCTATATTCCGGTTTTTGCGGTAGCTTATGAGACATACAACCCAAAAATATTGTTTGTCAAATATAGACTTTTTCGCAATGTTTCGGTTTTCGAGGACCACGGCCCCTCTTAAAGGCCCCCTCCCCTCTTTTTTGCTCTGCTTAACTATTGGCGTTTGTGCATCAGTGTGACGTCGCTGATTTAAAGTAAGTTCTAGTATTTAGGTCGTTGAAGTGTACTAAATGTTCTTGAAACACACTACAACTCTTTGGCTCCTTTAGTACTGTTAATTTGACTCCGGTCAATTGGACTTTTCGGTTACTTTGATCCCAATAAAAACTCCCGCACAGCACGCATACATGTCTATAGGCCCATACTTTAGTTATTTCGATCCTGAAATAGGCCTCTGCCGGATAATTCCAACTTGGCTGACATGTTACCGTTAACTGCAACTTGACGCGTTAACCGATACGCACACAATAAGCTGGTACGGTTTATGCGGATACAAAACGCATTATGTTCAATGGCCACTGAGTTGGGGATTCGGCTTTACTACTTTTAAAATGGAACTACTGTTTAAACGGGTAGGGTGTAACAAGCTCTCACTGTAGTTGGCAGCTGGGACCTTCGGTCAGGGGGAGTATGGTAGCGCAATTCAAAGACGGGACAAGAGAAGACACAAAGGGAGACACACAGCGCTCTGAATCGTGCTACCATACTCCCCTTGAAGATGCATTACTAACAAGCCCACATTGCAACCCTCGTGAACCTTCGGTCAGGATCAATTTAATAGATGAGTCAATGGAAGTCTGCTGAATAGCAGTCGTGGAATTGCAGCAGGCAAACATTTCAGGTATGCTACTTCGTAGATGTTCTGATGGGACCACAGCATTGGTCTGCATTAAGTAAATTCGATTTAACGAGGTTCCGCTGTATCATGTTTTTTACAGCGAAGCTGTTGGCCTCTAATTAGTTGGGATAGTTTGTGTCCGGGCTCATACAGAAATAAAACGGCAGCTGGAAGGCTTTGTGTTTTAGTTTACCTGTAACAGAATTATGTTTTCTCGAACGTTTAAATTACAATCCGATGCTGTCATGTCTGCAGGTTGCGTGTAAGACGTACTATATAAATTTCATGATGAATTTTACTTCAAGAAAATCAATTAGTTCACTAGTGCACTTTCGCCAGGCGGAGGGCCTGCAAGAATGAGGATGTATGCCTGCGCTAATGGTACTGCCAGACTGCCACCTAGCGGTCGCGGTCACTCATACAGACCTCAAACTGTAGACGCCTTTCAGTTTCTGCGTAACCGATTTACATTTTCTCGTATGTTCGAATAACAATCTGAAGCTATCGTGTCTGCAGCTTGTGTGCAAGTTGCACTTTACACATTTTTCTGATGCAATTTACTTTTGAACATTCATTTATTTCGGTAATGCACTCGTGCTTCGCGTAAGGTCTAGAAAAATGAGGATGCGTGCAACTTACGCCGTTGTAGTGGTGCTCGTGCAACATTGTCTTAACGTCGGCAACAGCTTCGCTGTACATTCACTTTCGCTGGGTGGAGTGGAGGTGAATTTTTTAATTATTTGAACATGGCGTCGTACAGGGCTGGTAACGCTATCTCTTTTCTTTCTTTTTTTTCTCTCTCTCTCTCTCTCTCTCTCCTTGTTTCACTATTGTGCGCGTGCAGCCAGAGCGCCAGCTGGTGGCCTTCAGCAGAAGCTGGCTGCCCGACATCCGGAACGCTGTCTTCGCGCTGGCCAAGAACCCCGTCATCGTGCAGATCGGTGAGGTCGAGACGACGGCGCTGCCAAGTGACGTTACCATCGACGTCCGCATCATGGACGACGAGAGTGCCAAGAAGAAAGAGTGAGTGGTCGACGCATTCTTGCTGAGAACGTTGCTTTTCTTGGTGTCGGCTTTACCACGCCCTTGGGGCACTGGGACAGATTCTGCTACCCTAGCCAGAGAAAGAAAGAGGGCGGCTCGAAGACACGAACGCAGTTCCCCCTCGGACAGTTCCGAAGAGCTCATCTTGCCCATTCAGTTTATAAGTATTCCACCCGAGAGCTGAAATTTTGCAGTGAGAAAGCTGGGACTTTTTCTTTCAACCCTTTTGTGGTCCAGTGATTCCTGTAGGAACCCTAATGCTTTACAAGGAGTACCCTCGGTTAGAAACGAAGGAAACCCAAAGCCAGTCTGAAAGAAATGGGAGTGCCAGCCACTATAATTACGTAATATACTGAGTGTTGCAGAAGTAGTAGCTGAAATTTTGCATTTTCAATTTATGAATTTCATCAGCAGTAAATCAAGTGAATGTCATCACTGATGCCACTAAAAGAAATTATATTTCGCTGTAGTGGAACAGTGGTGCCGTCTGTCATGGCTGCAATAAAGCTTTGTTGATGCGGATTTCATGGGACTGAAAAAAAAATTGACTGAATTAACCGAATGTCGAATTATGGAGGGTATCAAGAAAACGGTAAACAAATGGTTGCTACGTCAACATGCATTTATATTTGCTGATTGAATTGGTAAATCACGTTTCTATTTTGTACAAAAGCAGTGTGGAAGCTGCAGTTCTCGTCATCTCATGAATGATTCGCGCTCGCAGTGGCGAAAGCCTCGTCACTTCCTTTGCAGCGCAGCCGTGGTGCGAGTCTTCACCTAAGACACACTTTTCACTCATATGAGACTCATATGAGATATTTTCATATGAGATATGAGACTTTTCACTCATATGAGATATGAGACTGCGCACACATCCTGATCACTTTTTAGCCAGTGAGCTGGTCGCCAACAGATTGGCCGTCTATAGTGATGTAGCCAGTGTACTTCATCCTCGACACATTTGAACCAAGTTAAAACGAAACTATTGTTTGCCGCAACCGCCGGGGACGACCGTAACTGCGGCTGCTATCGACGCTATCATGGTTGGCGGCACTTATGGAGGCACGCGGCCGACATGCTGTTATGCGTGACAGTAAATGCGAGAGTAAAGGCTTTAAAGGCGCAAATAGGGACGAAGCATTCTGGCATTGCTGTCATTCACGTACAATTTCCGTTGGTGACTATGGCGTTGCAGACTTTGCCACTTCGCTTCGGTTGGACGCTAGTGCCGTTCTTGCTCTTTGGCGTTGCACATTTGCGGCACTTCGTGTTCGCTGAGCTCTGGGAGTTGTCCGAATTAACCGATGTGCAGCCAGACACGTCCGAATTAACGAGAGTTTGATTTCACTAAGTAGTGCACACGGCTTCTGGGACCAGAGGACGAGCCCGAATTATCCTATTTTCCGGATTAACGAGGGTCAAATTAACGAGTTTTCACAGCATTGTAAAAACATGGCACGGTGTTCAAGCAGCCATGACAGATGGTCTCCTTGTTGCAGTGGAATTGACATCTGTTGAGTGGCGTCTGCGCTGACGACATCCACTCATATTTATTGTGGATGAAGCCGGGTGCATAATGGCTGCAAATCTACTCGCATACAATCATGCCGCATACACTCAATCCAAGGTGCCATCTCTCTGCAAAATTTGAGCGTGAACGAGCCAGCAGTTTGGTAAGAAAAGTCAAGTAAAGCTGGTGCCACTATTTATGCAACACACAGTATATTTAGACTTTGTCTTTATACATATAATGGTTTCCCTGAAATCGAGAAGAAAAAGAACACGCACTGCAGCATGCTGAGGTTACGTGTCTGAGCTGCATCTTAAAGCCTGCCATCTAAGGCATGTAACGTGTCTCAAGCATGGTCTGAAACCAATCTGAATGTTACGTGTCCATTCCGTGCACACTTACGATTGAAATCTAGGAAGTTTGAAGCTCCATATAAGCTCCCTGTAGCATTGTATTGTAGCACTGAACTTGCGGCTAGACTGTGGTCGCACGTGAGACACTTCAAAAGCAAAATTTGGATCGCAGAGGGTTTTTGGCTCGACTTGTGATGAAGACTTCGAAACTATTACGTCGTCGACATTGACCACAGGTGTCGCCAAAGGAGGGCATGTGCCCACTTACCTGCAGACCATCACCAAGGCACCAAGGCCACCCTAAACAAGAACGTGGAAGTCTGGCAGTTAGTTGTGCACCCCTGTTGCAGGAATCTGTGTGTCAAATGGGTAGAGACGTTTTTCTTTTGGCATATTTCTGTGTCGCCAGGTCTTTGTGTTGTTTTGTTTTCGCTGTGCCTTGACTTTTTCATACTGAGTAATGCGTGCCTTATGTTGCCGAGTTTTCGTGCATTGTGCTCATGCGGGAGTCATCTACTCCTTGGAGAAACACCTCACGGGCATTCAAGGGTCCATAGCCTAAACGTCCTGTGAAGACCGGTCGCTTTATCTTTCACTGATGCGGTACAGTTGCCGACGGTTGTTCCGGACTTTATACGTGCACCACCAGGGTTCCCGTAGAGGTAATGCATTTTCACGACCAATTCTTCGGACAGATTTAGGCCCCGCAGTTTGATTTTCTAGACTATATAGCTCTTTCCGAGCCACGCTGCCCAATCTTGGAAGACCGCCATGTTGGATTTTCTGCTGGCTTTGCCAGGCTTGCTTCGAATGGCCCGCTCTGTCATCTCCAAGATTGGGATGCACGTTCTGTCGGAGAGAATGCGCTATCCGCCTCTCTCGGAGGCCATGCCTGCTGTTCCTTGGCCGACAAAACACTGCAGGGCATGCCTTTTTTTTTTTTCCCTTCTTATTTTCAGTCAGCACGATCGTTATAATAGAGTGTTTTAGTTGAGCGTCTTTACTCAAGCCAGTGGGGCCCTGGACTAGGCGCTCCACCCACTCGCTTCCTGCATCTTTTTTTTTTAAATCATTGTTTTGATATATATTTACGGTACGCTCCGTTCTGAGTTGCCCCGCTAAGCCACAGCGGAGCAGCGGGCGATTTTCACATTTTAGTTATACGCTTAGCATAGCGGAGCGTACCTTTCGTAGTTGCAGCGCCCCCTGGCCAAATTCAGGGTAATCAAAGAAAATAAATACACCTATTGATCACTCTTATACAGTAAAACGTATATATGTATACATATAACTTATTTCTCCATGAAGTATCTAGATGTGCGCTTGTAATGCGTTACCGGTCCATTTTATTCAATGGAAAATAAAGTGCCGTCTTGGGGAAAACCACGTGATAGCCAGCGTGCTTGCTTTCTACATCCAATCCAATCCTTTCTGACGCCAACACTAGCCAAAGCGCTGCATGGCACGCTCCGCTCCGGCAGCTTCTAAGCGGACCGCTCTGCTTAGCTGCTTAGTGGAGCGTAAACACGCTCAAATAAAACACTCTAACTACTTGGTGTGTAATCCAGTCATTTATGTATTTATTTATTTATTTTTTAATTGGGGTGTTCTGCTCGTGTTGTTTCCACAGAACAAGTGTGTCTCAGAAACATTGCATCTTTGTATGCATTAGTGCAGCTTTGAATTTGTCTGCTCAGTGCCACCTCGTATGCCTTCATGAGAGCGAAGGGGGTGCAAAAAAACATGACCCATTTCTTCGATCTCCATGGCGATCCGCTGACACTCGTGTCGACTATATACTGAGACGTCACTCTTGTGCGAATCCCAGCAAATCTGATCTACGAGTGTAGTATGAGGCAGGGCATTATTGGCGATTTTTTAAAGCCGCTCTCAGCCTAACACTTTTTTTTTTTTTTTTTGTGAAAGAATTTTTCTGATTGATTTTTTAGACTACTTTTCCGTCCCTGTGAGGTTCGGAAAATCGATCGGCGACTGTACTGCATACAGTCTAGCTTTTTTTTTTTTTTTTTTTAACCCACATTCCCTAATATGCCTTTCAGCACAACCTATCTAGCAGGCCATTTGTAAGAATTGAATGTTCGTCTCCATGGTTCTGACGCAGTACGATAAACAATGCAGTCGAACCCACTTATAACGATCTATGAGTTCTAATGACCACATTTCGGGGCATTTACAATATTCTGACACTGCCTATTGAAACTGCGTCCAGATGCAAGGAACATCTTCAAAAGCAGGGGAGTTTTACAACGAACAAATTCGTTTCTCTATGACGAGCACTTCAAACCCGGTCCCTGTAAATGGAGGATGCACAGAAGCCCATCCAAACTATGTGTACGGCAGCGCATTGTTTATACTGAGTGCGATCCTAAGCCATATGGAGCACTTGAAACCAACGGCCGCTCAAGCATTGCTGTGAATATTATCACGTGGCCCTAGTCAGCGTGAATGTGGCACGATGCGCTGCTGCCCCGCAGAGTTGCCAAGGGTTGGAGGTTATGGCCTGTTCGTTGATGCTTCGTGTACAGTGTTGTTGGTAACTGCTAACAGTGGCCTTCTACTTTTCGAACATCCCACTTTTTTGGCAAGAGTGACATAAAAAGACGCAAGTTCATGGCTCTCAATGCGCATGTGGCGAGTGTGCCGCAGTAGTCTCCCCTTCCAAGCCAACTAGAAAGCTTTGCTGTCATATGCAGAATCCACTCGTCCTGCTAATAGTAAAATATGAAGAAGAAAAAAAAAACGAAGAGGATGCACTTGGTAGTTTTGAAACGGCAGGTGATGGCGCCGTTTCGAAGGAGCTACGGTGCTGAATTTGGTTCTTTGGACGACATTTTTTAACAGAAACTTGCAGTTAGATACAGGAAAGGGGCGGTAATGAAAATTGGAAGTACTGAATATCCCATTTTCTAACCAAAGTGGCGTCGCATTGTAACTGCTGACACCAGCTACAGTGTTGCTAAATTTTGCCCGTGTTGAAGGGGCAGTCCACATATAGCGAACCACTGATAAAAGGACAACTTTCACGGAACTAACAAGTTTGTTATAAGCGGGTTCGACTGTACAATAAACATGCAAGTGTGCTTCTCCACATACCTCGTTTCCACATACCTCCACATACCTCCACATACCTAGCCAATATGGCAGACCTTCGGCTAGCATTCTAACTAAGGTGTCAGCATGTGGCCTGGTGGCATCATTCCTGCCACGTTCTATCCCCCCAAATCGTCCGGGCTTTCAAAGTGCGTGTTTCAGCTGAAATGTGGCCGTCTTGGTTAAGGCATGCTAGATCTGCGGGAAAGCCTGCTTACGGAATTTTGCATATCGTTCATGGGTTCCTGGAAGGAACATTTTTCTTTAATCTGTACACCTGAAATTTTCGATAAATTATCAGTCATGTGTTCTGATTCAAATATGCAATTAGCCTTTTGCTGAGTCAGTCCTGTAAAATGTTTAAAAAAAAAAAAGGTTAGTTGTAAAGTTCACATGATGGTTCAAAAATGTACTGCAGCAAGAGAGCTAAAATTAAGCAGGTGTGTTTCTTAACGTCCAAAGAGTGCAACTTGGCATTTTAATTCATTTTAGATTAAGTTATGAGATTTTAAAAAGTTGCTGGTGTGAATTTTTGTTGATTTCTGAAAGATTTCAAGATATTGCTGTGTGCTAAAGCACGGTATCATAGTGGTTCTGCACTCCCTCCAGCATTCAGACAAACAAACAAAAATTAAAAATTGGACAAGTAACGGAGAGACAGTGCCGCCTCCAAAACTTGCGACTTGCAATTTTTCTTTTCTTTTTTAGAAAAGAAAAAGTGATAAGAACGCAAAAATATGCATTTCAAGCTAAGAAAACCAGGTAGCTTTCCTTTGAAGCAGCATTGACGGATCGTTCTTGACAGGAAACAGACTGGGACGGAACTCAAATGAAATCTGCAATGCACTTTGGTGGTGTGCACATAACAGCGTGACCGAGTTGTGTATCTTTTGTGCATTTGCTCTATTCTAACGTGGCCTCAGTTGTAACGCACACTCTATTTTTACAGCTGAAAAATGAAACGCGCTATGCCCTGGTTATTCCATTATCCTGTTTTCGTGGTAAAAGAAAGAGTAATGGTGATGTGGTCTCGCTTGGAAAAAGAAAATTTATAGCATCAGTTGTGTGTCGGCAGGCGTCAGTCATTGCCGAGGTTGGAGGCCCCCCCCCCCCTTATCACTATGAATGGCCCAAAGCATCTCATCTGTGGTACCGTCTATGGCATGGGAGATACCTCATTCCTTGGACGCCTTTGCAGACCATGGCATCTTAGCTATACTGTGTAAGCTACAGTAAGCCTAACAGGCTTACATAGTGGGGATTAAGCTAACACATTCGCACGTCGTTGCAGTTGCAGAGACGTATTGATTGGATTGGATTACAAGAATGTTTAATGCCAATAACGAGTAACTTGTGACCTGTAGTTTTGGTTTTGCACATGAACCTAATGTGCGGGCCTTTCTTTTTGCGTATATTTTTTTTTGGGGGGGGGGGGGGGGAGTATACGTTGTAATTGAGTAAAGGCAGTAATTTCAAAGACCTGCATATTTGCTGCCCTGTGTTCTCGAACGGGTGAGTTCTACTGGGCACTTAAGGGCCGATTTACGCTCGAGCTGCATACTCCACTGCCTCCCTGCCGCGGTCGTGCGAGAAATTGCATAATTAGGCTCGCACATGCAGTGTGAACCGAAATTTGTGCTCGAGTGTGCAACATGTGCAGTTCGAAGACTGCACGGCTGAGGCAGGCGGACGGTGTGGTGTATGGGAGAAGCATAAATCGGCTTTAAAGGGACACTAAAGGCAAATATATACCGTATTAACTCGCATAATGATTACAGTTGCGTAATGATCGCACCCCTAAATTTTGTTGTCAAAATTTGATTTTTAAAATTTCCTGTGTAATGATCGCACCTCGAACTTGCTGCAGCGATATGTCGTGTGCTAAGTCTAGCTAGTAATGATGACGCTTACCATCTGTCGAATGCTACGCAAACGACTCTTAACCCTTTCGCTGTCGGACCTTTCTGGCTGTGACGCACCCCCAGTGTCGGCTTGGTTTCAGGGAACAAGCATAACAGGGAATGAACATAGCAATTTATTTTTTATTATGATTGGTATACAAATAACATAGTCAATGCAATATGCACATTTCAGTGTTCTGCAGCTTTTGTTAGTAAACATCATCATTAGCCTGACTACAACATCCGTTCGACATCGGAATCTGACGATGCGGAACTCGCTTCTTCCTCGCACGAGACTCTGTCCGAGTCCGAGAGCAACCGTTCTAATGAGCAGACGAAGGTCCCGCACGCTCAGCTATACGAAAGTAACCGCGCGGAGGGAGGATGCGCTTTCAGTTGCCAACACAACGGAGAGAAATGGGACGTTGTGTGATCAAAAAGACAGAGGGAGATGGAAAAAAGGCTAAAACAAAGTTTGGAGGGCTTTACGTTTACTGCTGCAAGTCGGAAGCAAGGGTGCGGCGAGAGAGCGAAAGCAGCAATCGTCACTTTTTTCGGAGAGGCAGCGGCGCATGCCCCTGAACTTGACGCGCCATGGCAGACACAGCAACAGAAGAAAAATAAAAACCTTCAAACCAGCATAGATGGCATAACAACCCTTGAACCCATAACCACACGCGCGCGACGCATGATCCAGCGAACGCGGAGCCACCGCGCCACTCAGCAAAGAGAGAGGGGCGAGTGGCAGTCGCACCCTACTCTTCAATACATGTACCAACACAGGTCGGGGCAAAAATACGAACTTGTAGAAAGAGTCAACAGATGGCGTGGCCAGTCCAGGAGCGCCAGCTTTGCGCTCAGGCGCGAAATCTTGAACGCACGATTGAAAATGTACCGGTACGTCAGTGACACTGTGCGGGAGAAGCGCGAAGACGTACTGGTACGTCCGTGACAGCGAAAGGGTTAAAGACAAACCAAATGGCCTGCACGCACCAAAAATTCTTAAGCAGATGCTGCATTTCATTCCCGCACTTTCATGACAAAAAAAAGCTACAACCAACCTTTTGTGTAGGCTTTATAATAGTTGGGTCAACAGCAACAAAAAAGGCGCCTTTCGATTCTCGTCTGCACTCGTGGGCACACAACAAATAGTGAGCAGCAATGATAGCAGCCACGTTTACACTGATATGTTAGAAGTGGACCCTATTCATACGCCGACGCTTGTGACACAACTAGATATTCGCCCACCCTTAACGGAAACGTGCCATATTAGGATAGTAGTGAAGACAAATGCCACAGTTTCCACAGCATGCCCACCACGTGTTCCTATGTCACTGGCAGCTAAGCGCGCCCATCTGTTTCTGTCCCCTCAAAGTGGACATGGCTATGTTATTGCTGATGTTAACGATATTATTCATTACTAATAAGGAAGAAACTGTTTCAATGCACGTAATGTACTCACGAGAAGAAAAAAATCGCGTTTGGCTTGCTGTGCCGGCTGCCTTTTTTTTTTTTTTGGTGTCCTGCACTACATACAGCGGCAGCCGCCTATTTGTTGACCTGTTGTCATCCTACAGCAATGCGAGATGAAAAAAAAAATTTCTTTTTGTGGGAAATTTAACCTGCGTAATGATCGCACCCCCGAATTCGTGTCAATTCTTTTTTGGACAAAAAAGTGCGATCATTATGCGAGTAAATACGGTACATAAAATATAAAGGCATAGTGCTGTGCTGGTTAAGAAAACATAAGGATAGTGTTATTTAATGCATAAGACGGAAGGATGGAATTCTTCAGGACACAAGGCAAAAGTTTCAGTGAACCTAAAGAACTTCTGCTTCATAAGTTACACTGGAGGTCAACTATCCTAGGCGTAATGGCAGCTAACGTTCCTCTCTGCCCCGTGTCGAGATGGGCTTGCCCAAGGCTTATCCTACGAGCGACAGCCGGGAAAGGGCTCAACACTCCTCCACTTCACAACGCAGAATGGCGCTATGGCAGGGTTCGTTGACTCTCCAACATGGCGCAGAGAAGGCTCCGGAGTCAGATCGCCAACAAACATGGATTTATTAACCCAAGATACAGCGCAGTGCAACAGTCACGGCACTGATGGGTAAAGGCTAACCACAAGATCAAATGAGTATGCGTGCCCGCTGCGCTAGAGCTAGCCAGGTAGCGTCTACCAAGCGAAAGAATGAGAAGTTCCAATCGTGGTATTTCCCAAACAGTCCACACCACTTGATCATGAGCAGCTGCAGCGACAAATCCATTGCTCAGTCTTGGCTTGGTTTCTCCATGGCTGCTCATTTGTGTTTTGTGCAAAAAAATGTAGTGCCATCTGTCGGGTGATGTTCTACTCGCCAATGGCAGTAAAGAGCTGCGATGCCATATGCAGTCATCACTCCCCATTTGGGGAGGGTGACTTAAGTTGTGCTAAAGGTATGCGGGTTCTTCAGTCACAATTTTCTTTTAAACTAAGCCTTTTCTTGACAATAAGCGTGCGCTGGTAATGTTTCTGGAATGGTATTTTAACAGACCACATCGACTTAGTACTTTGCCTTTAGTGTCCCTTTAACCTGCACTTGCCGCTGGTGATGTTACCGTAGGAGCAGTAGTGATGGTGCCAGCATCTTGGAATGTTGTCTTTTAGACAAGAAAATGCAGGACTGTTACTGGTAATGTCGTTCAACTTATACGCTGGCGTGAAGATTTTACCAGCAATGCGATTATCAGTTATTAAAAAAAGATTATCTTCCAAGAAAAGTCGTCCGACAAAACAGCACTTGTAATTCACTTTAATTGAGCAGTCCGTCTTGAAATGTCACCCCTTGCACCACTTTTCATGGCATAGTTAAAGTCTCAAGAAGCAGCTTTCTTGATTGCCTGCCTGACTTTGCCGTTCCAGCATTTTTACTTCGTACAACTTCTGCGTCTTTATGCAAAAGCTGAACAGTCCTACGTGTATGAAAGGTTCAGTGGGGAGGTTGCACAGCTGATTTTCTGACATAATGAAGAAATTAGTTTGTGTTAACTCATGAGGACTGTAGTGCTTTCAGTTGACCTTGTGTATGAGGCAGGATCAAACGTTTCTGGAAAATGGGACTTTAAATTTGAATGTGTGCCAGCGGTCCAGACACTTGCTATCCCTCTTCAATGAGAGGGGGAGAGTTGATGATGCTGATGATCTAACTGCTCTACTTGCACTTGTTACAACATATAATGCTTACTCTACTTATTCTTCATTATGTGCATGCTACAGTCGAGCTCGTCATAACGAAGAGTACAAAAATCTTGGAAATAGTTTGGCACAGCCGTAATCGGTTAAAGTTGCAGTGAAAAATCATTTGGTACCAGCAGCATTTCGTTGCTTACATTGGAGCTCTCCCCTTCTCACTGTTTTCCACTATTCTGAATGCTGAGCCATGTGCAACCACATCATGCGGAACGAGCAGCACTCGAAGGAGTCGCGAGTATGGCCTTTGTGATCTGGAAATGCACACAGACATTGCCTCAGAGATTCAGCATGCCCACACTCACTGTCCCGCAGTCTCAGAGCCCGTGTACTGAGGTTGACCTCGTGACAGAGTTTCGCGCTACTGTGCTAAGCATTGCTTCCAGCGCATCAGACATTAAATATTTTACGCATGCACGCGGGAGTGGTTTGCTCATGCCTGTCAAGTCACCCACTTTCGGTGTGCTGTGGAAAAGCCTGCCTTACGCACCTGGGGCGAGCATGTTTTGGCACCAAGAGTTCAACATATTGTAGCGTGCGCACATGGGCTTGTTTTAGATGGATGTGAATTTTGTAAAACATTTTCCACGAGTTTGCTGTTCCCTTAAATTTGATATATCTGTGTTCGCTATAACGAAGTTCGGCTGTACCAGTGGAGAAAATGCCACCGAGGCCACCCTGGTGAAGAGAGACACCAAAGAACCTTAACCTAATCATCTGGTTTCTCAGTATGGCCAGCGTTGTCTTGGAGAGTGGTGTCCATGGACAGTGATTTTTTTTTTTTTTTTCGGTGCACATCACATATTGTGAGAACCCAAGAAAGCAGACTTGCGTAGCTTGTTTACACGCAAGCCAAGTTCCTTTTGTCTGATTTTAGTGCGCCCATTTGCTGGAACCCAAGATGTGCAGCTGTGTGCTCACCAGCATGTCAGTTAAGATTGAGAAAATTCCAACCCAAGTTTATTGAAAACTAACAAAGAGTAATGCTGTGGCAAGCCACTTCGACCACTGCATTGAACCCCAGATTCGAGTTCAAAATCATGCTTTATCAGTCGAAACTTGATTTAGTGTCCCTTTGTAAGTTAGGTTTCAAAACAGTTTCCAATGAATTTTGGTTGGAGTTTTCTCGGTTTTAAATCAGTTGGTCGTTCCCAGCCGGGCAGACACCTCTGCCAAAACTGTTTGCCTTTGCGCGTGCGCTGACCGCTCGGTCAGAGCAGGTGTGTCGCCACCCCATGCTGCAAATAAGATGCTGCCGTGGAAGTACCACAGAGGAGCTGTTACAAAAGCCCTCGAACGAGGCTTTGCTCGCAGTGATTACCACTCGTAAAAAAAAAAGAGCGGCGTGGTTTTAGGTTGCTGGACGAAGTTCACTGATTGACGGTAGCCCTCTTGTATTTTTCTCGTGTAGCCTGCAGAGCTTACTTGAAGAAACTCTGAGGAAAGAGGACGCTGGAAAGGTTAGTTGGCTGCTGGCTGCTGCTGCTGATGCTGTTCCTCCCGAGTTTCTCAGAACTTCCGGCGCAATCGCTTTGCTCGATTGCCGCGTCATCGGTTTGTAGTAGTTTCTGTACATGTGTGTGCGTGTGTGTGTGTGTGCGCGCGCGTGTGAAAGGTGCAGACGTGCACGACAAGAACAACAGACACCTCGTTATGAGGATTTCTCGAGAGCGCTTACTTCTTCGGCCGACGTGGTGCAGAGAGTGACGACGAAGCGGCAGGTGACAGCCCAACCCCGAGCCACGTTCTTTTTTTCCCCGCCACTAAGCTTTGCAGAGAGAATCTTTCATGGACGTGTGGGTCTAATTACTCTCAAAGCAGTCCGAGCACTGCAACAGCTGATTGACAAGTTCGTTGCTGAAATTTTCTCAGAGCAGGTAAGGAAACGGGTGGCGAGCAGGGTTGCCATGGTGACCGCTGTGTCAGTTAGCGGGTGCAACCACGGACTTTGTCTCAGACCCTCTGGAAAAGTGCGACAGCACAGTTGCCACATGGTTGTACCGTTTTTCTTCTAGCTTCAACAAACCCATACGGGCATTAACTACCACATTTTTTTGCTGTCACTCTCTACCTACTTGAAGCATAACCAATATCTGCCCTGGCTAGGCAATTTGTTTAGAACAAACCATTGCACTGCTTCTCACTTTTATTTTTTCTGATGTGTTGACCAAGCTTTAGCGTGTTTGTAAAGTGTTCGGCATGTCTTGCTTTCTTTTTTCTTAGTCTTTCATAGTTCCTACAGTTCTTGCATAGCTGTAATGTTTTAACGAGAACTTCTTTTTGCACTGAACAGCGCCTGTAACCTCCTAAACGTGTTCTTTGAACAGATTTTTTTTCTCATGTGGGTAGGGGGCGCAGCCATCTTGCTAGAGCTTCTGTACTTTGTTCACACCAATAAGCTCGAAACAACGAATTCATATCGCCCGCTCTTTTACACAAGAGAGCGATCTGATGCGGGGGCAGCCATCTTCCGTGTTCTCCGGATGTGGTTGCGTCTCTTCCATCTCTTCTCTTCCTCGTTTGCTTGTCTTTTGACGCAGACTGTCATCGTGGTGAAGACTAAGCGGAAAGCCAAAAATACCAAGAAGTCGGTCGACAGCAAAGAGTGAGTGTCCTTATCTGATGTTGTGTTCATAGAAGAGCCACATAAAACTGGCCATTCTGGCTGGCCCAATGGTTTGTTTTGCTCGCAAATGTTGCGCCGCAGTGGCATTTATTGGCATTTATCATACCATTCGGCGCCTAAAGCCAGATTTATGTAACGCACATGATTGTGGGTGAATCTGTTGCATAGTATTCGAGGTGTTCTTCTAGTGGAATGAAATGTATGTACGTGTAGCTTATAACATGGCTCGCGGAAGTTAAAATCTGAACTTTTACTCATAGCAGTGCAGTGATCGCTACAGGAGGTGCTGAATATGAACATGATGCTGCCTATAGTTAAACACTCGGCAGAGGATTGCTGGCATTATATGTGCAGTGTGCTGGGTAATAGGCGTCTGTAGCTCCTGCATTGTGCGAGGATTGTTCTCGTACACTCGTCGTATGAATGCACCCCGCAGACTTTATCAGACGATAAGGTCTCGCACATGGAACTGTGATGTCATTCATAGTTATGATATGTTTATTTTTTGAACGCCTATTACTTTAAATTGCTTATCACCTAGCCACAATGTGGTGGAGAAAGCAGACAATGTTCACAAACTAAATTCTACTATCGCGCTTTAAAGCATGGGTGATGACAAAAATGCGTCGGAATGTTGGGCCGGTATAACGTCAAAAATACTCCAATTGGTTTTTATTTCAAATCAGCCATTATCCCTCCATGATGGGTCACGGAAGGATAATGGTGGGTACCCAGCCCCACATGCATTCACTAGCAGTCATAGAGCTACCAGCACGAGCTACTTGTTGCTTTTGTCCGTTTCGATTCGGTGGGCGACTTGAACTGGAATCAACACAGTTTCTGCCAAACTCCGAGGCATTTTGCCATCAGTGTCTTGGTATTTCTCGCTGGAAATCCCCGCTGTTATCTGGCATTCGGCCAAAATGTGGATTGCTTCACGAGGACCTGGTGAGCGCAGCAGGAATAGGTGACCTAGGATTGCGTGTTAGGCTATCTGCAAGCTTGAATCGCATTCGTTCCACCACATAAATGCACCTTAAAATTATAATGCCCAGTGTATTGCACATGCTATGTCGAAGTTGAAACCTCATAAGGCCGAATGAAGGACGAAAAACTTAATGCAACGGCCAAAGTTGCGTACGATTGATACAAGAGCGCTGCCTCCCCTTGCCCACGTTTCTTCTCACCAGTGGTCGCAAGTCTGTTCTTCAGGGCGACGGGAAGCATGTTAGAAGTCCCCACGAAGGGGCAATAGTTGCAGCAGTTGGAGTAAAAGGGTTAACAATGTACTGTCACTGTGCCTGCTGACATTCAGATGTATTACGCCAAGTTCAAATTCTTCGTTCCTGCATTATCAGCGATAGCTTGCACTTGCCATTTATTTTTGATTAAATAGGCAAATACTACAGTATTAGGACACTGTGCTGAACAAATTCCACCATGACATGCCACCTGCTTGCGAAATTTGAGCATGAATGAGCTAGTAACTTGCCGGAAGATCCATTTATACCTAGGCAAATATTCTGAAACATTCGCCTTCCGCAAAGCTATCGCCTTGGCCATGCCTCCGTCAACGGCGCGCCTTGATTGGCTGTTTTAACAAAACTGGAAAATAAGCAGTGCCATCTAGTAGTTCCGGCCTACGTCATTTTTACATCATGGTGTCAATAGGTGCTCTCGCCATAAATTGAATAAACGAACACGTCCTTTGGCATCTTTTGGCGTTCGGTTGGTGGTGGAGTGTAGTAGATAAGATAGGTGGTCGTATATAGCAGTCTTCGTGGTGGCGTCTTACACGCGTTTTGTGGCGATATTTGTTGATTCATTTAAAATAAAACATTTTACACTTCTTTATTCAACTTATTTTACCTAAAGCGGTCGTAGCCAATTGCAGTCAGTGCGCAGAACCCGTACTGCGGCCACTGCACTCAAAAGCAATACGCCCAAGCCGCTCTGCACTCGCATGGTGCGCTCTCTCATGCAACATGAAGCGTTCGACAGCGCGTGTTGGTAGTGCATGTTGATGTCACGGGTAACCAGTCGCTTGATTCTTTGAATGCGAGTTTCGCGGAAGGCGAATGTTTCACAATACGGCCCCTGGCATTTTCCAAGTTTTAACACAAAGAATTTTGTTTTGTTGTTCTGTCATGCAGCCTTCTCAACTGTTTTTGTTTGTGTTGCAGTTTCCCAGCAGATGCCCTGATTGCTGGACGTGGAAGGTCAAAGGCATCAGACAGGGATGCTATAGTGAAAGGTCAGCTTTGTTTTGGTGATCTCTTTTTCTTAGTGCTACAGTAGCTAAATACAACAGAATGTTGTCCACATGTGCTGGAGAAAATAAAACGCTAGAAAAAACATACTAGTTGGAAAAATGTAGGATACGAAGTCGCTCAAAAAATTTGGCGGATTCAACTGTAGCTGACATCTATGTGATGCGAAGTGTTGTGCAAATCGTTGCAGCATGAAACGCTGGCACGCGCTTATTTGATAAGGTCTTAAGAGGAAGCTTTAGCTTGGGTGCTCCTACATTGATACATGTAAAAGAAGAATTCGTTTTTCTTGGTTTTACGTTTATTGTATTTAAAAGAAAAACTTAACATCTAGTGACTGTTGCTTTCGAATTTCTGATTTAGCTCGTGAATTTTTTTTTTAAATGGCAAAAATCTAAAATTTTCAGAAAACAAAACTGTCAAGTTTACAACTCCGTAACTCAGCAATGAAAAGTGATATCACAATTCTGTGAATTGCATCTCATAATACATCTAAAGTGGACAAAATTGATATGTTACACATAAATCTAAAAGAAATGTAATATGTAAATACAGCTTTTGCAGAACCCTTGTACACAATGTAACAAATTCACGTAATATACAAGTTGACATATCGAATTTGTATGTTTTAAATGATCTAATAGATGCCATTTACAGAACCTTGATATGCGTTCTTGGTGGAGAGCTATTAATTTGTAAAGTTTGTACTTCTATTTCTTTTTTTTGGACTTCATATTTTTGAAAATTATTTCAGCAAAATTCAGACCCTAAATCAATATACTGCTTCCATCAGTCACTAAAATTTAACTTTCTCTCTCAAATGCAACAAATTTTGTTAAACTCGGTCAAAGGGCTATCTCAGAAAAGCGTTTTTGCTGTTTACATGTATTTGAATAGGCCGCGCAATAGGCCGAGCTAAAGCTTCCTCTTAAGTGGCCCAAGGCGCACATTGTTTTTGTGGCTTCGGCAAGCTTACGTTTGCGCTCCTCGAATTCGGCATGGGTCAGCAGTGCCTTCATCGTCTTGGCAGGAAGTTTTGACGTGTCTTTCTCTTCATGTGGGGGAGCCTTTGTTCGGGCCTAAATTAGAACTGATACCTAATTTTGTTATTTCTTTTATTCTTTGTTCTTCACAGATTTCAAGTCTGGCAAGGTCAAGCTGCTTGTTGTGACTGCTGCAACGCTCAAGGATATTGGTGAGAACTCGTTATTCGTTCATCACTGCCGTGGTTTGTGACTTTTTCCATTGCTGAGCTTTGGCTGAAAGTTTGAAAAAAAAAAAAAAGGATCGGTATAGTTCAGTGCATGCATTTCACCATTCAAATCTACTCTTACGTTGTGGCTCGGTGGCTACGGTGTTCAGCTGCTGGTGAGCGTGATGTCACGGGTTTGACTACCGGCTACATTCCAACAAGGGCTGAATGCAGGAACGCATGTGTGCTTTAGGCTAAGGCATGCATTAAAGAGCGCCCTGTGTGGCCAGAATGGAAGGCAGAGCCACGCTTCCGGCCAGAGGGTGAAGTTCATACGCACAAATGGCTCTGCGTAGAATGCACTGTGTGAAATGTCACTGATTTTGGCACGTGACTGTGGCTAAATCGTCGACGCCGGATTTTGTGCGGCACGGGCTCCTTAACATTACCGCGTTAAAAAAAGAATGCATGCCTTTTACTGGGGCTCAAATCGCCACAGGCATGTCCGAAATAGCCCTGAAGGCTTGTCAGTACACTTACTAAGCGTATCCGTACTCGTGCTGTGACGGGAGATGCCGGGTACGCGCATGTAAAATTAAGGAATGTACATACTGCGTCCAGTGACAGTTGCCTCCTTGCCATTCTTGGTATGCTTCACCGCGCAACATTATTGTATCGAGGCGAAGCTGTCTTTTGGGCACCGGCATCATGCAATGCATCGTGCTTTCCGAGCTTCGAAGCCATTGGCGAGGATTACAGAAGTGCAGTCAACACCATTGATAACAGCAACGAATTGTTTTAGTGCAAAATGCGGCACTGAACAGCACGAAGCTCGATAACGAACATTGCCGCGGTTGTGGCTACGGCTGCCAGCAGATCTGCGCGCGAGAGCGCCTGTTTGAGGCAGCGAGATAATCAAAATTGGGGCGGTGGTGGCTTCAGTCAATGCTGTTTTGGACCTGCTGTCATGGCAAAAAGTCCGGAAAATCGCACGGCGAAGGGTTTTTGCATCAGAAATTTCAGACGTTCTTATACATTGACCCTATGAGGCACCGTGGCGGTGCCGCGAAAGTATCCGAATTATCAGCCATGTTCGATAAATTTGACGTCCGGAAAATCGGTCCACTACCGTGTTTACTTGCATTTGTGGCCAACAGTGGCTCTGCTCTTGTGGAACTCGTTAACGCAATGTCAAGAACCCCTGAAAATTTGTCGCGTCTAATAAATTATCGTAAAAACCGGACTATAGGTCAGACTGGTATATAGGTTGATCCTCCAACTAACGAATTTTAAAAATGAAATCCAAATCCTTTTCAATGTCAAAAGTACCGAAAGATACCCTTACTTTGAAACAAATGCGACCCAGCCGGTTGCACAATGGTGACAGTATTTATTTAAACGCTGCTTGCATGTGCACCTGGCCAAGTTCTTAACAGTATCGCGCGACCATCGACCCGCGTGCTTGTCAGCACCTTATTAATGGCGCTGAGCGGCGAAACGAACTAGATACGCGCATGTGTACACATGCGCTTGCTTTTGCTATTTCGCCGCTCCGTGCCGTGACGATAAGGTGTTGGCAAACACGTGGGTCGATGGTCGCGATACTGTTAAAAACTTGGCCGGGTGTACAGTACACAGAAGGGCACGAAGTACGCAAGCGCTACTCCGAATAGCAACGCCTTTGATCAGAGTCGTCTGAACTAGAGTCGGCTGATGAGTGCTTCTCGCTGCCCAGTCCAGAGGCGCGCGTGACCTCTACCGCTTTCAAACGGATGCATTCGGCAGTCACAGGCAGCGATCTTACACGCAGCTCCCGGACGAACTCGGCAACCTTGTCTTCCAGTTCTGCGGTCTGCCTGCGAAATAATGTTTTCTTTTGGTTGCTGCAAGTTGTAATACGCTGCTTCTGCCTCCGCCAGTGCCAAATGCTCCTTTCGGATACTCCAAATTCGTGCTGTTCCGCCAGATTGCCGTGGGCTTCCGCGTACTTAATCGCCTGTTTCTTGAAGGCGACAGTGAATTACCATTGGCTTCCACTCATTTTGAAGCAAAATGGGAAAAGGCAGCCTTTAACCAAGATAACTTTGTGGCAATGGAAAGGCAAAATGGCGGTGCCATAATGTTGCCGTGCTGCTGCTGATGGCGATGGAGGCTGTTTACTTCGTCCACCCATTGTTGCAAGACTTTCGTAGCTTTTCCGCCAATGTCCGGTATATAAGACGAGGGTCGACTTTTCGCAATGGTTTTTTGAAAAAAAGTTCGACCTATATTCCGGTTCTTACGGTAGGAATGCTGGAACTGAAAAAGGCTTTAGTGTTTTTATGACTCAATATCGTTGAGATTCATTGCTGCATTGGGCGATGCGAATGCTATGTGCATTTTTTGTAACCTCATTGTTTCGAGCCCCCTGTTGCAACATTTTTTTGAGCAATTCCTCCTTGCTATATTTTTTCTTTCTTTTGTTGCAGTTTTTGTGTTTTGGTGCTGCCTCTCATTTGTAAAGGGTGGTGTTCCTTCCTCCTGCCCTCCTTTTTAATTTATTCTTTAGTGAAGCCGCGAAAGCATACTCATTACCACAGCCGACTTCGTGAGTAGTCATTGTGAGCAGCTACTTGTGTACATTTGCATTCAGTTTACTGATCACGCATTTTTAACCCATTGGCTGCCAGAGATGGCAAATCACCAGGCATAAGAACGAGGGGCACATTGCCGAAGCTGCCGATTCGCCAGTTCGGATGGGGCACCGTTGGTTTAAAAGAAGTACTCGTGAATGGCACTGCAGCCAATTATACACTGGACGAATTTCAAATTCTCGTCACAAGATAGTGCAAGGTAACATCAAAATAGTTAGATTTATTTGCTCAATGGCTATGGGGTTTGGCTTCTGAGCACGAGTTCACGGGATCGAATCCCGGCCACTGCGGCCGCATTTCTATGTGGGAGAAATGCGAAAACACCCGTGTACAGTCGCCGACCGTTTATTCGAACCTCATGGTGACTGTGGAAATGTTTGAATAAACAGGTGTCTGAAAAAGCAGATTAAGAAAAAAAAATGATATCCTTTATTGTCATGCACTTATTCGGGCTCGGCAGTAGGCTTGAAGAAATCGTGAATGCGTCATTGCACGCTGTTCCGTTTACGCGCAATCAGATAAGCCTGAATGTCGGAGAGCGTCGTACGGTCACTGAAGGCCGCTGAAAGCACAGTCACTGCTTGTACACGCTCCGCATGCGACGGCAGCGTAGCACATCGTGCGTCATCTTACGACTCAGAGTCATCGTCCGGCGGTGCAGCAGAAACCTGACGAATGATCTCGCCGTCGTCGAGTTCTGCGCATGTCAGTACAGCAGTATCAGCACCTGCGAAACTCAAATGAGACGGTGTCCGGAATCGCAATGCAACCACTGCGCAGGTCTCGGCAGAACATTTTCCGCGTCAGTAGGGAGCACATCGGAAGGCGACAAATCTTAGGCCTCCCGGCAACCGCTTGCCGGCATTCCCCAGCGCAGTCTGCGTGGGCACTGTCGGCGCCATTAGACACTTGAAGCGATGCTTCCGTATGCCGCGTTGCATCACCGGAACCTCGACACAGCGCACAAAGCAAACCCCACCATGCTGACACCAGTCACACAAACGAAAAACGTGGCCTACTCGCAGCGTCGTGCGTGAAGAAACAAATCAGCTGCTGGATTGTCTTGACATGGCTTACTAAGCTGAAACTGGTACTGCTGTAGAGCCACTCTATTGAACCAGCCAGAAACGATGATGAGCGGCGATTTGCAGTAGCGCCACTTCGTGGGGCAGCAAGGAGGCTCCGTTCAAAACAAAAATGTTGTTCAGCAAGTCGAACCATGCACCGGTCAGAGTCGGTGCATGGTGCTCTCGATCGAGTTGGCTCAAGGAGTGTCCAAAAAATCAGGCGAGAGGTTGCAAGGTGTCTGAACTTTCCGCAGTTGTTACACATTATGTCTATGGGAAGAATGGCGGTGCCGCGAAGCAGACCGAATAATCGAGCATGTCCGAATTTTTGGAGTCCGCAATATCAGTCGGCGACTGTACTTAGATATAGGGGCACGTTAAAGAACCCCAGATGGTTGAAATTTCTTAGTGCCCCGCTAAGGCGTACCTTATAATCAGAAAGTGGGTTTGGCACATAAAACCCCATAATTGAATTTAATTTTTAATTAATCTTTTTTAGATGACAGGTATAGAAAGATTGCGCACGTGTGCATGCTACGTGTGTTTATATGTTTACGCACCTTGAAGCGGCTTAAGGGGGCATATTTCCCATGCCAGGTCCTGCCCCGCATTGGCGAACAAAATTCGTCGCAGCAGTGCCAAGTGTGCAGTACAAAGAGAGAAAGAACACCAGTAACTAGTGATTATGTGAAAAGTGTGGTACTGCTCGTCACGTGCCTGCTTGTTTGAAAAAATTGAATCTGTGACTGGCAGGCAGGTTTGTGTGCCAAAAAGTGCTGCTTGATACTGTAAACAAAGCCTATGAGTTCGCATTTTTCTTCCAGTGTTTGATTACTGTAGAGCGTTTATATAAACGAGCACAGCTGAAGTTGGCGTGGCGCGCATGCAGGGCACAATAATCGGAACGAAGGGCCACGAGGCGCACATAATGTCTGGCAGCCAAGGGGTTAATGCAGTGGCATTAAAGTAACATGAGTGCTCATTTTTAATGCAATAGCATTATACGGGACAGTCCCCGGCACTGATCCCAATACCGATGCACAATACAGTATGTGGGCCCTCACAAGTATTGCAGTTACCGACGTGACAGGCGGAGCAACAGCATAAGTGTGGTGTTTGATCATGCTTTGCTGCAGTCATTGCCCTGTTGTGTTTCCTGTGGACTGTCGACAGCGGTGCATAATAGGTAACCGCTGTAGTAGAGAAGTACACCGGGTGTTGTATTAACTATGCCTAATTAAATAAAGGAATAGAGCAATATAAATCACAGATGAGGTTGTGCTACCATGCAAGTGTTGTCAGCATAGGCATTCTTCGCCCTAGTCGGTCACACTTTCGGTGAGCTGTCAAATGTGAAATATTTGTTCACAAATTTCCATGCTCGGCTAGGTAATGTCTAGGACTGGCTACACAGCTGCTCATTTAGTTTAGCCACCTAGAACAATATAACTTTATAAAGTAGCTAACATAACTAACTTCATTAATTATGCTCATAACTGCAACATGTTCTTTATCCTAGAGGCTGCTGATCTGGACAGTTTAATGCTAACAACAACGTCACTGATTTATGTTGCTCTTATAATTTTTTTAAAATCTGGTGCGGCAAAAACAACACCTGGTATATTAACTGATGCATCAAAACTAAACGGAATCAGTAGCCTATACAGTCATGAAAAGTATTTGGTCACCATCACTAAGTTGTCATCACAAGGCGTTGGTATGAAGTGTCATTTGAACTATGCAAGGTCAGTTTGTGGATCAACTTGGTGTAGGTATCAATGAATATATAATAGTCGAATGATATCGACACGACACCATAATGTTATCGCTTTTATGGTGTGTTTCGCACAGTCATGAATAGGAAGAAGTGACTTCTTGAAACCAGTGCAGCGATAAGAGGAATGCGTTCCTGCATTTGACAAAAAAAAAGAGAGAGAGAGAGAGAGAAGACATGTACATATTGAATCTTAAGTTTCAAAGACACATGCTGCAATTTGCAGATACAGTAGAACCTCAGTATCATGAGCCTCAATTTAATGAAATTTGTGATTTAACAAAGTTTTTTGCTGCAAGTACATATTTGTCATATTGAGGTGTGACTTTACTCTTAAAATGGTGTTTAGTAACATACTCTCTTCTTGTGCTGCTAAAGATTGCTACGGATTTAGAAATATTTTTAATTTCTTTTATGTTTTCCAAAGATACGGCTATGGGTATGAACACAGATTGACGGTCCCTCTAATGTGCTGCGCAATTCTGGAAATTCAATGAATTGAAAGGGAGCCTAACAGGCAGGAAGCAGATGCTTTGAATTGGTATTTATATTGGTAGCTTGGTATTGCTAAATTGCACTCCTGTATAATCACAAAAGGGTTCTTTGAACTACGAGGGCTTGGCAAGCTTGAAAGAACGCAGAAAATGGCACACAGGTGGCAGCAGCTTGCACCCATGCCATTTTGCCATGGCGTTTTGAATTCTGGAAGGCCTCTCTCTGTTCTACCTGTCTGCCAGTAAAGAGAGAGAGAGAGAGAAATTTATTTACAGAAAGGCAGAGAGGTCGGCCTGAGCTATAACTTGCTCTGGCCTGCTACTTTACACTGGGGAAAAGGGACGGGGAGGGAAAGGGCTGATGAATGATGATGGTATAAGGAAGAGATGCGTATATACAAGTTCACAAAGTCGTGGCATCTTTAAAGCCATGCATCCAGCCCAGTGGCTTGGAGAAAAGCTGTAGCGGCTCTAGTTACCAGGGCTGCGCTGTTTTCATTAGGCCAAGGACCTAAAAGAAACTCGTCTGATAGCGGTCTCTCATGGATCTTTGCAATGGAAGAGACTAGTTGCTGTCGTTCTTGCGCGTACACAAACTGTAAATGCTGTTAGGTGCCAGAAACACTTGAACATATATTTTGTGTGTGTCTGGCAGTAAAGGACTCCACAGTCGCTGCGTGCAACTCAAGTGAATTCCGTGAGTCAGCCCTGGGGGTGGTATTATTGGATGATCACTTTACCCTCACTTTCGAGGAGTTTTGCTGGACTGGCAAAATTTTGATACAGCAACACCTATTGCTGGTGGCATGCATTGCAGATTGCTAAGCACTTGTCTTGGCATAGGCATACAGTGTCGCTTGGCATGTCAGTTATCAAGTTACGCAAGATCTCACGAAAGTGATCTTATTTTTGAATGTCATCGAGAGTACCGTCCCTGGTCTCACAAGCCACCGTCGTCACCACCCTATGGCAGCGTGCGTACATACAGTCACCGCCTATCATGGCAAGCTGCGCCCTTTCCAGCATAAAAGAAGGGGGAAAAAAAGGCAGTGAAAGCGTAAGCACTGAAAGCGTAAGAGTGAACTTTGCCTCTCGTGTCTGTGAGAGCTGCCCCAGTCATAGTGGTTATGGGGCTGCACTACCGAGCTCGGATATAACAAAGCAAATATGTAATTTTTCTTGCGAGTATCAGTTTCCAACGAATGTCAAATATAGGGTATTTTGATATCAGAATGGTACTTAGTTTCAACCAATTTTACCCGTAATTTACCAGGACAGCCAGAGTTAAACCATCTGCACTCAAAGAAAAGGTAAAGGTACAGGTGCTGTAAATAAAGAATCCCCTCTGCCCCCCGCCTCCCCAATTTAATCTAACTGACCGGTATGAATACCTTCCGTTCATGTGACTTGCAGGCAAAGAAGAGGTGAAGAACCTGGTCGTTTTCGACTTCCCGGCATCGCCGCGCGAGTTCTCCCAGCTGCTGCGGCAGACGGCACCAACCCTGAAGGTGACCAAGGTGTACACCTACCTGACCAGCGCCCAGGGTCGCCATGCCCCGGGTCTCGCCGACCTGCTCAGGAGTGCAGAGCTGGAGCCAAACGAGAAGCTTGTCTCGCTGGAGGAGTGGGCAAAGTCTGCCGCCGAAGGAAAAGGTAGGTGGACACCTGCCAACTTTTACGGCTTTATTGTGGGGTGCCCGAGCTTTAGAGCTTGCATTATTGTCGTATTGACACGAACGACGTGGCTGCCAACTCCCCCATGTGAATTTGAGCTGGTTCTACGGCTTTACCATTGTTTTAGGTTTCGTGAAGAATAAAGTTTTAACAGAATTAAAGGCACAGAACTCCAGCCAAAACTTTTCTTTAAGAACCCGACGTTTTGGATTCGGACTTGCTCTTTCTGGAGTGAGATGGCAAGAGGCGCAGATTCGTGGTGATGAGACACATGCACGGAGACCTTGAGCGATTCTTGGGAAGTAGACAGCAGGGAGTGTTTGCAACATGCAATTGTTGTTTCCCAGCATTTTGTAAATGTTCCAAGGCTCCAAACAAAAGTGTCTCTGGTGGTTGCTTTCCAAGACAGTGGTGCCATTGGGGCTTTCGCAGTGTTCTGCCGAATGAAAACTAGAGAAAGGAAACGAACTCCAGAAGCAGCCCCCCCCCCCCCCCTTTTTTTTTTGTCTTGTTGCATTCAAAAGGGCCGGGATACATCAATCTCTCATCGGCATGCAGCAGCCATTGCAATGGCACTTAAACAGTGGTCTCACCCTCTGCGTTGCTGAGCCCAAGCTGCTAATTTTATGCGAATTAAGGCAATGACATCATGATCTATGCCTACTAGGTTAGGTTTTGCTAATTAGTTTCTTGAGTGAGTTAGGTTAGATGGACAGAAAGGCTGGGCATCCAGCTCTCTCGAACTTCAGTGCTTTAAAACATGGCTTTGGAAAAACCCATTTCACAGAGTGGCGTTCGAAACCCCTTGTCAAAGGCAGTGCCTTGCAGTGTATCGTTCTAAGGATTTCGCCGCGCATCTGGTAATTTCCTCCAGCCACAGCAGGCATCAAGGGAACAGACTGGAACAAGCGTGCCTACCACCGCTTGGCTGCCAAGTACAAACGTCGAGGCACGAAAGTCATGCAAGCTCGTATTCACAAAATGGTGGTGGCGGTCTGATAATGCGTTGTAATCCTGAACTGGTGGCTCCTTTCCCTAACAAGAGGGGTCCAGTCTTCGAGGAGACACTTAAGTTGTAATAAGGCAGATAGAGCAGCAACAGTTTACTTTTATCGGAAAAAATAAAGGGGCCTGGTACCAATCGTCAGGCAGGCAAGTTGTCTGTGCAAACATTGTCTGCGCACCTTTGTGTTGTGGCTGTAATTAATGGCAGGCTAGTGTATAGGGGTGTTTCGTTTTGCAGTATCTTCGGCTGGTCGTTACTAAGCACTCTGACACATGACTCCATCCCCGGCTGGTTCAAATGGAGCGCTCGAAACATGTTCATCTGTTTCCATTCGTGCGATCGGATCCAGTCGAGAGATCTCACTGAGCTCCGATTGTGTGACGCCCGCCATTTCCGCTCGTTGAAGGGCCAAAGCAGAAGTCGCCATTTTTCTCGGGCCTGTTTTGCAATTGCATAATAGCGGAACTTGCCCACGGATCCGTTTCCGTCGCCCTAGGCTTGCTTGGCCGAGGCCCTCTTTGACTCGGATGGAGAGTGGCTCCAGATCTGCCTGCTCCGATGCAGAGCCTTGGAGTGAACAGCCGAAGATACCATTAGAGTGCACCGTACTGCGCCGCCTTCCCGCAAGTTCTGCTGAAAACGTGCGTTCCTGCTAAGATGTACGGTAGCAGCCTTGTAGCTGATGGAAACATGTGACGGGAAGGCATGCGGGCAAACACAGGTAGAAGTAAAGTGACAAAGACATCACAAACATCAGCTGTCAAGTAAAGGCAAGACAGTAGCAGAAAAGAAGAAAATAAACTTATCTGTGCTTGGTCAAGTGACTAAAAATCAGCTGACAGCTTCGCGCTGCCTTGCCTTGAGTATGTGCAGAAGTTTTGTATTCTGTTCCATGACTGTGCGGCCTTTGAGGTAACAGTCAGCATTGTACTTGCCCTTGTCATTGCACTTGTGTCCACATTTTGCACGTCTGCTTTTCCTTATGCCATGGATCCCTTTCAGCTTGGTGAACTTTCAGCCGTTCCAAGCGAAGCGGGCACTGCCACTGTCATTATTGCTTTCAACTGAACTATCCCAATTGCTTTTTCTGCTTCGACTATTCAAGATACATTGCTGTGCTACTCTTTACAGATGTCCAAATCTGAATACAGCCCCTGTAGGAAAAGATATATGCATGCAAGTGTGTGTGTGCATGTATGTGTGTTGAGGAAAATTGGAAGCAATCACTTCACAAAACTTTGCTCGAACCAACATCTTAGTTGAACAGACAGGGACAGGCAAAAAGAAAAGTCTGTATTGATGTTTCACTTGACTGAACTTCCGCTCAAAGGAAAGACTTGGAAGTCGTTTGGAGTTCGTTGGAATGTTTTCACTCAAGCCTAGAGGTCCAGTTTGAAATCAAGTGGTATAGACAAAAGACATGTTTGACTGAGTAAGAAAAATGTTAGAGGTGCAGGGACAAAAAGGACAACAAAAAAAGGTGGAGCGCTGGGGAAAATAAACATTTTCTAATGTGAAATTGTGTCATTGCATGGCTTTGGTCAAATGGACAGATGCAGGCTATGCCACTTGAGGCAGAAAGTTGGGCTGGTATGAATTCAGGCAAAGACATGTCCAAGCGCTCTGGAACATGTCTTCGTCTAAATTCCAACCAGCCCAACTTTCTGCCTCAAGTGGCATAGCCGCTTTTTTTTTTTTTTTTTTTTTTTTTTGATGGTTGCATTGAAGGGTACAGCATTTCTCAAAGATTTGCAGCCCATTGAGCACATGATTGAGGCTTACTCTGGTTTTCATTAGTGGTTCTTCTTTAGCATCTCCCAATTTTCAAGCCTATGGCCACAGGTAAGCGGCTTCAGTCAAAGAGTGGGCCATACACTTTTGACAATGGCTGTATAAATGTTACTTCATGTTTGCTTAAAGGGGTGACTCTACAATAATTGTGTAGGCTCCTGTTCTGCTTGCAATGTTTTCAAGCGAGTGTCCACTCTCGAGGCTGCACACTTAAATAGAGAGATATAGATCAGAACGAATTAGGCCACACCATTGTGACGTCACTGCGGGCACTTGCCTTTGTTTTTTTTTTTTTTTTTTTTTTGTGCTTGTCGCTCTTCATTCATCCACAGCCAAGTCAACTTCCGCTGTGAGGAGAAACATCTCAATAGTGGAAAGTGCTCGTCATAGCAGCTCCCAATCTGCACAAAAGCTGGCTCTCTCACGTTTAGTTTTTATAGATGTATGAGTCGGGCATTTTTCCTGCCACTTTTTGACCATAGGGCTAAAAGAAACCTTTCATTCGTGTTGGGGTGAATGTTTAACGAGGAGCTTCTCTTAAGTGTGCATGAGAAGTTATGCTGCATAGACCTAACAATGCACGCCTGAAGAAGTGCGTTCACACACGCAAGAAGTGGCCCGTCATTGTTTGTGTGTATGTGGAATTGTTTATTCGTTTGTGTCGTTCTAGAGCATCGCGACCGAAAAAGTGGTCGTCACGCAGCCCTTTCACCAAACGCTTACGCACCACCGCGCCACCTTTTCTGCCGCAGGTCCCCCGTTGCCGACGGGCAAGGAGGGCGGCGGCGACGACGAGGACAAGGACGAAGACGAGTCGGACAGCTCGTCGGACGACGACCGGCGGCACGGCCGCGGTGGCAGCAGCCACCGGGACCGCGACCGGGACCGCGGCGGCGACCGCGGGGGCGACCGCGACCGGGAACGCAAGCGGTCGTACTCGCGCAGCCGGTCCCGTAGCCGCTCGTCGGACGAAGACTACCGGAGCTCCTCGAAGCGCAGCCGGCGCAGCGGCGGCGGGAGCCGCTGGGGCGACGACGATCGCGACCGGGGCGACCGAGGCCACCGGCGCGGCGGCCGCGGAGGGGGCGGCTTCAGGGGTCGCGGCGGAGGAGGGTTCCGGGACGACTACGGCGGAGGCCGAGGGGGCGGGCGCGGTTTCGGCCGCGGGGGCCGCGGAGGCTTCGGCGACCGCGGAGGGGGCAGGGGAGGCTACGGCGACCGCGGGGGTGGGCGTGGCGGCTACGGCGACCGTGGAGGCGGCCGGGGCGGCGGCGGCTACGGTGACCGCGGTGGAGGTCGCGGTGGCTACGGAGACAGGGGCGGCCGGAGTAGTTACGGAGACAGGGATAGGGACAGGGGTGGTGACGACTACGAGGGAGGAGGTGGCCGCGGCGGCGGCAGGGGTGGCCGTGGTGGTTACGGATACGGTGACCGGGGAGGCGGACGAGGCAGTTACGGGGACCGAGGAGGCAGGGGAGGCTACAGGGACAGGGGCAGCGACGACGAGCAAGGAGGAGGTGGCGGTGGTGGTTCGCGGGGCTACGGCGGCGGCGGCTACGGCGAGCGTAGCAACGGCGGCGGTGGTGGGCGTTGGGATGACCGTGAAAGCGAAGGTGGTGGCGGCAGGGGAGGCGGCCGCGATGGCGGATACGGCGGCAGGGGCGGTGGCCGCGACAGCGGATACGGTGGCAGGGGCGGTGGCCGCGACAGCGGATATGGCGGCAGGAGCAGCGGCTTCGACGACCAGCGCGGTGGGGACGGCTACGAACAGCAGGGGGGCGGCGGTGGCGGAAGAGGGGGCGGCGGCTACGGTGGGTCAGGAGGTTACGGCCAGTCCGGAGGCGCCGGCCAAAGCCAAGGAGGCGGCGGCGGCTACGGAGACTGGAGCGCCCAGCAGCAGTCACAAGGCGGAGCCGCCTCGTCGCCCACAGGTTTGCAGCAGACCCTTCAGCAGATGGCTGCTGGCTCGCAAAACACGGGGTACTTTACCAGGCAACCGCGTACAGGTGATGGCGGTGCTGGGCCAAAGTCTCAAGGTGGTGGCGGCAGCGGCGGTTCGTCGCGGTTTGGACCTGGCGGCGGCGGGTCCGGAAGCCTGCAGCAACAGCAGTCGGGTCCTCAGGGAGCCACTGCAGGCGCCTACGGCGCGTACATGCAGAATGCATACGGTCAGCAGCGGCAAGACTCTCAGCAGCAGCAGCAACAGCAGAAAGGTGGTGGCGGTGGCGGGTACCCAGCAGCCTTTGCACAGCAGCAGGCGCAGTACATGGCCCAGCAAGGTGGCTATTCTACAGCCGCTGGCCAGCAGCAACAGGCCGGCTATGGAGGAAGTGCCAGCAGCCAAGCCTACAGCACCACTTACCCGACCACCGCCTATCAGACGGCCGCCGCACAGCAGAAGCAAGGAGCAGCAGCTGGGCCAGGTGGTGGTGGTGCAGCCGCCTACCAGACGGCGCAGCAGCAGCAGTCACAGTACAACAGCTACAGCACCCAGTTTGCAGGCAACGCAGCTGCCGGAGGCCAATTCTACCGTTCAGGGAACCAGTAGAGAGGGAAATCAGAAAGCTCTACAACTACCACCACCACCAACCACCACAGCCATCGTTACCATCACGAGCCCTCACTACACACATTATTCATGGAGGGTTGTCGACAGATTTCACATCACTATATCTTTTTTGTTTTGTTTTTTCTCTCTCTCTCTCCCTCCCCCTTTTCATATGTTCCTCCTCATGCCAATGTTATAGATGCCCATATGAATGAGTTGTGGTCTTGAAGCAAAACCGGCTCCGTCTTTGTGTGTAGCTTTGTGGGGAAGCTGAAGAAGACAAAGAAAAGACTTAAACATTTTTTTCTCATGATTTTATGTCTCGTTTTTATATGCAAGCGCCTCAATGTGTGTCACCTTTTGTCGTCCCTCGCCATCGGAACGGACGCCTGCTGGTGGCTGTTGCCTACCCACTTTATGGGGCTGTTGTTGGTCTAGGTTACCATCACACATTTTGTTGTTTTCAATTGTCTTTTTTGTTTTTTCCCAGATTTTCCACTTTGTTCGATGAGTCAGTTTTCTCCATTTCCTTACCCGCCTCTGCCTGCCTGCGCGACGATCCTTGCATGTCTTCTGCCGCCATCACCACCACTGTGTGGTGCTGGATGTGGCCCACCCTTGGCGTCTCTTGTTGGCAGGGTGTAAACGGTTTCATGCCGTGGAGTTCGCACCTTCGGAAGGGCCCAGCAACTCTTTTCTGCCCGTTTGACGAGCTCCTACCTGTTGTTCTGTGTACATACCCGGCTCACCAATTTTCATCAGACGCCGTCATTGGCCACCATTGTTCTCATTGTGGGGCGTAACGGAGAAGTGTGCAGTCTTCGTGTGCCAGCCAGAGTGTTGACATGGCTCATGCACTTTTATTTTTTTGGTTTGCTTGTTGGGTCATGGAATTCGGTGTTTCTTGATCATTCTCTTTGTTGTTTAGACTTGTTTGGCATGAATAAGTTGTAGAATGTCTTTTTTTTTTGCATTGTTTACTGATAAGAGCCTTACATGTCCATTGCGGATGAGAGGCTGCATTGCAGAAGAGGTGGGAGTGATTTGGATCGAATTTTGTAGGCGCATGTATGCTACGTGCACGTGCGTGTGTGCACGTCGATGGGTTTTTTTTTTTCTGAACTTGGAATAAATGACTCGCGATGTCACCATTCCATACACATGCGTTATTATCGCCTCCTCTCCCTTCATTGTCGGCGTCTGTCGGTCGTAGCAAAATGCAAGTTGGAGACAAGACGGCGGATTTGTATGCTGAGCAATTGCTGAAGTTCAACTGTGAATAAAGACACTGCTCATCGAAATTTCTTTTTGGGTCTGAATATTTTGTTGAGTCATCAACCAATCGCATAGAGGGAAGTGACGTCGCCGAGTGCTAGAGGGCATGTTGCGGCCGGCTCTTTTTCTCTAGCACTCGGTGAGGTACGATGTAATTAGGTGGATTATGCATGTCTATAGCGTAATGCAAAAAGATTTGTGTGTTTGTGAAGGAGCCTTGGATGATGATGCTCTTCATGCCTCACTGTATGGGCTTTCTGCAATGAAGTTTGCCTGTACATGTCGCGCCACCTAGCAGCAGCGGTGAGCAACCGCGGGCTCGCCGTCATTTCACCGTTGTCCGTGGTGCGTTCATGCCCGCCTGAAGGCCTGCTTTTCCAATTTTCCAATGGATTCATCGCGACCTCTTGGCAGCTCCTTCGTGAGAAGTGCGAACAAAAAGAACAAGCGCAGATACTTCTGCGTTAAAGATTGTAATAACCGCGAAGGGGATGTCTGCATCAAATCGTACCGCTTCCCTTCGAAACCGGGGGAAGCAACCCGGCAGCTGAAGTGGATCCAGTGGCGTAGCAACGGGGGGCCGGGGGCCCCGGGTGCAAGGGGCCATTGAGGGGGGGGTTGTCATATACGTCTGAAGACACCCCTCTTTCCGCCGGCTGCACCCGGGGAGGGGGTGACAGAAGACCTATGGGCCCCGGGTGCCAGACGACCTAGCTACGCCACTGAGTGGATCGCCGCGGTTCGTGTCGGTCTTGCAAATTTCTGTTGAACTAAGACGTAAATGCAAAAACAAGAAAACAACCAGCAGCGGCATCCGTAATAGCAATACAGCGTCAACTGCATAAAAACGCGTGAACTGATTCCCGCTCTTGTAAATTAGTTTTGGTAGTTAAGCTCGTCTTATTCCAAAACGCGCTCTCGTTACGTGTCAAATCTAGCTTCGTAAGCGCTCCGTGCTGGAGCTTTGTGTGAATACGTGTGAATAAGGCTGACACCGGGCTCCATTGCGTACGTCCGGCACTGCGGCGCCGAGCAGTAGCCTACCATGCTGCACGCCTCCAAAGGCAGCCACTGCCTATTATAGTAGTTTCAGATGTCAAGTTGACACCCAAGGCGGTAAAGCCTCACCACTTAATCAGAACCTTGGCGCAGTTGGGACATTAAACTTTCGTTTTCAGCTCGCTTCGGTGCTCCCGAAGCAGCCGACGCGGCCGCTGTGTCCACGTGATCCCTCACGTCACGTCACGCCGACGGTGGCGCCAGCTTATCCAGTGGTGGATCTCGCCGCCAATACAGTCATTCCCATGACTGCACGGCGCCCCTTAAGAAACTCCCAGAGACGGTGGCGCCAGATTTCCCTCTAGGTGTTATAGTGCGAAACTCTATGGCTATCGGGGGAATGCACCGGGCTATGGTGTATGCGTGCATTTAAGATATTGAAGCTTTATGTTATTATTTGAACGTGACAAAAAGCATGTTTCTTGCATGTTTCTTTTGGAGACTAGAAGACCGAACCTTAACACGCGGCCGGCTATGGCTGTTGCGCGTGGGGCCGAAAAAAGACCGGCGCGGGTGTGACATCCTCGGGACATTCGTGAAAGTAAACTCAAAAGAGACCGTCCATCTGAGAAGCTGATGCACAGTTATCTGGCACGCCTTCTCCTGATGCACGCTCGCTGAAAATATTTCGCGTGCTAGCTGCCGATTTCACGTCCTGGCGACGTCCGTGATTGCGGTCTCCGTCAGGAGGTGGAACGTGTGGAAGGTCTTTTACAGCAATGCTGTTAGTCAGCGAAAAAAAAAAAGAGGAAAAAGAAAAAGAACGCATATCTTCTTTGGTATGCGGCACCAACACACAGCTCATTGTTCATTTAAAGAAAAGCGCAAAACGAGCGTCAGAACCGCTTGATGGATGATTAGGCGCCTGTGAACGATGCGAGGCTCGTTCCTTCTACCCGCGTGTGTTGCCCGGTAAAGATCGCGGTTACATAAGCTGCTCCGGTGGGAAAGGGTCAACAGCAGCGCATCAATCAGTGAGTGACGTCACCAAACTTCATACATAAAAGGGAGGCCTGTCTGGCAACTCAGTTCATCGCAAGACCGCTATGGATAGACCACGCAACGACTCCCGACGAGCAGCGTGAATAGGATGAGCGTCGAAGAGGGCAAAATCGTAATGCTCAACAACGTGCTAAGACTAGGCTGAAGAATAAAGCATATCGTATCCCGATCGAGGGCATTTGAGTGGTTTTCTGACAGCTTCGCTGGCAACCCACTTTCGCAGGGTCGGGATGGCGAGTCAATTTTTTATGAGGTCTAGGTTAGTGCACTATACATAGTATGCACGTACGTCATTCAAGGATACTCCGCGACTTCCGGTTTACGGTGGCGCCATCGCCTGTTGATAAAGTTCCCCAAGATGGAGGAAGGTAGCGGAAGCAGACGACAGCAGCGGATGTGACGTCACGTGCACACTATGTATACCTGGGGATCTTTAACATGCACCAAAATCGAAGTATACACACGAGCTTTTTCTCTTTTTTTTTTTTTATTTCGCTCCCATTGTAAAAAGAGCAGAATAACGTGCATTGCTTGCATTTCTCCGCTGTCCTGTCAATCCTAGCTGCGAAGTGATGCGATATGTACGTACGTATACGCCGATCAGCTATCTGATTCGTCCTCGATCACTTGCGTCTGTCGTGTGAATCCGGGTGGACGTTCCTATTATCTCCTCCGAAGTAGTCTTCCTTCTGTATCACTGCAGGCAGAGTAATAACGTTAGGTTATATATGCCGGCCTTTATGCGCTGCCGCCGTGAGCGAAAGGCGGCATTCAGTTATTTGTGCGTATCGAGTGATGGTAAATCTGGGTATCGCACATTGCTGCTTGGAAAACGCTACGTCAATTCCGCGCGTTGGCGATTTCACGCTTTGACGACTGTGCGGAACCCCTTTGAATTGAACAGCTACAGACTTCCGTATGACCTCGCAAGCACACAAGCTATAGTAGGATTCAACTTAAAAAAAAAAACAGAATTTGGCAACCAAGGCACACGGACCGCGCGGGGTTGTTACTCCACCAGCCAATCACAGACGCAAACAAAATCGTCGTCATGCGACCATTTCAAAATGGCGTCGCATTTGATACCTCCAGAGCGTCTGCTGTTCTTGAAGAGTCTTCACCGGCGGAAGCGATGAGGTGCGCAACAGCCACGGGCAAAGTGTATGGAGGCTAAGCATTTCACTCTTCAAAAGTCCGCAGTGCAGTCAATTTCACTGCTGATCCCGTTTTACCCGTGACACTTCACTTCCAACTGAAGTGAAACTTGACAATAAATAGTTGCAGCGAAGCAAGCGTTTTATTTCACTTCCATAAACTATAATAGACAAATGAAAACGTACAACACTACGCGCTTATTATTTTATTTTTGTCGTTACTGCCTTATTTAGGTAACAGGGAATGTTTGAAGTAGGAACTATTTGCAGTGTCGCGGAGGAACAGCGGCTGGCGGCTATGAGGGCGTGGGCGGAGCTTCACTGCAGACTTGTGTTGTATCCGACTGTAGGATGCACACCCAGACATGCTCGTCTGCAGAGGCAACGGACGCGGTCGACGCTCAAGCGCAGACACAAAACTGTGTCGTCTGGTGTGACCGCGCATGTGCAGACGGGCACGAACGCAGAACGCGCGGTTTGTCGCGTTGCAGACGATGTCTGACCGTCGTTTTGCGCGATGGCCGTTTGTTTACCGGAGCAAGGTCACATGACTCGGTGCCGAACGGAATGCGTCGTCGCTCATTTTTCACGCGGCAGCGCCTCTGGCGCTCTATTCTTTGGGTTGTGTTTTGACAGTTCGACTACCGGCTCACACTGGAGTCGCAAAGCGCGTCGACACCGCGTAGCACCTGTACCGAGCAACCCTGCCGGCGTCTAGGCACGTGACCTCGCCACCGTTAACTGCACTATACGGGGTGCTCGCGTGAGCCCGAGTCCCGCTCAGAAATTTCAACAGCCAAAGGGGATATTTTTGCTTTTTCGTTAGTCATTTGTCTCGTTCGCGCAGCGCACCATTTTGCGCGCTGTGCACAAGGAAACATGACTATCGGTATAATTCAGTGCTACACGAATACTTAGACAGAACAAGCGGATCGCAGAGCGTGATCACGCGCTGGAAGACGGTAGAAAATGGCATAGTTTGGGTACCTGCGCACGTGACCGCACGACCGTGGGAACAAGCAGACGAAGCGGAAGTACATCTCTTGCTTTGGTGCGAAGTAAAAAAAAAAACCAAAAAAAACACGCAGACATTCCGTTTGCGTTTTATTTTTTCTCTAAACTTCAATTCGTCAAGCCAAGCAAGAGATCGCACAGATAACAGATGTTGTCTTGAACAATTCTGGAAGTCACGTGTCACCACGAGCGAAGTCACACTGCGCACACGATTACGTAGGCGCAGGGGCACGATTACGTCACCGCCCGGCTTGGAGCGCGGCGGCCGCGAGGGAAGAGGGAAACGGCGTTCAGATCGAAATTTAAGATCTTTCCGCGGCGCGTAGCGATGTAATACTTTGCAGACACGGTTGTTATCGCGCAATCTATGTTCTGCGCTTGTCAGCTCAAAATGGCGAGACCTGGTGAGGGGCCCTTTAACCTTCTATGAAGTATAATTATATACGCGCGCAGTACATAGGGTTACCATAACGGTCACGGAGCATTCATCACACTCTAATTATTCTCGTCACCGTGCATC
Organism: Dermacentor variabilis; assembly: GCF_050947875.1. Taxonomy (NCBI): domain Eukaryota; kingdom Metazoa; phylum Arthropoda; class Arachnida; order Ixodida; family Ixodidae; genus Dermacentor; species Dermacentor variabilis. Next base: position 39,244,590 of record NC_134575.1, on the reverse strand, counting down.
ACCTTCTATTGCTCTGTCGTCCCCTTTCTCGCACTTCTCCGGCGCTGAGTAGAAGAGAGAGAGAGAGAGAGTGATTGTGAAGAGGAAGAGGCGGAGTAGCAGGTCAGAGCGCGTGAGCCCAGGCCCTGCCTATCCGCCTGTGTACAAATGAAGTCCCTCTTCCTTCCTCACTCTGGAGGGCACACTGGAGCTGCGATCAGTGTGTAGACACGGTATAGAGGAAGACGTCAAGAAAGTTGGCATCCAAGTTAAGGGTGATTGAAAGTGGAAAATAGAAAACCTGGGGTGGTATTCTGTAAGAGTCCATCTAATGGACTGTCCATTCCGGCCGCTGCTGATTGGACGCAGCTATACGAGAGAGGAGGATACGAGCTGCTCTAGCCAATCAGCAGCGGCTGAAATGGACAGTCCACTAGGTGGACTCTTACAGAATACCTCCCCCGCCCCGCAGGATTCATGAACAAATTAGGTGAGAGGAATAGAGACCGTAAATTGAATGCAAAGGATGGTAACAAAAAAAAAATACAGCTGATCCAACGGCTCGGAATCTACAATGCGTATACAGCGAACCTTTACAAGTGTGAGTGCATGAATTCGAAGCACAACTTCCGTTCGCTTCGCGGACAACTTTCTGTGGCTATGAAGGGAAAGCTACGGGCGCGTGACTGCTGCAAATGCGTTACGGCGCCAGGTAGTCCGCCAGCGTTTGACGGTGCTTTTGGTTGCTCGGAAACAAACGCTGAATCGGCGCAGTGTGGGGCGGTTTCGCGTTTGCCCAGACGCCGAAGGGAAAAGCCGCGAAATAAGTAAACCTTTACATTCAGTGGTGTGTTTTATACCATTTAACTATTGCTAATAGGGCGTTTACGTTTTGTTTTCCCCAGCTCAAACTAACATGGAGGAAAACACGGGACTATTATTAGAAACGCTCTCACTCGTGCGCGCTTTGCCTCCCTCCGTAGCTTTCCCTTCATTGCCACAGAAAGTTGTCCGCGAGTATAGCGCGCGCGCACACACACACACACACACACACACACACACACACACACACACACACACACACACACACACACACACACACACACACACACACACACACACACACACACACACACACACACACACACACACACTGAGCCTTTTGTTGAACAGAGCTGCTGACTACTAGCGAGCACGACGGAGGCATTGAATGCGTTTGGCTTCATAAGCAGCATACGCACACGTGCGTGTGCAGTTCGAATCCATTCCATCCGCAAGAAGCGTTTGCTTCGTTATTACCGTGCAGCCCCGGATACGCGAAGGCGAACTTTCTGGTTCTTTTCTGTCCTTGACCCCGCACAGCCGGCGACGCCGCTGGTGCCCCGCTGGTCTCGGATGCGCGGAGGTGAGCGCCATCTGGTGGTGGTGCAGGGAACGCAGGGCCGCGCGTGCTTTGCTGTGATTGGTTGGCCTTTTCGGCAAAAGGACAGCCAGGCCGAAGCCGCGGTGACGGAATCCGGCGAGGTACACAAAGTTTCGCTTTTAAAATACCAGAGAGATTTACACATAATTCAAGAAAGAAATCAGGAGGCGAAGATATGTCTGATAACGCAAATGGCAGTGCCTTTTTGCTATTTGAGGCCCGAGCTGTACTGCCTATCAGTGGTGACCAATGGCCGACGGCGCGCACTATACCTTCCGTTTATGCCACGGGCATGCGCTCCGCTGTTCGTCCATGCCTCGACCCTCTCCGCACAAGACACCCCCATCACCATAGTGACAGACTCGCAGGCTGCCTGCCGGGCCTTCGCGCAAGGACTCGTGACTGCACACACACATCGAATTCTCTCCTCTGTCCCCCTCCCACGTTACACAGGGTGCTTATCGTCTGGACTCCTGGACACGCCTCTCTGCATGGTAATGAACGCGTTAATGCGGTAGCCCGAGGTCTGACTGGCCGGGCACCATCGGAAGAGCTGTCCAACCCACACGACGCACCGCCACAGCCCCTACAGTACACTGAGACGCTCGAGTACTACCGACAAAGTCGCCATAACTATCCCCCTCCTCATCCTTCGCTTAATAGAGCAGATGCCGCTGTCTGGCGGCAACTGCAGACCAATTCATTTCCTTGTCTCCACATGCTACATATCTTTCATCCCACCCTGTACCCTTCCTATTGTCCCCACTGTGGGGCCAAACCCACGGCGTATCACTCCATATGGGAATGCCCTAACCCTTCAGGTGTTCCTCCTATACCCAACCCTACCCTTTTCTCTTGGGAGTCTGCGCTGCTCAGCACAAGCCAGCAGGAACAGCAACGGCTGATCCAGCGGGCTCGCGAAGTCGCGCATGGCAATGGAGCCCTGGACTGAGGGCCCCACTCATCGAGGAAATTTTCTACTCGCTTTACGAAATAAATGTTTACTCTCTCTTGCCAGGTGACGTAGCTTAGCTGCTCACTCACTCGCTCCAATCAATCAATCAATCAATCAATCAATCAATCAATCAATCAATCAATCAATCAATCAATCAATCAATCAATCAATCAATCAATCAATCAATCAATTCTTCAAGTTCACAGGAGCGACCCTTCCGTCCTGCGTTATTTTCGCATCTATCCATCCATCCAGTCATTCATCTATCCACCCATCCACTTATCCATGAGTCTGCGAAATATGTACGCGTGGAGATTGTCTACGTTCAATTTTGTCAGGGTGTATCCAGCAAAGTATGACGGCGAGGCTCACTACATAAAAGTCAGTCTAGACAGCCTACATAAAGCATAGCTACAATTAGACCAAGTACACAAACCTGTTAACGAGCTTTTGTCTACAGCCATGTAAAGGGTAGCTACCAGTCTACTGGATGTATGGATGGATGTTATGAGCGATCCCCTTTGGAACGGGGCGGTGGGTTGCGCCACCAACCTCTTTCTAGTATATTGCCTAATGTCCTACCCCAAGTTCAAAAAAGAAAAGAAGAAAAGGAAACCACTGCGAACTTCCACAACCACATTTTCTGCCCCCTTATTGCGAACTTTGCTTTTGTACGTCTCCGTCTTTTGTCGCTTCTCTACTTTTCTTTAACCAATCTTCCAATCGCCTCTTACTAATCTCTACTGCGGAAATGTTTACTTTTCCCCTGCTCTCGCTTAACCCAAGGGCTTCAAGGAGGCCAGTGGTGCCTAAATCGACCGCTGGACAGATGTCTTCACATTCTAATAAAACATGCTTCATCGTTTCCCTAGCTTTACCGCAGTAAGCACATGCTTCTTCCTTCTTATATCTGGCTTTATAGGTGCCTGTTCTAAGGCATCCCGTTCTCGCTTCGAAAAGGGTAGCTACTACTGAGCCGAAGGAACAGCGCCTTCCTTGGCAGCTACCAGGCATCTCACAACGTGGCCTCCGAGATGGCCTCCGAAAGACGGCGTGCGTTGCCCAATCTCGGAGGCCACACTCACAACACTGGCCTGTTGAGGAGCACCGCCAGTGGCTTCTGCAGGCGTCGCACCTGGATGGTGCACGAAATGAGACCGTTGGGAAACCACCGGCATCCGTCCATGGGCGCGCAGTGAGATATGAGATTGACATCAGCGTGACATTCACCGTGCGTTCCCCTCAGAGCAGTGCATACAAACAGGAACTTACAGGAGTCCCTATATATAGTAATGCCGAGCCGAGCGCTTCGCCTCTCTTCCCCAACACGGCGCCCAAAGTCGGAGGCTTGAAATGCCCTCGCAATTCAAGGCATATTACCACAGCAAAGCAGTCGTTGATACCGTCGTGCTACTCCCAGTCCAGTGAAGACGTGGCAGAGCATGCGCGCCGGCTTGGTCGATTCCAGCAAATGTATAGCATCTCCGAGCACCTAATTGGCTGGGATTTTCGGTTTCACTCGAAAATCCCAGCCAATTGACATTCCTTAGCTCTGTAGAAAAGATCACGTGATTTAATATCCTAAACCGGCAATTTTCTTTTCCCCCTGTGCATATTGCAATTTCTTGCATATTTCAGTTGGACTTTACCTTTCACTGTTGTCATTTTTCTTATTTCTTGTTTAACTGTACTGTACAGGAATTTATTGGTGTCATGCATCATATTTATTCCTGCACTAATTAAGTGTCATTTTATAACATATCTTGTTTGTCTCTCCAAAAGCCACCAGTGCCCAACTATATTTAGTCTTTAACAAGTGTAAGATATGCTTTATCAAACGTTTATATATTTGTGCTTCGAACTAGGTTCCACCACTGAAACATTAAAATAGGCTCCTTCAGAAAATAGATAACTGTTTCAACCTTTTTAGAAGCGCCCGGTAAAATATTTGATTAATCAATTTATCGGTGAAAACCCATGCATCGAAATGAATTTATGGATTAAAGGCCCAAATGATGAATTATTAATCGTTAGAATAAAATTGGTCTACCAAGACAGACCGACAAGACAGACAGACAAACAGACGAGAAAGAAAGACAGACAAGACAGACAGACAGATAAGAAAGATAAACAGACGATACAGACAGACAGACAGACAGACAGACAGACAGACAGACAGACAGACAGACAGACAGACAGACAGACAGACAGACAGACAGACAGACAGACAGACAGATAAGAAAGATAAACAGACGAGAAAGAAGGACAGACAAGACAGAAACAGACAGAGAGACAATACAGACAGAAAGACAAGAAAGACCAACAGACGAGAAAGAAAAACAGACAAGACAGGCAATACAGAGAGACAGACAATACAGAGAGACAGACAAGAAAGACAAACAGACGAGACAGACAGACAGACAGACAGACAGACAGACAGACAGACAGACAGACAGACAGACAGACAGACAGACAGACAGACAGACAGACAGACAATACAGAGAGACAGACAAGAAATATAAACAGACAAGACAGAGACAGACGGACAGACAGCGAGGAACAGGCAGTAGCACTATTAAAATGGTTTGATCTGAGATCTCGCAGGCATGTTTCTACGTAGAAGAGCACACATTTTGTTGCAATTTGAACATTAAGGTTGCTGGCGTCTTTAAAGGTAACATATTTAACAGGGAGAGGCGGGCTAGTTGGTGGCCGATATTCGAATGCATCATTTAACCGCTCAAACGACAAAGGACAACGAAGGAAACACACAGGACAGGCGCGGAACTTCAACATTTGAAGTTGAAGTTCCGCGCCTGTCCTGTGTGTTTCCTTCTTTGTCCTTTGTCGTTTGAGCGGTTACATGATGCATTCGATACTCATAAAGGTGGCTGTGGTGGTTGTTACAGTTGAACTAGGGACGCGGTTTTACGGGACATTCGAAGCGAAAAAGTGCTGTTTCGATTCATTCTTTCTTTGCATTTGAACCGAAAATGTCCGGTGTATAGTTAACGGTATTGTTCGAAATAATTGCCTGCTGAAGTATTTTTAATAGACGATGCTTAGCAGATTGAAAATAATATATACAGGTTCCTATAGCGGATTTAGAAAAGTGTATAACAGCTGTGTCTTACCAGTATAGCGGATTTAGAAAAGTGTATAACAGCTGTGTCTTACCAGTACTCACGTACGGGGCAGAAACCTGGAGGCTTACAATAAGGGTTCTACTTAAAGTGAGGACGACACAACGAACTATGGAAAGAAGAATGATAGGTGTAACGTTAAGGGATAAGAAAAGAGCAGATTGGGTGAGGGAACAAACGCGAGTTAATGGCATCTTAGTTGAAATCAAGAAAAAGAAATTGGGGGGGGGGGGTCATGTGCAGGACATGTAATGAGGAGGGAAGGTAACCGATGGTTATTAAGGGTTACGAACTGGATTCCAAGGGAAGGGAAGCGTAGCAGGGGACGGCAGTAAGTTAGCTGGGTGGATGAGATTAAGAAGTTTGCAGGGACAACATGGCCACAATTAGTAAATGACCGGGGTAGTTGGAGAAGTATGGGAGAGGCCTTTGCCCTGCAGTGGGCGTAACCAGGCTGATGAGGGCGATGATAGCGGCTTTCGAATGCCTTTTTAACCGGAGTGCTTAAATAAAGAAAGCATCACCGTTTGTTAATGCAATTGACAGCTGTTTACGTGCTTAGAACTTAAAGCGTACATCCTATCCGCATGTATAAAGTCGGACAGATGGACCTCACACTTGTGAGCTGTATCCGTGTCGCTCGAGTAGAGTGACAAGTGGGTGGGGGCTACCTCGACACAAATCTTGGCCGCTCCCTTTCACACTCGTATTTCATTTTAGCGGATGTGCTGATCCTTGCGGGGCCTACAATCAGTGCTACAGTTCCTGGTTCACCTTAATGTTCCCTCCGTTGTAATCGTGCTCACTCACCTGCGTAGAATGAGAATGCTGGGTTTTTGCTGAGCAGCATAGTAAGCGAGTTACATATCTGCAGGGTGGGCGTGTGAGAACAGGTGCGTCAATGATAGATTACGAGGAGAGTCCCCTGAAGTGGAGGATAGATGTGGTGATCGAGAAGGTAAGCAACATTGTGTTTGTGTGCGTCAGTGTACGTGTTTGCTTGTTTGTGCGTGTTTGAGTATATGTGTTTGTGCGTGCGTGCGTGTTTGCTTGTACGTGTCTGTGTGTTTGTGTTTGTCAACTTGTGTCTGTCTGTATGTGCGTGTTGGTTTGTGTGTCTCGATGTGTTTGTTTGTGTGTGCGTCAATGTGTTTATCCCTGTGTTTGTTTTTGTGCGCGTGTGTGTGCGTGTGCGCGCGTTCGCCAGTTGGTCAGCGGTAGCGATCGAGCGGGCTTCTGAAAGAGATCGATCGAATGCATCGGCGTGCATGTTTGGGTGCGAGCGAGCGCAAATGCGCGCTTGTAAAGGAAAACGAACGTTTGCGTGAGAAACGGGAGTGTAGTAAGCAAGCGGCAAACTCCCTATATATCCTGTGTACAAACAGAGCGCATCCCTGCGACTGGCTCGACGGAAAAAAAAGCGAGAACATCCATCGCCGTTTAAACGGGCAGGCATTCCAGTCATTCGTTAAGCAAGCGAGCAAGCCACATGCCATAGCGAACGAGTAAACAAAACGAAACCGCGCAGACGCGCCATACGCGCGAAAAAGTCAGGCACAGAAAACAAATAACGCGTAGGTCTAGGTGAAGCATGAGGAGCAACAGCGGTTGCTGCGACCTCGCACCAATTTGTTTTTCCGGCGTCGTCTCACGGCGCCATGCACGATGCGAGAGCTTTGGTTTCTCTCTCTCTCTCTCTCTCTCTTTCCTTTTCGACCTCTGACGAGAAGCACGTGTCTGGCGCGATTTGTGTGTTGGTTTGCGCGTACGGCCGAGACGAGAGTCGAGAGGGTCGAAATCGCGTGCGACCGCCGCTCAGGCGACAGTTTGTAGTCGAGCTGCACACCGGCACCGCTGCAGGTACCACCTGTTGTTTGTTCGGCAGTGTGGCACATACGATCGCCCGCGCATGCGCGCACGCGCGCACACCCTCCAAAAGATTATACCCGGTCCGCCGTACAGTGCCTGAAGTGCGTTGCGCTATATATCTATATGCCATTGTGGTGTGTGTTACCTATTTCTGCATCCTGCACGGATGTTGCTTCATGACCAAGCGTCGGTTCCGCTGCGCACGGGATGATGACTGTGGACGCGATCATCGAGCAGGACGCTGTTGTCGCGGGAACGACGTGCAACGAATGATCTCTCTATCGGCGTATGCGGATTTCGACGTTCGTATCTGCGGATCGTCTGCTTCTGTCCGGTTCGTTTACCATCCGAAGAAGCACGTCCTGCAGCTCCGTCATATGCAAGTGGCCTGTCAAGAAAGCCGCTGACGACTGTCGCAAATATAACCGCCTCTGCTCTTGCACGTCTTCAAGACGCCGTCACTCGCTCCGCACAGTGCGTGTGCTTTGCGTGCGATAGTCTACCTGCGTATAGCTCCTGCTGTTGCTGCTGTCGTCTGCTCATGTCCCGTTCGTCTGCTGTCCGGGAAGCCCCTCTCGCAGTGCCGCCATACGCAATAGTTTGCTTGAAGAAAGTCGCAGACAACTTTCGTACCACCACATCTCCTCGTGGCCTATGGTAACGTCTTTCTGTAACTCTTGTCCTTTTTGAAGGCATCGTCGCGAGCTCTGCAGTGAATGCACCCTCTGTATCGTACTCCTGCCACGAAGGAATTTTTCCGGGATTTAGAGACAGGACAGTAACTGCTTTCAGACCAACGGCGCGAGGTTTTGGCATAGGGACGTTGGTGTCTTCTGTGGATGGTGACGTTAGAAAATGACAAGTGACACGCGCAGTTTTCGACGACACGAAACTGCTCGCAGCGGTGTGCTGCATACTGTTTGCCGTCTGTCCTGGAATGACAGGAAGTCATTGCCGTTTTCGCCTTTCCAGTTGTGCGTTTTTGGAGCGTCGTATAGGGAAGTTTTAGGCTATGGTTCCTTGTTATTGCGCCCCCTCCCCACCTCACATCAGCACTACATTCATTTCACAGCGTGATCGCGAAACCCCACTACACTAAATACCGTGTGTATATGTAATACCTGTAATTAAATTGTGATAATAAGCCTTAATTCAGGCGTACACGCAATGACCTTATACAGCCTGCCAGCGGCAACTCGGAGGTAGAGGCGTCTGCTCCAAAATCATCGGACGGTGTGACGCATGTAAATTGCCGCTGCGTCCGACACTTCTTCTTTTTTCACTTCTCTGTGCGAAGCAGGTATTTGTAATTTCAGCGAGTCGGCGCTGAATTATTTTCTTTGCGTACCTGGAAACTTCCGGTCGTTTCCTGTGAAGTTATTTCAGCATACGGCAAAACCCAGTCGCAAAAGCCATATATTTTGGCTTGCCACCTCAACGAGTCGCCGTCTGTTCCTCACGACCACCTGTTACAACTTTGTCGTCTGTTGTTTTCATGTGGACCTGCCTGACACGCACGTCGGTGCAACTCGGGAAGGGAGTTTTGAATCCAGATATTTTTCTAGTGTGTTTGTGCAATTTCTTTTCTATCGTTGCGCCTGTTTTACAGGCGAGTTGAGTTGGGACGCTGCGGAAACAGTTCAAAATACCGATGTGAAGCGCGAAGATGAGCGCGGCATTGTTCTCTGCCATCAGTACAGACGGATATCTCCCGTCCAACGTGTCTTGCGGCTCGGATAGATATATGTCTGCTGACACATTAAACCTTATCAGTTTCTATCTTGTCCAGGTGGCGCAGATTCGATAGTCGAAACGTTACACTTTGACAGCTCTGTTGGGCAGAGAACACGAAGGCGTCTTAAAGGATAACCGTCGATTCAATTAAACGGTTCTCTTTTCAACGTGTAGCTTGTTTTTGATAGCTGAGGTCTCCATTTCCCCCTCTTATTGCGTTCGTATAAGCTTGCTGCTGGTTTCTCTATAGCTCTTCGTATTCGGCAACTAGAAATATAATTTGTGTCAATTATTTATGCGATCTACCCACATTTGATGTAGATTAGAACACCTCCACAGCTCAAATCGTGCCGGGGAAAGCGATTCTCTTGTCCATTAATGTCGTACTTGAATTGGCATGTCTCCGCCTGACAAGACCACGCCTAAAACGTCGACCGACATCCAGAAAGTCAAACAAAAGAGTCGCTCCAGCGGTCATTGTCTCCAAACCACCCTCACAAAGACTGGAGTGACTGGAGTGAGTGACGGCGATACTGTGTCTTTGTTTGCGAAGCTCGAAACCTCTAAGCCTAAAAATGACTGAGCTTGCGCGTTCAAACGTGTATACACATGGCAATTGCAGACACTCCGGCTACGCGTTTTAGTCTCAGAGGGGAAGACGAATCGGCCGATCAACGTTGACGCCTGAGGCAGTTTAGGAAACCTCAAATTCGGGCGTTAGGGAGGCAGCAGTGATCACGACTCACGTGAAGCGTCAAGAAGCGTTCGCCGAACTCCATACGCTGCGTCCAGAGCTCGCCGTGCTGACCAATCGCTCGCGCTAGCCCCGTCCAATCACCGTTCTGCATCGTCGCAGAAGTGACACGCTGCCACGTTACTGGTCACTTTTCGACAGCGTGCGGTGACGTCACAGGAAACTTCCAACCAATCGGGCACGCGACCGGACCCGTTGTTACAGTGGCGCCCTATAGACGGACTTGCGCTGGATTTTTTCAATGCGACAAGCTGCGACCGCAGATTGACATCGTTACCCAACCGTTCTTGCTACACGTTTCTGTGCACAGGTGCTTCTACCGGCCCTTCAATTGTCAGTTACATACTCTCAGTGCAGTACGCCATTATCGCCGCTGGAATCGACCTCAGCGCCGTCCTGACGTCTGGTCGCCTATGCATTCTTAAACGCCTATGCATTCTTAAGAAGACGGTAAACCTGCGATTGCTGCACGAGTATCAGCGATACTCGAGGAGTTCGGACGAAGTCCTTCACCGCAAAGCGAGTACCAGTGCATTGGTGCGAAAAAAGAAAAAGAAAGAGAAAGAAAGACAAGCAAACAAACAAACAAGTCTAGGAGCACTCAACCAACTGAAATCTGTTACGTCTGCATGGAGCCGCTGAACAGACCTAAGCTTCAGAGCTATCTGCCAGAACCCTGCTGAGCACAGATGTCTGCTCTCCGTGTCAGGTGAACTGCCGCCGCAAACTATTATATGTCTGCACAAACAGGGACAAAAATGGTACCGGATACAACCTCCTCCTCCTCCTCCTCCTAACCTGCCTCGCTCTCGGGCGAGTTTGCATAACGCAAAGTGGGCACGTTGTCGCAATACTGCACCTCACGAATCCGCTCTGCCCCTCCCCCCAACCCCAACAACAACAACTTCGTCTGTCACGAAGTCACCAAATGTCCAACCCAGGCAACCATCGCCGCCAGCTGTTTTACCTGACGCAGTGACTAAAACGCTTGTCGTCTGCGCAGACGCAGCAGCGGCAGACGACGCACGAACGAACACACAAAAGAAGAGGCTTTGCATTCTGAGGTGAACGCCGTTATCGGGTGTCCCCCCTCCTCCACTTCTTATCTTCGTCCCTCTATAGTGCTCACTCTGCACTATCGATTTCTCAGTTGGGGGAAAGGATCCGGCAAAAAAAAACAAAAAAAAAAAAACAGCGAGCGATATATGGCAGTCAGCCGTTAGAGATCGCTTCGTGGTTCCGTGTGTGCGTCTGCTCGGCGAATTCGGTGACGACTACAACCAGCTGTTACACTAGCAGAAGTAATAACTCCAACTACACAAAAAAAAAGAGAGAGAGAGAGAGAGATACCGTCACTGCGCTCCTGTGCCGTACACGTGCGTGCGTATTACACTGTTGCGAGACTATGGTGCGGCGGGTAAATCCAAGCGCGGCGTCGTATGTAACCGTGAGCTCGACTTGTGCGAAGTTGTGAAGCATCCGTTCTCGGACCACCGACAGTAACCTCGTAAGGTTCCGTGGCCGCCTCGGCCATGAAAACTTGCATGCGGTGATGTGGTGAAAGCGAAATCCGCGATATAAACAAACACCGGAACTTTGACGTACTTTGTTAACTGAGTCAGCCAAGCTGTGTACGCCAGACTTCCGTTGTTGTCTGTCGTAAGGCCAGCAGACGACACAATCACCGCTACTGCGATGCCAAGCTGTGAGTATTGGTTGTGTACATATCGTGCGTACATATTTCTTTTCTTTTTTTCTTCAGCGGCGACTGTTCCGTACCTCGTTTGAGATAAAAGGACAGACTTTGCCGGATACAGTTCACAGCAGTGGCCGAACACGCTGGAGAAACTGCGGGATAAATGCAAATGAGCTTATTAATCGTAAATGACGTTAACTAGGGACCCCTTTAATTGCCAATTTTAGGGTGCGCGTTTTGCTTTGTTGCAAACAGGTTGCTGCGGCTAAAATTAACGTGGTCTGCCGCATGCCCGAAGCCAAGTTATATATAGAGATGCGCTGTATATGGACAGATCTGCGGATTAAATTAGCCTCTGACATCCGCCTCTGCTACGATTTTTTTCGGTCAGCAGAAACTTTCCTTTCGTCTCGAACCTCCAAATTTACTGTAGCAGGCGGAGAAAGTCGTCGTTCAATAACGAGAGCTATTTAAAAAGAAAAATTATTGACTTCTGATGTTGGGTGCGAAAAATCGAAGTGCGGAGGAAGAGGAGAAAATGGGCAAACGGTTATGTCCGACATGTGTCTCACTTATTTATTTATTTATTTATTTATTTATTTATTTATTTATTTATTACAGTGAAGCTGTTAGCCTCTAGTTTGTCGGAAGTTTTCGGTCTCTGCTCACCCAAAAAGAAACGGCAGCTGGTAAATGACTTTCTTTTTTTTTTACTTTCCGCGTAACAGAATTGCGTTTTCTCGTGTATTCGAATTACAGTCCCGATGCTATCACGTCTGCAGGTCGCGAGTAAGTCGTACTTTACACATTTTTCGGACGCATTCTTGCTTTGAGAAATGGAATTACTTCGACAGCGCCTTGCGCCAGGCAAAGGGCCCACCAGAGTGAAGATGTATGATGCACTCTAGCTCACTTACATGAGCATGCACGCGATGTCTCTGTCCTTGATGCCTGATTGCTCTGCTCGTCGCATCTGTCGCACAGCGTGTTCTGCGACCGTAATCGACATCAGTGCAAACACTGTTCAAAATTAAAAAAAAAAATCCTGCCCCCGTTTTACTCTCTGAAAGGGGGTGTACGGCGAAGCTGGCTGTGTTGCCGAGGTTATATACAATGTAACGTCGGCAACAGCTTCGCTGTACATCTATTTTCGCAAAGTAGAACGGAGGCGGGATTTTTTTTATTCTTATTTATTTATCATTGTCATAATTTTTTTTTAATTTGCGCTACTGAAATGTTGCACTGGCGTTGTGTCTGCACTCCGCTTCAGTGGGCACTGCGTCGAATCACTCTAGCATTTCAAAACGGAATGCATGGAAATAATAATAACAATTACGATATATATATATATATATATATATATATATATATATATATATATATATATATATATATATATATAAGCATGAGTATCTTTGGGAGCATGACAGTTGCATGCAATATTTGCACAGAGCTGGGGAACCAGAGAGTGAGAAACGCTTTATTTATGAAAAAGAAAATATATTCCATATTGCTGCTCTGATCAATTTCACCAGGTCGACTTAGTCTAATTATCATTATTATTATTATTATTATTATTATTATTATTATTATTATTATTATTATTATTATTATTATTATTATTATTATTATTATTATTATTATTATTATTATTATTATTATAGTTATTATTATTATTATTGTTGTTGTTGTTGTTGTTGTGACCTTTCCCGGCAGACCCACTTAACGTACATCTGTACTTGACTCGGGAGCGTTGCGTTTTTATTATTTAATATAAAATATTTTCTTGGGTTCTTTGTCAGTGCAGAATCGATGCCATTTCGACGAGTGTGTTTTGGAAAGCATCGCTCACAATTCTCCGTGTGGAGGACGGTGCGGATTTGTTTCCGTCTCGCCTTCTTCCTTTGATTCACTGTTTGCGGAAACAGCTGACTCGGGTCACATGTTTAAAATTCTTTTTTTATTTACAGGATACCTGCGTTGCCTCGAAGGCATTATCGCAGGGGCGGGGGAGAGGACAATTAGAAGAAATGATGTATTATATCGTTCACAGAAATAAGTACAGCATGTATAAATTAAGGTAACACGCACGGTGGGAGTACGCAATAAGCGAACGTTTTCAAACGTAACAGGAGATTAAAAACAAAATTAAGACAGTACCGCATTGTCACAAACGCAGACGGGAATAAAAATCGCCATTGTCGGATGTTTGAAACACGTTTGAAACACACGCAACTCCGATTTCGGACGTTCCAACACATCGCGCCTCGATCGCCCCGAAAACTTCCTATTTCATTGTGCCCCGTCGCGCAATATACAAGATGTGACACTGCTATAGGAGACGTGTTTGCATTCCCAAAATTTTTCAACGAACTCCCGGACGACGTATTCGCTGCGACCTCACGGCGCACCCTGTACCGAATATGTCAAATCGTCCGTCACTCGTGTGATGCTGCTTGTTTGTCGACTGCTATACATCGCTTGTGTGGGAATATCGTCGCGCTGTTTTCCGTTCGTTTATTTCGTTCACTAGGTAGCGACGAATGATTTCGATCTCGTCGAAGGTTCCTTACATTTTTATTCCTTATCTCTACTTTGTTACCACTTTAACTCCCCCTCCCCTCTCTCCCCAGTGTAGGGTAGCCAACCGGATCTTTTTCTCTGGTTAACCTCCCTGCCTTTCCCCTTTCCTCTCTCTCTCTCTCTCTCTCTCTCTCTCTCTTATTCCGTCGCCGATGTTTCGGGCTCCTCTCGCGCTAACCTCTCTCGGGCTTTGATGACAGACCAGTTATTTCAATGTATAAACACAAGAGGGCAATAAAGATTACGTCGTCGTCGTCGTCGTCATCATCATCATCATCATCATCATCATCATGTCTGAGCTATTCTGCGTGGCCCTGATGACATTCCCTCCGTAGTTCTAAAAGCATATACGGAACTATATTCGCTCCGGTATTGACATCTGTATTTAATAACTCATTGATTACTGCCACTCTCCTTCACACGTGGAAAACTACTAGCGTTTTGGTTTCTTCTGTATTTAAGTCTGGCTGTCGAACCGATATGTCTCGAACTAACGCCACATTCCTCTTCTATGTGCCACGTATGAGATTTTTTTTTTTTACTTTCTCTTCACAACAGTATATGGTCTTTTGCTGTGAAACACTCTTTGATTCCAAATAAGCGTGCATTTATCACCGGCGCCGGTCCAACATCACGAATCTCGCCAGTTTCGTGACGTGGCAGTTCTTCAGAGGCGGCGATTGTCGACACCGTTTACATGTAACTCAGCAAAGTTTCTTTGACTTAGCCAGTCAGTGCTTCTGGTCAGGATTACTCACTTTTGGGGTTGACTCTTCAGTTGTCAATCTCTATTGCGCAGTTATCTTCATCGTAGATTGTGTTATGTTAACGTCAACGGTCAAACGACTTCTTTGTATATGACAACTAGCGGCATCCCTCAAGGATCAGTATTACATGAACCGCTCCATTTAAAGTTTTTTATTAATGACGTTCTTTCCTCTAGTACAAATTCTTCGTTCCTTCTGTATACCGATGACATACCGTTTTAAAGGAAATCCGTGTACTGTTGGTGACCGCCGCGCCCTGAAGTCTGTCCTGTCCTCTTTTTTCTAAACGGTGCAAAGATGGCCGCACCTTGAATGCTGCTAAGACCAAAGACACAAATTTCACTCCCAAAGAAGCAAGCATTCTTTTTCTCATTCTGCAGATTCTGTACCATCGTGTGAGGTCAGTGATACCGATGATCTCGGTCTGCTTTTTAAAACAACCTTACACTTTTGTGCTCGCACTAAACGTGTTAAAAGTGCCTGCTGGGATTTATCGCTCACGGCCAACGCCGCCGACACCGACGCCGACGACACCGGCTTTTCTGCGACACGAGCTCCTTAACGCTGTCGCGTTAAAATGCGGGTCATATGTGCTCTCTTGGCTCTGTTTGCAGACTCTCGAGGGCATTGAATTCTGCTGCACCTTTCCGCAAGCTCTACACAGTTAACAGTCTGTCCTCCTCAACTCGAACACGGGTCGGTCGTCTGAAATTGCATTTCTAGACCCAACAGTGACGTCATAGAGATCGGGTTCAGAAAAAAAAAGTTTCTAAGCAAATGTCATCACCGCTTTGCTAACGCGGACACTGGACTTTGGTCCAGTACTGCTAGATTGTTGTCATTGCTTCGCTCCCAACGTATAATCACGCTGATCTTCTGTGTCTTTTCAAACTCATTCATGGTATCCTCACTTGAGCCGAACCCCTCAGTTGTATCATGCTTCGTATTCCGCGCAAGATAATCACGCTGACCTTCTGTTTCTTTTCAAACTCCTTCACGGTATCCTCACTCGCCCCGAACTCCTCAGTTGTATCACGCTTCGTATTCCGCGAAAGACCACCGGAGAACGTAGACCCTCTCCATGTTCCTGCCTGTCACCACCAACACTCAGGCGTCTGCGGAATACTGAGTCTTCATAACTCTCAGTTTCATGGTCTTGATATTTTTTCATAACTCGCTGTCGTCGCTGTTTTCCGACCTTCGCGTCGTTGTTTCGTAGTTTCGCACACACTTCAATTGCCTTTCTCCCGCCTTTTCATTTTACTTTGCACTTTGTTGTACGTGCCCTCTTCTTTTCCCAATTGTTCTTTTTGATTCAACGTGTCTTCTTTTTTTACTTATATTTCCCTACCGCTTTTGTTTGTCAAGCGAGCTGGCGATGTTTTACATCAGGCAAACTTTTCAGGTGGCTGGAAAAGATGCTTTCTACGTATGCTATAGGCATGAAAAAGTTGACGTTCTCGTATCTGGTGTTCTCGTAGAGAGAGAGAGAGAGAGAGAGAGAGAGGCAATGGAAAGACAGGTAGGTTAACCAGAGATTATTTCCGGTTCGCTACCCTGTACTGGGGGAGGGAGAGATTTCGCACGGAGCCCACAACATGAAAACGTAAGGTTGCAGAAAAAGGAAGTAAAATGCGACAAACTCTTAGTTTTTAAATGTGGGTCCATTTCACGTATATGTGCCCCCCCCCCTTACACACACACACATAAGTCCTTAAGCTTGAACTGTTCGTAAGAGCAAACGACAGCGAATCGCGATGCTGGACGTATGTTTAGCGTAGGCAGCCGTCCAATGGCAAGGAGAACACGGACGCAAACGTTGTGAATCCAGGGGCTGGATTCACAAAGCATTTCATTCGTCAGTACTGTTTGCCACTGACAGGTCGCCTTCGCTAATTATATGTCCAGCATCGCGATTGGCCTGCATTTGCTCTTACGAACAGCGTAAGTATAGCACTTACGTATAGCGTAAGTGCTTCCTTGCGCGTATGGGTTCTGGCGCCGACTTCACAAAGCTTTTATTTCGTAAGTGCACTGTTTCATTGGCCGACCGCCATCGATGATAAGAGAGAGAGACAGAGAGATAGAGATGAAAATAAAGCAGGCATTTTAACTAGTCAAGAGTCTGGTTGACTACCCTACGCTGGGCGAAAGGAGAAGGGGAATAGAAAGAAGGGATAGATAGATAGATAGATAGATAGATAGATAGATAGATAGATAGATAGATAGATAGATAGATAGGTAGATAGATAGATAGATAGATAGATAGATAGATAGATAGATAGATAGATAGATAGATAGATATGCACGGACAGCGCTACAGAGTCGAAAGCGCTCGCACAAGCCAGGCGTTCTCAGAAAGCACAAAAGTGCAATTCACTGTCTTCTGAGCCGATGATCGGCGGGGACGGTGTTCTAGTGTTGTCCGTTCACTCAGAGTGCGATCATCGAGTTTCCTGAATGCGTTGTACATAAATTGTCCTTGTGCTTCAAACTGAGCACAGTGGCAAAATAGGCGGTCGATGTTCTCATCGCAGCCGCATACGTCACATGCAGGGTCGATAATTAAATGTCCAGCGTCCCTCTCGACTGGCTGAAATCTTCCGCTACGAATGGTTCTGGCGTAAGAACTGTATTTTTTTTTTAATATACGGGCCCAGGACTTTAAAAGATAGTATTACGCGGAGCGAACCCGCGATAGCCACACGTACGGTGCGATAAGTAAGGACCGCCGTGGAATGTGTCGCACGTCCGAGCACCAACTTCTCTCTCTCTCTCTCTCTCTCTCTCTCTCTCTCTCTCTCTCTCTCTCTCTCTCTCTCTTTTTTTTTTTTTTTTTTACTGCGCTGCTCCAACTGTGCTTGCTCTAATCTGCATGAGTACCGATGATCCGACTGCCTCCCACTGTCGATTGCTTTGTCCTGTGAGGACAGCACGACGGTACGGCGTACGCAAATAAGCATGGCAAAGTTCAAGCGAGTTTCGAGAGCTCTCTTATCGCCTTCGTCGCGTTGAATGACCCGTCGCACCTCGCACGACAGGAATCGCGGCAATTCCACCTGCATGTTTTAAAGTCGAAAGCCAAAACGATGCTCTACGACCTACCCCCCCCCCCCCAAAAAAAAAAATAATAGGAACGTTGACACGAACGATTTAGCTGCAACTTACGTTTTAAGTTGGCCACGCCCAAGTTTCTGAAGCCGCGTTAGATGCGATCACGGCAGACAGCAGTCGCTCTAGCGCCTAAACCACAGTTGCCGCTCTGCAGCGCTTCCTCTATACTGCACGGCTTGTGGCATTTAAAGATAAAAAAATTAAAATCGACTGTTGGAAGCATAGCAGAACACGGTCAAGCGCGCAAGAAACAAGGATGGGAGGGAGTTGTATAGACAACGCGTTGGAACCGGTTTGATTTAGGCCTCCAGTTTATTTCACTAAAGAAATCGCTGAGAATTTCAAACTCTAGAAAAACGAAACTATCAAGTTTACAACTCCGCGGCTCAACAATCAATACAATATCACAGTTCTGAAGTGTGCACTTAAAAATTACATCTGAAGCGGACAAAACTCGCATATCTGCGCGCCTGTGAAATAGCCTATACCAATTTGGGAATAGGACTTTGGCAAACCTCTTCTAACCATTGTCACAAATGCGCGTAAACTGTAAATTATTGCGCCAAATTTACTCGCTTCAGATGTGAGTGATGCGGTTCGCAGAACTGCGACATCTGTTTTTTTTTTTTTGGTGCGGAGCTACACGGATGTGCAAACTTCGTACTGCTGCTTTTTTTAAAAATTTTTATCTTTCAAACGTGCCAAATTTCGTCAAGCTTTATAAAAGAATTCAGGCCATAAATAAAAATTGCGCTCCTGCAGTCACTAGAATTTAAATTGCGAGTCTCGATTTCAGCAAATTTGATTCAAATCTGCCCATGGATTATCTCAGAAAAGCGACTCTGCGTTCTACATGTACTTGAATTGGCGGCATTGCAGGTGGGCTTGAATCGGTTGATACGTTGTCTGTACAGGGTGCCACACCTATCATATATCATATACCAGCTGAACACGAGGTCGCGGGATCGAATCCCGGCCACGGCGGCCGCATTTCGATGGGGGCGAAATGCGAAAACACCCGTGTGCTTAGATTTAGGTGCACGTTAAAGAACCCCAGGTGGTCAAAATTTCCGGAGTCCTCCACTACGGCGTGCCTCATAATCAGAAAAGTGGTTTTGGCACGTAAAACTCCAATTATTAGTATTATTATTATCATATACCACTATTTAATAAATGCAAATGCCACGTATAGCTGCAGATACAGCCAAGATAATGCTGTTTGCCGCCGCTCGGAGGTACTCAGATTATTATTTTTTTTTTGCATTCCGCCTAGTTACATAATTAGTCTTAATTAATTGATCAACGTCTCAAATATTATAACTACATGAAAAGTCTCAATGAGAAAATTGTAGAGCGACAGGAAAGACACAGTTTTCTGTCTACGCGCTATGTAAAGGTGTTCTTCCGAGCGTGAGAGAATTAAGTCCGCGAATACACGCAAAGTGCCTCGACCGGCTTGTCACACGGTTGATATTTACATTAATGCAACTTTTCGCAAACCCAATTAAATAATTAAATTGTGGGGCTTTACGTGCCAAAGTCACTTTCCGATTATGAAGTGCACGCCGCAGTGGGGCACTCCGGAAATTTCGACCACCTGGGGTTCTTTAACCTAAATAACCTTCTAAACTAACCTTCACCTTCTAACTCCTTCTAAATCTTCTAAAACCTCCTAAATCTAAGCACACGGGTACTTTCGCATTTCTCCCCCATCGAAATGCGGCCGCCGTGGCCGGGATTCGATCCCGCGACCTCGTGCTTAGCAGCCCAACACCGTATACAGCCACTTAGCAGCGACGGCGAGTTTTTCGCAAACCGGGCATTACACTACGTATTGTACATTGCAGGGCGCTCACGTCCTTTTCGTAATTTAGATGTTTTGTTAAAGATTGCCCTATCGTCTGCACATTCATAGACAGTGCCTTTAAAAATTACCAGAGGAAGATGGTTTACGAATGTATTAAACAGGGGTGATAACAATCGATCCCCGGGAAACACTGGCTGTATGAGCCATTGCTTGCCACTGACGGTTTGCTTGTTGGTCACAACTACCCGCGACCTGCCACACAAAATTACGCAAAGTGAATTATGTAATGTGTCTCTGTCATATCATCGTGGTACATAACCGTTGTGGACACTGTATATGTGGAACATCATTTTATACATGTGACAATTAGTTTATGTGTAACTGGGCTTTTCCGTGGGTCTATGTTGTTATATGTTAGTGAGCGAGGACTCGGACGCTACTTTGAGAGCAAGCCGCGTACACAATTCTTCGTTTCTTGTGTGTGTTGTCGTCCTGGTGGATTTGTGCCGTGATTGCCACTCGGTGTTCGTATCGTCTCTTGTCGAAATAAACTTTTTCCAAGCACACGTGTAGTTTCGCAGTACGCTGTGAGGTGGTCCTCCGAATCCCATAAAGATCAGTTTCGCCAGTAGAATGTTATGGAATTCACTGTATCAAGGGCTTTGGCTATGTCTGCAGAAATAGTGCACAAGGTGAACAAGTTGTTTTTCAAACGCGGAATATACACTTCGTCTGAGAATTCTCCTAATAGCGCTGTGGTAACCTCCCTTGGCAACAAAACCAAACTGTCCCGGGCGATAGAATCGAGAACGTAGTTAAAAAAAGAGACGTCATATGCATTCGTACAGAATTTTTTCGAGTATATCTGCAGGAAAGCACCGGCAAAATTGAGATTGGTGCATAACTTGCTACCTTATCTTTCCTGCCTCCTTTGTACTGTGGCTCAACGATAGTCGTTTTCAAACAACAGCAACAACAACAACAACAACAACAACTTGTTCGTATGCACAAGACGCTCGATCGAATGTCACACCAGCGAACACTCGGGAAAGTGTTTCACTCGCACATCTGTCGCCGTACTAAAAGTGAAGCTCATTGTTCACTTGCGAACTCCATTGTTCGAGTAGACACCAACCTTCGTCTAATGTCACGTCATGTCGAACCCTTCGAAGCGTTACTGACACATACAGCCATCGCTGCACTGAGAAGGCCTATTATAACGCGTAGGCCGTGCGCTTTACGCGTTCCAGACGTGCTCCGAAGCAGACGGCGATTCTGCGCGCCCGCCGCCCGAAGAAAGTTATGCCTAACAAAAAGTAATCGGTAAAAAAAGAAAATTACAGCGCCCCAAGTGATCTAAGAACGGCTGAGTCTCTCCACGTAGCCGAGAAAGAAACGCTAGGCATTATTAGTTTCTTTCATTACGATCGCGAATAAATACACAGCGGACAGACGCGACTGGAGCGCGCCGCGAGTTGTGAAGTTTGCAGACGGCGGCGTGGTGATTTAAACGAGCTCCGCTTCGTAATTGCATCCGCGTGGGCCTAGTGGAACAAACCCGAGGCGGCGTTTGGTGGTGGTGGTGTGTGTGTGTGGGGGGGGGGGGGATGTTTGTCGCTGTGCACACCGACGCCAGTTGTTACTTTCTCTTTGGTCCTGAATACCGAGAGCTTGACGCGGGCGGACGTAACAGGAATAAAAATAAAGATTGCGAGTATAGGGGGCGCCACTATACACTGTAATATAATTTACACCCTTGAAAGTTAAAAAAAGGTGTATATCTGTGTATAAATCACAGCCTTATACGACACACTTTGGTTGTACGGGTGTGAGTTATAGACAGATTTACACCCTTATTCTCTTTGAAGTGCGCAAATTATTTCACACTGTAGACAGCAGAAGTTTGCAACAGTTTTCTTCCATCTTGATGCTTCAATAGGTGCAGTTAATATAACTGCAATAACGTTTTGTTTTATCCGCCGTGGTTGCTTAGTGGCTATGGTGGTGGGCTGCTAAGCACGAGGTTGCGGGATCGAATCCCGGCCACGGCGGCCGCATATCGATGGGGGCGGCAACACCCATGTTCTTAGATTTAGGTGCACGTTAACGAATCCCAGGTGGTCAAAATTTCCGGCGTCCCCCACTACGGCATGCCTCATAATCAGAGAGTGGTTTTGGTGCGTAAGACCCCATAAATTTTAACGTTTTCCTTCTTTTTTTCAGTCCTCTGTAGAGTTGGAACCATACTGATAAAGGTTGGCTTAGTTCTTTATTATGGGGTGGGCGAGGGGGGGAGGGGGGATTAGCGATTTTAAATGATATATGCTAAAATATTGATGACATAAATAAACAAAATTAACACCCTAAAGTAGGTGGACTCGCAAAATTTTTCTTCCAAGTGAAACAAACTTCCTCACAGTCGGCCAGACTTAATGATTTTTTTTAAAAGAAATTGTCGAAAATCTGAAAGTACACCCGCCACGGTGACTCTTAGCGGCTATGGGGTTGGCGCTGCTCAGCACGAGGTCGCGGGATCGAATCCCAGTCGCGGCGGCCGCATTTCCATGTGGACGAAATGCAAAAAAAATAAAAATAAAATAAAATGTCCGTATGCTGCGCATTTTGGGCACGTTAAAGATCCCCTGGTAGTCAAAATTAATCCTCAGTCCCCCCAACTACGGCGGGCCTCGTAATGAAATCGTGGTTTTGGCCCGTAACAGCCTTGATATTCAATTGAAAATCTGAAAGTAAAAAAAAAAAAAAACACACTGAAGCACGAGATTCACAATCCCCTAACCCCGTACCAAAAATAAACATCGCAGTTGTGTAAACTGCATCTGTCGAAGCGCCTGTAGCGGAAAATTTTCATGTAGGACTTTAACACCTTACGCGAAACTGTTACAGTCTTTACGAGGGTTTGGTAATGTCCGCACTTAGAAATGATCTATATATACATCAGAGCGGCGTATACATTATATCATTTTTGTCTGCTTTAGATGTTTAAACGGGTTCAGCTTGCATAACTGGGATATATCGTATGTTATTCCTGATTTACGGACTCGTGAATTTTGTACTGTAGCTTTCTTTCTTTCATATTCAATAATTTTTCTAAAGAAATTCATGGCCTAAACAAGAAACCAGCTTGCTACAGTCGTTAAATTTTTTACTTTAACTTTTAAATGCAGCAAGCCTCAACTTCGTTCAGTCGGTGTTCCCATGCACTTGGGAGCTCCTGAGGTATGAGGCTCCCGCTTAAGTGAATTTTGCTACCAGAGCGTTCTCCGTAGGGCGACTGACACACATTTTTTTTCCCACCGAGCAACAGAGCACGTGGTTTAAAGTGAAACACGCAGGCAGTCTAAATCACGCAAGGTCTAGCTGCATGATGACTTCGTCGACTTCGAAGCGCCATTCGCATGCGGTCGTAGGAAAGAAAAAAAAAATAAAGACTGCCACTGACTGCCGTCTTGCGGCAACCACTTGTGGAGGTGCATGACGGTGCGTCAGTTCTTTTTATTTTTATTTACGTTTCGTCGAGCATCGAAGCCAAGCGAGACACATGCGCCAAGGGCTCGAGACATTATAGCCTTGCTTTTAAGAGGATGTAGCTCAATTAATAGAAACAGCTCGTTTCTAAGGCAACACCGCGTTCACTAGAGGCGCTTTTGTACCGCTTTGAAGCATCGAACTCATGGCTCAGTGGTAACGTCTCCGTCTTACACTCCGGAGACCCTGGTTCGATTCCCACCCAGCCCATCTTGCAAGCTGTTTTTTATTCATGAAGTGCATGCTGGGATTTATCGCTCACGGCCAACGCCACCGACGCCGACGACACCGGCTCTTCTGCGACACGAGCTCCTTAACGCTGTCGCGTTAAAATGTCGAGTTAGACTGCTGAAAAAAATAAAGGACGGTATACGCGGGGCCACCTTGGGGCTCCCGAAAACAGGCTTTAGTGACGTCGTAGATTCGGACATGTATAACGTCATGTTTGACGTCATACACGAACGTTGCCAGAACGATGTCCATACATGACGTCATACAAACGTGCATGTAGCCATATTTGTGACGTCTTATCGAGGAATACGCAGTGCCGGACATATGTCGTGCATTACATATGGAAAGATGGCTTATCGGATCGCCAGTGACTCGATCTTGACCGGAGGAGGTGGGTATTCGCCGCAAGAACCAGAAGACGGCGACGAAGGCGGGCATCATGATTAGGAAATAAGGAGAAAAAATGTATTCCCTTCACTGATACATAGTCCTGACTCTATCCGAGCCTCGAGTGGTTCTGCCTAATTTGAGGGCCAGGACGGCCTTAAAAAGTCACCCCTCGCGGTCTTGTCGCAGTCGATGTCTCCTTGGGAAACTTGGGGAAGTTGTGGAACTGCCAGTGCCTCTGTCAGGTTGTGAAATCGGCTGCGTGCACCCCTTCGTGTCCTCTCCTTTCGGCCCTCCTTTTTTGTGTCTGCTCAGGGCTTAGAGCTGTGACGCTTTTTCGGGGATGAGGGCAATTGTCTCGCCACGTAAGCACGCTCGAAGGTTTCCCACAACCGAGAGGTCGAATTCCAAGCCGATCGTAACAGCGTCTCGGCGATTAGGGCAATTAACACCACACGGGAAAGCGCGCCGGAAGGTTCCCCACACTTGAGAGGTCGATCATAACACCGCAATGGGTGTCAGTGGGAGAGACACCGCAGTCGGTTGCGGCAGGGGATATCGCGGAGTGAGACCAGAGCCATTGCAGGCGTAGGATGGTGTTGGCTGACGCAGTACCAGGATAACTGGTATTCGCTCGTCCTGCCGAATAGTTATATGAGTTCGTGACCAGAGAACCGAAGCATTCTATTGATTTCAATATAAAAAAGAAACACAGTTCTTCGTACAAAACGGGATTGAAACGGTATTGTTGCGCCATCTAGGATGCATTATGCGAAATACGGCTGTCGCCTTCTAGTATTAGGTGCACATCCTTGACGTCCTTCCCAGCTTTATTTTGTTGCGCGGGATTACGTCACACAACAGACTTGAAACAAAGTGACATGAACCGTTGCGAAGACCAAACATCACTTGCTGCCGTGAGCAAACTCCCGCGTGATTACGCATCTCAAAAGGACATATGACACAGGAGAGGCTTCAGATAAGAAGCTTCGCGAACCAGTGAAGGTACCATTTTTATGACTTGCTTCCGCAAGTAAAAGAAACATACGATCGACTGGACAGCCCTCGAGACATCCGTTCCGTCGCAGAGTGACGTCAGAGACTTCTCCATTCTAGAGCGAAATTCAAAAAGCGAAGTTAACCCTTCATTTTCGCAGTTAGTAAACCATTTTTTATCCATTATCCCTCAAGAGAAAAGTTTATAACCAGCTGTGTCTTACCAGTACTCACGTACGGGGCAGAAACCTGGAGGCTTACGAAAAGGGTTCTACTTCAATTGAGGACGACGCAACGAGCTATAGAAAGAATAATGGTAGGTGTAACGTTAAGGGATAAGAAAAGAGCAGATTGGGTGAGGGAACAAACGCGAGTTAATGATATCTTAGTTGAAATCAAGAAAAAGAAATGGGCATGGGCAGCACACGTGATGAGGAGGGAAGATAACCGATGGTCATTAAGGGTTACGGAATGGATTCCAAGGGAAGGGAAGCATAGCAGAGGGCGGCAGAAAGTTAGGTGGGTGGATGAGATTAAGAAGTTTGCAGGGACAACATGGCCACAATTAGTACATGACCGGGGTAGTTGGAGAAGTATGGGAGAGGCCTTTGCCCTACAGTGGGCGTAACCAGGCTGATGATGATGATGATGATGAAACCATTCTTTCCACGCATAAAGGGACTCGCAGTGGGAGTTCCGACAATGCACTCTACCAGGACGACCTGATTTGCAAGGCAGATTCCGACAACGCACTCTACCAATGTAATCTTACTTACGGCTTTCAACGCAACTTCAGCACGACCTGATTTCGCAAGACAGGCCTCTATACTTCTGCGCTAATTGACACAAGTCATCAATAACGTTATCAGAAGCCCACTGTTTTCTTGCACTAGATAACTTAATCTTTACTTTTCCAATCGCGTTCGCAATACCAGAGGAAGATTCGGCTTTGATATCGATATGCCACTCAGCGACAGGGATAAGCATAAATGGGTTAGCTGTGGGACAGATGGACGTGAAAAACGGTGCACTAACTTATTTCGGCATGAAGACACCCCTTTTTTCGATCAATACACGTTTATTAGTTCCTAACCCTGGACGAGTTATAGCCTTCCGCCAGCCTACGGGATCTGTAGGCAGAGTCTCGAACATCCCTCGAGGAAGGTCGGCGCCTCCGTCCGGGGTGACGGATTCGTCCCGTTGCTCGACCACGGTTTCGAATGCGTAGCGGTTCGAGCGATAAAAAATCAACACGTCGCCCCAATCATGGACGATTGAGACGGACGGGGCCAAGAACTGCCACACAGCGGCAGCACGCACTCCTCCACAGAGACGTCCGCCGTGGATCGGTGAAGGATGGTTCCACGACTGGCACCCGCGCAAGGAGAAGGAACAGTTCCGATTGTGACGCCCCATCTGTCGATGAAAGACCCGCACGGGCCACGTCGAACGGGAGCAGCCCTCTGGACGACTGTGCGCAGGACGCGTGGCGCGGAAGGTGGTAGAGGGGCGACGCCTGGCGGTCGACGCTGGCGCCAGAGTCGTCGCTGACCCGGGCACGACAGGTTAGCCCTTGCTCCAGGAGGCCGCGTCAAGGTGGCTTCGTGGTCGGGCTTGTCGGGCACCCTGGTTCTGCGTCTGCCAGCGATGGCGCTTGCCGTTGTCGCGGCGTCTCGCTCAGCCAGCGGTGGCAGGGGTGATCTTGCGGTCGTGTAGTTCATCACGGTGCGTTGCACGAGGCGTCCCCGTTTTTGCAAGAGGTGCTCCAGTGCGGCGTTCCAAGAAGATGGCGCAGATTGGCTCTCGGGAACGAAGATGTTGACAATGACGATGGGGATTTCCTCTTAAAGTGGCGTGAACCCACTGCGATGGAGACAGACGAGGAATCGCGTGGTGGTACGAGAACGAAAAGGATAAGTGAACGCACAAAAGAAACCGATCATAAATCAAATAAAGGAATGCATTATATATAAAGAAGAGACCCAACGCTCAAAAGCAGTGGCGTAGCAACAGGGGGGCCGTGGGCCCCGATTGCAAGGGGCCAGTGGGGGGGGGGGGGGTGTCATATACGTCTGAAGACACCCCTCTTTCCGGCGGCTACACCCGGAGAGAGGGGGGAGACAGAAGACTTATTGGCCCCGGGTGCTACACGACCTAGCTACGCCACTGCTCAAAAGACTTGCACTAGCTGTTCCTCCGTTTCAGTACTGAAACGCACGTGGCGTCTCTTCGACCCATGGTTGGGGCGGAAGTTCAAAGGACTGATTCTGTGACTTTCGTGCGTCTGTGGCCAGATTATATTTATTCAGTTGTTCTGCCTCGCCATTTCTGTCAAGTAATCTTTATAGCAGGCTGTATGTCTTTATATACCGTAAGCGCTCGCGCGGTGCCGTGGTGTGGACGCGTCGCCTGTTCCAAGCGCTTCTGCAAGCTTAAAGGGACACTAAAGTGAAAGATGATTTCTTCTGCATCAGTAAATTACCGTTCTACAACACCAAAACTCTTACAACGATAAGACGTTTGGTAAGCCAGAAAAAGCGCAAGAACGAAGTACGGGTGGCGACGCCTACTTAAGTTCCCACACCTGGGGGCTCTGACGTCTTGGATGTTGATGGCATCATCTAGGGCTTACTAACTATAATATAGCGGTACACATTGACTACATTGTGTTCTAAAGGAACCGAATAGTAAGCGGGGCAAGTTTCGGGAACCTTTATTCAGCCAACGCGGCCCAAATGCGAAAACATACTTTGGTATCCCTGACGTCACGCTGACGTACCGGCGCTGGGGTTTGGGCGCGAAATTCAAATACTGATACCTGGGCCTTCATTTTCTCATCTAATAATCAAACTATGTTTTTTAATGACTGCCTGCAGGGTTCTCAAACAATGCTTCATTAGTCTAAACTGATTTATTGTTTCGCTTTAGTGTCCCTTTAAGCAACCTCATAATGAAGGCATCAAGCTTACTCGAAGTGCCTAATAACTCTGTTGTACGACTTTGTGTTGAGTACGCTACGTAGCAACGCGTAAACACACCGTGCAACATTTCCTTCTTCCCGCACGGCTACACTGTAAAATAATGTATACACGCTTAAAGGCGAATAAGAGTGCAAATCGGTCTGAATGGTATACGTTTCGTGATTTTTGCTTGCGGGCCGCAGTTCCCAAAATTTCTAGGAACTATTTTAGCCCAGAACGTGAGACCCGATTTGAGCAACCTGGTGGTTGAATGTAACGTAACGTTAATTTAGAGCATACGCGGCACGTATGAAGATAAAGCATATATATATATATATATATATATATATATATATATATACGCATACCTAAACGTCTCCGAAGCCGACGCCGACGGCGAAAATTCGCCTGGAGTCGCAATAACAATGCACGTTTCGCGCGAAGCATCGAAAACGGTAGCAAGGTTTGGCGTTGCGCTGATGGCGTGTGTCGGAACGCGGTCGTGATGAAGAGCGTCGCCAGATGGTATTGCAGGTTTCGCACCTCCATGGTGCACTGCATGAGACCGAAGGGAAAGCGTGAGCCTTGGTTCGTGCTCGAAGAAATTTATACAGATCCAACTCCCTTGTTGGAATCAATGTGAAATTTAAAAAAAATTAATTATGGGGTTTTGCGTGCCAAAACAACTTTCTGATTATGAGGCACGCCGTAGTGGAGGACTCCGGAAATTTTGACCACCTGGGGTTCTTTAACATGCACCTAAATGTAAGTGCATGGGTGTTTTCGCCCCCATCGAAATACGGCCGCCGTGGCCGGGATTCGATCCCGCGACCTCGTTCGTGCTCAGCAGCCCAACACCATATCCACCGAGCAACCACGGCGGGTCAATGTGAAACAAGGCTTCGTTTATTTGGCGATGCCTATTTGATGCTATTTAAAGGCGGAATTGGTTTCGTTCGATGAGTTTTATGTAGAAATCGGCAGTGGGATATCCCCGAAATTGCCCATTGTGCGTTACATTGAGTGGCTAGATAAACGGAAAGAAAATGTAAATAAAGGAATACATTAAATACAGTTCGCCATTCCATTAAGAGATCGGTGCGCTTCAGATATGCATGTGAGTCGACATTTTATGTTGAGGTTTTATCTAGAAAGTTATATTTTTTTGTTACCCAGAACAGAGGTGGGCCTACTTGGTCAGCGTATAAGTGTTATATAGGCCCGTTCGCTGGCACTATTATTCAGCGCCTAGAAGCACATGGCGACACCCAGTGTCCCAAGTAGGCAGCACGTTCGTTGCGCACGTCTCCATGTTCGTGACGCGTCATTGTACGCGTTGTTTTGCCCATCGTATTCGCTACGTAAAGCCACGTGAGCCTGTGTATAACTCAACCTTGACTTCTGGTTGGTGATCGCTGTGGAATTACAGAGGCATCGGACTTGCATTCTTCCAGGTAGTTCACCTATAATGTGCGGTGCTTTGTACGATTGTTGAACTTCGATCGCCAATATTCGGAGTTGCGTTTCCTCGCATATTCAAATTACAGTCCAATGCTATCATGTCTCTAGGTTGCGTGTAAGTCGTAGTTTACGAATTTTCTGACGCGCCTTGCTTTGAGAAATTAAATTAGTTCAGTAATGGCCTCTGCGCCACACGGAGGGCCTGCTCTTTTTCGGGATGCATGGTCCGGGCAAGTTTTATCCGTGGGACAACGCCGCCGACACCCAAGCTGGCGCCGGATTTTCCCGCGACACGGCGCCCTTAACGCTGTCGCGTTAATAGCCAACGATAGCCGTAGCTTTAGAAAAGGTCAGGCCCGACAATCCACCGTCGATTTGCCTCCTGGGAAAGCGGCTTACTCCAGTGACTCCATTCCTGGGGCCTCAGGATGACGTAGTCAGCGTTTCTATGCTTGTGGGCGGTTCCTCCTTGATGACATTGTGTTCGCACCGATTGCCTCCGGGAAACGTCGCGATAACTGCTATCGTAAACTGAGAACTGCTCCTCTCTGTGCAACGATATGTCGTGTGTGCGATGCCTCTTCATTGGCGATTTTAGACGAGTGTATGCCGCGAGCATTGATGAAAGTGGGAAAAGCGTATAGATAGCTTACCGAGAATCCGTGAAGGAGTTTATTGCTTACTCTTGAGCCACCCATTATTCCTAATTCCAGAGATATACAGTCTTTGCATAGTGTTTGCATAGTTTGCATAGAGTTATCTGTGTGCGATAAGCGCACGTTTCCGCTACGCACCGTGCTCGATTGTTCTGGTCCGATTAGTACTTGTATAGCATGACTATAGTGTTTGTACCTTACAGCATACCGGGCCCCGCGCCAGTCCCAATCTTCGAGGTTTTAGCCTGTACCATAGACATCTGTAACTGTTGATGTCAAACAAAAACGGATTTGATTTGAAGTACACGATCTCATGATCCCCTCATTCTGTCAACTTGCGATGCGTGATCTGTATATATATTATGGCTCTACTCAAGGAGGTTAAAAGAATATCTGCTGGAGTGGAGGCTTACTATACGGTGCCAATGCTAAGGGGTGAAGCCGTGCTGAACAGGAGGCGGCCATCTTGCCATAGGCAAGAACATCATAAAACCAAAGCGTGATGTACGCGAGTATCGAGGCCTTCTTGTCCTCGGCATATTTTTTTGGCGTGTAATAATTAAAGCACAGCACACAACTATCGTGAAAAAAAGCGTATTTATTTCAGCTACTGCCCTTCCTAAGATGGTGCATTGAGTAAACGGCACACGTTTGCTTCTGCAGCTGTGCCAATGAAACCACCGTAGCCTTAACTGAATCTAAAAAAAAAAAAAAAAAAAAAAACACGCCAGCGGATCACAGAGCATGGTCGCGCGCTGGAACACGGTAGAAAATGACACCGTTTTGCTCTTTGCGCGCGCGACTGCATGACATGGGAACAAGCGGGCGAAACGGAAGTACATTTCTCTCGCTATACGGTACGAAGTAAAACAAACACACGCAGACATGCGGCTTGTAGGCTTTATTATTTCTCTAAACTTAAGTTCGTCTATAGAAGCAACGGATCAAACAAAACTTTAAAGAAGGACTTAGTTGTCCCTACGTGGATGAATGCGAAAGCATTGCGACCGCCGCGCGACGACTGTGCTCTTTCAATCGTTGAGTAAATATAGTTCTTGGGATATGTATAGTCCTTGGTTCGACTCCCACCAAAGGTCGAAGTTCGTAGTGGCTTAACTAACTCTGTTCGAATTAACTGTGTCTTAATTTGCCTTAATTACCACCAAAGGTCGTGGGTTCGACTCGCACCAATAGTCGTGAGTTCGAGCGCTGCAATGAACTCTGTCTTAATTACGCACGTGCCTTAATTAACTACATCTGAATTAGTTGTGCCTTAACTTCGCCTTAATTGACACCAAAGGTCGTGGGTTCGACTCGCACGAGCAGTCGTGAGTTCGAGTGCTGCAATGAACTCAGACTTAATTATGCACGTGCCTCAATTAACTACATCGGAATTAGTTGTACCCTAATTAACTTCGCCTTAATTAACGCCAAAGGTCGTGGGTACGACTCCCACCAAAGATTCGAGGGTTCGTAGGCTTTTTTGGACCATCGCGCGGTCACGCCGACTACGCCGGATTTTCCGCCTCGTGAGCCGTGTAATACTTTCCCACTAATAACTGCTGTTGCCTTGAACAATCCTCAAAGGTCACGTGTCGCCGAAGGTGACGTCACAGCACGGCGATGTGCGTAGGTGCACTTGTGCGATATACGTCATAGCTCCCGCTGGGAGCACGGCGCCCGCGACGTGAGAGGCAAACGACGTTCGGTTTGAAATGTCAGCTCTCTCCGTGGCGCGAACCGGATGCAATACTTAGCAGACACCATCGCTATAGCGGGCATCGTATGCACTGCGCTTGTCAGCTCATAATGGCCACACCCTGGTGAGGGGCCCTCTAGTCATCTAGGGGGCTTCTTCTGCTGAGCATTTGATTGTTTTGTTGCAACACTTCCACTTTGTTCTGTAGCTGATGGATCTTTTTCTTCCGATGCATGGAGCAATTTCTTATAGTATAGTTGAAGCTACGGCAACCTCTTCCACTTCTTCGGCAGCATTCGCAGCTTCACAGTGCATGCAGTGATCGGCAAGTCCCGGGTTGTGGGTGGACGTTGCTTCCTTTTCGCCTTTAAAAAGATCGCATAGGATCGCATTGATCTGCTTGTGCATGCGAAATTCGCTGATGCAAAGGAAAATGAAGTAGCTGTTAAATACGTTTAAAAAAAACAAGAGGGAAAAATAGAACACGAAAGAAGGAAGACCGCAGCACTCAGCGAACAGCTAACTACAACGTGGGAACGCAAATGTGCGGCTTTCACTTTGCTGGCGCAAAGCAGCAAGTGGCTGCGGAAGCAGTGACAACGCACAGCACAGGTGTGTCGAAAGGGGTCAGAACTGGCAACCCCGAGTTATCTGCTCCAAATCTATGGGCTCCTACTCGTGCGAGAGAAGAGAATCAGGACATGCTCTGCCCACAAGTGTTCCCTTTTAACGGTGGACCCCTGTGTAGACATGCAGATTGTGTTACAGATGAATCACAATTCCTGTTTTTAATATTACATGACATGTTACCTGCTTTTCCTTTCTTTCTTTTTTTTTTTTCACTGTAGTCGGCTCGCTAAGCAGAAGGCAGGCTTCGCTTTGCGTCTGTATTCCGATGGAGGCAGAGAGCGATAAACCCTCGCGCATAAACATTAGGATGCACGTTAAAAGGGCCAATGCTATAGGTATCGCGTAGCTTCAGAGCGTGCGTAAAACGTCACTGCCACGAAGGCACAAATTCGTGCGAGAGCAACAAACAAGGCGCTGAGCCATGGTAACAAAAAAATGAGCACTTGGCACCTACCGCGAGCCTGTTTGGAGTTGCATCACTTTCAGTACGCGTGGAATACCCGTGCTAATACTTACTACGAGGCAACGACACTCACTGGCTTTCTGCATATGCTTATAGGGAACGCAGGAAACACTATTCGCATGCTTCCAGATCGTGCGGCCGAACTGTTGTTCCTCCTGCTCGATAGAAGCACTCCGGAGTCAAAGTGACGGATCACGATGATATTGGTATCCGTCTTTTGGCTCCCAGTCTTCTCGTCGAACGGCTATAGCTTCGACTAGCTGACTTCACAACTCAGCATATTTCGGAAATCTGCCGAGGAAAAAAAAAACAGCGTTAGTGGGAGAAAGGAGAACGTAGAGCTAAAACATGGTCACTTAACTATTAAATATAGTCACACTTCCTGACACTGCGTTGTTTCGAACGTAGCGTGAGTTGTTATAAACACTATTGGGGTACTTGCAAGTGAAAAAGTCATCCATGTTTCTCTCTTCGTTCTGTTCGTACAACCGCAAGACAACGCATGACGATACCATTCTCCATTATTTGCCTCGATCACAATCGCGATTACATGTTTCTCTTTTTTTTTCTTCTTCGGATCTCCACAAATCAATGCGATATCCACACAGCCCGTCAGCGGTCTTTCTGCCCACGGCAAGATGGCGTCGTACGGCTTCAGCTAAAGAGCGCCCCCTCCACTTTAGCAAAATTTACGTATAACCTCCTTGGCTCTAATACAGTGCTTATTACGCACCACTAACATGTGTAGAACACCATTGTAGCACGACAGTACAAATACATTAGTTGGACGTGCAAGACGCGTGATTAAACGCCACACTACAGTTTTATCAATTAATATGTACAAGTAATTTCCCTTATGTTTCCCTTGGTGTCATTGTTTGTTGGCTTCTTATGGTATGATAATTAAATGTCGGGCCCCTCGGTTAACCCCCTGTCTTTTCGTTTCTTACATAAAGAGGGTCTCGAATCCGGCAACATTGATGCCTTCAGGTAGCATGTGCGGACTTATTGACCAGTTAACTTCACCCAAAAAGATCACGTACTCGTGACGCCTGCGGCAGAAAGGATGTTCCACATCCGCCGCCAAGGCTTGTGATTCGTGGCGCTGGTTAACACTCCCAGAGTTAGTTCTAGTAGTGAAACACAAATACCCAAGAAAGTGGTTGGGAAAATGGTGACGCAGTAGCTCAATTGTTTAACGTATCGCACGCTTAAAGGAAGACGTGGGATCGTTCTCAACCTGCGGCAAGTTGCTTTTTCCCCCCCACTAATCCGTTAGTTTATCGTTTCTTTAATTCATTTAGTAAGCACAGGCATTTTCCCCCTATGTTTTCCTTGGTGTCACTGCTTTGTTGGCTTCTTATGATACGATCGTTAAAAATCGGGCCCCTCGGTTGACCCCCTTTCTTCTCGCTTAGCACTATGGTTTTGCCATTCCTGGTGCGCCTGTCGTAATACGCTGCCCCTGCAGGGCACACATCGTACGCTGGTATCAGGGTGGGCTCGCCGAAGCCTTTAATTACAGGGCCACCGAGATCGGCAGACTGAGAGCCCTGCGTGGGCATTACCAACGGAGGCGAACGAATGTCTCTTCTTAATCATATCGCATGAAGACGTGGCGCCGCCAATTCCTCGGCCTGTGTTCACACAGTCTTAAGAGATCGCGCGGCGATGCACAGTTCTTCGGCGATGCGCGCGCGCCTAGGGTATGCATATAGCATGCGATTCAAATGCTAAGAGGCGAGAATTTACAGGCAGTGCAGATATGAGCATAGAGCTCACTGCTATCTTGTTGTTGAACGGCGAAGCTGCGTACCCCTACCGTCCAAGGAAATTTTCGTGTCGTTGTTTGGCGTGGTAAGCAAAAAAACTCCCCCATACGTGGGCCGATCCAGGAGATAGTGCAATGCCGGGCCGACCCGCGGCGGAGGTGAAGCAGGCGTTAAGCCCTCCCCATACGTGGGCCGATCCCGAAGGTAGGGCAATGCCTCAGTCATTTGTCCTCAATCATTTGTTGTAGCTCGTTTGCAGTGTTGCTGAATAGAACAATGTCATCGGCAAACCGGAGGATGCTGAGGTATTCGCCGTCGATCCTTACTCCTAAGCCTTCCCAATTTTAACAGCTAGAATCGAATACTTATCGAACAGCTTGCAAATTATGTACGGCCTCTCACTATAGTTATCGAGCAATTTCCAATATCCCGGCATTCACAACAATGGAAAGTTTCTGTGATTGTAAAACACACGCAATCATGGATTATCCCGTGAAGTTTCTAAAGTGTATAGCCTTCTAAGCCAAATAAAACCTGCGTGTTCCTTCACGACCAAACCAGAAGTGCGTGTCGTACGCGGCTACGGCAGAGCGAGAAAAAGATAACTTTTTTATCTATTTCGAATGGTCACGCAGATAGTCAAGTAAGTTAAAAGTAATCAAGTAAGGTAAAGAAGGTTTAACTTACCATCAGGTAAGTTAAAATGAAACGTATTCAGACTTAATCCGATGGAAGGAGACAGATGCTGCATCTATATGCAGGGTATCCCACGTAACTTGAGCCGAACCTTAAAGATATGCAAATGCCACGTAGCTGGATCGAATCAAGGTAAATGTCGTTTGCCGTCGCTTGGAGATACTCAGATAATTTTTTTCATTGCGCCTAATTAGATAATTAGTCTTCATTAATTAATCAACTTCTCCAATATAATAATTGCGTGAAGAGTGTCAATTAGAAAATTGTAGAGCAACACGAAAAAACTCCCTTTCTGTTGCTCGATACGTGCTACATAAAAGCGTTTTTCCGAGCGTGAAAGAAGTCCCCGAAAACACGCGAAATTTCCGCGCGACTGGCCGCTCCAGGCACTCTCCCTGAAGCGTCAACTTGAAACACTTAGCCGAGAATGAAAACGAATATAAAGATCGCCGCCCAAGCACTCCGTACAGACGGTTCACCAGCGAAGCAGAAACATGCGGCCCCGGTGTTTATCGCTGCGTTGATCCCGACGGTTCATTAAACGACGGCTTGGTAGGCTGCCGGATCCTCGGTACGCAGTTGCTGCTTGCGCTCGGCTGCACGAGCCTGTTCTTGTGCCCGGGCTGCAGCATCGGCCCGGCGTAGTCGAGCTCGTTTCCGATTCTGCTCGCGGCGCTGCTGATCGAAAGCTGCCTGCTCCTCAGGAGTACGTATGATGCGCGCGCTACCCATTTCGGAGCCGGAGAGAAACTGCCGCGCGCGCGCTCGGCTGCGACGGAGAGCAACGACTTCACTACTGGCGCGGCTAATCCAACACGATAGCACTAGATAGCACAAGACCTTTCACTTCGGTCCATGACGTCACGTTACTTGGCCCGACTGCCGTAGAATCTACTGGGGATGCTGCAGAGTAGGCAACAGTGATTTTGACGTCAGGATTTTCATCACGCCAGCCTTGTCAATGGAAATTTCGGGCCAGGTAGCGTGACGTTATGGATCGGAGTAAACAGGCCTTGTGCTATTTAGGTGGTGTTGGCTAATCGCGCGCCTCTCTTTCCGCTTTCTCATTTTTTTTGCTCCTGCGCATGGGGTTGCACCGGAGGAGTTTTCGGCGTACAGGCGACCGACAGACGGACTGACGGCTGAAGGGACGAAACGGCTAGCCATATACAGCTCGTTGTAAAAAGAAAGGAAAAGAAATGCAGAGTATGGACCAAGTGTGCTCCTTGTGTCTAACGACAACTAAACAGCGTCCAGAGGCTGCTCAGTGTACGGGTTATTTATTCATTTATGCCTTCAATCAATCAATCAATCAATCAATCAATCAATCAATCAATCAATCAATCAATCAATCAATCAATCAATCAATCAATCAATCAATCAATCAATCAATCATTCATTCATTCATTCATTCATTCATTCATTCACATACACTTAGAGCTACGAGGCTTTGCAGAGAAGAGTGTAAATGTGAACAGCAACAAAAAGGAAAGCGTAGGAGCAGGCACATTTAGTTGCAAAAGGTTATTCGACTGCAGGCTTGAAGGATGCAGGACAGGCAGGCTCTTCTCAGTCGACGCTCGTCTTTTGGACAAAAGGTTCGAAGAAATGCTTGGCCTTTATTAGTTTTCATTCAGAATGACTCTTCAATACAGCGATATCTCTATCTATTTTCCCTTCACACGAATTCGTCCCCACAAAACCTACCGCAGCTCTTGGCCAATCCGCCTGAGTGACTGGGCTTCTTCAAGGTTATCTCATCATATTTGTCATATCTCTGACACCATTCCGACTCCATGGCTAACACAACAACAACGATCAACAACGATCTCATCAGCCTCGATCGATCTCTTCCCATCGCTCTGAGAAACACATCCCCGAGCTCGACGTCGCCACAGACAATATAATCATAACGCCGGCTTCGCAACACAGATGACGCTGGCGGCTAGAACCCTTCATGGAGGTGGCACATGCGGTTCGGCAACAAAGCAGGCGTTAACGAAGGCGGCCATTTGAACGACGCAGCCGAGTATAGCAGCGCAAAACAACAGCAACAAAAAAAAGGAAAAAAAAAAAGACTGCCTGGAACCTCGTTCGCGAAATATGTGCTGCCCGCGCCATCGAGATGGGCTTGGAACTACAAAGGGGCCGAACGGCGGCGCATGCATTTACACGCTCGACGTGCGCGCGCGTACCAACGCGCCGCGACGCGCTAAAACGCGTGCATTTTGCGTCCGTCTTGATTACCGAAGCCACCGCTTGGCGCCGCCACACGTGTCTGCTGGCTTCCGTTGATTCATTAGCAAAGCGTGCGGGAGGGGGGGGGGGGGAGGGGTGTCGGTGTGCGCGCGGCATGATGCGAAGGCAACGCGCGCGGTCGGTACACAAAAGGCGGATTGCCGCGCGCATTAGACACGCCGCGTAGCACTCGTGCATGGGGTTACGGGCGCACGCGGTTTGTTTGGCGCCCTCGTTACTAGCCACTTGTGGCCACCGGTAAGCGCTACACTTGAATCGCTAGCTCATTAGCGACAACCGTAACAGAGGCGTAGAACGGCCGTTTAAAGAGCACGCATGCAGAAACACCTAAATAGTTCCTGGCGGTGTGGGGGGCGTACTTGTCGGCCTCGTAAGAAATGCTCGAATTGCGATAGCGGCCCGTGGATTGTGACGACTACCGAGGACGTAATGGACGGAGGTTCGGATTCCTTTTCTATTACGATTATTATTGCTTCTTAATTAATTTACTACCCCCCCCTCCCTCGCCCCCTGCCAAATCACCCACAGAAATTGCCAAGCACACAGCTGATTGTTTCGAAGCATTTCTTTGCCGAGTTGAAGCAAGTTCACGCGCAAGGACGCGATGACGCTTTGATGAAGTTTCATCTCCGAGAAATGAGGGTCAATTCCTGAGATAATGCAGTCTCAAAAATGTGAATGCAGTAGGAACTAATGGGGCCCGATCGGCCGGTACCGCACGTAGTGCAAACAAGCACTAGATATAGTACGAATTAAGACGGCCAGATTCGCTAGTATCGCACATAGTGCAAGCACATACCGGCAATAGTGTGAATTAAGGGCGGCTAGCCTACATAGTGCGAACGTACAAGGAATATGAGAGAGAGAGAGAGAGAGAGAGAGAGAGAGAGAGAGAGAGAGAGAGAGAGAATGAAAGAAGGAAATACAGGCAGGTTAACCAGACTGAGTACAGTTTGCTACCCTACAGGGGGGAAGGGGAATAGGGGAGTTAAAAAGGCTAATTAAATCGAGCCGCGGGTGGCAGGCGATGCGTGTGAACGCCGGTGTGAGCTCCAGGACACCAACTTGCCGTCGTTATCGTCGTCATCTCGTCGTGATTCCGTCGTCTTCGTTTCACTGCTTTCATGACGTTGGAATCGTTCTTTCGCTGTCATTTCATCGTCAGTTTTCCGCCATTTCTTACTGTGCTGTCGCACCGCCGTTGTCGTATCATCGTCATCACGCCATCTTCGAGCCTACGTCGTCATACCGTCGTCGTCGCGCCACTGTCGCCATCGCGTCGCCATCGCGAAGTCGCCATCGGGCCGCCGCGGTCATTCCACCGTCGTCGTTTTTGTCGTATCGATTGCGCACTGTTGACCCACTGTCGCCGTACGTTTGTCGTCAGGCCATCGTCGTGATTCCGCCTTCGTAATCCTTTTGTCGTCATGTCATCGTCGGCACGTCGTCAGACGTCGTGCAGTCGTCGTCGTGCCACCATCGTCGTGCCGTCCTCGGCATAGCAGCGTGACCAACTTAGCGTCTTCATCTCATCGTCGCCATGCGGTCGTCATCACTCCAGCTCTGCCGTTCCCTTCGACGCACCATCGTCGTCGAGCCACCGTCGTCATGCCATCGGCGTCGATCCAGCATCGGCGTCGTGTTGTCGTCATTTCTCTATCGTCGCACCGTCACCCTCACTCCACTGTCGTCACACCATAGCCGTCGTCGCGTACCATCGTCGTCCCTTGGCCGTCGCGCGTCTTCGTCGCGAAAAAGGCTCCCTCGTTTTGGAAACGTCCTATATGCGGTCTATACGCGCGACGAAAATTTACACCCGCCCGGGCTCTCTCGAACGAAGCGGCAACAGATCGAACCGGGCCAACAAGTGGTTCCCCCCGTTACGCAGAGGAAGTGTTTGGCGCACACACTCGACACCACGAACCGAGGGCCCACTATACGTACGGGACGTGGCGGTGGTGTCATTAACCAGGTGTTCACCAGAGAGGTCGATCTTCCACTTGCAGTATACGTCGATTATAAAAGTGCGATCGAAAACTGTAGTGCGGCTGAAGAAGCATCACAGAAAGCACTTAAAGATAGCACTTGAGATACAAAGAAGTTTTCCCACACGTTTGCACCGTCCATACCTTTCAGAAATGCTTCGCATGACATATATAATCAAGGATGGTTTCTGCCTTTTTTTCTTTCCTTTCTGCAAGAACAATGGCGAAAATTCTTCTAATTCGTTGCAGCTGAAGAAAGCATGATAAGATGGAGCTACCAGCGCTGCTACTATTAAGCTGCTACGGTGGGAATCAGCGCGGTGTACCGGAGTTCTGTAAACCGTAACTATACGATTACCGAAAGACTAAAACTCTCCGATTATTATCCCAGGAGATCAAAGCGACCAAGCGCGCGATTCTCTCATAACCCGTACGCGCTTCTATCAAACGTTAAGCCCCGTCACTCACTGAACAGGCACTAACAAGTAGACGTAACTATTCTTGGTCGGCCAAATTACGGTCCCTACGTGTGTCAGATTGCTCTGAGTATACGGCGCCTTCGTTTCGATAGAGTATGGGCCCATCATTTCTTTGCAGGTGGGCACATACAATGTACGCATATCAGTGTGGGTGCGGGTCTTTTTGTCTTTGTGTTCTCTTTCCTCTGTCTTCTTTCATCTCATCCCTCGATCGCTATCACTGCTGGAATGGCATATACCGAGCTCGTAGCTATATAGTCTCATCTCTCCGTATACCATTAAACTTTCTTCCTGTCGTGCCTTCTCCACGATCGACAGTTCCGGCCGCGTTTCTTTTCACCACCTTGATTGCTCAGTTTTGGACTTCATCTCGTTCCGTTCTTTCATCGGCGCATCGCCGCCCGACGACGTTAATATTTTATTAGCTCGAGTCATTCTGTTCGGCGAAGCCTTCGGTGTCGCAGCAAACAGCTTTCCATTCCGCATCCCACCTCGGGTTAATTCTAAAGGCACATTTTGGCTGTCTCTCGCGCGCATCGCGAGCTCGCTTCGAAGGGCCTGTCTTTGCGAGCCGTGGGAGGCGTATGTGTTTGAAGGAAGGGAAGAGGAGGGGAGTGGCTGTGTTTGTCATTACCTGACTTGTTTACGACCAGCAGCGCTCCGCTGGGCGCCCCCTCGTGACGAGTTACCTCCCCAACCCCCGCCTCTAGCCGCACAGGCGTTTATTTCACTCAACAGAGATTGTATATATATATATGAATATATATGTAACACGTTAGAAATGAATATCCGCACTTGAGTACGGGTTCGTTGCGTATTTTCTTTTTGCCGGGCTCTGTTTAAGAGAGCGACGGATTGACACGTTAAGTGTGCTGAGCGAACGATAATTATTTTTGTCGCTCGCAAGCCTGTGCCAACCGAGCTGAAGTTTGCTCTCCCTGCAGTTTCCTTTCATTCTTGGGTTTCTTTGTTTATGCATCAGTGAAAAATGCGTTTCTTACAAGTGCCGCGGGCGCTTGAGACAGTTTACTGCAGCTGATGACGTTTAAAGCAATGAAAAGAACAGAAAGAAAAGGACTCATGCATTCAAAGAGGCAGGAAGTTGCGTACACATTTCGGGGGCACATTTCGCCATTTCACGCGTTGCGCCTTGCTCTTGTTAGAAATTGTGAAGGCTGTAGTAAATTCGGTGTTTGTTCTTTAAAATATAAGTATGGGTGGCATAAGGGCCGGCTACGACCAAGGCGTAAGCCTCCTTCCTTTTGACGACGACTGAGTGCTCCGACTGGCGGCGCCACCAGCTGCTCGCACTTCCGGTTCTCACGGTTGCCAGCACACACAGCCTGCGGACACGCGACGAAAGCACATCTCGTTCTGGGCTATCGTTTGCCATACAGAGCTTTTAGCGTAGCCCTGACGTAACGTGCTGGCATAGACGTATAGTGTTGTATCGGAATACCGTGTCCGAGCCTGGAAGTGACGATGGCGGCCTCTTGCGGAGATCTGATCAACCGTTAGCACACCGGAAACTTGCGTTGTAAGGCTTTTCTATATCCATGAGGGGCACGAAAATGCCATCTACGCGGTGATTGTGTCGTTGCCGACGCGCTTACGCCAACAAAGTAAGTGGAACATTCGTCCATTGAGATAAATGTTCGTCCCACCTTGGTTGAACACATTGACGCAAGATGTCGCTACGAGCAGTGCTGCTCCAAAGCCCATGCTGCCGGTGTCCGGTATTCGGTTATTCCGGTGCGCGTCCAGACTGGTACGTACGTCTAGGTTTCGCTAAATCTCTCCATTCTTAGGGTAGACGTAATGATTGTCACATATAAAAAAAATTTCTTCAAACCAGAGGTTAGACCGGTACGCTTTCGTTTTGCGTTGCCCAGGAAAGTTAGGCGTTACCCAGGAAAGTTGGCGAGAAGATGAAGTTGGTGGGCACACTGGTTAGAGGTTGTAACAGTTTTCTCATTCTAACGTGGGAGAAGATGTTGGTGTGTACGCATTTGCATGCACTTTGGGGCACGTGCACTTGACTGTACTGCGTTATGCAGCGAGAACTTCAAAGTTAGGTCGGAATCACGCAATCTCATATCCCCCCCCCCCCACAATTACTGTGTGTTGACGTAGTTGAACTCACGCAGGCCCCCGGAAAGGTTGAGTACAAGTCACAATAGCGCCTACTTGTGAAGTAACTATCTTCGAGCCACTCAAATAACAAAAGGATTTACTCCTTTTATTATTAGCGACTATTTGTGCGCACAAGATGCCCGGCAAGCTCAACGGCGGTAGCTGTCGATAGAAGGAGACCATGCTCAATAATAAGTGGACCGTTTATAGCTTCTCCAGTTATTAAATGACTTGGTATGTGTCCATTATGGCTGCACGTGCGACACGAGTGGAACACTCAAGGCGTTAGCGCGCAGTTTGAACGGATGCGAGATTTGTCAGTGGGTGCGGCGCCTGGCAACCTATCGTATCCAATGAGGCCGCATAGTCAAGGCCAGTGCTCATCTCGAACCATGTCAGCGCGGGAACAATCCGCGGAATCCAGCCCATTGGTCTGCAGACTCCGCCAATATAGCATTTATTTTCGCTTTCCATAACTCGTTGTCACCGCTTACGTAATTTGCCGTTGAGCATGCAACGCGCACCGTGACACGTCTTCAGGTCGCACGCAGCGCGAGAATTTCGAGCCCGAACTTTTTAAGCCCACTGTCTGCCGACCATGCGTACAAATCACAAGGTACTCAGACCGCGGAAGCCTGGCGGCATGGTAGTATATGCACCCGCCTCCGCTGCACTTGCAACGCTTGCACTCTTGAGTGGCGACTCGATCACGTCATCGTGACATGCACGTCGTGGAGCATGCGGCACGGTTGCATTTCTGCACGCACGGACCTCGCCTGACCGCACTGAAGTCTCATTGCACGTTCGCGAAGCGTAGAGCTAGCAGACCACCCTGACGTATAGACCACTCGCAGGTGCCTGCTCGCTGAGCCCACCAGTAGCGACGCGGCAGTGGACCCTGCTGGCGACGCTGGCAGCGTTCACGCTGTTCAACGTCTCCTACTGGTACTCGCAGAGGGACTGCTGGAAGCGGATCTCCCCGCCCGAAGTCCTTCGCCTCTCCGCAACCGATCGCGTGTTAGATAGACGACAAGGAACGACGACGCGACCGAGTGACGTTCCCCTGGAACTGCTGTTCTGGAGACCAGTCGAGGCCCTGCTGAGAGGCTACGGCCGGCTACCCTTTCCAGTGGAGAACGTATCCTTCCTTCCGGTGGCCTACTCCGTGGTGCACCGCTGCCGAATCGGTGGTCCCCTGAGCCACGTATTCTTCGTGCACAGCGCTCCCAACAACTGGGCCAAGCGTCGCCTGCTCCGCGAGACCATAGGGGACGTCGCCATGGCGA
The DNA here is from genome assembly GCF_050947875.1 of Dermacentor variabilis. Lineage (NCBI taxonomy): Eukaryota > Metazoa > Arthropoda > Arachnida > Ixodida > Ixodidae > Dermacentor > Dermacentor variabilis. Next base: position 39,201,127 of record NC_134575.1, on the reverse strand, counting down.
CCAAGCACTCGTGGACCACCGTCTTCTTCGTCGGCCTGTCTCGCAACGTGGGCGTTCAGCAAAAGGTGCTCGACGAGGCCGAACAGCATGGCGACCTCGTGATGTTACCGTATCTGGACGCCTACAGGAACCTGACGTACAAGTATGTGTACGGCATGAAGTGGACCATGGACAACTGCCCGTCGGCCAGGTACGTCGTCAAGATGGACGATGACATGGTCATCAACCTGACCAAGCTGGTCGCCTACCTGAAGCGTCGCACGCCGACGGAGCCTGTGGCCTTCCACTGCTACGTCTGGACAAACATGATGGTCGAGAGAAACACGGACTCCCCCTGGTACATCCCCAAGAAGATGTACCGCAAGAGCGTCTTCTCTCGGTACTGTTCCGGAAGTGTGGTGCTCTTCGCGAGCAAGGTGATGGAGGCCGTCTACAACGCGTCGTTCGAGGTGCCGTTCATGCCCGTCGACGACGTCTACGTGACGGGCGAGGCCGCCAAGAAGGCGCGCGTGGGTCACGTGAGGCTGAACCGGTACTACTCGCTCTTCGACGACAGGTGGCGCGAGGTGGCCAGGGGAAAGTACCTGTTCGCGCATGTGTCCCGGGCCAAGAACCGGCGCAGGTGTTGGGACATCATCATGAGGGAGCTGAGAGAACCAACGCTGGCTTTCCTGGACTACGAGACGTCCTCTCAAGAGGGCGCCACCAGTCTCAATCGGTCGGACGAGTCGGCAGCGGCCAATGACGAAGGAGGAGGAGGTCCGCCTTCCGCAGCTAACTTGACATCGTACGAAATGAGCGCAAAGCCACCATTGTTATACGAAGACACGTACGTTCTGACTCGAGATGTGGCTTCGGCAAGCGTGGAAGTTGAAAGTCAGAAGGCAGCTGGCACTGGTGACGGCGAGGTACATGTCCGGGACAGAGGAGACACGGTTGAACGTAGTGCGCAGAACAGTGGTGGCAACGTAGTTTCTCGAAGCAGAGGGGAACCGGCGAGACGAGATGATGCTGACAGCGCCGCGTTTATCGTGCGTGGTCAAGGGTGAAGATGAAACGCTAACGACGTTAGGGTAAGAACAGTGTGTCCGTAAGCGACGAATGTGAATGGTGGCAGCTCTGAATCGCGACTTCGAGGCTCGACAACGTGGTCGAGGCTTATTCACTTGTCGATTCGATCGCAACTGTCGGGAGATTCGATAGCCTTTGAAATGACGTACTGACGCGACGTTTAGTCGGGCCAGCTGGTTCCGCAGCACCGAAGTTTCGAAGAACTCAGGTGCTGTGTTCTGCTTGTGAGGTTCCTTACTGCGCTGTGATGACGTCAGTTCCTCCTCCGTCTGAAGTTGACGCAACGCGCTCGAAGGCTTGTGGTGGTGCCCGGGAATAACAAAAGTGCTGCGCAGACGCGACAATAAATAAAACACCACAAAAGTTTCTAATGTTATTTTCAATCTCTAATGGTACACTTCGGCGACATGTATGGGGTGCTAAAAGCGTTAGTTGTGAGAACATTTTAGTCAAGCACGAACGAGCAGCACTAAATCAGTTTCGAATGGTAAAGCCGTTCTTTCAAGAACTATACATTTACTTGGCGCTCAAGGTTGACTATTATTGCAGAAAAGTACGGCCGAATGTCTTTTCAGTAATGTTCGCGCCGATATACCTTAGAAGCGGTTACGTCAATATGTCGTCACAAATTTAAAGGTGATTTCTATCGTTTGGGCCGTTTTGGCGCCAGAAACGTCCTCGAAATTAGCTAAGTTCAATGCTTGGTTCTTTTAAAGTGCAACTTAAGCACACTCTTTAGCGATAAGCAATTTGGCCAGAGCCCTGTTGAAGACGTCAAAGTCCGTGACGTCACGGCAGGCTTGCGCGGGTACATCTTGGGGACCGTGGTCACTCGTCATTGGGTTCTGAATCTTTTTTTGTCTGTCCAAACTTCCCCTCACGGTGACAACGGCCGCTTTGCTGCGTCAGAAGTTGCAACTTGAACTATAAGGCAACTTAACAGAATATCCCACGGTGGTATTTGGCCATTTCTGGCCCTTGCGCTGCTAAACACCAGATGTCATCGCTATCAACTTCATGTTCATCCTTAGTGTCACTTTAACACGGCACACTATCGACTAAACATTTGACCAAATTCAGAACTTATCATTTGGTACTAACAGACGACCTTTTGCAGCTCTCGACTAAACAATGCTAAGACGTTAGGTGACTGCACACGCTACAGTTAGGCTGTCAAAATGAAAGCGTTACTATTCAAGACCGTCAATGGAAAGTCTGACTGGAAGTGCTTATTCCTCAACGCATTCCCTTTGTCCCTATATGAACTTTAATTTTTTTTACAATGAATGCTCCTAAGAATACAAACAAAGGCTGAGAGACATTGAATTGACTTTCAAAGTTAAATCAGTCGGTCTCACTTATCTAATCACGGCTCAAAAGGCAAGCTAATTCAGATCGGAATAAAAAAAAAGCAGTGATAAGAATAATGTTGCCTCTCGTGGTCTGGAAGTACATACAGGGTATTCGAGCTTACTTAAGCCAGCGTTTAAAGATATTCAGGTGCATTATACGAGGGCACAGCTAAAAGCATGACATTGACCACTCTACGGGGGAAATCATAAAATATTTTGTCTTTTTCATTACTTGCATAATTAGACCAGTTCTTTTAATTTCGTAGGCCTTTAATGTTTAGGCTTATCACCCACACCGAACGCTGTCTGAGCCGGCTTAGCCTATTAAAGTGTAGCGACCGTCCGTCACTTCGTTGTCCCCGTGCCTCGCCATGGGGGTCATCGACCCTTGCTCCGGAAATCCAGTTAACCTCGCCGTGCCTCGCCGTTGGGGTGATTGCCCCCTTCTCTCTCTTGGAACCGAGGAGGCTCGCCGACTGGGGCGCCACCACAGACACTCGACGAACCTGCTTTTACCTTTGAATAAAGCCAGATCGACTCTCCGTTCTCAAGCTATCAAGACGTGTATTCCTTACCTCCGCTAAACAGAGCGCCCAACAAAAGGAACACGTCAGTCCTTACTGAGCCACAAAACTGTAAGCTCCGCGTTAAATGATCAAAATCTCGTCAAATTTGGAAGACCCGCTGACACAACTGAGAACTTCAATTGTAAATATCTTCTTTACTCACCTTGTCCAATAATGTTCCTTTTCCGTCTTTTCTTTTGGTGCAACGAACTTCACAGGAATGGATGCGACGTGGTTCGCCCGGTCGCATCGATATTTCGATCCCCGTCAGTTTGCGTAGCTCATTTGAAGACGAGGTAGAGAGTACGACGTCTTGAAAGTATGCTTTGACGTCACATTTAGTGCAAGCAAAGAAATAAATATTTCAGCAGTCCCTAATGGCGTCAATGTTACCTGAAGGTAAAATACACGTACGTATTACAATACACGTACGTATTGTTGTAAAAATGTGCTTGTCAAGGACTGTTATTCAAAGCGCCGAAAAACGAACAGAAGTGTCGTTTGCTCACCGCTTCGAACAGACGAACCTAAAAACGGAAAACTAAAGAAAGACAGTCGACGATGCTTCTGCTCTTTTATTGCGATAACAATTGTGTAGATACTCCAAGCGAATTTCCGCCTTCACCGTCGACGTTGCCGTAAGGCTCCGTATATATATATATATATATATATATATATATATATATATATATATATATATATATATATATATGATACGTACCAATCTATGCTTTATATGCGGGTTATCTATTGCTGCACGATTCTATCGCTAACGTTGCTCATACACGGTCTCACATTCTCGACTAAATCATTCCATAGAATTTTGGCAATGACATGCAGCCCGCAAACAAGTGTAACGACACAGAACGTTCACAGCGCATGCTCCTTATTTTAAATCTTCTCGGGTGAGTAAATATCGAATGTGCAAAACAATACCGGCTCTCAAACACGAAAGTGATGCAATTTTACTGGCGCAGCTCTTTGCAAGCAGCGTAGCGGCGTCCGTGAGATGTCATTCCCTATACGCGCGGCGTGTCAAAGTTTTTAACGTCCGCAAGGAATTTTGGCGCACACGCGTATATGTCGCGTCCGGGTTAGTGAGACTCGCGCATAGTTAATACACCGTCTGAGAAGTTGAGACGTGGCGGTAACCCTTGCTGTCGCGAACAATGAAGCTTCGCCCTTTGGGAGACGCTGCCATCTTTTCTTTCTTTTTTTTTTTTTTGCCATCACTACCGCAAGCTGCACAGTTCAGGATAAAGGAGCAGACGACACTACTCTTCCCGTGCGCGTGCCTCGTTCAACGTTTCGATGGACAATTATCTGCCAATCAGGCAACATTAGGAAAACTTCGCCGCTGTCTATGAATCTTGCCTTCCGAGAAAAAAAACTAATTCCCGCAGAAACTCCTCTGGGAGTTGTCCAAATATGCGTAAGCATTGTGCCACTTGCTTATCTCCACGCAGCCCGGTGTCATTATCAGTGTTACGAAACTTAATCCGACCGGTGTGCAGACGACACGAGGCGCTGCGGACGGTGGTGCAAAGCGAATTGATGACGCGAGCGAACTATACCGCAGGTGGCGGCGCCAGGTGCGCTGACGACGTTCCCATCATTATAAGCCGTTATCGCTCTTTAGCCCCTTATCCTTTGGCGTCGAACATAGAGTTTCTCACTATAACACCTAACATCTGGCGCTATCGTCTATGGGAGTTTCGTAAGGGGTGCCGTGCCGTCGTGGGAATGACAGTATATGTGTGTGCGAGGCTTGTGTTGGCTGGTGTTGTAAGAGGCTTCGTTTAAAATGTGGATATGGCTACACAAATAACGCGTTCTTAAAGTAAAATCTTCATAAAATGTTTCCATCCACGCAAATTGCATTTTTTACTCACCTACAATGCATGACAAAGGGAAGAAAAAGCAAGAACAGACGACAAACTGTTTCAAAGAGAGCGCGAATCTTGTCATCTGTCTTCCAACTTTAGCGGCCCGCGGATACCTTTTACGTATCATATAATCGGGCATGCAATAACAAGTTCTTATAGTTAAAACATGTCTTTGTGTAATAATAAAGCTAAAGCAGCTTTTTACGTGCAGATTTAGTAGAATATGAATCATTGTGACAGACGGAACGGTGCTTGTCTGTCTCTCCGAGAACGATGCCAATCCGAAGTCACAATATACCGGCATTCCCATGCATACCACAGCGCAGCAGCGCCAGATTTCCCTCTGGGTAATGTAGTGAGAAACTCTATAGCTGTATCAACCACGATCAACCGTATACTCCGGCGGCGGCTGCATATGGCGCGGTCGCGCGGGCCCTATATCTCGAAAGCGACCTGCGATGGGGTGCGCCGAGTGCTGATAGCTTCGCGTGCGCTGTGTTCCCGCCGCTTAGTTCGCGTTGAAGCGAGAGGCAGCAGGAAGGTGAATTCACTTGCTGCTGCGCGCACGCCACCTTGATTGCGATCGTCTTACGTGATGGACGGATGGACGGACGGACGGGTTTAGTCGTTGGGTAGGCATAGAAATGCTTACGCATTTAAACACATTGACGCCACTGAATAGTTATTTGTTACATTTTGTTCTTGCCTTCAATGCATGCGACGACAGTGTGCCCGGATCTGAGTGACGTCGCACTCCTGCGCTAGACTATGACGCCTACACTAGAGAACCTTTTGCAAGCCACGACTGCGACCTCGAAGCGTAAGCGACTTCGCTATGGTGTAGAAGCGTAAACCGTTTAGCTATAGTTGGTGCGTCAATTGAAGGCACAAGAGCGCTGAATTGACGTTGAAAAGAACACAGATACAGGCAGGTTTGCTATGTACTGTCAAGAACAACCTTTTTTTTTTACCTCTTTTCGTGACAGGCGAATGACAGCGACCGCGACGACTACTTCGCTTTTCAGATTCCAACCGAGCCTCGCGTATACGACAACGCGGCTTCTTCCTTTTTTCTTTAATCTTTTTTCCCTGCCACTCATCAAAGTAACAAAATAACGACTCGTATAAGCCAGCTTCACATTTTAATGATCGCTCCTTCGTATCTTTTTTTTTTTTTTTTGCTGACACCGACCGATCAACGAAGGCCCGGCAGCTACCATATTTGAAAACAAGCCAGCGAAAAAGAAATTTGCCTTACTCGGCATCGTGAGAACGAAATTCGATTAGCTGTGTTACTCTAACAAGGCAAAGTTAAAATCTACCGACCATAAAAATGTTTTGACGTTTGGCACATTTCCTAACCTGTGTAAGAGTCAAGTTAACAAGTCTGTAACGGCGCAACATGTGCGCTGAAGTCATTTTTGACTGTCGAGTATAGACAATATTAGTTAACAGTGCGCATTGCGTCGGTACCACGCAAGCGTTGATGCAACTGAAGTGTCGGCACGAGAGGAGTCAGTAAAAAAAAAAGAAGAAAGTTGAGAGTCACTCTCAACGACAGAAAGTTGAGTTTAGCATACGCTAATAAGGATGAGGGCGAAAGCCTGCGCTATCACAAGACATTCGTTAAAATGCTTGACATTCCCAATGGAATGCGTTGTTGCTTCCTACTGTTTTCTCCCGCCAAAGGTCGAGGACCCGAGTGCCTTAACTCTATCCTAATTAAATGTGTGTTTATTAACTTCGCCCATATAATTAACGCCAAAGGTCGTGGCTTGGACCCCCGATTCTTGTGCCATTGAATTCGCGGAAATATCGGTGCAAGTTCACATCGGAACATACGCGAAGTCGTACTGCGAACACATTCGCTGTCGATCGTCTGTCCAAGAGGCTGCGTGAGGTCGATACATATCTGTGATGAAGTCGCGAACTGCTTTCGATAGCGTGTATTCGTTTAAAAAAAAGAATCGACTCGCCATCCCGGCCCTGTGAAAGTGGAGGTCCAGCGAAGCCGCTGAAAACCGCCACTACAACTGCGGAGAGTGGTGTACACAATGCTTTATTGCTTTAGAGTAATGGTATAGTAATCGTAATTTAGAGTAATGGTAATAATGGGGAATAATGGTAATTTTGACAGCACGCTGCCGCTGGTAATATCGCCGTTTCTTTTTTCCTTCGCCGTTCCTCGCATTCACGCTGCTCATCGGGAGTCCCAACTATGCCTTGCGTACTCATAGCGGTGCTACAACAACAATGAAATCAGTTGCGACAGGCTGGTCATTTCATATACGAAAGGCTAGTGACGTCACTGCCCACCTCGCAAGCTGCCGTCGCCGCGGCAGCTTGCGCAGCAGCCATCTTTACCGGGAAACGTATGCGGGGAGCGCGCTATACGTGCTTGGTACTGCTATATGGAGCACCTTATCACCAATTGCGCGGTTCGGATGTTTGTTTCGTGCTCGTTCTTTATTGAAACGAACGCTGCTCTGTTCGTTGTACGCGTGATTCCAAAGAATTAATGTATCCACCGCTTCGCCTCGCTTTGCCGAGTGCTTGAAGCCTCTGCCTATCGGGGGCTGCGAGCCACTACGCCTGCCCTGCACTGACGCCGGTACACTGTAAAATAATTTACACCCTTAAAAGTGAAGAAGGGTGTAAATGTCTATAACTGACACCCTTGGGGTGTGAGTTATAGACACATTTACGCCCCTTTTCACATTTAAGGGTGTAAATTATTTTACAGTGTATCGGCCCACATCTCTGCTAATGAACGCGGAGACGAAATTATGCCGGTCACCGAGAGGCCTAACTAACAGCTTCGCTGTAAAAAGAGATATGATAATAATTTAACGGTTTTACGGGTCAAAAGCACGATCTGATTATGAGGCGCGCTATAGTGGGCGGAGGCTTTGTGGATTATTTTCGACCACGTGGCTTTCGTTGGCGCGCACCCAATTGACGATACACGAGCGTTTCTTCATTTTGTTTTCATTCCACATCTCTGTCGGAATTGGGCCGCCGCGGCCGGGATCGAACCCGCGACCTTGTGCTTAGCAGCTCGAAGCCATAGCCACTGAGATATCGTAGCGGGGCCCGTGTCAAACGTGTTTGTCCAGACACGGCCAAATTGACCGAGACCGTTGCCCACGTATTAAGGACGCCGATCCAGCTGGCGCAAGCGCCTGCGTCACATCTCTGGCTCGCTGCCATGGCTCGGGCATCCCGGGAGCACATTTGACCCACACGCATCCGGGGTTGTTACGGTGTGTTGATATCTATATGTTGAATCTATATGATATGGTATGATATGATATGATATGGTATGATATGATATGATATGAATCTATATGTCGATAGCGAGGCGTGTATAGACCACCTCCAGGCTTCGGCCGATGTGCAAACGTATCAAAATGGCTCACGCTCAATGCATTGGCGTATGTCCTGCAGTGAAGCGCGAAGAACGATCAGTCCCCGAACAGGAGAGGGGACATTC